>NC_137694.1:31043606-31770231 GCF_964034855.1 Anser brachyrhynchus | reverse complement strand
CCACAGGCTTTTCTTACCTGTTTGGATACTTCTTAATATAGATAAACTGACCTATGTTTTGATAGTACACTTACTGTCTTAGCCACCTATTTCGATATCCAGCATCAGAGGTACTCGTAAGGTGCTGGTACTAATGCAATATGAACAGACAGAGAATTCCTACTCACTTCTGCTGGCAACTGTAATATCTCATGGCACAAATGGTAAATCTATATAAACGAATACAACCTGTTTCAAAGTCAAAATGTATCACACTGCCTTCAGCATAAGCCTTCTGAAAGTCCTATTGCTTGAAAGCAGTTTTAGTGAGAATGCTATATGCTAGGAAATGGTGAGGAAAAAAATCCTGCTAAAACTGACAGTATCTAATCATCTTGCTCAGAGCTCTGAACAGCTCAGTTACTTGAGTTTTTCATCTAAATAAGCTTAATATATTTTGCAAGCATGCTGTCTGTGTTTCTTCTCCCTGCTTGCACAAAAGCTGAGTTCATTTGTCATGAGGCCAGGGACATCCATGAAGGGAATATCAGATGTCTGTGGCGTTTGTAATATTGCCCTCAGGCCAATGCATTCCAAAATAAGTTGGACTCCCTCCACCTGTTTTTACAATGCTTGTTGAGTGCAGGTATGGTTGCAACAGTGTTTACACAAGATCTGAACCAATGCCCACTGAACTCAGCAGGAGTTTTTCTTTCAAGTTCTGGGAATTTCATATCTTGCCTACAGTCATGGCAACTTCACTTTAGAAAACTTAACAGGAATTAGTTCTAATTTCTCCACCACCACCTCCCTTTCTTTTCCTTTATTTTCTTTTCTTTTATTTTATTTTATTTTATTTTATTTTATTTTATTTTATTTTGTTTTGTTTTGTTTTGTTTTGTTTTGTTTTGTTTTGTTTGTTTTATTTTTATTTTATTTTATTTTATTTATTATTTTATTTTACTGGAACAGGAATGTAATTAAGGACTCAGGGAGACATTTGAAATGCAACCAATGAGACATTTGATATAGTGTAAGTAAAGTTTGCTTCAATTAGGAATGGAGAATTGTGTTATACAGCACATTAAATGGCACATTAGCAGATGTAAATGTTTCCATCAAATTAAAGTTGGCTAGTTTGCTTGTTAGATTACTTTTTTTTTTTTTCAGTAATTCTGTAGTATTCTGGTTTTCAACAGCACAGAGAGAAGAACTGATCTCACTTTTCCTTTATACATGTGCGTTTTTCGATGTGGACAAATGTAGTTTTTACGCTAGGGAATACTGGACCAGAGCATGCAATACAACACATGAAGGCAGCAGATATAGGAAAGGTTCTTTTAAATAGCACAGGTTGTTCCCAGAAAAAAATATTTCAATGTCTAAAATTCTAATTCATATTAGATGTATTTTGCAGACTGATTCAAATATTACTTCCACAGATAGCATCCATATTTTAAGAATTCACCATCTCCTGGAAGGGAGAAAATGAAAAGCTGAATAGTTGAAAGGCAGTAGAAGAGTAGCAACGCAAAATGAGTAACCTCAACTTGGTTCAAATATGCTTATTCCCCAAAAGAATTTCCCAGGGAGAGACATTCCCGTAGAAAGGCAGCCCTCCAGCACAGGAGGGCAAAGCAGGAGTCAGGAAATCAATGTGGCAGGTAGTGCCGAAGCAGGAAGGGCTTATTGCTGTGCCTCCATCCACGATAGATTACCTCACTGTGAAGGCAAGGAGATTTGTTTGTAGCAAAGCTACACCTCAGGCAAAATGACCTCCCAAAGCCCTTTGCTCCTGAAAGCCTCCACCACTGTAACTAGAAGACTATGGGAAGACAAAATACAAGAAGGCCCTGAGTTATACAGGTCTGTTCTCTGCACCACTATTGCCCCTAGGACGCCCTTCCTAAACCTCCATCCCAGCCTCTCTATTAAACCTACATCAGAGTCTTTGAGCTTAACTTTCCACAGGATAGAAGCTCAAAACCTGTTGATACCTCAGGTGATAATTTTGCACCGTGAGCCACCTGAGCTGATTACCTAGACTGCTTTGGCCTCTGAAGGGCCAGGAGGGCATCTGCTTTCTGATCTTGTCCTGGCAAAGCTGCACTTGGAGTTGCAATTAATTATTGCAATTAATCAGAGAACCCACTGAGATTACGGCCTGTGGCTAACACTGTGTAGCAGGATGTCTGACATGCTCGTGGCCCTCAGGAAGGCTCCAGCACTAGTGTCATTAGTGTGTCTCCTAAAGCACTGAAGGTCCTTGCTCTCAGGGCAGGCTCACCAGCGAAATGTCTCAGGTATCTCAGCAATGAGATGTACAGAACACAAAACCCAAGGCTTAGCATCAAGGGGAAACATCAGGGATGGGTCACACACGTTAGCCCCACTCTCCTTTGAATGGGGTGAATTAGATGATTACATATTTTGTGGTGGCTAGGTGGCACTCAGCACATCACTGGAAAATGCTGCAAAGGCAGCCTTTCTACACATCCTGCCCCTCCTGAAACACTGATGCTGTCCTGCAGACCTGAGTTAGATAGCTGTGACAGAGGTTTGCATCCTCTGATGCCACAAAACAGAGCAACTCTGGTGTTACGAAGCACAAGTCCTTGTCTGTGAGACTGAGTGAGGCTCCTTGCTTGCTGCTTCTCCAGAACTTCTGCTCTTGCATTACCACCCACACCATGGCCAGCCTCCACACAAGCCAGAGGCAGGGCTACCCTACCAGTCTGTGTGAAGTAGTCAGGATTCCTCTTGGTGCTTCTCTTTATGTTTTACCTTCACATTTCTCCAAGGTTCCTCACACGGCCATGATAGGTTGTAATATGATCAGTTATTCACTCAGCCAGCATTGAATGAACTCACTGCACAGTAATATTCTCCTATTTTTTAGTATCTTTTATGTTCATTTGCCTTGTAGATAAGTCACTCAGAAATGAGAAATGAAGAGTAAACTCATCCTTTCAGAAGGATCATAAGACAGTTCTCATTTCCTGATTTGAAGACTTCTGATCTTAAACAGAGGAAAAACCCTAGCAAAACCATTCCTTTGCTTATAGCTCTCATTCATCTCAGTGTGCAAAGTTATTTCATTAGAAGCTGCAGCAGCTTAATCGAGCAGCCTTTGAAACACAAAGACTTCTGACTCAAACGGAGTTAACAGAATTATTTTTTACCATAGCTCCCATAATGTTTAAAGTCATTCACGTTTCCACAGAGTGCTCACTGATGATTATGAGCAATGAAGCTTTGGATCCAGTTATACCTGCGCTTCCATCTGCTGTTACAGAAACCAATTCTGTCATTGTTACTTTCTTGTTAATGACCTACTTCTTGAACTCATTAAAGATACCTGTTCCTCTCACACTCTTCTTCATTGGTGGTGTCAATGAAATAGCTGCCTTTGTATTCAAACCTCCCGAGCACGAAAATTGCCAGTTGAATTATGTCTGTCCTGGGTGTTGAGCTGGAGAGGAAAAACACATTCATTTTCTACAGCTTGTAATGAACTGATTCTCCGGTTGTTGAGGCACATCATCCAACAGCTACTCTTGGTTTGGAAGGATATTTTTATATTCATTGGCATGTCATTAATGACACACTTATCTTTGGATTTCTGGGGAAGGATCCCACTTTCAGCCAGTTCTTGCTTCATTTGCTTATTCTCAGCAAAATTTGATTTGTTCCAACAATGCAACACCCACCAGGACACTATTCACCTGCTTCTTCCTCCCTTTTCAAGGATTTTACAAACTGCAGTCGAGGACTATTCAGAGGATGTTTCCTCCCCTCCTACTACTTGAAGGTTATTTTCAGGTTACTTTGGACATTTCCGTGTGAGCTGCAGTGCTGCTTCACATTACCCTGTTGCTCAGAGCAACTCTGCATGACATTTGAAACTCAAGAACTTGTCTTTAACAAGCATCAGCAAAACTCATGACCCCATCCTTTCTAAAAGTGCATTTCTTTCTCTTCCCCTCCCCAACCCCCCAGAGCTCAGGCTAAATTACTCATGTCCCTGTATCTCTCTAACCTCTTTTACTCAGCCTCAGGGTTTGTTCCCCAGTAACTTTTCTTCTCTCCTTTATCCACAGAGGCTGAGCTTTTCTACCTTCTGCTCTCAGTGCCACATGTCTGGAAGACAAGGAATCTGTAACACGTCCTTGTCCTCTGCCTGGACTGCGTTTCCACGCGTGTATTAGGTAACACTCCCCCTTTTGGCAAATGAACCTGGGACAGTGGAAAGCAGAACTCTCTGTTCACCATCACCTCTACCTGGCGCTGACCACTGCAGCTCCTGGGCCACTGCTCTCTATCCTGTTCTATCGCATGGTCAAATCTAGAGAAAGTAGGCAGATGTAGGAATGGAGACCAAAAGTGCTCACCAGCCCCTTCAAACTGGAATGTAGTCTGTTACTTTCACTTACCCCAGCACGCCTTCCCTAATTTCCTATTTCTACTGAAGCAGAAGGGCAAGGCAAAGACAGAAGAGAGCTGCTGACCTCTTTTACATGGTGGGGGGACTAGTGATACATCTCAGTTTATTTTTTGGACTTGCTGATTTGCAGTGCATAAATAGATGGGAGCTGTCAATACTTTAACACCTGATGGGGAAACTGGAGTGAGCTTAGCTGGCTGGAATACCATAATTGGGTAGCTGAAGGCATTTCTCCTCTCCAGGCAACAATGACAGGAACATTTTATGTGATCTCCTTTCTCTTTACTACTTTCAAAGCAAAGAACATGGTTGAAAGAAATACGTGTGTGTGACAGATTATAGTAATGTGACTAAGGATTGTAATCAGTTTATATATGCACTGACATGTTGGTTGCAGTTGGGTGGAAGTGGTGGTAATGATGAATTTTGTTCAGGACATTTGGTAAAATGTTCTGAAATATTAAAATGAAAAAATCTAGTAATGACTCTGTTTTTATACTTTCACATAAAGCAATAGCTATTCGGTGTTTTTATTTTTGCATTTGAAAGCAGATTTTCAATAACAAAGATGGACTCAGTCCAAGGCAGATCATACATACAGTTAAAAGCTACGTAATAAAAGGAAGAGATAAGACCTTTCATCACAGATGTGCAATAGGAAGTCATAAGGAAAAATGAAAAAATAATTTGTTGTCTCTTCCACCCACCTTAATCTCCTTGTTTGACCTAATCTAACTAGGTTTAGCTCACTTTGTTGTTCCTAGAGAATATTACTGAATATGCTAAAAGTGAATGGTACATTCACTGTATTGGTACGACCTGCACCACAGTGACAAAAACACACACCTCTCTCATCCTGCAGATAATTTTTCTATCTCTTATCCTTCTAGGTAGGCCTATTTTTATTTTATTTTTTTTTTCTGTCACATGATTATACATTTGGACTGCACAAATAGTATGATAAAAGCAATAAAAAAGAATGTACTGAAATTTCAATATTAACCCAATAAACACTGAATGTGGTGATGTTCCTTGTCTACAATGGTGCTACTATTTCAAAGAAGTAATAGTAAACACAAATGAAAAATGTCTTTTATCTCAGCTAGCCCTGTTCTTTAAGTGTAAAAAATACTGAAAAAAAACCCAACAATGTTCACATTTTATTTATTTCCTGTTCTAAAGAAGGGTTGGGCATGTCTTTCCTACATTTCTTAGGACCTGAATGATCCAGGAATAGCCAAACAGCCAAGGTTCCCACTCCGTGGGCAGGAGTTGTAGCTGCCAAGCCCTTTGCAGAGGGTAATTGCCACTGCTGTTCTTTTTCCCGGTGACCACCTTTTTCAAACATGGTTTGAGCGATCTGCAAAGCTGATTTGCTCCTGCAGTGAGTGAGGTTGGGGCTTTTTGAGATGGACTTGCATTTCTGAAGTCAATCACTTGTCATCTCAAAGGGACACCAGTAGCCAGTAAATTCACCCTTGCAAAAGCACAGGGTTCACCTGCTTTTCCCTTGGACTAGCTGCTGGATAAACAAAAAGTGATCTACAGGTTGCTCCAGAAATGAAGAAAAAAAAAAAAAAAAAGCAAACAAAAATCCCTAGGTTAGAATTAGGTTTGATGAGAGAGTTTGTGCTTACTGTTCTCAAGGATCTAAATTGTTCCAACTAATTGAGTGAAAATCTTCAGATTTTGGACCAGTTTTTTGGACCAGATAAGCATGCTCAATTGAATCAAAGGGGCAACTAGCACTGATAGTTAGGCATCCATGAGTTTGTAGAAAGAGCACACTTTCATCTTTCTTTCATCTTTATTACTTTTCAAAGGAGAAAATTAGTATATGCAATGACTCTATACCTTTGGGTTTCCAAAGTAATTGATGAAGAGATAAAGACTGTGTGGCGAAAGAGCATGAGTCAATTCTGGATGTATCATTTTGATTACAGAACTGACACAGTGCATAGTGGAACTTCTACTGCACCTTTGAAGCTACCAAAATGAGAAAGAGTTTTTGGAAGATCTTTTTTACACTGAAGATGGAGATGTTTTAAAAAACTTGCCTTAAACATCTTCCCCATACTGGTCTACCATAAAACTTTGCTCTAGCTACTGACTATCTTTATAACACTAATGACTATTAAAAAGACCAAACAGCTGCATTTATTATATTTGGTCAAGCTATAAATATGTACATCCAAGAAGGATGACAGGCAATTTAGTAAATTAATGGTGATTGGATTTAATTTTGCAGTGTTTACATTTTCTTCAGTTCATCATAATGCTGTACAGCATAATTCCCTGAGGAAGGTACCAATCTCTTAGTATTCCATTTCTTTACCCATTTGTAGTCATAGACATTTAGTGAAAATAATAATAATAAAAACACAGCAATATCCTTCACCACCCCAGTGAACACAGAAATTAATAATCTCAGAGAGTTTGTATTCAACCTGACACAGCAAGCGATGCAAATATGGTACAAAGTCTATCTTTACATTTATTTGCAAATGTGTATAGATATGCTTCATATAAATTAATCCTCTATTTCATTATAAGGAAGGAATTATGTCTGTGGTCAAAAGGGTGGGGTACAGTTAATCTGATTTAGCACAGCATGTGAAAAATTAATTGAAAGTCAGAACTCCATAGTGTTTATTATAAAGTAATTTCACACCAGCTCAGGATTAGCATGGTAACAGGTGACAATAGGTCATTACTATGTTAATTGAAAGACAGCATGATTTTGAGAAAAAAAAAAAAAGGGTTAGACACAAAATGAAATGAAAAGGAAAAAAATATTAAAATGCAGTATTTTATCTAGGATTGGGCTGTAGTTCTGCAGGACATGTCCTAGGGAGAAGATGTCTTCTGAAAAGAACTCATTGGCTTTGGGGTGATAACCTGGCATTGTTCACCGTGCCGTGAAGCGTGGTGGATGTTCATGCGTGTCCTTCTCTCCCCCCACAAGTCAAGGCAGCTGCCTCTCTTTCCACAAGAGCTGGCTGTGTCTCCGAAAGCGTGGCCTGACATTTCCAGCATGCTCACGCTGCTCACTAGCCCAAGCACGCGGCAGTGAAGACTCATGTATTTACCTTGCTTGCTCTGAGGCAGCGTGGGGGCCTACAAAGCCACTGGGAGCCATGACATTTTGTAGCAGTGTTTAACAGCAGAGAAAACTCCATTTGTGTTCCTCGACAAGAGGATTAATAAAATAAAAAGACTTTCAAACCACCAATAACCTGTCACTTCGATAGCACGCTGAAGCATGAAGCCGGGGCAAACTCAACCTTCCACTTGAGCTGCCAGGCCATTATCCAGGCTCTGAATGGGAACAGGTGCCACCGTGCTTGGGGATGCCCTATTGTGCAGCATGACGGACAGGCGGACGGAGCTCAGCATCTCCCATTAAGTGCTCGGATCTGAGTAAGCAGTGCTGAGCCGCAGGCTTCAGCCCGCTGCAAGGAATAGGGAAACTATTTTCTCATTTTATTAGCATAATAGCGGAATGTGTTAAATCAGTTGTGTGGGCAGAAGATCATTCCACAGATCCTCCTGTTGACAGAATACAAAGGGCACTATGTGCACTTGCATGTAGGTAAGCAAGACAGAAAGGACTCTGCATTAACTGCAGTCACCATAAAAGGACCTTTGCTAATGGCATGTTATAATTTAAACAAGGATCCTTTCTGAAACCAAAATAATATGACTATGTAATGAAGCTAGCTGCCTTGCTCAAAGTAAATGGAAATTCAGTGGCACAGCTGGGACCTGAAAATGGGAAACAGTGATTTTATTTCCTGGAAGAAGAATTTAACCTCTTCAGATACCCACATGCAGCCTGATACATGAGCTGATGAGGAACGTGACCTTTCTGCTCACTCTGCTTCAGAAAAGTTTGCAATCCAGCCTGACACAATCTGTTGTAATATGTTAATTTCGATGCAGTTCTGCCAAAAATACTAAGGGTGATCTCTGAGACCTTTACGTTGCACAATAAAATCCTTCCAGACTTCGCTCTCATCTCAAAACATCCCGATTAAGGTGCCTACTTTTCTAATAAAGGTCAAAAGAACGGAAAGTGTCAGTGTTCTTTGATTATTTACTACAAAGGAAAGCACTGAGACAGAAGATGGTACCTTTGCATTCAGTGCATGGCACAGGGTGACATGCTCTGCTAAGACAGAGAGCAAAAGGCAAATGCTGATCCTAAACTGACTACTGACCATCATCTGCAAACCTCACCTACTACAGAGCTAAGTCAGTAACTCAATACGCATCTCCCTGCAGTCAGATGGAAGAGGAACCTGCTCACCAATCATACAAAAAAGCAATATAATAGCAGTATTTGCATATCAGCAACAGGAAATCTCTCAGGAGTTAGGACAAAACATGGCCCCAGGTCTGACTATGGCCAGGAGAATTTTTTTCTTGATAGGACAGGGAGTAATGATGTGGGAGGGGAAAGGAACAGCTTCCGCTCTCCAAATATAACATTATAAAAGTATGTTAGAGCTGGTGGTTTATTTGGTGGCTCACTTTAGATTGGTTTGTCATGTCTTTGCAGCTCAGTGACAGCAAGTCAAAGTCTTCAGTTGCTCACTCAGGCTTTTGCAATGTGCAGCTCTGCTCTGAAGCTATTCCTACACTGCAGTCGGCTTGGGTTGTGAGGACCTGCCTCAGTCCAGCTGAACTGCAAGCAGCAGTGCTGCAAACCACACCCAGTTGACCCCATCCACCAGAGCCGAGCCCTGAGCATCCTGAAAGCACATCCCACATTCTTCATGACAATTCACCAAGCCACCACACGTCTTCCCCCGGGGAACTGCAGGAGAAATTCTCCGTTTGCCTGGGAGCACAGGGAGACTTTGGGAGCATTACCAACTCAGCCCACTCAGCCTGAAAGCAGGACTTTCTGATTTCTCATTTCTACCCCCAGCGGGGCCACCCAGCAGCTTTCAGCAGCGCCAAGGGATTTTAGCATGCGTCTGTAGGGATTAAGGGGCCTCACACAAGGTGCTGGGAATTCTCTGCCAAAACGGCACAACCAACATGTACGCTCCCCTTTGGTTTGCTGTGATGAGGGCTGCTTTCTGGCCAGCACACAGAAACAAAATTGCTACAGGCAAGAGTACAGCTGAGGGACTTTGAGATGACAATGATAGCACTGCTGTTTCAAAGGGCTACTGTTTCTCTTCCTGACTTGTTCTCTTCTTTGCTCTCCATTCAGTTAAAAGGAAAAGAAAAAGGAAGATCCCCCTGAACTCCCAAGCAACAAAGAGAGGCAGGAAGAGTGTATTATAAACTGGCTAGCAAAAAGGATGAGACAAAACAAGAAGAAATTGCAATATGGAGCTGCAGCAAATATGATCTTTCTGTATTCATTTGTTCTGCTGTCTCGTTTACTCTCCTGTTCTCTGATCTTTAGAAGTAACAGTTCAATTTAAACTCTTTTCAGGAAGGGCTCTGTCTTCTCACCTTTCCGTACACCTCAAGGATAGGTTACACAGCCTGTGTTGTGGCTTTGTCCTTTCTAGATGAGGGATATGTTGATTTGGTTTCAGCCCATTAACTCTCTAAGGAATCTCTTCCAGCTTAGCAGTCTGCAAGACTAGAATTGCCCATAATTCAGGATCAAGGCTTTTCTTTCTTATTGAAAGTCTGGAAGGGTGTCCTGGAAGGTGCAGACACTACAAGGAAGCCCAAGGAACTGCAGGGTTTACTCCACGGAAAATGAGCATCCTCTCTTAGGATAATGAAATCTTGTGTATAGCATTTGGTGTTCTGGGATTCATAAAGGTTATCAGGCAGGCATTTATAATAAAAGTTCTTCCTGCTTTTCCTGGCATGCATTGGGAAGATGGGAGTGTTATCAGCCTGACATTTCTGTCAGAACTGGTATTTGAACCACTGGATGATTCTGACAAATGCCACCGCTGTCATCTGCTGTTCATTTTTAATTATATCTGACTGAAGCTTTCAATGGCAGCAAGCAGAAAACTTAATTAGTTGGTTTAAAGGCTGATCTTCAAAGTTTGAGGAATCCAAACAGCTTTGCAGCATTTCTGTACTGAGGCTGCCATTTTAAATCTGACGTTGTAAGTCAGAAGAATTAATGGTCCTACTCATAGGAAAGAAAAACAGAGGAAGACTTACAGGGATATACGTCAACAAAATACACCGCTTCTGTGCGAGACATGTCAGCGAGGCAACTTTGTGTCTCAGAAACTGCTGTGCTGGCTCACAGGTGGGTCTCAGACAAATGGTAGCTGAACGCAGGCAAAAGATCGGGTGCTCATGGGAACGCACAGCAAATGAACATCTGTTACCTTAGACAGAATGTATACGTTTATTCCGCAGCAGACTGCAAGCATTGCACTATTTGGAAAGACTGAGAGGCTGGCGTTTTCTCACACACCAATGCACTGTTCAAACAAGCTGCTTAAAAGAAGATTGCATTAACAATTTATACCACCTCTCTGTTTGCTTTCAGAGTGTTAATATGATTATATTTCTACATTATATGCTGGAAAAAACAAGCATTTGTAAAATGCAATGTCAAACCACTAATATGATGCAATTAGAAGCTAACATTACTTTCACATACTGGTTGCAGGTTGCCTGTGGGGAAAAAACAACAGCTGAAAATACGCTGTTTTGTTCCAGAAATTCCAGGGCTGTGGGTTTGGACACTTAATCCAACTGCCTCATGGAGATGTGGATTGGTAGAAGATGGACTTGGCCTGTTGGTTAGCTTGCATGGTCTGGAATGGCACTCACTGCTCATAGGGTAGCTGTGCTCATATCCATTAGGGTATTGCTAAATTTCATCTTTTGAAAGGAACGGACTGCATATCCTACATAAAATGTGCCAAAAGCTCTGTGCTTGTGAGCTGCAATCAGAAGCCAAAGCACTGTATGACATACAGCCAACTGGATTGATTTCTCTCATTGGCTTCCCCTGCACTCACAAGCTTTGTGTTTAGCATTGTTTAGCATTAGCAAAGTTAGCACTGATCACGGAATTGCAGAGGCTGGAAGACACCTCTGGAGATCACCCTGCTCACAGCAGGTCAGTTAGAGAAAATTGTTCATGGATGTGCCCAGCCAGTTTTTGACTGTCTCCAAGGGTGGAGACTACACAACCTTTTTGGGCTACCTGTGTCAGTGTTTGACCACCCTCATCATCATAAAAAAAAAAAAAAAAGAAAAAAAAAAGAAAAAAAAGGTTATTCTTATGTTTAAACAGCTTTTCCCATTTTAAAATTTGTGCCTGCTGTCTCTTATTCTGTTTCTGGTCACCTGAGTCTGCCGCCTTTATTATTGCCCATCAGGTATTTATACACACTGAGCAGATCCTCCTAAGCTGTCTCCTCTCCAGGCTGAATTGTCCCAGCTCTCTCAGCCTCTCCTTTTATGAAAGATGCTCCAGTTCCTTAATCATGTTTGTGGCCCTTCACTAGACTCATTCCTGTATGTTTTTGTCTGTCTTGTGGGGGGGAGTCCAGGACTGGACACAGTTCTCTCAGTGTGGTCAGAGCACACTGCTGACTCATGTTCAACTCGGTGTCCACCAGGACCCGCTAGGTGTTTTTCTGCCAATCTGCTTTCCAGCTGGTCACCCCTCTGCTTGTGCTGGTACCTGGGGTTGTTCCTGCCCAGGTGCAGGACTTGGCATTTCCCCTCGTTGACCTTCAAGAGATTCCCATTGCCCCATTTCTCCAGACTGCTGAGGACCCCTTGAATGGCAACAAAACCAACTGGTGTGTCAACCAACTTCACTAGCCTTCATCTACAAGCAGAGGGGATCTTTCTTCCATCACTCTGCTGTGCCATCAATGGGCAATAAAAAGCCCCTCCTGCTGTGAGGGCAGCCTCACGCTGACCTGGGATGCCACTTCTCTCCTCTATCCAGGAGGGACAGTGTTCTTGATGATTCAACAGTCAAGGTGAAAATAAATAAATACCACAACTACCTTCCCCATTTTGTACAGGTATTTGGGCTAAATAAGCTCTAAGTCTCCCCTGAAACTTGCATTATACATTTTGCTTTGGGTAATATTTTAGCCAAGGGCTATAAAGGCAGTGTACTTACTGAAGAAGTTTTGTTTACCTTTGATATTCTAGACCACATATTAGCCTAGAAACCAACATTTTGCAGACCATATGTGATAAGGAAAATGACATTTTCCATTTCTATTATTGGTTGAAAAGTCAGATTACACTACTTTTAAGTTTTGTTGTTGTTGTTGTTTTTCCTTGCATGTATTTAAGCACATATTACCACAATTAATGTATTAACACAATTCTGTACTTGCTAAAGCACTGGTTTGGGTCTATGCAGCAGGCAGCTGTTTTGTCAGAGAAAAAAAGCTGTTTGAACAGCCCAAGGGAATGACAGCTGACAACCTAAAACTATCAGGTCCCAGACTGTTGGATTTGAACTGAATCAAATTTATCAGTCTGTTACTATGCCTAACAAAGTCTAAGACATTAGCCAGACACAGAATGTCCTATATGAATTAACAGCCTCCTCAGTGAGAGTGTTATGGGGATTTCAGCATACTGTTGTATTCCACAGCATTTTGCCATTACCAAAACAGTTTTCTTGCCAGCAGAAAACTGTATTGCAGTAGGTTCCACCATAGGATGGTGTATTGGGTTTACATGGCAAGGTTTTGGTAGCAGGGGGCTGCAGGGGTGGCCTCTGTGAGAAGAATATGGAAGCTGCCCCATGTTAGATAAGAGACAGTTTCAGACAGCTCCAAAAGGACCCACTGCAGGCCAGAGCCAAGTCAATAAGCAATGTTGTTTGTGCATCTGGAAGAGCAGAATTAAGAAAGGGGGAAAAATTGCTGCACAATAGCAGCTGGGAGAGAGGGGTGAGAAAATGTGAGAGAACCAGCCCAGCAGGCCCCCAGGTCAGTGCAGCAGGAGGGCAGGAGGTGCTCCAGGCACGCAGCAGCAGTTCCCCTGCGGCCTGTGGAGAGGCCCCTGGTGGAGCAGGCTGTCCCCCTGCAGCCCATGGGTCCCACACGGAGCAGATCTCCACGCTGCAGCCCCCCCGTGGAGGAGCCCCCGGTGGAGCAGGTGGATGTGGCCTGGAGGAGGCTGCGGCCCATGGAGAGCCCCCGCAGGAGCAGGCCCCGGGCCGGAGCTGCAGCCCGTGGAGAGGAGCCCACGCAGGAGCAGGGGGTCTGGGGGGAGCTGCCGCCCGTGGGGGACCCGTGCTGGAGCAGTTTGCTCCTGGGGGATGGACCCCGTGGTACGGAGCCATGTGGGAGCAGTTCTTGAAGAGCTGCTGCCTGTGGGCAGCCCCCCCAGGCTCAGCTGGGGAAGGACGGCATCCCGTGGGAGGGACCCCACGTGGAGCAGGGGCAGAGAGGGACCGTGAAGGAGCGGAGGAGACGAAGCGTCAGGGACTGACTGCAGCCCCCATTTCCCGTTCCCCTGCACTGCTCAGGGGCAGGAGGTAGAATAGGGTGGATGGGGGGAAGGTGTTTTTAGGTTTTTGTTTGTTTGTTTTTCACTGGTCTAGCCTGTTAGTAATAGGTACCAAATTTCATTAATCTCCCTATGCTGAGTTTGTTTTGCCCATGACTGGGCATGGGCAAAACATGATGGGCAGCTGAGTGATCTCCCTGTTCTTATCTCAACACTTGAGTCCTTTCCATTGTATTTGCTCCCCCTTTTCCTTTGAGGAGGGGGAGTGAGAGAGCAGCTGTGGTGGAGCTCAGCTGCCTAACTGAGTAAAATCACCACAGATGGTGAGGAGCTTATGGGGTTATGGGTCTATGTGTGGAGTACAGGTTATGTGGATTAGGTAAAAACATCAGGATCCAAGGTCTAAATGCTAATTATTTCAAGCACAAAATATTCTTTCATATGTGGAAAAGCAAAATTTTTTAACAGTATCACAGACTTCTCTTACCATCACCAAGCAGCTGCCTCACTGATTTGACCAGGGATGTAGAGCAGTCAGGTTCCTCATACAGACAACAGCACTGTTTCTGTACAGGTATGACCTCCTGTAACACGGTAGTTTGATACCAGACTGTGGAGGATAAATTCTTGCAAAGGATACAAGAAATCACTTTCTTGCTGCATAAGTGCTGGAACTACTTCTTCTATCCTCCAGTTGGAAGACACTGTACCATGCTCGTGCTTTAGCAAGACTGCAAAGGAATGGAGTAATTACAGAATCTGCTACATGTTCCCCATGTATTTCTTTCTTACTCCTCGTGCCCTGACCTTAGCAGTTCAAGGAGGGTTTTTCCTGTTTCTTTGCATGGCTGTCACACATCAAAACTCTTAGGCCACATTCATACATTTTTGTGTTTCAATTTTGTTTCACTGTCATGTTCACAACTGAATAGCTCAGTGCTGCAGCATCCTGCTGAAGGCAGGAGGAAATTACTTCTGCCTCACAGCTGTCAAAAATCTGTGTCCTACCACAGACCAGCTCCTTGCAAGGCCCTTCCGTGGCTGTTGTTCACTGAGGGGATGTCCCCAGACCCAGTAACCTACACGCATATTTCTACGTACAGCTTAGACACAGATATTCAAGACTATATACACTATACAAAACAACATGGGAAACTACTTTTGGGGCAGATAAATAATACAGGTTATAAAATAAGGGTCAGAAGACCTACCTTGAGCTTCCCAAGTTGGCCACATCAGAGATTACTCCTCTTGCTTGTCTGTCATGATATCTGAACACAAGCTTTTATGTTTGGACAGAAGTAGCTTTCAAGAAAACAGGGCACTGTGGCACCAGCCACCAGAAACATGAATGATTTCAAACATATAGCCTATTTTAAACACACCTGCTTCCAGATCTTCAGCTGTACAGCTGGTCTCTACAATGCAATGAAGTATTCAGGGTTATGTAGTGAGTGTCAGCAACCAGACACACAGATATTGGGTAAGGGGGTTGTAGAGGGGTTTTATAGTTTTATAGCTTTTTACTTGAAAATGTGGACGTGCAGAACATGGTGCACTAAGCTTGGGCACATCTTTGGCCTGGGTTTTGGTCGCACTCACACACACCTCTCTTCAGGGGTGAAGAGGGTAGGGTGAAACCCATCCCTTTTGCAACTTTCCATTTCCCATTGTCATAAAATGTCTGAAAAAGCCTCAGGAGGAGATAACGCCTCTACCAGATGATTTCGTAATGAGGACTGCAGGAAACTTTTGCCGTGTTATCTAGAGCACTTACATTTCACTGGAGGAACATTTAATTTAATAAATTATTTGAGGTTTTTTGCTCACTTTTATGCTGCTAATCCTCAGAGTTCTTTCAGGGGTGTGAACAACAGAAAATTCAAGTAAGATGTATACTGAAGCAAGGTTTGGTGGTTTTTAATGACGAGTGCAGGGGACTCCTCACACTGAATTCACAGATTGCTCTTAGATAAGATCTCCAGCTCCATGGGGTCTCACAAGCTTTGGTGTTTTTTCTCAAACCCACCTCGCAAGTCAAGCAGCTTCCTTTCTCAAGGAAGCAAAACTAGAGTTCATGGAAACTACCCATGTAAAATCCACTGCCTAAAGTATACTAAGGCTTCCTGAGAAGCTGGGGACTGAAATGGTCATATGGCCTAAGTGTCTTGCTGAAGCTCCCAGGACTCAGTGATTCCCCTTTCATCCTAAATAATGCACATGCCAATGGCAGTACCATATTTTGGCAAAAGCTTCTGATAAATCTGTCCCTTTGCTCAATTATGGCTGTAGCTCTTGCCAGTGCAGACTCAGCCTTTTGGCTCAGTTGTCATTCTCCATCATCCAGCTAATGCAGTTATTTCTGTATTATAGGCCCATTATTTTACACTGAAGATACCTGGTTAATATATTAGCTAAAGGGATGCTGAGAATAGTCCGTTGCCTTTAGCAAGGAATATTGGATGCTTTTGTCTTTGAAAAGTCCCACTGGTCTTTCCTTTGTGAATGGCTGTAAATTGCTTACTGGAACAAAAATGCCACTTTTTGTCCAATTCTTTCTTGATTTTACCCAAGAGGTACATAGCAGAGGTTGATTAAATCACTTGGTGTTGCTCTCTGTCTAAAAGAGACACACGGATCTCAGCATATGCATTCTAGAGTCCATAAAAGAAGACAAAAAGTTTTGCATTCCCAGTTACCTGTTGTCCACCCCATTTTTGAAGGGCATTTACATATTTTAAGACAGACGTTTTTTTTCAGTTAAGGCTATGCAAATGTTAGAGGCTCAGTCTGAACCAGCTGTCTCCACAGGACAGCCATCCTAAAGAGGGAGTTCATCTTTTAAAGGTGTCTCTTCTCTACTCCTGGAGCTAATTTAAATTCCTAATCTAGATGACTACTTTAATTAGTATCTCAACTTTGAGGTCACTTAAGTAAAGCTAGGTGAGGTAATGCCCAATGAAGCCTGCAAAATATTTACATATATTTTTTTTTCTTTTAGGCAAAACCTTCTTTTAATTTTGGAGGACAGGCAAATCCTGAGGAGCATCTTCTTGGTGCTAGAGAATCCAGAGGTGATGATAGTGCTAAAACAATATAAAAGAAAACAAGAATAACTGTGTTTTCCTTTAGAAAATTTATTTCCTTCCCAAACCTCTCCAAAATTCCCAGTAAACATCCACACATTTGGGAGTGGGAGCCATTTCAGATCTGCTTCCATTTCTCAGTTAACATGACCACAAAAACTAGAGGGGATTTTACTCATTTTCATACCAGCAGAAATGGTGAGGCATTCAAGCTTGCACTTGAGAACTGAGATGAGGTAAAATATAAGATATTCTGTAAATATAAACTCTTTAAAATAAAATGATACAGATGACATAAAAGTATAAAAACTGTTACTGACATGAATAATTCACTAACTATTGCATGGTATAAGTCACCAACTAATGTGTATTACGTGCCATTTAATAGTGGATGTATTTGAAGAAATATGGAAATTGGAATACTTTAATAACTTTCTATATGAAAGATGATGAGACTGCCTAAATGATTAAGAGGAAGATATGTTATAATGAACTAAAGCCACTCGAGTGTAAGGTAATTTTAATTCAAATCTCCATCTGCTTATGTATAATTAAGACTCATTTAACAAGTTAATGCCTAACAGAGAGAACTGATAAGTTTGGTATTAAAGAGCTTAAGAGAAGTAAATTAAACTGTCTAGTTTGAGGAGCTTTCATTTGAATTCCCTGTACCTGAACCAAAACACAATCTTCCAGGGGCATTTCTTTACCCTGACCGTGCAGCAAGGTACCAAACCTGGAGAGAAAAAGGAGGCAACAAAGCAGAATATCCTTTTTATATTTTAATTTTTGATATCATGTCAAGTCAGGAGTTTGACAGCATCTTTGCTGACATGAATATTTATACTGTTCAACCTGCTCACTATATAGTATCTATACACCATTGAGAAGACACTTTGCATGCCATCAAAAATATTTATGCATTGCAGAGATTGCCAGTGGGGTTAAATAACCTATGAAAATAAGAGGGTTGCCTTTGAAGTGCAAAGAAGTAATATTTTAATCAGTAGTAAATTTTATGTGATATTCACCCGCTTAACTTTCTATTTCATTCATTCTTCAAATATCTTTCCTGCAAGGTCCAGTAGTCAAAACAGTGACTTCAACCTTTTCATCTTTCATCATGCAATTTTAATTTTTTTTTTTTGGCTTCTTATCCACTGTCAAGATGAGAGTTTCCTATATTCACTTCACACTTAAAATTCCCTGTGCTTTCAATTTTTTTTGTCACTGGAGCCAGACATCGGCTTTGATTGCTCCTAGCACTCAGCAATAAGTTAAACACTTTGAGGAATGTATTGCGAGAACAAATGCCACAGCTTGTCCAATGCTTATTGCAGTATAGCTGTTTTCAAATGAAGTAAGACAAAGAAATAAAGCTATGAGGTTTGATGACCAATACCCTATCTGTCTCAGTAAGTGACCAACACAGGACATTGTTGCAATATTTGAAGCCTACTGTTTTGTTCCTATGCCAAAGCAGACTTACTAATGACATGTTTTAGCATCAGTCTAAGAGCAGAAAAATCAGGGACTGAATTGTTTAAAAGTATATAAAAGAATACAACTGATGTCTGGCTTCTAAAATTGAGACTGGGGCAATGGAGGTCCTTAAAATTCAAAAGGAAGTGAAATGTTCCTTTCTTTACACATCTATAGGTTAATGCAATGTACCTTTTGTAGTCTCTCCATTATCAAAGCATTTGGATTAGTATGCATTATGCATGTTACCGTATGTCTCACAAACAAGGGAGCATATATTTTAAAAGGTCTTCCTTTCCTCCAAGGCTTAAAAAATGCATTCTGTACAGAAATGTCCGCAAAGACATTTGCATCACTTCAGCAGAATGAGCTTCAAGTGGCATAGGAAGGGTACAGAACCAAATAATCTAAAACTGACTAAAGATGGAAACCGACAATTACAGTAAGGCAAATGGTTCCATTTGTGCTGATAAGATGATCTATGAGAAAAAACAAACAAACAAACAAAAAAACAACACAAAACACCTTTGTTTAGTGAAAGCCCCCAATATTTATCTTTCGAGTTCAAAAAAGTCCTGTTTCTAGAAGAAAGAGGAAAGAAAGTAAGAAGGAATGATGGAAAGAGGAGCAAAGGAACAAGACTTAAAAATGCAACATGAGTTTACAGTGCCAGGAAATTAAAATTTTAGACAAATTTTAAATCCAAATGCACACACACACATAAAGTTAGAAGTTCATACCTACACCATGTAGTGGTCTGTAGTGGGAGGGAGCATCCATCAGATTTGAATGCCGTTCTTGAACCGTACATCTTTTCTCTGTGAAATACTGCTGACACCCCCCCATTCCCTCTTTCCTGAGTATATCCCAGAATAAGTTGTGCTGAGACACCCCAAACATCCTGGATGGCACTGTCGCTTCTGGCTATTGGGATGACTGTTTCATGGGACATCTTTGTTTCGTTGCTGTAGAAAGGAACTTTCAGCAGGGAACATCAGTGTGAGACTAATTAGTTAGTAAAGACTCAGTCCCATGCTCTGCCCCTTCCCATGGTCTAGTGAGTGTGAAAAGCAGCACATCTACCTGGATGTAACTCAACCATCAGTCTTACTTTACAGTTTGTATTGGAAGTTAATATCATCCTGGTAGCTCAACCCACAGCTACCACACAAATGGTATATGAGACAATCCCTTCTTTGCCGCTACTTCATCTCCTTGGTAAAATAATTAATTAAATAAATAAAAACATATATTTCTAAATATCTGTCTAATGTGTGTCACTGGCGAAACAGCTTTTGTTATCAAGGCACAAGAAGAATCCTTACACACGGTCTTTGGGAATTTTAGGAACGGGTAACTTTTAAACTCTCAAGTAGTCTTCACCATCTAAGCACTTTTTACAACAGGGTAATTCCACTTCTTAATCTCACTGGTATCAGTGTTTCACACAGCCATCCAAATGCCCTTTTTCCCTGTCTCAGAGCCCGATGATGTGGGTGAGGGAAGTCAAGCTCCTTAATCTCCAGGAGGAGGCAAAGCTGCATGTAGCTGAAGGTTCTCACAGAAAGAGCCTTTCCCCAGGAGGACAGAAACCTGCTGGCTCCCAGGAAGGGCCCAGGGTCTATACTCGGGCTGGCTGCCCTGCCACCCACACCCCAAATTCCCAGGTTGTGCCTAGTCTCAGAGGTGCCATCCAACACCAGTCAGCTGTCCATGTAGGAATTCACATTTGGGAGAGATTAATGACGTCTGAAAACCCAGGCAAAACTTACACATGCTGCAGCTATCTGTAAATAAAAGTGAAGTGTTTAGCCTCACAAATGCAGCAGTAGGCATCCAAGAGGAATGCTCCTCTTTAAACAAAGAAACGTGCTTCAGAGCAAAGACATTTAAAGAAAAAGCCTGCTCATGATCCCTCTGTAAATGTATTTTCTCCACCAGCAGGCGTTACCCAACCTGCCTCTCTCACAGCACACCACCACCAGGTTTGTGACAGCTGCTCTGTTTTGCTTTAGCCAAACACTACTCCTCAGCATGTTCGTTTTATCCTGGCTCCTCAAGAGCATTTAATGCCCTGAAAAAAAGCAGTAGGCCCATAAAATGGATATTAATAGAGCACTTAACACATACATGTTTGTGATTAGCAGCTTAAAGGTTAAGGGCCCAAATAAAACAAAAACAGCTCCAGTCTTGAGCCAGGAGGTATTTTAGCAAACCAGACATGTCACACACCAAGGATGCTGTTCTATAATTTGTAGAAATGTGTTTTGGATATAATTTTTTTTTTTTAGGAAAGTCAGACATCATGATATTAATGAGTAATTCAATCCCCACAAGTTTAGAAAGCATAATGCTAACATTGCTGCATCATCTCTTCTGAGATCCACGTAGCAGGGTAATGCGTCAAACATAGACTAGTTTCCATCTCTCTTCCCATTCAATTCAGATAGTGTTGGTGGTCTCTTTCTTTTAAAAAGCATAATAGCCTGACTTAGGTGGTTTAGTTCATTGTCTAAAAATATCATTTTCCCTTTAGGGATACTTACATTGGAGAGGAAGATCCAGTGAATCCACAAATTCTAACCTTACCTATGGTGGCAGTACAGTTTTCAAGTGACACGATAACTATTTTTACATGGCCATCTTGCTGGCTTCATAGGAAGAATTACCTCCCGCTGGTCCCAGCTGGGTCCTAGCATTGGGGGAGGGATAAGTGGGCTATTAACTCCTTCTCCAGCTGTGATGTGGCCGTGATAACACACCTATTTCTGCCTTTTTCTCCTCATCCCAGAGCTGCAAGCAACAATCAGGCAAGAGCTGGTCTTATTCCAGTTGGAAAGCATTTTTATTTCTTATGTTCCTTCATAAAAAAATAAAAATAAAAACAGTGGCTTATCTGTTCTCATAACAGATAAGCCACTTTTCTTTAAAGATTTATGACAACATGAAAAGTATTTTGTTTCTTCTCTTTAAACATGCCTCAGTGCTAAAATGTTATTTTCCTCATTAAGAAGGGATGACACTTGGAAAAAAGTATAGTGGGGATAAACAGCATGTGGGATGTCAGCCTTGGATTTCACTGATACAGAACTGCTGGGATGAGGGAGTGCAACACCGAGTCCTGCCCCACAGAGAATCAGCTGTAAGCAGCAAACCCCTCGGCTATCTCTCAGCCTCTCTGCATCACCAGCCCAGCCCGGCTCTAGGGCCGCGTGGTTATTTTCCACCTTAGCAGAAAGGATCGAGGCATTTCATCAGGGCAAAACTCAACACTTCTCCCAAAGACCGCTTAGGGGAGAAAGGAAATGTCACTTAATAACCATAGCTACAGGCTAGCAGAGAAGAGAAAAACATGGAAAAATGCCGGATGAAGGATTTGGCAGGGAAATGCTGATTTCAGCAGGTGAAGAAGGAGGGAAAAGATGGGCAGCTCTGGCAGGCAGTGGCAGCGTGCTGAGCTAGAAACTGTGTCACAGCATGCCACCAGGAGGGACGGGCACAGCAGGACCTTGGCTTTATGGTGGGCACTGGGCCAGCCCTGACAATGGCCTGGCAAAGACTTTTTTTTGGGGTGGAAGGTGTGTGTGTGTGTTGTTGTTTATATTATTATTTTAATGGTTTTATTAGTTAATATCAATATAGATCCTTTCGGTTTTGCTGCTCTCGTATACAGTTATCTAAACTGTCAATTTAATCCCTATGATTTTACTGCCTTTTTTTTTATCCCAGAACAAAATATTGCTGTATCATCTCTGTCTTCACTTTGTCTCTTAGTAATTTTCAATAGATCTCCTCAGATTTGCATTTCCATTTACAGCATCTTAATATATCATCTCTACAAATATTGTTTGTTTCCCTAGTTATTCTCTATTACTTAAAATCCCCATCCAGCTAGGTCTTTTCTCTAATTAGACATGAATTTTCCTGATTTTATTTCTCAATGATGAAAATAATGACTTTAAATTTTCTGAAGATTCTCATTTTTCTCTGAATTTGGGCAACATAATATTTAGTTTGAGAGGAGTTCTGAGTCATGATTTAATAATGGGGAGAAAAGAAATCCTGTATTTGAAAGAAAGGCATAGCAATAGCTATTATCCAGAACTGATAGCAGTTGAATTCTGATTAGGAATGAGACCTGTTTTTAGAATTGTGTTCACTGAAATACAACAAGAGTGAAATCTCCATGCATTGATGTCTCCAAAAGAAGGATGTGTATCTTTCTAGATGACTTAGGTTTGTCAAAGACAGCTTACTGGATTTGTTGGAGGGACAATCTGGTGAAAGGCCCTTGACGCTATATTCTATCACCCTATGATCCTTTCTGGTGTTGGATTCCACCCTTTTCCTAAGTTAATAAGAAAAAATTGAAGTATTCTTCTTTATGTACAAACAGCTATATGTTTAGCAGAGGATGTAGGATGGTGCTTCCCTGAGTCTGATATGGAAAATATTCTGATTATCAAATTGTGAACTGTGAGTGGCATAATTTTCCTAAGCACTCAGGGAGTAGCATTCTTATTGTATTTACGTGCCTAGAGATGCAGAGAGCGCTGCCAGTGCTTACTGGTGCCAAAAGTGGCTAAAAAACAAATGACTGCTTTCCAGAATTAGAGACTTTGAAATAATCTGTCTTTCTGCATATTTAAGCATGTCTTTTAAAACCTGATGCCAAGTGACTTCAGCACCTAATACTGTTACCAAAAACATTTCCATCAGTTAAGAACCCCTGTGACTCATGGGCAGGGATTAAAAAAAATGGGGATATTGAACAATGGCTTCAAAACCCTAGTGGCTGCCCAGGACTAGCCACTTCAGTTTGCCATGACTCACTGGGCTGCCAGCAGCAGCAGCTAAGAAGATGTCCCAGTGGTAACCTAGGTGTCTCTGCCACAAAAAGAGACAAGGACTCCATTGGGCACTCAGACAGCAAGTTGCCCTTGCTCCTGAGCACCAGTTAGCTCCCCGTGGGGCTCTTTCAAACTACCTGGATGCTCCTCAACAGCAAAATTAAAACCTGAACTAATTTAGATGTTTTTCATTCTCTATTTTTTCTTATCATCTATGAAAACGTCAGTGACAACCACCACTAGTTTTCATGCATAAGATTTGGCTCAAAGTTAGCCATGTGCTCTGGTTATGTTTTCTATGTGTAGAATGAATAGCAAGATTTGTCAGAAAAAGGACCCACAGTAATGACCTGACAGCACAAAGCACAGCAATGTATCAATCAATCATTCAATCAACTAATAATAGCAGGTAAGAAAAAGAAAAAGAAAAGAAAGAAAAGAAAGAAAAGAAAGAAAAGAAAGAAAGAAAGAAAAGAAAGAAAAGAAAGAAAAGAAAGAAAAGAAAGAAAAGAAAGAAAAGAAAGAAAAGAAAGAAAAGAAAGAGGAGAGGAGAGGAGAGGAGAGGAGAGGAGAGGAGAGGAGAGGAGAGGAGAGGAGAGGAGAGGAGAGGAGAGGAGAGGAGAGGAGAGGAGAGGAGAGGAGAGGAGAGGAGAGGAGAGGAGAGGAGAGGAGAGGAGAGGAGAGGAGAGGAGCGGAGAGGAGCGGAGCGGAGCGGAGAGGAGCTGAGCGGAGAGGAGCTGAGCGGAGAGGAGCTGAGCGGAGAGGAGCTGAGCGGAGAGGAGCGGAGAGGAGCGGAGAGGAGCGGAGCGGAGCGGAGCGGAGCGGAGAGAAGAGAAGAGAAGAGAAGAGAAGAGAGAGAAGAGAAGAGAAGAGAAGAGAAGAGAAGAGAAGAGAAGAGAAGAGAAGAGAAGAGAAGAGAAGAGAAGAGAAGAGAAGAGAAGAGAAGAGAAGAGAAGAGAAGAGAAGAGAAGAGAAGAGAAGAGAAGAGAAGAGAAGAGAAGAGAAGAGAAGAGAAGAGAAGAGAAGAGAAGAGAAGAGAAGAGAAGAGAAGAGAAGAGAAGAGAAGAGAAGAGAAGAGAAGAGAAGAGAAGAGAAGAGAAGAGAAGAGAAGAGAAGAGAAGAGAAGAGAAGAGAAGAGAAGAGAAGAGAAAAGACAGCCACACACCGATGTGTATTCTGGCAAAAAAAAAAAAAAGCTAATTCATAAGAACTAGCCAATGGAATGATGGAATCATGTCTTGTGTTTTTGAAATCTCTATATGCTGTAAAAATCATGCATGGTGAAACAAATCATCCTTTAAAGGCAGATGGTCAATTGAAATCAAACTCTTGACCTTTTTTTTCTTAAAGATAAGCAATAATTTATTTCTCTTTCATCTTCACAATTATCACAGACTGCCTAGCTACATGACCAATGCCACTACAGAACACAGGAGAATTGCCCACCTACACTTTACTTGGACAAATACAATTGCAATTTACAGATTAAATGTACTGTACAATGTGTTGTTGGAAAAGGTCATTCTTATCTATATGACGAGATGTGACATATGATTTATAAACAGATGCAATCTACATTGTAAAACTTCAACAATTTGTTAAGCCAAGAATACAGTATAAAGCATTTTGTTTTGGTATTGTATTGTTACTAAAGTAGAAAAAAGAAAACTAGAGAAATAAACCCAGATCTGAACTTACAGAATATGTATTAGGTTAAGAAATTAATTGGTTTCTCCACTTTTTTTTTGTTTGTTTTGCTTTTCTTTTTCATTTTTTTTTTCTACAAATGAGTAATATGAATATATTGCAGGATAAGGAAAGACTGCCAGATAAAGAAGGTACCGTTATATGAAAAACAAATGAAAAATTACCAGGTAATTTTGCTTACAAAAAAGGTCAAACTATAAACAGTCACAAAATATATAAAAATGCCACATTGAACGAGGCAATCGTACTCTACCTAAACTGGTAGTATACTCTCTGAAAGAAGTTGCGTTCATACAGTAGTAACTGATAAAAAGGCATTGTGCACTCTTGTGCCGTCTGGAGATTTAGCACCATGTGTCATCAGTTCTTGGATTGTCATCCAGTTGTCCAAGATTTTCTTGTTTCTCTTTTTCATCATCTTTTTGTGACTCAGTTCAATAATGTTAATTTCCTTTTTGCCCTCGCTGCCACTCTGCGGACTTTCCTTGAGGACACTCCAGCCTGCTACGCATCATGAACTCCCGTCGCCTCCTCTGCTCCTTAGCTCGCACCAAATGCTGCTTCCGCTCTTCTTTGCTCCAGTAGCGACCCATCTTCATCTCACTCATTGTATCATCATCTGTCGTCATTCCACTGCGCTCCTCTTTAATTTTTAAGGCACGTTCCTTCAGGATTCTGTCTCGAACTGGTCTCTTTGTGATATATCTCGTCCCATCGCTCCTTATTTTCACTTTCCATTCCATCTTAGGCTCCGCACACTTCTGTGAGTCTTTGCACATGCTCACCAGGCTGAGTTGGCTTTGGGCGTACTCCACAGCTGACTTCTGCTGGATCAGCTGCATGTAGCTTTGATAATGCTTTGCATGAGCAGGTATATTCCCATACCTGTAAGAAGAGCTGTGATATGGGGACAGGTAGGGAATGTGCTCGCTGCTCTGCTTTTCTTGGTCTGTGAATTTGCCACTTTCTGATGCCAGCACGGTGTCTTCAGCAGCACTGTTTTGTTCAGTAGGTTTGGTTTTGGCTGAGGTTGTCTCCTTGTTGCTTTGTCCTGAGGATGACTGATTAGCCACAATTGTGCTCCTCAGGTTCTTCCTGTTGGTGATGCTGATCATCCGCTGGAGAGAGTTGTCAGGGGATCGCTCCACGGTCAAGGGAGTGCTCCTGCAACTTTCTGCCGTGTTGTAGGCACTGGAGCTGTCCTTGTCGGACTTCTCAGGGTGCTCCATGATGTCATCCAGTTTGCCTCTTTGCACATCTATGCTGGTGTTGTAATTCCTGAACCCTTCATCATGTAAAGCCCAAATGTCTCCGTACTGATCCCTCACCTTTTGGAGTCGGTGAGCTTGCATAATATTCTGACATTCAAGTTCAATGTTCCTCAGTTCCTCATTGAGCAGTTGTAGCTCATGCTCCACCCCGTCTTGCTCTCTTCTGTTGCACTCTATTGTGCTGCTCGAGTAATACAGGTCGTACTCCCCATGGTTTCGAATCTTGCACTTCAGTTCCAGCAGCTGTCGAAACCTTTCACATTCCTCCTCTGGGTTCCCTATGAAATCAGACTCAACGTATTCCCCCGACAAAAAGCTTTCATTGCACTGGAGCTCAACACTTCCTAACATATCCTGGCTGTGACCCAGCTCCTGTTTGCACTGCAGGGTAGCGCTGTTCTGCTCCTCAGGTGCATTTTCTTGCTCCGAGCTCTCATCATTACGCAAACTTTCATCTGTAGGTCCCACCCCACTGTCCTTTTCATGATTGTTGGATGATGAGGTTGCAGTGTCTGTAGTTCCATCCTCTTCCTCATGTTTCTTTGGCTAAACAAAGGAGCAAACCAAAGGGATTATCAAACACAGATCACATTACTTGAGAATATTTTCCAGCTCTGTTTTGCTTAAACAGCTGGGATCTGATTTAAGCTGAATTAAAACAGATCACTAAACAGCAGTCCTACTGCTCATGGCTTTTAAACATTTCTGAGAGTCATGCTGTGGTGGCCATACTGAGTGAAGCAGATGAATTACAGCACTAGTCACATATCTTCTAAAGTCTGGAAAGAAATATTTCCCTCTCTAGCTAAGCCATCTCTTCTCAGTGCTTAAAGATAATGATCACCAGATGGTGCACTGTTTTTGATTCTGGATTATGGCCAGAGACTGGTGGAGTTGAAATCTTCTCAAACTTGGGAAAAAGCTTCAGTGCTGGTATCACTTCAGAAAAAATAGAGTATCAAACCAATCAAACAATGACTGGTGCAATCTAAGAGGGTATAAAAAGACTACTTTCATCAATGGGACTTTTTTTTTTTTTTTAAACTAGTGGACTCTGTGTGCTCCATGGAGATGGGGGGGGGGGGGGGGGGGGGGGGATGAAGCCTGCAGAGGGCCAGCCTGTTCCGCTACACCCTCCATGGCCCTCTCTCACATTTCTTGCTTTCAGTAATATTTTTCTGTAAGACTATTCATTTTGAATTCCACGATTTTGCTCAAGTAGACCTCCCTCACATCCCTGGAGACCATTTCTATTCCCTAGTTGGAGTTTATATTCCACAGAAATAAAAACAGCCTTTTACCATTAAGTGTAGAACAACACTGAGTGCTTGCCATGGGCCTAATGTCAAGCTTTTAGGCTGTTGTTTTTTAATTCACACCCCACTCTTTGTACCTAACCTATTTATATTCTTTTATATTCAAAGAATGTGAGATAATGTCTCTCTGAAGAGACACATGCTTTTTATTTTTCAAACTGGATGTGAAAAGAATTTCCACCTACTCCCCTTACAGCGCAATCATACAGAGTGCAATTTATATGGCCTGTTTGCCAAATATCTAAGTGCACATAGTATCAACCAAATGCTTTTTCTCTTTTAGGAGGTATAATTGCATAATTATGTATAATGGTAGTAATAATCAGGAGAAAAAAGGTACAGTGCACCCAATGAAAGGGAACAAACTCAAAGAGGCCACTGTCATAATTCCCTTTTTCTCTTCTTTGACAGACAGTAAAACAGGATGAAATGTGTCTCCTATCTCCTCCTTTTCCCCTCTTCATGTGCACTCCATGATCACACACCCTTCAGCTGGTTTCCTTTCTTCAAATGCAAGAAAAAATAATGGCCTAGTCTCAGAAAAACAAAGATAACCCCCGCCCTCAAATACAAAGTAATAGTGGAATAAAATAAATCTTGAAAGAAACACAGTATCCAGAGACTCCAGTGTTTGTGACAGACCAGTTAAAAATCTCTGAAAGGATGTTTTAACAGTGTTTTCTCAGACAAGACTTGCAAAGGAAAACTTCTCTTTAGAATAGTAGCACACATTTTGTACTCATCCTTTTGCACACACAGCTCATGCACTCATCATGCACAAAATGCATGATAACTGTTTAATTCTCATGCACCTTTGGTAGCCACACCTGCAATGTGTCAATTATTGTCTCTTCGCAAATGGGGGAGAAATTTCCCCCTTGAATTTTAAACATCATGGGACGGAATGTGTTCAGAGTTATTCAAGGGATTGTATAAAGGTTCAACGTTTTTTGATGTTGTAGGGTCAGAAATTTCTGGAAACCAGAGTTTGAAACTCTAAGGGACAAAATGTCATGAAAATTCTGCAAGTTTGTAAAATTCACTGGTACATATTTTTCCTATCTGAGATTCTCTCAGATCTTTCTATTTAGCCACTAAAAAGCAAAGGTATCTTGTTGTTACAGGAGGAAGGAATATGAAGAGTAGTACCAATAACACTCTAAATAACTAACTATGGCAGAATTGTTCTATAACTATCATTTACCTACTCCTTATTTCTTCAACTTATGCATTGCTGTGAGATAGCATAAAGTATACTGGAAGGGTTTGTTATTTTATTTATTTTATTTTATTTTATTATTCTATTTTATTTTATTTTATTTTTGTTTTGTTTTATTAAGGCTTGTATATTTTTCCAAAGTGGCTGCAACAATTTGGTTTCATTTTTATGAGTATCTGGAGAAGTGGTGGGAACATACTGTCTTCATGCATTAGCTGTTTTTTTTTTTTTAGAGCGACAAAATTTCATATTTTGCAGGGAGAAAAAAATTCAATGTCTACAGAATTCTTCAAGAAAACCAAGGGTAACCAGAAGAAGAGCAACCCAACCAGGTAAGTGCATTCACCAGGAATGCCAGAGATTTGGGTTTAATTTCATATTTTTCTCATTTACCTCTTCCAGGTGAGTGCTGCTACATAAGCTATTCTGGTCCCTTCTCTCACCTGTTTTGGAACTGCTCCAGTTTGTATTCACCTCTGCTGTCCCCAGATTTTTCAGCAGAGAAGTGACTCCAGTCTGGGTCATCTACACTGCACTCTGGAGACAGCACAGTGTCATCCATGATTCTCACTGCTCTGGAAAATGTTTAACAACTGACACGAGGGACAACAGCTCCTTCAGACCCCGGGACAGCCTTGCTGCAGAACGGCTAGCAATTTGGGTGCCTGCCCCAAATGTAGGGCTCCATCTACCCTTGTGAAGGAGGAGGGCTATTATCCACTTGCTGACCCTGAGGGGAAGCAACATAGAACAACTTGCATTCAATGACTAAACAAATGTTACCCCCTAAACAGGGTGGCTTATACATACTGTGTGTGCACAGTTACATAGCTTCCAAAAGCTGAGCCACATGATGCTACTAGAGCTTTCTCTGCTGTCTCCATCGTGGCACCACACCAGCAAAGCATGCCTGGGCACATCTGAAAAATCCTTTAATGTATCTATTTGCACAGTGTTTGAAAGAGACTTTACAGTTTGGGCCCACAGAATCAACACTTTGAGAATTAGTGTCTTTTGTTCTCCTCACCACTTATCAACAATTTAAATTTTGCTTCTTCAACTTCCACATGCTCTAGACAGAGTGAACATAAGACACTGCCATCTACTATCCATAATTAATGCACACACACGATGTAATCAAAGCAAAATCCATCTTTCCAGTCTCAAAGAAATCAAATGGGTGGGACTGAGCTGATCAAAAGTGTCTATAGTACAGACACCTGAATGTCAGGTAGTCATCTGGGGTTCTCCACTCTGTCATGAAGAAACAAATGTCTGTACAGTCATATTCTTCTCAATCTAAAGCAGACATCCAAAGTAAGTTAAATACTTTCCCAGGATGTGGATATGTGCAAATAGTTCAATTAAGAAAACTGCAAGTAATACAGATATTTATTGTCTGTATGTTTTTGAGATACATCTAAAAAAATCCACTCTGACTCAAGTAAGGTAGTCCCTTGCTTTTGTTTTCTGGACTTGTCATCTTTTCCAGGGCCCCTGAACATGTTCAGACTGAGCAGTCTTTTACACCATGAAATTATTTTAATTTTATTTTGAAAACTAGCAAGCTTAATATCAGGTTACGTCCCTTTTGAAAAACAAGAGATGGTCTCCAATTACCAATGCACTGCTTTTGTCAGTGTTATCTATTATCTATTCCAAACAAAGTGTTTGTTTTTAAATGTACATTGTCAATCTCTGCTACAATTATTTCTGTTTGAAATACCAAAGGGCTCCTTAGGCCTCATCTTTGCAGTGAGAACTCAGATAATGAGAACGCGAACCTGGCGGTGCGTACAATCAAGCAATAAATGAACCTCAAAAGATTCTGCATTTCAGCTCCAGCAAGCATTCATGCCTATAAAATGGCTAATCTTGCAGGAATTCAAGCACTGTTCTATTCTCATTTTCAACTTAGGATGTATACTGGGACTCAAAACCCAGGCTGCTACTAAAGTTTGAAAGCAGTGAGATTCAGTCAAGGGTTTTAATAAATCTAGCTGCTGGGCTCCCCGGTCAGCCTCTGACAGTGAAAGGAAGGCTGACCACAATGAGGGGAATTGCCAGTGGCAGGCTAACTGTGAGACACCCCTGTCACTGGGGAAGACTGGGATTGATTTCAGTGGCGCATTAGAAGGGAAAATGCTCTTCTGCAAACAATGCTGTTCTTTTGAAACAGGCCTCAAAAAGGAATTTCCCCCAGATATTTTTACTGCATTACAGCTTTGAATGAACTACAATGAATTACTCTACACAATTCTTTCTTAATAGGTTTTGATATATTCCATGATACTGATAAGAATTTCTGTATGGCAAATCTATGGTATTCTTGTAAAAGTTATCAGTGCTGCACAATGGGCCACGATGTTCTGATGGGGAAGGAATACAATGAGTTATAAGAAATAGAGAATTACATCTTTCCTCTAGGTTTATTGGACTATCCTATACAGAGAAGATACAATTCTTGATTAAATTCCATAGAGTGGCTCAAAAACACAAAGAAGACATGACTGTCTACTTAATTCTATACTATTCTTCATTATAAACTGTACCATGTTTTTCTGTGACAGCTTGTACTACACGTTAAAATGGCATTCGGTAAAAAATACTCATATTTGTAAGGACAGTCTGCTATGATGTGCATTCTTTCCTGCAGCTCACAATATTCATGATGACAAACAATTATGAAGCCAGAGGACTGTGTCCTGGTTCACAAAAATTAAGCCTGGTGTTGGAGCAAAATCTCCATGGCCAACCAGGGAGCTTGAAGCTACTCTGCTTGGCTACTTGCAGCTGCAACAAGAGCAGTTTCATTACACCAATGTATTATGTGATTCACTCCAGGAAACCGCTAGGTTTCCTAGCCTAACAAGGAGTAAAGAACTAGTTTTCTGACTTGCCGAGTCACTACATAGAGTCTAGAAACAGCAGCTGTCACAAATTACTGATGCCCCATTACACATCCAGCTGCATTTGGTTGATTCAATTACTCATCAGAAGGGCAAAGAACTGGCTGGCTGTCCTAGAATTACTTCAAGCAATGCAATGTTAGACACCTATAGAGTACAACTGACCATAATCTTTTCAAGTGCAGCTCTCTTCTACCTTAATATAAAATCTCAACAGGGGAAAAAATACTCAGTATAAGATCTCAATGGAAAAAAAAAAACCACACACACAAAAAAAACTCAAGTGGTTTGATGAAACCACCTCATAGAACATCACTGTTCAGTAATTAACACTAACCGCAACCCAAATCCAGTGAAAAAGTCAAGGTTTGACAGGATACTGGGAGTGGAAAATCACAACTGTGAAGTGATTTCGGAGGTCCGAAAATGTTGTGTCAGGGTTTAAAAGGGGTCTGTAGGCAGACCTGCTCAAGAATTTCCTCCAGAAGTGGGTGAAGATAGCACTGCACAAAGTAAAATGCTTTGCAAAGAACAAGTGTTCTTTGTGACAGGAAATCTTTGGGTATCTAAGATAAAATTTCTGGTTAAAAAAAAAAAAGATGCCAGATCTCAGTTCAAATTAGCTAGCAGTGCAGTATTTAGCACATTTGACCTGGGAAAGCAAGGCTTGGATCACTGCCTGGAAAAGAGGATCATAACTAAAAGGCCATTATACATTCCATTGCAAGGCTCCCTTCACCTCTGATACCAGAGTTATTCCGCTTTGTGCGATTAATTAAATGCTTATAAGATCAAGGATTTGTAATCTGATCTATCATATTCCAGATAATAGACTTAATTGCTGAGCTATTCTGTCAGTGTCTCTGTCCCAATGAATATTTAATTTGTGTAAAGTGAATGGCTTTAATGGGAGTTATCATCAGCACCAAAGCAAGAAGGGAGGTGGGGATAGAACAGGCTAGAAGCAAGTTGAGGCCCCCAGCGAGGACTTGGCAGTGCAGGATTTGAAGCCAGGTCTCCCATTAGCCAAATAAGTTCCCTGGTTTCCAGAAGAAGGAAGGCTTTCAGCCTCTCTCCCTCTCTTCACTTCAAAGAAAAATGCCTCAGGCTTTGCTTTCGAACAATTCAGGATGGGGAAAAAAATCAAGTTACAGATTTCTGTGGGTAGAAAAAGAGTTTCTCCCCAGTGACACATATACAGAAGCCAGGAGATGAGGTGGGATGTTACGTGCTCGGCTCCACATGGGTGTGCATGCTGACAGATCATCTGGTTCAGGTGTGGATAAGGTCACTTACGCCTTCCACAAAAAAAAAAAAAAAAAATATGAACTGAGAAGATTCCCTGATGAAACTGTACTGCTGAGAGTGCACATGTATCGTCGCCGCAGCCCCATGACTAGCAGCACATATGGGCATGTAAAAGTTAGGATAACAGCAAGCTGAGACTATATTAACAGTATGCTTCTTTGCCTCCATTAACAAAACAAATGATGAACTGTGCACTGTTGGTGTAAGAAAAATACTCTTGTATTACCAAAACACCTGTTGTTTCTTTTAAACACCGTAATCTAAAAGTTAGATTACACACTGCACAGGCCAGCTCATACCTTGCAAATGTACAAGAGGAGCACCTGTCCCTGTTCAGAGCTCTACATGTCACATTAATACAATCCATTAAAAAAAGACATAAAATATAACAACATAAACCCCAAACACTTCAGAATTAAAGAAAGTAAGAAATAATATTCTGAGAGCTCAGAGAAAATGAGAAATCTGCACTTATCACAGTTTTCTAAATTGTTTGCTAACTTGGCCCAAACATCTATTGTTCTGCTTTGACCTACAGCACACTGGAGTTCAGAGCATCCGAGAGAAAAAATTCTATCAAAGCTTTTGACTCCACTTTACAGCATGCCATTTCATTCTCTATTAGTAACAAGGTATGCCTAGCAAAATTTCAAATAACACATTTAGTGGCAGTCCTACCTGCTCCACCTCATTGGCTGTGTACTGCATCGCTTCATTATGCTGCTCTTCCAACATTTCTAAGTTCAACTCCTCCAAGAATTCATTCCTTTCATCATCCAGCCACCCTTCCTCCAGCTGCAAAGAATACATTAGTACATTATATTATGTCAGCAAGGATGCACGCTAAAATAGGGTAAACCCAAATGGCAATGCTTGACTAGTTCTTTTTATCATAATGATTCACTTCAGAAAGCCAGGCGGTAGGAGTCCGCTTCTCAAAAAAGGAGGAAGAAAAAGAAGGATAAAAAATGGGACTCTTATGCCTTTTATCCTTTCTTGAAACAGTATGACTGATTTTCTCTCATAATGAAGGAGACTGCACAGCACAGACATTATTTCTTTTCAAAAGGTATGAAAGGCAGAGCGCATAATCCTGAAGCTGTCATGTTCATTACCGCCAAGAGCCACAGCGCCAAAAGAGTGGCAATGTTACTAATAGGGCCATGAGACAACTGGGCTCTTTCCTTTAACAACCTCCGCCCCAGTGCTGTGCCCTAGCGCTGCATCCTTGATAGATGCCTTGTGTTGCATTTCTACTACAGTTTTCCCATTGATCTTCCAGGTAAACAAACAAACAGAGGAAGGTGACAGACAGATGCAGTGACTTGAAGGGCGGTTATTTTTGTTCTTTCAGCTTGCCTGGAAACAAGCCTCAACTGTTTGTTTGTGTTTTTCCCTAAGTGTAAAATAATACTTTGACATTTGGTGAAGGTAGTGTTGCAAAAGGACAAGAAGGGACACTGTTTTCTGTCAAGTTAGTATATCCTCTCTCTTCTCCACAACCCTGCATTGGGTTTACGTCGCAAGACCAAACAACCTTTGGAGCTTTATTGTTCTTGCTTGCCTTTTTTTTTCCCAGGGAAAGCATGAACACAGTCTTTCTCTACCATAAAGGATGCAATTTAATTTCTCACATTTGATGAAATTGCAGAGATAACCAAATTGGGAGGATGAAAGATGAATCTCACTTGGGTAAATCTGCTGCTTTGATCATGGTAGACCCTGTGCCTAACTTAATGTGAATCCTTATGTTATAGTTTTTAGAATACAATAATATATGCCTTAGCATACACATGCACTACATACATTCCGCGCACATACACATGTGAATGCACATGCCTGTGCCATTTGTTTCCATATTAAACAGGTTATGTGCTCCTCTGGTACTCTGCTTCAGAACTTAATTATCCATCAGTATTCACTGCACAAATAAACGGTCAAAGAAGTTTTTTTTCCCTGTTTCTGAATGAATGTGCTCAGCAGTCAGCCTTTGAGAATGCAATACTGCCATTACCATTTTCTATCTAAAAATAAAAGCCTGCTTAATCCTTTTCTCTTTTACCAGAGTCAAAGCAAAACAGCTACCTGATATCAGTTTGTGGACAGCATGATTTCTGATGTACTACGGCTACTTCTTCAGTTTTGCCTAATTATGTTCTCAGAACACAATTTAAACTAAATTAAACTAAGCAACAACAAAAACATCACGAACGAAAACACACTATTTTGTGTGATATGAAAGTAGCATCTACATGGGAAGCTATACTGATATGCATAAGTAATTCCTTATCTTATATTGATATATTTTTTTCATGTTCACCAATCTAAATAAATACAGACAACTAACTTTCCTTGTGCAAGCATTTTCTCAGTCAGTGGGTTTCTTATCCCTACAGAAAAAAAAATATCTTAGGGAAAAATCATTAAGAATAATATTGAAAAAGCCTTTCAAAACTTCTGCAACTTCCAATGCATGCTACGATTTTGCAATATAAACTGATGCACAGCTTTTTTTTTTTTTTGCTATACTTTTTGTCATCATTTTTATGGGAGCTGTTTAGATTGATGAAAAACATAAAGGAAATAAATGCTGAAATTGTGAATCTTATGTAAGTACTGGATTGAAGTAGAGATTCCAAGCGGCACTGAATTACACTTACTCAATTTAATTTATACAGAGTATGCAGCTAGCGAGACCGAGAAATATCAGATCAATAGCATGAGAGACAAATGGCAACATAACCAACTTTGCTTGAATTGCTGACAGATGGAGAGAACAGTGACAATATAATGTCTCTTTTGTTTTGCAATGGCTTATAAACAGAATATAAGGGGAAGTACAAAAAGTACTTTTCTTCCAGTCTACCTCTCCTTAGTTTGATGATCAACCTAACACCTTCCGCTACAATGACATAAAACATTCTTGTCATGGCATAATTTTATTTTTAACACCATTGAAATATTCCTAAAAGCTTTTGAAAATGTACTTCCTGAGATATGATTTGTAATGTACAACCTTTTTTTTTTTTTTTTTTGTGACCAGGGCCCTTTGAAAACAATTAGACCCAGAGCTCATGAATGGTGTTGTAGTGAAATTCCCATAACTGGCACATAAATGAACAGTTTACAAGTTTACATTCTTGCTTACAAGTGCATGGGATAAAAAGGGCCATCAGCAGTGAAAAACTACAGCTTTGTGTAAGCTCATATAAATGACTGAGGTAAGCATGGGAAGTTTATTCCCAGAACAAAAAAGAATCATCAAACAAGTAATGCATAGTTTTCAAGTTCTACTTCATATTTTACTAATATCATATTAGTGCTCTCAGCTTTATTTGTATATCTGCTTACTTTGTCTGCTGGAAAGGAATTGCCTAGCTTTGGGCTAACAAGCCCTGGTAATAACATATTATTTTCTTCGTTGGCTAAGAAAGGGGCAAAGTTCTGCAATTATCTTTTGCCTCCTTTTGTCAGGAACCTTGGCATTCCTATTTCTCAGCAGTTCATTACTTACGGTGATAGTGAATGTACAGTATAACCCAGGTCTTGGCTCAGTGCATCTATTTACTCTAACCTGCAACTCTGGTCTTGCTACCAGCAACACAATTTTCTTGCATTCATCGCTGGAGAGCAATGCTACTGCCTCTTCCCGATTCTGGACATCTTGGCCATTAATCTAGAAAACAAATGAAAGTGGCACATTAGTTTCTATTTCCACAAAGCAACACACAATAAAGGGCAAATATCAGCTCATTTGTGGTGAATGTATGGACAATGAAACTTGCACAACGGGCTCATCTTCAGCCCCTCAGTGGTAAGTGCCTTCACTCAATTATGCGCTTACTGTAAGAGCCATATCGATCGTTGAAGGATGGCGGACATCAGAGGAAGCAGTTATGTTCATAAATGTCCAACCTGCGCCCTGGTAACATACATCTAGCAACACAATTAACCAGCCCCTGACAGGTGACGTTCATCTTTCTCCGTTCAGAGTAATGGAAGTGTCACTCTGAGATAATAGTGCTGGTGGAAGCAAGACTGGTAATACCACAGCTGAAATCAGTCACACTGTGCGCTTGTACAGAGCCAATTAGAGAGCTGCAGCATTATCTCTCACCAGGCAATACTTACAGGCCACTGCTTATTGCTGCTCCATTTAATCATTTTATATTTGTGTGGACAGCTTAGTATCCAGAGCCACACAAAACATATGTATCCCCCTTACAAGGGGATAATCAAAATAAAAGCAGTTTGAGTTTTTCGTGCTATCTCTCTGCTGTTCCGTCACCTCATCGGAACAGCCACATCCATGACTACATCATAACAAACACGTTTTACATTGTCCAAAACCCCTTCTAGGGGGAATCAAATACGAACTGTATTTTCCGTATGTATTTACTTTTGTCCAACCGATATCAGAAGAAGTGGATTATTCTCATTGTGGCAGCAAAAAAAAAAACAAACAACAAAACAAACAAAAAACTGGTCTATTTGAAATTGGGTGAAAACAAAACTGGAAGGCAGAACAAACTCAGGATATTCTTTGATTACGGGCAAATAAAACCTTGCCCAATATTTAATCTCTTGCAAGGGTTCAGTTTCAAAGTAGCAGGAACTTTTTGGCTGGAAAGAGCAAGTCCTATTTCTGCATGCATATTTGGCCTGAAAACTCTGACACAAAATCACAGCTTTAATTGAGATTAAAGAAAACCCTGTGTACCCTGGACATCCAACTGGCAATGAATAAATGTCTGAGACACTACACTGGCTTCACAAAGGGATAACTGTGGTCTGTAGGAGACCGGTCAATTATTTGGTGACACAGAGCTGCCCTAACCCAAAAAGCGGCACCACAGCCACAGAGAGCCAGGAGCAGATCTCCAGCTTGTCCAAACACCCCAAGCCACAGTGGCTGCTCCAGCAAGTCCTATCATCTGGGCAACTGCCCCTTGTCCCACCCCAGAGACCACAGCCCTGCTGTCCCCACACTAGCAGCACATCACTGGGGAATGAGCAGGATGTCAGCCTGTCCCATGGACAGCTCGCCCCTGGAGACACCATTTATTAGCCTGGAGGTTCAAAGCTAAAAATAGCAGAAATTTAGGCAAGCCTCACTAGGACTGTCCTCATAAAACCTTTCCCTTGACTTCATAATATTTGATGTGAAATACCCAGACTTTTCTCAGATGCTTAAGAGGGCTGCGAAGGTGACGGGAGAGGTGTGAGGTTTTTGAGAATGAGAAGGGGACAGTTCCAGTCTTGTGAGGAAATCTGCTGTAATTTTCTGAGAAATACACAAAACACTATCCCCCCACAGCCTTAACCAATGCCATCTGCTGCCCACAGAAAATGCCCCCATGCTCACAGAGTCTTCTTTCTCCCAGCCTCAGTGTAATCCCCTGTAATGACACTGTCAGCTTCTATTTCTCTGAGTTATCTCATCAATAAGAGTAGATAGAGGGTCAATGTGTTTTCAGATATGAAAGTAAACCCCACATAACTCTCTGGGTGTTAACTTTAATGATCAAACTCATAGCTATATATCAGCACTGACATTAAAGTAATGTTCCAGCCTACAAAAAGACGGCAGAATTACCTATGCTTTCTCTCACCCCTGGACTCTTTACTCACAACTGAAATGAATTTCATTAGGAATTTGAGAATGTTTGCCTGAATTGCTCTTGGCTCCCCACTTCACACAGAAATTTTGGAAAGAAAGGAAAATAGCAGGAAATTAATCTACCCTCTATTTACTTACTTTAAAGTGCATAGAGGAAGAATGAAAGTGGTTTCTACTTGGTTGAATAAACAAGATTAATATTTTTTTTAATGATTTCTGAAAGTTAAAAATACCACTATATTCTCTTTGCTTCCTTCAATGGATATTCTATAGCAAGACGCAGAAGACAGCGCACTGACTTTTCCAGTCCTACTCTCAGTCTGTAACGTGGTCCCACAGCCCCATCACCCCTCGCACCATGGCATTTGTGTCTTCTGGTGGGCAGCATCGTTCACCCTGACAACATTTTCACATCCTCAGCTGCACAGAGAATAAACCAGCAGCCCTGAGTGAGCCCTGGTGTTAAAATGTAGCTTATTATTTCGTCTCTGAAAGATGGGCCACTTTGGTAAACCAGCTTCTAGATCCTGTTGTGCTCAGGAGATTAGCTACAATCCCAAACCTGATACCAGGGTAAGAAATACAGCTACAGGTTTCAGCAAAGAGGTTTCCTGCAGAAATGAGAAGACTGATGGGAAGGAACAGGCTAAGCTTGCGACAACCAGAAAGCACACGTGCAAGTATTAATGAAAGGCCATTACGGAACTGTTTATAGAAAAACAACCTGTCGTTACCAGGAGCTACTTCTGGGACTTCAGTGAAAAACAAAACAAAACAAACAAACAAATAAAAAAGTCAAAATAAAAGGGAAATTGACTGGAAACCAGAACTAAAATGATATAATATAGCAGTTTCCAATTTACTGATTTTTGGTATCTGTTTTGTCATTACTTCAAAACATAGTATTCACTGCCAGTTCAGAACACAAACCTACTGCCATTCCAGCTATTTTCCTCTCTGTGCTGTGACATTGCCCTCCCTCCCTCTTCCAGACCTCGCCTACGGGCGCCGTGCTTTATTGCACAAACCTATCTGCAGGACAGCTGCAGGGGCAGCTCTCTAAATGAGAAGATCAATAGAAACCAAGGGGGAAGAAAAAAGCCAAGATGGTGGATCAGCCAAGAACTCAGAAAAGCAATGTATTTTTGGTGGAGGAAAGAAAATATTAACAAAAGTCTAGTAAACCCCCTGCTCAAGTACATTCAAGATCATCCTTTATGAACAGCATGTCTTTTGTATAAAAACTCTTGCCATCAATGCTCAGCGTGAGTTAGGCTTACACAAATTTATGCAATCGGTGAATGATCAGCAAGTTTCTGACACCTGTATTTATGTTTGCAGGGTCCCTATTTAGAATTTGACATGAACTGAGATGAACACAGAGAAAATGAGATTTGCTAATAAATACGGCAAAGAAAGACACAGGATATAAGGGCATGAGCCAGAACAAGTTTGTCATTCTCATTTTTCAATACGCACGCTCTAGCTCCCAGCTATTGTGTTAAAAAACAGACAGACATGGATTTTCTCATCGATCACAGTAACAAAGAGAACTACCTTCCCTCATTAACAGTCCACAGAGAAGACAGCTCTGAACGTTTGTCTGAAGAAAGAGTTTAGGAAAGGGTCTATTGTCACATACTTGCAAAATACGGTCTCCTTCACGGATCCGGCCGTCTCTGGCAGCAATGCTGTTTGGATCAACCTGCATAGGACAATATTCAATAACAGCAGATGAAAATATTTTTACCAGAAACCAATCAGTGCTGCTGAATTTAATAAAGTGCCATTTTTACTCTGTACAGAGGTAATTTAAACCTTCATTTACAGTCCTGTGAACTCAACCATTTTTTAAATAATTGTATAATCTTGTTTCAGATAAAAGCCTAAAGACAGAAGGGGTCAGAAGCATATGATTTTCAGATTAATACTCTTCTATGCCACCATCAGGCATTAACCTTCAGCTGTCAGAGCACTAAGAATTAACAACAGAGTCCCTGTGCTTTGGAAGTTCACTATGGACTGAGGTGATTCTGCAGCAGCTGATACCTCCATGAAAATGGGCCTGTATTTGGGAAAGATGCAGGCTTATTTTTCTTGCATGAAAATATTTACTGTGAAATGATTGCTTCAGCTTCCAATCTGTTATTTCCTCTGGAATTTTGCAGTTCTCAAGGAGACAGGAAGAAAAAAAGGGATCTATTTTGTATAGATCATTCACAGGTTCTGTATAAAGCTTCTGCTCTAAGCTAGTTAATTTTAAGTTTGTTTAACCTAAATAGATGTTTAGGGCTCCATTAACAGTTTATCAAAGTCACTATAGCTCATCTCTGAGCAATGACCTACTGTTCATTGCAGGGCAATACAATCTATCACCTTTCACTTGATGGTTATCTTAAATCATTTATTTTGCTTCATCATGCCATAAGCTATTTTTTCAAACCAAGCGTTTGAGTTTAGCATCTGGTTTGCAGGTTACATCCTCTACAGCTGTTAGATATTATTTTCTTCTTGTGAACTGTCATAGAAAAAAAATGATTCCTAAATGTTTAATCAAGTACAAAAGACGACATAATTACATTCACTTTAAAAGGTCTGAGAAATTCCTACCATGCAGGAAAAACACCACATTTCAGATATAATTCTGGATTGTATTAGGAGGTTCCTGCATTTTCTTTCTCCTTACAAGGTCAAATAAACTTTAACAGCCACACCTACATAACTGTTGAAAGACTTATTCTTGGGTGGTTTTACACTAATTCCTCATTCTAGTTCCAGGGCTGTGCTTTTCAGCTTGACATTGCTGCTGACCTGCAAATGAATGACTTTCTTCATCCCTGTTTATTGATAAGTAGGAGAAAACTCTCTACGGATTCACTTTGTCCATGAGCTTCACTCAGAATTTGGTACAACATGTCACAAAAGCGACAAAGTTTATGGGAATTCAGAATTCAAATTATTGGGAATCCAGTTCATCCAGGACAACCACCAGTGAGCTTGGACTCACAAGAGTTCTGCTTTATTCAGGGAAACAACCCTCTTTGAGTCCCAAAGGTGGGACTCAAAGGAAATTAACTGGAAGCCTTCTGGACTGACACTGTGAAACACTAACACCTTGTGATATGTGCTGCATGCCATGTTTTACTGGTACATCAATGAAAACTGAGGGATCCACCCATCTCAATATCCAGTACTCTATCTTTTGTTTGACCAAAAATAAATAAATAAATAAATAAATAAATACATACATACATACATACATAAATATTAGGAGAGATCAGTCTTTTTGATGTATTCCCCTCCCAGGCTACTCCCTTTATCCACCTGTGGCATGTCTGTGATACCATAACTGTACCAAAACCACAAATAATAGAATAAGGATTGTCCACTGCTACGATTACTGAGGCTGTGATGGGGGAAATGCAAGCAGGGTGTGCAGCAGGCTTTCACCTTAAAAACTCTGCCTACTTTCCCACATAAGGGCAATTTTCTTTCAAAATTCCATCCGTGCTCAGGCTGCTTTACACTTCCCTAACTATGATGTTTTAGTTAAAAGCATTCAGATTAGAGAAGTGAGCTAGTAATAATTACAGTACTTGGGCAACATAATTTAAACTGATAATCTAAATGAATTGGAAGTGACATGTGCTGGCTGACGGCCGACATTTCCGCAGCCTGGTCTCAGAGCACTTGCTCTCACATTCCCCGATGTGCTCCCCCCACCTCAGCGCCACGTCTTTACCTCGCTGACGTAGATCCCTGTGTCTTCCTCGTCGTCAGTTCTGTAGCAGACAGTCAGCCCCAGCTTCTCCTGGCTGCTAATGCGGCACAGCTCCACCTCCTACAAGAAAGCACATGGCCTCACATGATGGCTTTTGCCAAAGTTGGAAAAAATTACATGACACAAAGGAGCGCCGAGTCACCAAATCCCTCCTGCCCAGCCATGGAGAAGTGACAGTCCTTCCTCAGTGTGGTAAATCTCATGCCTACATGTCAACATGTATCAGAGAAACTGCAGAAGTTGCAACCGCCCAGTCTCAAGACACTTCATTTTGTGTGCTTCTTTTAGGGAGAAAAATACTCTGTGAATTAAGGAAATTCCAACAGATCACAGGTTCAAGCTATGCAGAAATCATTCAGGAAGATATGTCTAATTGAAAAATATGGATGTGCATTGATTTTGCAGGTCTTTTTTTGCCTTTGGATAATAGGAGCTGACTTACAGTATAGTAATTTAGTCATTTCATAGTCATTTCATAGTCATTTCAGTCCTACCATGCCAATTATTGACTTATAGGATAGAGGACAGGCTGGCTACATGTCAATCAATCCGTCACACCATCAACACTCCCTTCCAACAGCAATCCAAAACATAAAGCAAAACCACAGACTTCCATTAATATCACTATTCATTCCCCAGCCAGCTTAGTGCCATACTTTCCTTGCAGAAGTTGTTAGGTAATAGAAGGATGCTTCAAGGAATTTCCTGTGGAGCTGAACAGCCATGGCATCCTCCTCAATTGTGAGATGATGCAGAAAACATATTTTTAGTGCCAGATGTCCCAGCAGTGGCGTCTCATGAAAAGTGCAAGTTTTAGGGCAGATGGTGCAGTGATAACTACTACACACACACATTTGAGTTAAGCATCCTTTAGGGTTTCACAGGGGAATCATTCACAAAAATGCAAGGCTGTACTTGGTTTCAACACTGTGAAGCAAATAATTGCAATAAAGCACGATGAATCCTATAACACAGAGTATTAGCTTGGTTGCAAATGGAAAACTTCAGCTGATATGGGTATTTAAAAGGAGTTTGTAGATGACATTTGGAGCTTAACAGCTTCTGCTTCTTATAAACATAAAAAAAATGGAAAAAAAAAAGGAGAGAGAAAGAGACAAGAGAATCCTTCATAATACACTTTTCAGACTTGATACAGTGCAGAGTCACACATTCAGCAAGCATTAGGACAACCTCTAGAGCACAACTCTCTCCCAGGGCACATGGACACCGCTGTGTCTGTTCTCTCCAGTTCTCCTGCAGCAGCAAACAGAGCCCAGTGCCAGGCTGTGGGGAGGGAAGCTGCATCCCTTGCTGCCTGAAACAGCCATGCACCACAAGCGCATACTTCCCCCTTTGGCTGGCAGGGAAGAGGAAATACCCGAGGAAATACCAGAAAGTACTGCCACTCAGGTATTGAACTTGTAGGTCAGTGGCAGTGACTTGGCTGTGCCACAGGTCCAGTACTTTCCTCAGACTTAGACTTTGGTTCTCTGTCTGTGATAAGGAGTTTGTCTCTCCCCATCCTCTGAGAAGTCACAGAGATCAACCCACAAATGGGCACGCAGCAGGGAGGGCTTACTACTGTGCCCAATGGACGTGTGGGGACCAAGCATCAAAACGCCACAACTTACTGAAACCCGCCCCGGTCACATACTTAGGTTAGCCACCGAACACTGCACACTTTGCATTTCACAAAGCGCACTGCTGGGCTTGATCCCTTGCTCCCTCACCAATGCACAAATCTACACAGGCTCAGAACCTGCATAAACTATGTAAACTTATTGCTGGACTTTGAACATTCAACGTCTTAGTAAGAAAGTGTCAAAAATACCATGAAACTTGTAGTATTCTTTAGCTTTTCATAAGTATGACAGTCACTTTAAATAGCTTATCATGTGGTAAGAAATGGAATTAGTCGCCAGTACGTGCTTTATACATGAAAGAAGTTTGAAAGAAGAAACATGAGACCGTATTTTATTAAGGCAGAGAATTACAGTGACCTGATTTTGGCATTGGGAGTGAAAATATGTATACTAAAGGGAGGCCTATTCAAAACCCATAATAATTGATGCCTCCGGAGGGAAAGAACACTTGACTAGAACTGTAATATTAGGGAGGAATTACAGTAACAAAACAGCTTCAATTACAGCAACAAGGTATACTTTTAAGGAATAAAGAAGCTTGCAGTCCCTTAGAGGCCTATAAGGAAGCCTAAATACACCATAAAGGGCTGAGTCTGGGACCTTTAAATCAAGGCAAATGAGGAGCTGTACACGAGCTGAAATCCATTGACTTTCATTGTCCTGCCGGCACCACCCCCCCTCTCCCCATGATGAGGCTGGTCAGGGACCCCGAGGACCGCTCCGAGCGTAATTTCTTCAGCCAGGAATGACCTTGATGCTCTTGTGGATGATTTGTCTCAAAATGTTTGTTATTATAAAGTTGTACAAATGTTTCAGGCCACAAATGAGCTGAATCCTTTCAGCGTGCACTGGGTCAATGAGCAGCATAATTTAACCATTTAGGGCATGAAAGTGAAGGAAAATGAGGGCAACTCTAGAGGCTCCATCCTGGGAATGCAGGAGGTTTGCTAAAACCTTCTCTGGGAACTGGCTGCTGACAAACACCATTGACAAATATCCACCGACTGGGATACAGCACGCCTGGCTGTGCACAGTGCTTGCATTGCCACAGCCTTCGTTTCTTTTCCCTGTAACAGACCTCAGAGCTGAGATCTGTACTCAGAAGTCTTGGGACTACTCCTTTCCTAAATGACTGTGCAAGGTGTAGTTTGATGACAGTGTGTGTGGCTGTGGCCGCTTACAAGCAGTAGATACCCACAGTAGTACTCAGGGACAAAAGCTGATTGCCTGATAAACATTTCAGGTTTTTCAGTCTAGACTCAAGAACACACTCAAGTAATATTTCATTCAGACTAAGGATGAAGTTGGATGAGGTCTCTTGCTTTGCACAAAAGCCATTCCAAATAAGTACGCTTTCTCCATTGTGCATCTGCAGTGTTAACCTCACGACATCTTTTTATAGCAAACACAACACATTCTGATCACTTTCAGGGCTAAAAACTTATTTTTATAAAACATTAAATCATCTCTAAGATCTAAAGTCCACAAGCTCAGTCTAGCTGGTGACTAACATGCACATCTGAAACAACTTCAAGAGAACAGCAGCAACAGAGACACGAGAGAACCTGGACCCTCATGGTCAGAAGCATTTGACATTTCATTTTGTGACAGATACTTTAAATTTTTTTTTTTCTCTTTTTTTCTCCCTACTGGTCTTAAACAAAAGAAACAGTAAGTTTGGCAGCAGTAATGATATTGTAAGGATGTGATCTCCTTTTAAATCCCTTTAGATACACACATGCATATAGTTGCTTTCTTCTACCTTTTGGGGTTTTGTGTGTGAGCATGTAGGAACTGAACTGTCTTCAGATTTCAGCATTTTAAAAATCTGTGAGAAATAATATTTGGGGATTCATGAAGTGTGCTGTCAGACAGATGGTGGAAGGAGAGGGACTGAGGAGGGCGCTCAGGAGATGACAGCCTCCCCCTCTTTTGGGCACTCTGGGGGCAGCCGCCTCTCAACATGAAGGTATCTGCTGCCAAGTGACAGAAAGCAATGCCAAATTGCTAAATCTTTGACTTGCTGCTTCTTTCCTCTCTGTGGGCAGAACAATAACTCAGTGCTTTGCAATGGTGAAGACAATACTTTTAAGAAAATAATTTATAGCAAAACCCTTTAAAGATAGGCATGGAAATTAAAATAAGAAAGACTAGGATTTAAATTTAGAAGGTAGACCATTTCTTCAGACATGGAAAAGACAGCAAAAGGGTAGAGGTCATGCTCTTGAAGGACTGAAAACTAGTTATGTTGGTTGTTCTCTAAAGCGATGGAGTGGTTAGTGGCTGCAACCTCTGGCTCACAGTTAAAGGCCATCTTTTGCTTCAGTCATGGGAAAACCAGTTTACAGGCTGTCAGCCCCAGGAGACATAAGGCCAAACAGGGAGCCGTCACCTCTTTGGGGTGGGAAGGCTAGGTTAATACTGTCATTTCTCTCGAGTGGTAGAGAAGTAGGTTATAAATGTCATCTAATGACCTGGTGGCTTCCTAGAATTGCTGAAAATGGGTAAGGAACATTAAAGGAGACCTTGGTAAATGTTTGCATCAGTTTGCAGTTACCGTAGGTCTTTCTACTAAAAGCTAGATTACAATGAATAAAGCTGACAGCCTGTTAGAAAGCAGAGCATGAACCCTTCAGTGGCTTTTCTTGAAGAACCCTTTGGAGGTAAAAAGAGCTCTGAACTCCTCACATTTTTCTGCCACACACTGGTAAACAGATTACAACCTAAGAGGGAGGTTGGTGAAGTTTCTTCTCGCCGCACTTGTCAAGATGTTGACAAGTTATCTATCCAATGACCCTATGCTGGAATAATTGCACACATGGAAAGCTTACTTTGCGCCATTTTAACTTGCTGATCCCTCTGACAGTGGCCTCTGGGAGGCCATGCACATCTGTGAATCCTCCCTTGACTTCCTGTCAGGATTGGTTACTCCCTGTTAAACCCATTTATACTGTGGCAGAGCTCTGCTCCTGCCTCACCAGTGCCTGTCAGCCCCTCTCATCACCCTTCATCCTGTTCCATCCCATCATGGCACTCCTCTCCACAGACACAACCCTCTGTCCTCACCCTCAAAGCCCTTCTCAGTTCACTCTTTTCCGAAGTGATCCCTCACTTGTATTTGCACAGGCAGCAGCTTCACTCACCCTTTTCTCCCATTCCTCCCAGGCACAACCAATCTCAGTAAATGCCGATATTCTCATAGCCCCTGCATCACCTTATTTTTACTGTCACATTATAAACCATCCTGTTATCATGCCTATAAAAATCTGTAAAGTAATTACTGACTGGTAAGCAAGAAATCCCATCTACTAAAGTGACTGCTTCACTATGTATAAATCACGAATACAGCTCAGCACTGCTGAAATCAGGAGCTGGACTTGATGATCATTGTGGGTCACTTCTTATCCCTAACTGGGGATGTTCTATGATTCTATGAAGCAACTTATTATTACAGCCACTTTGTTCTCTTTCCTCCCTCTCAGCCTCCAATCCTTCATATGTCTGTCTTCTTACACTTCTGTGTGCTGCAAAGAAATTTTTGTACAGGTGGGAAATGAGTCAAACAAGAAATTAGAGCTTAATATAAACTAGTTACAATGGATGGCAAGCTATTCTTTTTTCCATGGTTGGAGCTTCTCAAAACCCAAACAAGTACTTCCAGTGTTTGGAAGCAACTGGGTGGTCTTGAAGCTCAGAATAAACTTGAGATCTGACATGTCCCCCACCAAGAACTGAAGAAGAATGAGTGGATTTGGGGAATCTCTGACACATTTTGTGATAGTATTATTTGTGTTAAATTTGACCTACTGCATCCATAGAATGAGTAAAGACATTGATTGAGTTCTTTACATAGAACTTTACATAGAGCAGTTCTTGGGCTGCTCTAGTGCAAAGGAGGTTTAAGGAGAATAACACTGACCTAACTCTAACGGATTTAGTGTCCAGTTGATGGACACTATAATATTGTCTTGTATCCTTTTTTGTCCATTTTTCACTTCCATCCACTCATGACTTACTAACTGTGAAATGCATTAAGACCAGTTTACTGTATTTACTGTAGACTATTTTAACTCAGAAGAGTTAATCAATAATTCAACATTATCCTATAGTATCGTAAATGGAAACACTACATTTAGCTACCTCATATCCAAACATGGTGTCCTAGAATGGAAGATTCCAGATACTATGCAGACAAAATAAAACAAACAAACAAAAAAAACCCTTGAAGATCCCCTTTACAATTACTTTGTATAAGGAAACATGCAGACCCATTTCCAGAATTTAAACTCCCCCCTCCCCCCCAGCCCCGAAAAATTGTATGCATTTTAGATTACTGGGCACACATTTGAAATTCTTACCTGGAAGATGATACCTGGAAGATACTGGGGAAGAGAATTTTCCCTACTTTCTCAAATTCACCATCATTTTGAAAAATATTTAATGGTCTTTCCTTGTAGGATGGTCTTTTCATTGGTTTCCAAAAATTTTCTGCCTCTAAGTCTTAAACAAAAGCTTTGACCAATTAGAAATTCTCACAACATTAGCATTTCCTGATATAAGTTCAAAAATCAATAATGTATGGAACATAGCATTAAATATTAATAAAGTTCAACAACTTAAATATAAATCTTAGAGACTAATTTGGAATCTATTCCCTGTTCACTTGCAACTGCTTTGATGTGGGCACTTCACATAACTTTTTGTGACTTATTTTCTTCATCTGTGAAAAAGGACTGCAATGCAAACAGCACAAGAATAGCATAACATAAAGAAATAAATTATTATAGAGTGTTTGAGAAGCACTGTAGAAATATTATAAATATTCTATGTCATTCCATTATTCTCTGGCTGTATAGCAATTGTTGCACACTACTATAAGGACCAAAAGACTATCAGAATTGTATTAGCTATTGTGTTCCCCTCACCTGTACAGTATAACTGAGTAGTATGTCCCTTGAACGCTGCTAACACCATTAGAGGGGGCAGCATAGAATCAAAATACAACACATCTACCCCCCCGCGAAATGCTTGTGATCATTTCAGTTAATATTTAAGTCCTCGTTACAATGAGGAAATTACCTCACTGACAAGATGTAGTCAAATATGAAATTAATTTTAATCAGTGTTATGCTTTACAGTAATGGAAATATGATATTTTAAAACCTGTTATTCATAATTCAGGGATTGTATTTTTCTGACATGGTAAGTTGGAGGATCCTAAACACATTCTGTTCATGATACAGTTGAATATTTCATCTCTTAGCATTAACTACCATCTACCCTGTTCCACTGAACTCTATTACCTTTAGTTGAAAAGAATGCCAGTTTTTAATGCTCGTTATATGTTCTGTGTAGTCTAGCCTGCAAAACCAAAACACTGTGCTCCTGTGCTCTATTCCTTCTCTCCTTTGAACAACTATTTCTGAATGAAAAAAAAAAAGGAAGTTTTGGTATTTACAAGAATGAAATCTCCAGGTTTTAAATTAGGAGCCAACTCAACACTACATATATAGCTTTTAGAAAGGGAAGTCACTACAGCCTGTGGGAGGATTCCTACTTCACCAGAAGAAAGATAAAAAGCTGTCAGTCTGAAAAAAGTCTTTGTGTGGTGAAACATATGATAGAACTGAGATATACTCTATCCTAAAATGTATGAAAAAGCTGAGTCTTGGCACAAATCTCAATTCAAGCCCACAATAAAATAACATGTACTAAGGTAGTAGAATTCAGAGTCAGGCAGTGCATTGCTGTGGGGTCAGCAATTTTTCTGTACCATACGATGATTATTAGTATCTCTTGGATCAAAATAAGATTACAAACTGTTACTAGTTGCTATTATTGCAACATCAGAGAAAAAGAAAAAAGTCATAGCCACCCAGAACAATACAGGTATTACCAATTAGTGAATTATTGCCCATCTCTAAATTGCAGTAAGTGGCCACGTGCATATTCTCAAGCAACTCCAGGTGTGAACTGAAACACCTTTATGTTCTATCCTCTTACAGACCATTATCAGGCAGAGCTCCAAAGGGTTTACACAATTTATCTCACAGCTGGCATGACCTAAGAGTTTGCAAATGCTAAATTAACAAGGTTTAGCTGACAGTTTATCTTTTTTCCTCCTTTTTTTTTTTTTTTTCATAAGCATCTGTAAAGTGGTATTTTAGTACCAGGCTAGTTATTCTACATTGTACCCTTGATTTCACCTTCAGAAGAAATCAAGGCTTACTGAATGCAATGAATACGCCCAATATCTGATAACCCCAGGTGAAGGAGGGTAATATTTTCCATAAATTTTAAGAACAAAACCAATGTAATAGAGCAAAATAAGAAAATACTTATCTCTATCTCTGCTTTTCCTTTTCATCTGTAGTAATATCCAAGTAACTGTTTTAATGTTCATTTTGTTAATGGCATAATTAACAGAATGATTAACTGAGTGAATGAAGCAGAAAAGGCCAAGAACAGAGTACTTACAGAACAGATCAATGAAGAATTAACTGAGAAAGTACATTAAGGTCTGACTTATTTTAATAAATCGTTTATACTTAAAAAAAAATCTTCATTCATCTGAACTAGTGTCATTCTTCTGAAGCATCAAACAGAAGTGCAAAGGGACTACAGACACCTTAAAATTGAAGTTCATTCTTCAGTATCTTCCTGTGCTGACATCTTTATGGGTGAGATCAACATCCAGTTTATACGCATAGTTGAATTGTGGCTGCTCTTTACACTTTCAGTCAGGGTTACTATAAGAAGGTCGTCCTAGCAAAGTCAGATTGATTTTATCAGCTTCTTTCTAGTTGTTTCCGTAAACTATGGAAACCAAGAAAAGCCTGCTCCTAGTCTCATTATTTTGTTTAATAATCCCATTTTAGCAGTTCGTATTTCATTCCTAGGAATGATGGTGAGCACCCATACATTTATCAGGCAGAGCTCAAAATGGCAGAGCATCCTAGCACTCTATCACCAATCATATTCACTTTCTTGGTTTTATTCTCCATGTAGCTAGAAGGATACGCCTTATCCAGACTGCCAAATCACCCGTCATTTAGGTTGCTACCTTCTATAGTATTTAATCTTCATAATGCCTCCTACTCTTCATCACTGGCAAGTAATCATGCTCATGAAATAAAAACAAATAATACAAACAGAATCAGAGTTATCCCTCCATTCTTACAGGAACAGGCTGACAGTTCAATCTAATGAAGTCCTAGGAGGGTAAAGAGCTAACAGTGGAGCTTCTACAAAGAAAAATTTAACTCAAGTTCAGAAGCGATGAGAATGGTATTACGTGTTACATAAAAGTATACGCTGCAAGTGAGTGTGGGTATAAAACAGAGGAAACAGTCTGGGTTTGCAACAACAACAACAACAAAGCCCCAGCAGTAGAATATATGGTGTTCTTCAGAGTTTCTTTTAAAACACCTTTTATTTCACCTCTGAATTTGTTCTATGCAACCAGAAATGTGACTGTCACATACAATCAGGGTATGGATAACAGGCAAGACTACACACTTAAAAGAGAAGCTTGGTGTTTCAAAGTGTTACATTACACTTCCCCAAATCATGTTTCCAAATCATGTTAGGCATGTCCTTTGTTTAGCAGCAACATCTCTAACAATGACCAGAAGTAATTTTATGAAATTCAGAAAAAGATGTGCAAATCCTAGTATCACTAGAAATCATCAATTATATTAAATACAATCTTTTTTTCCCCCTCGAGAGCTACTAATCTCTGTTTAGATGAAGAGAGTCTGCAGTGCTACCAAAGTTCAATTAACAAAGTGATTTCTTTTTAAGTTAGCTATTTTGTATTCAGATTTGAGAGGTGTTAAATATTTAATTGTTTACATGTATCTTCACGTGTCTGTGTGGAGGGAAGGGAAGGGAGTGCGTCTAAGTTTATTTATAAATGTATATAGTTAAATACTATGTGCATACATGTATCTATGCATGTGTGCATATGTACCTATGTAAGTAGGTGCCAGGCAGGTCAGTCACACTGCAGAAGAGTCTCCCTTAGTAATCATCAAACACTAAATCATTAAGAGCATGATTGCAACTCCTAAAATCATAGAGATATATTTCTCACCTATAGTGGGAACGCAAAGTGTCTGATGATGCCACAATTCACAAAACCAGAGCAGGGACATTTACAGCCATCTCGGGACTCTACTTTTTAATGGTGAACCATGTGGAAACCAATTATTTATTAATAACAGCAATAGCAGAAATAGCAAAATGAAACAAGAATTTTCAGTCTGCTGAAAAAGTTCACCTGCCAAAAGCTACATCAGTAAAACAAAAAAACCCTAAACTTCACCTCCCTGATGCCTGTGCGTATAGCATGGGCTATGATAAAGAAACAGCTCACAGGAGAGATTACATAAAGGAAATGGCTATGACTGCAGCTTTCTTAAGTACATTAATAAAAAAAGCTCAAAAATGCCTGGGATTCTGGGACTGCCAGACTGAAGGCAAGCTATACAGCAGGCAAACAAAGGCTTCATAGACCTGGGAACTATCATAAGGCCATCAGGAGTTACGCTCCCTTGTCAAAAGGATTTTCCAGGAAATACGTTAATGCCTATGTAATGGAGGCTAATTGTAGGATATGTAGCCGAAGTATTCAGCGTGAAGCAGTGTGTGATTAAACTGCCCTCCACTTCACAGGTCACTGCAGGATCCTCTTGCATTTTTTCCACAAACAATAAACTTATATCAAAATGTTTGTGGATTTGATTTACAAACACTGACCACTTCCACTGGAGAAAGAATGCTTTCATCAAAAAGGCCCTTAAAAGGCTCTTAACTCCTCAGGCACCTTCACCATGGCAGGTAATAAGCATCCCATGATTTTAGCAGATTACATTTCAGTTTTAGAAGCTATTTTGTAAATGAAAATGGAGATTTGGTAAAGATCAAGATTTTGGTTTTAAAGCTACTGATGTTCTTGACTTGTGAAAAGAACTTAAAGAAGTAAGTTATTCTTTTTTCCTTCTCTAACACTCCCAGTGTGTTCTTTTATGCAGATTTTACATAGACAGGCACATCCACAATGTACTTGGGGGCTATTTGGATGGAAATAGAAAAGCTATGGAGCAAGACAGAGCCAGCCTAGATGTAAACAAGCTGGAACTGCTGGCAGCTGTGCTGTTACAAATAAAATTGCATTCCCCACTGTCTTCTCACTTATCAATTTTGACAGAAGACCGTCCTGACTTCTCATAAACAGCATCGAAAAGGACAAATCACATTGGGTGTCAGATTTGCCAGAATGGATTTGGTTGGTAGCTTACCACAAAGAAACAGAGGGTTATCTCCATTCCACATGGTGGGGAGAAACAATGCTCTGTCCAAGGGGTGGGGGCTCTACTTTCTAGGATAAAGTCTCATTTAATCCTGATTTTTTTGAAGTCTGTTTTAGATTTGAGAATCTCTGATACAAGATTTGTTTACATCAAAACAGAAAGGAAAAATATCAGCAAGCATTTCTCAAATGCATAATACAAACACAAATACAACATAGAATGAGAAATATTTAAAAACAAAATTACTTTCCTGCTGATCCCTGCTTTATAGCTACACTTAGAGCCACATGCTGCTTTGTATCCAGACAAAGAATGTTCTGGGACAGCAGGATGCTGTAGACAATGATACCATTGTTTAAAAAAAAAAAAAAAAAAAGAAAAAAAAGAAAGAAAGAAAAAAAAAGAGCAGTAGCAGAAAAAAGCAGAATTAGCATGCTGACGCATAGGTACCTAATAATAAAATATCATCTTGCAACTGTGTAAGCAGAATTTGGCCCTGTAGCTGACGAATCCTTTGACAAAGAAGTTCCACTGGATATGGCAATTCCTTCTCCCCTTTCATCTCCGGAGGGTAAATTTTTGGTGCATACTGCACTCCTATGTAGCAAACCAAACAACGGAGTAACTTAAAGCACATCAAGCCTGCCGGTGCATACTCAGCATGTCTGATGCGAGATGATCAGTAGCAGTCTGATGTCCGTGAGTGGGAGGGGGAAGACACCCAAGTGTCAGCTGAGACTCCCAATGGGTGAGGACAGGGGGCGGACAGCAGTCGCAGAGCAGATGGGGCCATGGGCTGGATGAAAGATGGAGCTGGAGGGCGCCATGAACGTGAGAAACCTTTGATCACTGCTTCGTGAACAAATTTAGCATTGCTGTGGGAGGAAGGGTATAAGCATATGGGGATGAGATAAACACAATGTCTAACTGTGGGCCTCCCAGCCTTGGTATGGCCTTTCTGACTTGCTTCTAAAGGATGTTTTAAGCCTTGAGCTTAAAGACACATGGTGGACTTTACAGTGACTGTATCTCATACGGAAGTCAAAGAGGAAAAAAAAACAAAAAACATGAAAAAACAAACTCTTTACAGATTATAGACTTCCTGCCTCTAAAAGGCACAACAGCTGTCAGTATATCCTCCAGTAAGTCACAAACATCCACTTGAGCTTCAGTTTTCCCCCTCAGCTAGCATGCATAAATACCGAACCTTCAGATCCTTGTCAAAAGACAAATCCAAAAATCAACTCCTATAGGAAACATTAAACATGAAATATACTACTACTACTACTAAAAAATAAATAAATAAAAAAGAAGAAAAAGAAAAAAAGCTATTATCTGAATGATCATGCTTACTGAAAGGTAAAATGTCCTCAGCTTATTTTGTTATTTCAAACAAGTCATGATCTTACTTTTCCACCTAAATCTTCTACCTCCCTATTCATTCTCTTTGTTTCTTTTCTTTGCTCATGGTGCCGTTTGAATGCTAACTCAACTAATGCTAAGTAGAAATACTTAATGATATGCATATATTTTCCTATGTTATATTTGTATAAATGTTTTCACCTGCTTGAGACCCAACAGCCCTTCTGCTATGTTCTGTACTTGAGAAAAGCATGAATTCTTGCTTCCTAGCAAAGAGATCCATGATGAACTGCTCAGATACAGCATTTCTCAGTAGTCAGCCTTGGTCTTCACTTTCAGTCTTTCACTCAATAAATGTGTGAAGCTGCAAGGATATGAGAAGAGTTTAAAGTATAATTAACTAGCTGATGATATGCAGCTAAGGGTTTCCTTTTCACTGATCTTAGATTCTACATTCTCACTTTCTTCTCCTTGAACAAAGTAGGTGGGAATAACACAGATGATAGAAACTGAACCTTATGGTAAAATGAGATAAGCAGACCGGAGTAGTAGCTATTCCATTGTGCAGTGTGTGTGAACATACTAAAATGTCACACTGGCTTGCAGCCTCCATATTCCAAAGAAGACATTTGCTTTTGGACAATTTTGATGAAAATAAAAGAAGGAGATTTATTATTAAATGTATTTGAAGAAAAAAAAATCTCATTTTTCATTAAAGCTCTTATCCTGACCTCCACATTGAAACTATTTGGCTTTCAATATCGAAAAATAAGAGACTCAGCTAAGAAATCAGAAAGATTTCAGCTAAGAAAACTAACAAATTCAAACTTTACCAGTCAAATTTGGGGCTTGGGGGCTTTCCGGATATTGCTTCCAGATCTGTTTTCCAGTGTAAATGGCTTTGACATGAAATGTTTGAGTAGACCTTCTCTTGGTTATCAGATGGGAATATAGAAATCTGCATCTGGATAGAAGTCCATTAGCTAATTATGTGGATGGAGCACATCTCTGATGAGGGAAGGCTGGGAGAACCACATTCAGTTAGGCTTTTAAAAAGAAGGGTCTCCTTAATAAGGAGGTCTTATTGCTTCCTTCAAGTAGCAAATGCAAAGGTCCAGGCAAGTTACAAGCACTCTTCCTGGAAGTGCACAGCGACAGCCACAGGGGACAACAGACACAAGTTGCTACGCATGAAATTTCAGTTAGGTATCAAAAAAGTACTTCTTAGCATGAGGGTAGTCAAACACTAGAAAGAGTTGTCCAGAGACGTAGAATGTCCACTTTTAGAGCTATTCTGATTTCAGCTGGATGACATCCTGAGCAGTATGGCCTAAGTTGGTCCTTGTTTCAGCAGGGGTTTGGACTACATCATCTCCTTGTTTAAGTACTCCATAGTTCTATAGATTCTTGGGTGTATACTATAAACTATAGTACCAACAATATCACCTATATAATCAACATCCACATCTTTGCCCCTCTAGGATAGGTTCTCTTTGAAATTTCCGGTCTTGCCTTATACAAGGGTATTTGAAAGCAACTTAGAAATTTAGTTTCCTGAGGGGAATGTAACCATATGAACACATGACATCAGTGCTAAAATCTTTGCAGTGACTTCTACATTTCTGTTTACCATCCATGAAGATTTAAGTCTGGAAGGGATCCAACACATACTAAAGCTCTATGTACAGTGAAACCAGTCTCAGCACTTGAGATGGTCAGATATATCCTCCTCTGTCCACGAATGCCCTCTTTGATACATAGATTGATCTTCTCAGGAGAAGATCCCAATGTCTGGAATTTTCCTGACTCCAGTGATATAAAAGTATTCAAATCTGATAAGCTTTGAGGGGTAGAGGAAAACCTTTGGAAAGTTAGGATTATGATAAGATCAGGAACTTCACTCATGCGGTAGATAACTCTTCCCCTTCCAAAAAAAAAACAGATATGCTGCAGCTGTTTCTAAACCAAACTCCCAGCAATGGTAAGTGTATTGAAGAGCCCCTTAATAGTTCAGAGCTCTTTCTAAGTTGTATCAGGTGCCTTTTTCTAACAGACAAACCTTAGATACACAAAGTGCAGAGGTTTATGGATTGACATAGCTGCAGTTCAAATCAGCTGAGAATCACTTGGTAAAATTAGCTTTCACGTTTCACAATAAATTTCACTTATTGCAGGTAAAGTCATCCTTTATTTTTGTTTTATTTCAAAATGTTACTGCCCAGCACTTGGCTCTGTAAACATCATTATTGCTGCTGCCTGCCTGCTTTGGGCCTGAGACGTGTCAGAAGATTTATCTGCCTCATCAGCACTTTCTAAACATCCAGGCAGCCAATCGAAATGGGGAGGCATAACAGATGTGCCAACATCTGCTGCAGCAAACATTTATCTGGACAGCAGAACACATAGCTGTAGATTCAAACTCCAAACTAGTCACAATGCTACACATATGGACATCCTTGATCTACAACTGTGTGAAGGCTATTTTGAAATATTAATTAAAAACAAGTTGAAAATGTTATTTTTCCATTTTAGACAGCTGTGAGAAATATACTTTCCTGTCATTCAGTTTATGCTTTTCCAGTACAATAAATACAAAATACCATGAAAAAAGCTAAATTTAAAGTCGGACTAATAAAATTAGAAATTCTTAGAAAGCACAAATCTAAAATTCCATCTACATACATATTAGAATATGTATAGTTAAAATATGCAATTTTTATACAAATCAAGCACATGAAGTGATATGTGCCGACTTTAAAAACACATTTTCATTTTCCTGGCACCAAAACGAGGTCTATGGGCACCATATCCATGCTGAGTTTCAGCTGTTCAAACTTCTGTTACCCGTAGAAATGTCCTCCATCCCCAAACACGTACTTGCATAGATTGACAATATCATGAGATGAAATACAAAGCAAATTCATCATCTGCTTTTTTGATGCACAGTACAGTCTCACCTGTGTTCCTGCTCACCAAACCATGCCCTCCAGGAAAGACTATCACATTCTCTTTGAAGAGCTGCCTCATTAAATAAAAAAGCAAACTTCCAGAGAAAAGACCTTGCCTGCTTTTTGATTTCTCCTCAGAAGGCCCAGCATGCATAATATTGAAACCTTGTTTAAAGTCCATTTTCCTGTAAAAGGTTCCCATCTTACTAGAGGGATTTGGTCCTTGCTTCCTGTGCTCTTGAAGTTCCTAAGATACTATGCTTTAAAAGTGACATTATAAGTAATATACAAAAGAAACTGTTTTCTCCTGTCCTTTGTCTGTATAGCCAGATTCCATGTCTCCAAGACATACTACACACACTTTCAAACAGGAAGAATATGAAAAATAGCATTAATAAAAGTCTTAGAAATGTTTTCACTGTAAAGCGTATATGGAGCTATGTGGTATAATGCTATAAAAACTGTCTACACAAAACACTTATCCAAAACAAAAGATTTATAACCCACAGATTTCCATAAATATGAAAATACTGCCAGCACCTTCTTCTTCCTTCACTGAGTGAAAAACACATGCCATATGTTGTAATGTTGCCCAACAATAAAGTGCTGCTGAACTAAGCTCACTTTTCTTCATTTTCAAGGGAAAACACAAGCCCTGACAACAAGGAAGAATTTTTATTAGCTTTCAGGTGAAGTGAGGAGTAACACTGTGTTTGTTTTATGAAATCATGAAACAAAATGAATATCAGTGACTTGATATATTTTCCTCCTGTTTTAAAACACAGGAAATGGTAATAACTTTGATAAATTTGCCCATGTCAGTTTTGTGTCTTTTTCTCGCTGTTCTCTCATGATGCTCTATAGTTGGGGACACAATTCAAGCCATTAAATTGGGATATTCATTACTTATGGGAGGTGAGATAACAGCAACTTCGTCTGCTTTGAATGTCAGATTTTTGTGATGAGATACAACTCAAAATTAACAAAAAACTATGGCAGAAACTAGCCTGATATCCTCCTCCATCTAAATGATCAAATGACTAACAAGAAGAAGAGTGATTTAATGAAAAAGAAAAAAAAAAAAAGCATTAGAAGTAAAGACTCTTGTGTTTTACTGCCAGTTCTGTCACTGACTGACTTGGCAAGTCAATCAATACTACCGTCCTTAGTTCACCTGCTTGTGAATTCCCGTAGCAATGCAGGATATAGTAATACTGAAGTACCCTCGTGGAATGATGTTAAGTCTAATTAATTTATACTTGAAAACTGACTGCAATTCTTAAAAGGCAGGTGGAAAAAAAAAAAAAAGTAAAGGAATGCTTCTTTTTTTACCACGTTTTTTCTTAATTACAAGTACAATTAGTCATAGTTTGGAAGAAATTCCATACTTATTATTGGCTATGGGTAGATTACAGTGACTTAACTCCCCAGGGGTTTTAAAAATAAAAATACTAGTGAAAATACCAGAAAAAATATAAGTGCTGCAGTATGATAAATGCATTGTAAAAGAGTCTTATTTTATTTATTACACAGTGCTACTCGATGATTTACAGAAAAAAATATGCCAGTGCCGTTTCTCCACTTTAACTGTCACCTTTCCAATTTAATAGTCCACAGTGAGAGGCAGAGGGATCACAGGCTAGGTATTAGTAGCTCGGAACTACTTTCAAGTTTAAATGAAAAAATCTCAAGGAATGCTTTAAAAAGCCCTAACTATTGTAGTGTTTTCACAGATCCGACTGAAACATCTATAATAATCTATTTACTAGGCAAAAAGAATTCCTTGCAAGCTTTCCACTTATTAGCTTTAAAAGATAGTCTGTATTTTTCTTTGTATTTCTGTGATTTTCCAGATCACAGGCACACATATGCATGTTCATTTCCTTCACCATGCTCCTTAAGAGGTGTTAGTTAATATTAAAAATTACCACAAAATACCTGAATAACCATTTTGGTATAACGTCTGTATGCTGTGGGGCATCCAGTATTGAGCAGTAACTTCTAGGCAGTTACAAACTGCTGGTCAGAAAACAGATGTAGGGCAGTAACTCCCAGTTTATCTGAGCCCACTCTGACTTGTCAGTTCAGTCCTTGCCCCCGCAAAGCGCTAGTAGCAGGCATGTAGCAAGCAGTACTTGCTCAGTCACCTAAAACCTACAGCACATTTACCAGCAAGCCTTTTCACATTTCCTCTCTCACACCAGTCAGGTCTGACTGCAATGGAAAGATACAACGTTGTCCAAGACTTTGGCTCTTCTACATTGCAACACCTACGTCTTTATTAGGATTCTGCCTGTATAACATCGTATTTCTTGAAGCCTTCTCTTTTCAATTATATCTGGTGGTTGCTGAATTTGAAATCTGCCTTTTATTCGCTGAGGGCTCTTTTCTGATTCATCCCAAGTTTTGAGAGGCTCAGGAAAAAAGAATCCTATCCCAGCAGAAAATGCAGAAGAAAAAAGTGCAATCTGATAGCAAGTGACAAAGGTATTAGAGTGGTTCTGCTCATTCATGTCACTGCCATTGTATCTGCACGTGGCTGGAACTTGCCTTGTGTGATCCCCACCAAAACAGGATTTCTCTCTCTCTCTCTCCTCTTTATATTATAAAATAAGAACATGACTTTACAGCTGTAAAGAGAAAATCCATGCTACATGTAACGGATTTCAGGAAAATTATTATCTCAGAAATGTTTTCAATTTTGCTGCTTATGAATCTTTTGGATTAGCTTCTTCATACAGAAACACTCATCAGGTAACAAAACAAAAGAGCCTGACTAGCTACCAGAAGCACTGGCAGCGTGTGCACAGACGCTGCTTCCATAAAAACTGTTTATTCAGGTGTTAGCAATTGAAGCAGGAGCTCCAATTGCTTTGCCACAAGCGCCCATAATGTTCGCAAAGGGGAGTTTGCAGGCTATCACAGCTCTGAAGGGAGCTGTTACCGACTATCAGCTCTGTAATCCTCATGTTAAAAAGGCCCTAAATATGTATTTATGAGATAGACAGATCCATTTGGTTTATTGGTTAAAAAATCCCTGTGTTGGAGAGGCCTTAAATATGAATTCACAACGCAGGCAGGTCTGTCTTGGCCTATCACAGCAGGGGTAGGCCTTCCAGAAAGGCGCTGGTGGCTATGCTTCTGCAGGGCTTAGGGCCTGCTCCACAAATATTTTTGCCTTCGAGTGACTTTATCTGGATCAACAGCATCACTCAGATTACTAATCTGAACAAAACTACTTCTTTTGTTCTGAAAAGACACCAATACAACTGACCACTTCCAAAATGTTATGTCACAGAAAAAGGAAAATAAAATTTGCACCTGAAATAGCAACCTTCCTTCATACAGATATAATACTTATGAGTGTTATTGGAATAGCAAACCAAAGCTTTACTGCTGCATAGCATCTGATAGGATATTCAAAAATGGTGAGAGAAATTAACAGGATAAAATTCTCCCCTATGGGAGTTTTATAGGTTTCAGTGAGAAGAGATATATACAAAACCTCACTCACAGGCAATTCCCCAAATTTTCTAGCTGTTCTCTCTGCCAGCTCCATTTTTAGTAATTTGTTAAAACAGCCAACAGTATCTGATCCAGAAATGCTTAGGTCAATAGGAAACCTCAGCAATTTCAATGGGTTTGGATCAGGTCAGTGGTATACTTAAAGGGCTAATCTACATTTACAGTTAGCAGATTTATGAGTGCAAATACTTATCAACACATTTAAATGAACGGCTGTGCATAGCCATAAATTAGCACTTACATTCAATGTGCAGACACACACATTTATTTCCTTATCCTGACTAAAAATCTGGCCCTTGAAACTGCAAACTACGAGCTTAAGACTACTCCTTTTTGACACAAGGTATTAACCAACCCTTGGAGCGCTACGGGTTGCTCTACTTAGGAGAAGATATTGATGATGCAATCAAGCATCGTTCATATGAATTTTCTAGTTTCTAGAAGTTCTATTTTCTGGGGCATAGGAGGAATCAAAATGACAGGTGTTCTCAGATTGCTTTTTCTCAAGAAAATATAACCGTGCTCTTCCGTGGATGCCATTCCTGGTAGGACCTCTGACCCTTTCATTGTTTGGACACAAAAGATTTTACAAAAGTTTGCCATGGAAAAAAATTACCTGCACATCTCATGTGCATGTCTGTTGGTTTAGTGACATACACCAACTTCTTGAGCAAAAAACATCTATTCTTCCTAGAAAAACAAAGGAGCTCGATGGGTTCAAACACCTGAAGTAAAAAGCATCAAGAGTACCCCCATAATTTCATATAGTGTCAAGTCAACCCTTAGCAACTTCTCCCAGGTACTGCTTCAACCTGTCAGCACAAGCATTTACTTACATTAAAACAGGATTCATCAGACACAGACAGGCTAACATAATGGTTCATTCTGCATTTTTCACTCTGAAAATGCTAATCCTGGCATCCAGCAAGAAACATGTGTGTGTGTATATATATATATGTATATATCTTTTCCTATCTTAGATACACAAGATTTTAGAAATTGTAATTTTGATGAGATATCATGTCTCATGGCAGAAACCAATCATCTCCCATTTTCACTCTTCTCAAAGTCTACTTCTGAACACAGAATTTATGAAGGTTTCTGCCCTAGGATAAGGAACCGTTGACTAAACCATGCTATCTACTTGTAACATTTTATTTTCTTCTGTTTGCTCTTTTTGAAAGGCAGTCTCCTCAGAGTGAATATGTAGGACCAGACATTAGTGATGTGCTCCTTTGTCCAGCATTGTCCTTACATTTTTTTTTTAATTTTTTATTTTTTTACCAATTTATTTCACTGTTCCACCATGTAACTGTTGTTTTTCCCTTTATTTTTGTATTACTGGTAATGTTCCCAACTAAGTATATGATGCTTCTCTCTCCTTGATAGCAGGTTCAGAAATGTTACTAAAGCAGCACACATCCATTAGCTTATTTACTCCTCTCCAGCACCAGTATCCTCTGTTCTTCTTACAAATCTGCCGTACAAATTTTAGAGACGTGTCTAACACAGCGTTACTGGGTGCTATGATGGTTTTAGTCCTTTTGCATCATTGGTAGCAGACAATGTGATGCATACTCTAATATCACCTCATGTAATTCCAGCAGCACAACTCATAGCCAGGCAGGAGCTGGGTATGACCCTGAATATCTTTGGCTCTCTTTCTGTTATCTTGACTCTAAGTCCCACTGAGCTTTTACAGATTGGTCGGTTCCTACTTTATCTTAAAAGTCCTCACGAGTATCTGGCTATGCCAGAAACACAAATCTTTTGATCTGTATCTGCCAACACAGATTGATGCTGGCTCTGCCCCCTGTCTCAATACATATCAACAATTCTCATTCCTTTTAGGACAAGCTTTGCAGGAGCAACCTAAAGACACATGAGCTGGCTCTCAGCAATCCCCCAGCTCTGCCATCTTCCCAGCCATTTGTTTAAAGCGTGGTGCTGAATGGAGCCTAATGAGCCTCCTAGGGAGTTCACCCTTCCAAGACAATTGGCTTGTACTTGAGTTTATTGAGCTGTGGCAATCTGAGCACAAACCACTGGGTTTTTCTAGTTTACAAATGGAGTAGAAGAGTCTTGCAGAGTAGAAGAGTCTTGCAAGTGTCTAATCCTACCAAATCCACTGGCAAGCACAAGTCCATATCCCCAGTGACCCTCTTGTTTCCTTTTTATGGTGGTAATTCAGGTGCTTAAACTCCAGTACATATCTATAAGCAAGTTCCAGTTTGATCAAAGCTTTGCAGAACATTCCCTTTCTTGGAAAATATTCTTGTTTAGAGCATCTCAGTTGCTAGTCATCTCAGTTCTTTACTTCCTAATTTGGCTTAGCACTTTGCATTTGTCATCTGAAAACCGATGCATTCTTTACCTAAAAACATTTCTAGGAAATTATCGGGCATGTTCTAGTTCTCTTTCTGCTCACTATCTTGTTTCAAAGCCTTTCTGAAATCTCCAGGTTTAGCTTTAAAATTATTTTTTAAAATTCTTTGGTTTGCCATGGAGACCTATGAGCTGCTTACCTGTATCCTTTTACTGCAACAGCAATGCTAAACACAGTCCTAACACCAGCTAGTTTTTTGCTGTATGGGATTAGCTGATGTTCACACCAGAAAGTTCTTACAAAGTAAAAAATGATAAAATTAAGGGAGAACTGATACAATCCTGGCTCTACAGAAATCACAGTAGTTATACTAAAACTCCATCCTCTAAACACATAGGAAATAAATGGTGGGAGATAGAGTAGGCTCTCCCACCCAGCCTGCAGCCCACAGAGTGGCATGAGCAGAGCTTCTGTGCCCTCCCATCTCGCTGCTTTCACCCTCAGATAGTGAACGGACAATGCTGGTTTTAAAACATGTTGTCTTCCTGAACACTTGACTATTTTTTCCCTCCCTGATGCTGCTATGCATTCGCTTTAGTTTTGAGTGGTCACAGGAGGGTACACCTAAGCCAATATTGTTGTAGAGACCTTGACAGCACTGAACCATTGCCTCTGTTCTGCTGACTGTCCTTCTGCTTCTCCTCCAAATCCACCACAACAGCTAATAAATCCCTTTTTATTCTGTCCTTTATGAGACTTGGTTTTGAAGAGAGATAATATATATCTTTCATGGATCAATGATCCAGCTATCTGGAATAATGTTAATGTTATCTGGTTACAACAGGGGAGTTTACTAACGTCGTACTTACTAACTTAAATGACAGTTAATACAACCAATGAGTGACCTAAATCATAATATTACCACACAGACTTAAATTTTGGGAAAGCTTTTCACATTTAGAGCTCTTCTAGTAAGAGGCTCCATGATGTTTCTCCTTCAAAACTTTCATATTTAGAGAATGGATTCTTCTCTTCAAAGGAAGCCAGACAGTTCCTTTCCTATTTGAATTTCATATGAAATGCTATTTCAGTCACTCAGTGAGTTTGCCTTGGGCAACTGAATCACAACTGATAGCAAATTAATGACTATGATGGTGTGATTAGTAGCAATTACAGGCAACTGAGAACCTGCCCAAGCATTTGCCACTCTCATAATACTTATGCCAACTATGCCAACTATTATTAGTGATTAATAACAGTCATAAAGAGGACCTGATTCCACTAGGTAGGCCCTATATAGATTTGAAATCTGTTAGTATTTTAATGTCACTGATATTCTGATTAAATGATGAAAAATATTTTCAACTAACTACCATTTTTAATCTATTCTTTCTAGATGTTTCCATTACTAATTTACTTAAATATTACTAGAAAAAAAAAGTTTCTATTACAGGTAAGAAAGAAGCACTGTAAACAAACACACTTGACAGAGAAATTTAATATTGCATTACACCTGGGGAGTCAAAGCAGAACCTAAGCCCTGATACTCTTGTACATATCACATCAAAACCCAACTGGGAAGAAATAATGATTTCACTAATCCCTAGCAATGATTTTTTGAGGAGTTCAAATAAAAGTTTGCTTGTTCTGATTGAGATTCACTAAGTAGATGTTATTTGATTTTTCTACTTCCTGGGGGAAGAACTTCAGATTCCCCAGGCTGCTAGAAGAAAAGAACAATGGGCTGAACTTGCAATAGAGCATCTTAGCTGCTAAAGATAAGATAAAAGCGAACACACAGCATATTTGCCAAAGCTTTTGCCATTCATTTCATTTCCAAATGTCAAGCAGTTATGTGAAACCTTTAAAAATGTTTCTTAAGGTACAGCAAACAGAAAGATTTTAAATCTTGTATTAAAGATATTTAATTATTTATAATCACTCATTTAAAATACAGTAACTTGAACTTATGCAAAGACTCAGCACTGTTTAATATTAAAAAGAGCCATCTGCTTCTTATGCCTGCCCCTACAAATATTTTGTTGCTAGATAACAGTAGAAAAGAAAAATCTAATGACTGGCAGACAAGAAGAAGACTATTTAGATATTGAAATGAAAATCTAATGAAGAGCAACAACACCAATCACATGTTATCATTTTGGGAAGCTACACAAATTTTTCCAGTGATTCAGAAAGACATCCAGCCTCATCACTAGAGAATACAATGCATTAACAGCAAAGGGATATTTGCGGTACAGAGCACAACTTCTTCTAATTGCAACACTTACAATGTCAAATATGAAAGAGCAAGTAACAGAAATTATATTCATTTTCAGAGATGTAGCCTGATCTTACAAACACTCAAGTATACACCCAAGTATCTGTAAGACTTATCCCTAAGGCATGAGAAAAAAGGCCAATTAATTCTTAAAATTAGAAGGGGGAAAAAAAAGTGACAATTAAGCTTCCAGTTACCATTTTTAATTTTGGAAAGGTTTTCCTTAAAGTGTTATAACTTCAAAAAGAAAGTAGCAGATTTACTATCTCCACTGAACAAAGAGGGATTAAGTATCCTGAACTTGTATGGAGACAACCAGTGCAGAATTCCACTTTCACATTTCACATGCATAACCTAACCCAAAGCTTGTGACGTTACACAGGTATAAAAAAGAACACTCTTTGAACACTCTTTGGCACAGAGTATTCCCATTCTCTCTCTCTTTCTTTTTTCCTTTATTTTGCACAAGATCCTGTTCCTATCTGTGCAAGTACCATATCTGTAATAACAGAGAGGCTGCAGTGTGCCAGTGATCTTACCTCATACTCAAAGTCCTCTGTTCTATCTGCATCAGCAGGCAGGCTGGACAGATACTCATTACCTTCGTAAAATTCATGCTCCGCTGGGTGAAGAGAATGGCAGCTATGTGGAACAAAGCGGTACAACAAAAGTATATGAAACAATTGTTTTTAAATAAATAAATAAATAAAGATTAAAAACACATACACAAACCCTTCTCTGTAGTGTTATCTTTGGAATATTACTCTGGACGGCCTGAGAGCATGAATAAAACAGCATTAGGATGTAGCAAGGGCTGTTCTCAAAAGCTCAGATTCTTAGTTCATTTTGCTGGGTTCATCTTTTGTCAGATTTATACAGGGTGATTACTTAAAAGGGTCTGTTTGGGGCCAAACTACTTAATTATGACTATTTGGAATTCCTTATGCTCATAAATCTACCTAACTCCACATTCATATGCTACATCATGGCCAGTGGCGGCTTACCAATTAACCTGTTACAAACACATGAACATCCTCAATCTACAACCCACACCAGGCTGGCAAATTGTACAAGTGCTTGCATTAAACAACTTGCATTATCCTCTTTTGTTAAAGGGATAACGGGGTGGTGAAGTGCATTTGAATAACTGCACACTGTAAAATGTCATTAAATTGTATGGTTGCAAAGGCTTGGGGCACAAACAATGAGGTCTTTATGACATGCACTTAGGTACAGTCTGGGATCCAAGGTGGCCTTAGCTCCTCAGACTCCTTGGGTGCTAACCATGCAACACCCATTGTGTATCTACCTCAAGCCGAAGTAGGAAACTCTTCCCCATGCTGAGAGTATGGGAACTTCAATCACAGTAGCACACAGTTTAGTACTACCATAATAACTCAAAAATATACATGTTCAGCTGTTTAGTATTAAATAGTAGGATCTATCCAGCAGGTTCTCTCTCTCTGATATGGTCATCTACTCAGCTTACCTAGAACTTCTAAAAACAGAGTTACATCAAGGTCAAAAGTGCTATGTTCTCTACATCAGTTCTGCAGAGATGTGCAGCATGCTGGGAAGTCAGTAGGAAAGCTTCAGGGCTTTCATAGTTTTGCTGGCCACAGACAGAGACCAAGGGTCAACCAGTAGATGATGATACTCATAAGTAAGAAGGGAGTAGCAGTCCATAAAGGGAGGAGCCTAATCCCTTTTTTTTTTTTTTTTGTTATTTTTTGCCAATATCTGTATTCAGTTCCATTTCAGAGAATATTAATTCAACCAAGGGATAACTTAATTCATATTATTTGACATATGAAAGGTGACATTATACTTCCATCTCCATATTTTTGGAATTGTTTTGCCTTAATAAGGGGACGGTTAAATAAAATAATTTTTCCATGCGTTTTGCAAGAAATTTGGAAGAAGAGAAAGCAACAAGACAGCTCTTTCTAGGCTTTAGAAGCCTTTTTAGTACTTTGGAACACAGAAGTGTTTTTCTTCTTGATAAGGGCTTAGCTTTAGATGAACTTTGTGCATAAGCACAAAGAAAGCAAGAGCAATATTCCTTCTTGTGGTCTAATCCTTGAGTAGAGTTAATGAAAATTGTCATCGAAGCCTGAACAGCATAGCAGTTATAACTGCTACAACATTTGTAATTCATTTAAAGTGTTCCTGAGACCTTTTCAAGAGAAGGCTACAAACCTGCCATTGCAATGCCTCAATCTCACTAGAAAACAATAGGAGAATATATGCCATACCTGTCTGAAAGTAGAAAAGGGCAGATATCAGGAACTGGCGGTGTGGAAGGCCTTAGTTTGGCCAGAGCCATAATGTGCTCAAAAGTGATGTCAGTCTGAGTGCAGGCATCCACAAGCCGTACATCCTGAGAGCTACCATGAGCTTTGCTAATTGGAGCTCGTCGTAAAACTTGCACTACAATTGGCTCCTTGGCATTGCGAAAAGCTTCCACTGCCTCTTCATGAGTGGCCTTGGAGAGGTCCTTCCCATTGACCTAGAGAAAAACAGAAAAATACACCAAAGAGTATGCACAAGAGAAAAGGCAGCATAAAAACATGGGTGTAAAATATTGGGGGAATAATTTGTGTAGTATATCAAGCTATGTGCTGACATTGACTGAACTTTATTTTGGTATTCATGAAAGAGGTGAGATAAGGCTGGAAGGAGAAATAACTTCTTTAATCTATGATAGAAATTAGAAATGGTTTGAGCAATTCCTTAATTGCCCCAATGGAATCTCAACAAAGCAAAGAAACTAGAGCATTTAAAAAGGACATTTAAAATCAGCTCTCTCATTTTATTTGCCTCATAAAATACAAATAAAAAAGGAGGGTGCCTTTAATTTTCAATTTCAACATTTTCTGTGGCATGCAACTGTAATAAAGGATTTCTGGCACAGTATTGTTATTAATGCAGATGTCAATAAACATGTCGCGGATATCTAAAAAGAAACAAGGCCAGCTTTCAATGTTTTGCCACTTATCTGCTATTGCCATTATACAATCATTAAGACCAAAGATAGGGAGATTTAACTAACGCAGTCAGCTGCTGCTCTTTTAAGAAAAGAGAAATCTAAATCAGACAAACTGAAGAATTTATTTGCTACAAACAGACAACTAATAAAACAGAAAATTACTCTGCAAATGCAGCATAGCTTGGCAAAACTAAAAGACTGTGGCAAGGTTTCTTTCTGCTGCAAGCAAAGCAGAAAATTCCTCCAAGTTGTGTTAGCTCTTAGTATTAAAAAAGGCAACTGCAAGACTTGGTGATGCTAAATTCATATGATTTCAGGTGTTTAGGACAAACTTGCCAATTATTGGCCCATTGCAAAATGTGACGGCTAATTCACCAATAGCCAGTATCTAAGCCCTAAGGGGCAGTGCAACATCACAGAAAGTTACACAGAAAATACCATTCTGCTCTGTTTCCAGAGCCATGGGACTGCTGTTGACTGTTGCACAACATCTAGCCATTGTGAGCTACTGCGGAGATGAGATGATCCTATGCATGGTTTTCTAGTTAGATATGTGAATATCTGAAGGGTACCAAAGACTGATTTAAATTTATAAATTTACCCAGGGTAAAGTATTTACCCTGGGCAAATCTCTACACTGACAGCAAGTCAGAAATGGGATTCTACCACAAGTCAACGCCAAAATTTACTTTGTTGTATAGACTGTGAAGCCCTAAATCTTCTGCTTAATGGACTAAGCCTAAGCCCTCCCAAGAAATGGGACAAACCCTGCAACAGACTTTTGCTGAAAACAAAACTGCTTTGTCACATTACTCTTTCATTATAGAAATATTTGAAACTTTCTTCAAAAAAAAAAAAAAAGAAAGATGCAAAAAAGAACAATGCCAGCAAACTCAAATGACACATTCAGCAGCTTTAAGCCTGCCAGGAGAAGCATTTGCAATTAAAAATGTCACATTTGAGGCAACACATGTAACCATGTCTACTCATATGGATGGTTATAATACAGTTGCCTATTCATTACATATTTAATATACCAACACAAAATCCTTCTAGAACGCATGCTTAACAACAATGTAGAACCAGCTTTCCTTTGATGCAGCTTCCAAAGAAGCTGTGTCCTTGTAGCCATATCACTCATGAGGACATGTGAAATAACCACACTGTAGTGTGGCCTTCAGTGAGAAGGTCAATTGATCTTTCTAGCTAGCTCTGACGCTGTATGTGGTGATGAGCAAGTTAGAAATGACCTGAATAGATTTCTATACCTAAAAAAGCTCAACACTCACTGTGCTGAATGCCCAGGAACCCTAGAAGTATGAAAAACTGCAACCTAGACTGTGTTCAAGTAATATGAACAGCAACTAGCTTAATCACCTGAATTTAATCCATATGTAGTGTTTCTCTGATGACTGAAGCCAGAAAATGTTAAGATTTTCTCTCTCAAATTATCATGCATCAAATTACAACCTTTGGCTTTGTTAAACTAAGTTACATGGAGAAGTATCAGTCATATACAAGAGGAAGGGCCAGAACAGTTGAAAAACAAGTTATGCTACGAGAAAATCAAAGAAATTTCCCCAAGGAGTGAGCTTCTGCAAACCCTCTCTGATAGCACAAGTTACGCTGCCAGGGTGTTCAGATTCAGCCATGTCTAATAGAGGCAATTAGAGATAAAGCTTCAAGCCTGGGTCTTCTAGTCACTCTTCAGTTCCAGCCTCTGCTTCATTCTTGCTTCTAACTTAGATACTATCAAGGAAACAATTTTCCAGTTTTCACATTTCGGCAGGTTTTATAAAAAGATTGTCCTACAGGCTTTCTGAATAACTCTCATTTCTAAGGCCTTAAAGAACATAAAAATTACTTTCCTGTTTCCCAAAACCCTTTTAATACTTTTTAAAAGTTTCTGATAACAGATATGGTGTTTCTCCTAAGAGTAAGTATTTGGGAAAAAACATTCAACATAGCAGTGTATCATTTTCTTTTCCTATTCAAGTAAAAAGCACACAATCCTGCTGCATCCCACCCGAATCATGTGGTGATTTCTGGCACAAGCTTACAGTTTTATCACAGATTCTTATCAGCGAAGCAAAAAGATATTTGGATAGCGTAAAAATATATATATTAGATTATTTTGGAATACCAGAAGCTCTGTTTATTGACATCAGTCAACACTTATCCAATACCATGAGGTAAATGACATAAATTCACAATAATGCTATTTACATGCAAATTCTATTTCTAATGAATAATAATATTTTAAAATCACGAGTGTGAAAAATCACAAAAGATACACATTTTCATTTATCCTGGCCACGTATGACCTCTATTTTCATTTAAATGCCTGTTCAATTTAAAGATTTTAAAAGCATTCCATCCTTTATGTTGGTTTCTTATGAAATACAAGCACTTCAGACACCCGATACTTGTTTAAATTGTCACTTGAAGTTCATCAACACACTTTGTCGATCTGCATAAAGGTCACCTAATTTATGAACGCTGTCTTCTGAGGAAGACAATCTATAGCTGAATTACTTGATGCTGGCAGCTGTCCTGCCCACTTGGGGCTGGGAAGAGAGAATTTATTTTAAAACCCAAAGCCAATACTACAGATGGGGTTGGAAGCTCTCTTCACTTAGCTTCTTTAAGGTTTTTCTGCCTCCTGCATCATCCCCCAACTTAACACTCACATATAGTTACCCTGGGAGCTGTAGACAGCTGAGCACCTATTTACAGCAAGCCACTTACAGGTTCTTAGTGGATGATTAAATAAATTCCTTGCCTCGGAAAGGTTACTTTCAGTGGAATCCAGGGTACTATTTTAAGTGGATAGAGAAATCAGTCACTTTTAACAGTCAACACAAAGACATGGGAATACATTTGTTGTAGCAGATGGGCTAATTAATCCACAAGCAAGTTGTGAATGTTAACTAAAGAATATATCTTTCCTCATGTAAACCATCCTCCTGCCCTGTTTGATTAAACTTCTGTTTAATGAACACTCTCCCCCCTTTTGGACACACTGCAAAGCCTGGGCCACTTGTCAACATCTTCCCTTGAGTGACTGGTGGCCACTGGCTGGATCCTGGCCATCCCCTTGCTCTAAATCCAGCCACATGCAAAACTTCATCAGCATCAGAAAATAAACAAGCAAAATGGCTTTGTTTTTGATGCACAAATCAACCGACGTTGGCCAACAGCCATTTCTAACGCCAGCACTACTGTACATAGACTTGTTCCCAGACATGCAGAGGTGAACAGCAGAGAATGAAGGAAGGACAGGACCAAATAACAAAACACTGACTATAAAAAACATAAGCAGATGGTTGTTAGATTATTCTTGCACTTTGTGTTCTAAAAAAATAATAATATATCAGTCCTTCAATGAAGACTGCTTCCAGGATTTAAGTGCTCGTGGCTGAGAAACAAAATACCCTTGTCTTTAAACACTTTTCTGCTGATTATAGATGTTGGTTATTTCTATTAATGCTGGTCAGAATTTTTGCATAAAGAGTCGAAATACTGAAATGTTTCCTGTAGTCTTTACTTTCCTCTTACTATGTATGAAAAGGAAAAAGAAAAAAGAGAAAGGAAAAAAGAGAAAAAGATGTGTAATCACACAAATGCAACCATCACAAAAGGTGTCACATTAGCAACTCATGAGATAACCTCCACCTCTCAGCAAATACCTGGCATATACAACTTCAAATTTAAGATCGGCTCTGCTGAAGTAAATCCTTGGAGACCTCCTGTTTAATCAGTAAGGGCAAAGGGAAGAATAACCTGAGCATTTTGCTAGACCAGAGATGTCCAGCCACAAGGGTTTCCTGGAGACATGACAGAGATGTTGTCTGACGTGATGATGGAGTTCACAAGGCTCACTGTCCTGGGAGATTTCAACACTCATGCAAAAGATGCCTCTGACCTGACAGGTGCTAAATCTGCTCTCATCACAGCAGTCTCTTCACCTCCAATTTCTGCCCCTAAAATACATCCAGGCAACCACAACCTGGAGTGCATCCTTGGATGGAAAACTGGCAAAAAGGATTGAATACTGTGTCTTACTTTGATCAGGCTTTTTCTTCTTTTTTTTTTTTTTTTTTTTTTTAGGACAAGAATTTGAGCCCTCCCTAACTACATGACAACCCGAAGAAAAAGAACAAGCAATACTACCTTCTTCTCAAACTTCAAGGTTTTGGCACATACAGCCATTTAAGAAAACTTCCAGTGATGAAGGCTGCCAGGAGTGAGGCTCTCTGGGCAGGATGGGGGGCACAGAACGTGTGACCTACCAGTGACACATGGGTTGGAGAGGACACTGCAACTCTTCTGCTAACGCAAATGTGATAGTTCATCTACAGAAACGGCATTTGACACACTGACCTTTTAGGTTACAGTTCAGCACTAAGCTGCATTTCTTGGGCACGTTAATCTGAAAGGTATCAAATTCAGCCATTACCCAACACCGCTGTCTCAGTCAGGGTTCGGGCAAGTTCAGTAAAGGGACAACTTTTATTATGCTGGTTAATGACATTTCCTCCTCCTTAGCCAGATGAGTTAAGTGATGCTTCTTCCCATTTGATCCTTTGTTGCCCTGATCGCCAAACCTTGTCAGCCCTTCTAAAAGCTGTATAAGTTGCTGAACACACAGGCTTTGGCTGCTTTCCTCAGGCTGAACCAAAGGCTTACAATAACTACTTTTCTATTACCTGTACAGCTTAAGCTTGTCATATTAGCTAGTTTGTGTAGCTGATTCAACAATAGTGAAAATAAACAAACAAACAAACAAACAAAAACATTACTGCAGCCTTCTGTGCGTTTCCCTATGTGTAACCAGCACCACTTCAATTTCCCAATATTTAGCAGCTAACTACTTTGGCTGAAAAGCCTGTGGCTAAGCTTTAACCTAAGTAAGAAAACATAAATGCTACAAGAAGCTCGAAAAAGCAGAAGTATGCTTTTTTTTTCCACCATATAAAGCTTCTTTCTAGAGAGACACTTCCCAGGGACTTCTCAGCAGTTTTGATTATCTAAACAGCAGCTGTCATAAAGAAACACCCTTCTTTTAACTGACCTCAAGACTGTGCTTCACCTTGTCAGAGTTGTCCACTGTGACCTGTGGGCAGGTCTGACAGCTGCAACTCCTCTCTGTGAAGAACATGACACATCCCCAAAAGACCCCAGAAAAGAGCTGGATGCTGCCTGAAAATGTTGGATAACGAGCTATGCTAGGAAATTCAAGAGACTTTTAAACTGGATTGCAAACAATGCCTCAGGTAGATGTGCTAGGCATGGAGAAAAAGCTCCCATCACAGCGGCAGTGAAACACAGCAAATTAGTGAGCAAGGTAAGCAACACCAAAGTGCTTGAGCAAGTCTGCCTCTCCATCAAATACAAACTTTAGTTCAAAATCTCTTTCTCCATGATTTTACCTTCTCTACCCAGTCATCTCTAACCAAACCAAAGCTCACTGCAACAAGTGTCCCCCAAAACTTTGGGTGCACAATCCCTTTTGTGAATGAAAAGTCAAATCCACAAGTAGCAAAGAAATCACAGAAGCCTTTCTCCTCTCCCTCCCCTCCTTTATGAAGAAGTTGGAGGCTTCAAACCACAAATTTATTGAATGCATACTTGCATTTAAGGTACTGAGCATAAGGAATTGATGGTGTTTTAGATGCATGCCTATAACCTGCTTCCAGCTGTCTGGGTTAAGCATGACCATGACCATAACTGTTGCCAAGCACCTAACTGTCTTCTGATGGTGTGTAGAAAATCAGGCAAAATACCCACTCTAGGAGAAGTCAGCCAAGAAGAGACACTCAACATTTCCATGCCTGAAGTCTCTTAGTGGATCTGGGCCCTCACCTTGAGACATATTTCAGAAAAACACTTGGATCCTACAATGCTGCATTCACACCACCAGGATAACTACGACCACTCCAACAAGTTTCAAAGCTCTACTGAGTTAACAGCTCTAAACTGTGTCCAAAATGTGATCTCAGTTCCTGTACTTCATAACATGACACTAGAGAGTCTGTGCAACTGGAATAAGAATATTCTATCTGCTCACTGGGTGTTAGAGCAACACAAATGTCACGAAGATCCTTTCAACTCCTTTAGTGCTGAACACAGCAACAGCTCAGAAAAGGTTCACTTGAGCTTTGAAAGAGCAAGCAGACTATTATCTGCAGTTCTCTTGGTTTGTGAGTGAAATGAAAATGCCAAATTAAATTTAAGAATCACTGCATTAGTTTCATAGTGAGCTGCTCTGAGACCAGAGCTGGTAGACAAGAATTTGTGAGCAGACATTATTCTCTCTCTCTGACTCCCTCAATATGCCCAGTAGAGGTGTTACTACTTGCTATGGACATCTTTCTTGTCCCTCTTCCAGCTGTTATTCTCAGTTTAATTCCCTTGCTGTGCTGCCTCTGATCTCTCACTCTTCCCTTCTCTCTCAGGCTTTCTTCTAGTCATACTCCACCCTTTTTCTTTCACTGCAGACCCTTGTTTTGTTCCCAGGGTTTAATTTCTCTCGTGCCTTCTGAATTCCTCTTTCCTTTCCTAAACTCTTCTCTGCCCTGTCACTGGCCCTGGCCCCTTCCAGCAGGCTGGGAGCACCATCTCTTGTCACCAACCCACGGTGACAGCTGGACAGTCCGAGCACTTGCGAGTCTGCCTTCACCAGCACCCCCCAGTACTACTCCAAATGCTCGGCTAACCCAGATGGTGATGTAACAAGGCTGGAGTGTATTTACTATGCAAATTGCTTTTAATATTGACAAACAGTTTTTCTGATGATATTACGATTTTGCCTGAGGGCAATAAAGACTAAACTAGCTGTGGCATGCATAAAATACGTTAAGTTACTCCTCGATATAATTAGACCATCATTTATTACATTAATCATTGCAAACTTTTATTTGTGGATAGGATATTAGATAAATCTCTCAGTAGATCTACCACATACACCAGCCCTTTGATGGTTGGGAAAAATACAATCAAAGGCCAGCGTGCATGCTCAGAACAAATCATTTTTATCTCCAAGGCCCTGCACTGAATGCTGTATTCTCCTGTGAACTTTACAGTGTCTCTGCTCTTCCACAAGCTCACTCTCCAATTTCTCTTCCAGGGTTATGTGTTTTTCTCAGAAAACAGGCACTTCAAAAGGTAGCTGCTATTCAAGTTTTAGGAGATCAGATTAACAATATTCTTTAATCATCTGCAGTTCCCCAAGAATAATGGAAGAGGCTGAACGGCAGATTTCAGGAGTCTGTAAACAGCATGTAGTTACTTTTCTCCTTTCAGGGAATTACATCCTACATTTCATTAAAAAATCTTTCTTTCACCTTTAGAAACAATCCCCAGCCCTCCATGAACTCAGGCAAGGCTGGCATCCCTACACGAATGTTACACTTATCACTGTCATAACAATTCATCCACGTTCAGATGCCTGAAACTCCTGGTCTCCTCTGAACCGAGGAGTTTAAAAAGATAGATGGCTGCCTTCTGGCTAATTGTGGGAGTTCTTTCATTACTATAAAAAGACTTTTTATATCTCAAGTGACTTTATAAGCAGTGAATAATGAGACTTAAAGTCTTTGGAAAAGAGTCCACTGATCAAATGCTAGGATAACTTATGGGCACAGTGACCTTTTCCTCAGTAAGATACTCCAAACTGCTGCTGTTGGCACATTATTAAAATTCCCCATTTAACGGATGCAGTTAAGCATAAGGCAGATTTTATTTTTTATTTTCAAATTCAATTTAAGGTAGCACAGTGAGAGCTCTAGCTCTCCTTGCCCAACGACTAACTCCCACCCGCTCCAGCTGTGCAGGACCAGGACAGACGGCGGTGGCAGCCTGCACAGCTGGCCAGGTTTTGGGGCTCTGCTCCCAACTGCGGCCTCCCTGGCGCTTGGCAATCCTCACCCCAGCCAGGGAGCATGTTTCCTGCCCGCACATCCACCAGCAAGCACCAGCACAATGGGCTTTCTCTTAAAAGCAGCAGCGACGAACAGCTGACAGAACGCTGCCTCCAGTCCAGCTGGTAAGCAGGATTTTTGCCTTGGCCAACAGGATGATCCACGTGCCAGCGTTTCACGCTGCAAAAAAGCAGTGACAATAAAGCCAGCATCACAGCGTTGAGCCTGGCCCCCTCCCTGAGCGAGACCCTGGCCAGTTCCTGGGTGCTGCCCCAAGGCTAACCAAACCCCACGTCCTGCTGGGACTCTAATCACACGAAGTGCTGAGGGCAGAGAGCTCCCCCCCAGCATCTGCGTTTGCCTTTCTTTAATGAACATGCAACAGACTTGCTCTACTTTAACATGCGTTTCTTACTGTTTATCTGTTTTAATTGTCATTTTGAAGGAACAGAAAAGGCTCCTCCTCCCTTGGAATAAAACTCTGAGGGTTCCTCTCAGTCGTTTTCTATTCTTCTCTCACACTGCCTCGACACTAATCTGACACTGTTGTTCTCCATTTGTTTGCATGGCTTTACTCCAGAAGCAGCATATTGGCGATTTTTTCTGGCATAACAGTACTTGCAAAAATTCCTTCCAACTTTTTACAGGACTAAATGTTTTAAAAATACTTTTCACAAGCTCACACATTTACAGTGGCTTAGCGACAGGGTCTGACACAGCAATAGATTACTATGAAGTTTAATTTCATCCTGCTTCTGGAACACAGCATACGGCAACTTCCTTGATCTCTCTTTCAAAAAAAGAAGAAAATACAACCTCAGAAGAGCTCTTCATCTGATAAAACAAAGCCAGTAATGGGGCCTTACCTGCCATTCGAAACTCAATTGGATGTTTTTGTGCCAGAAAGTTCCCAGCAGTTCTTAGGAAAGCTTAGCAGCTACTTTTATTCGAACACCAAGAGAGCAGGTAAAATTAACTATAGCATCCTTGTACATGTTTAGTTACACACCATGAAAATAAACAAAACTATATAGATGCATATGTAGAGAGATATCTTAACAGAACATACTTGTATCTGTCTCTCCCCTTTTGTTTCTCTTTCTTCTACTTTGATATTCCTTTAAAGATTATTAGTCATGTAGGATTGCTTTACTTTTCTACTGAGTGATGGCTTACTGCACTATCACAGAGATAGCTTTAGTTTTTAGTCTCTGAAGTTAAATTTCCATATTTCTTGTTTGCAGGAAAAACAGTAAGTGATGTTAATGTGAGGACCAGCCTAATTCTATCTTATTTATACAGCACCACAGCTGTGTACGTGGCTTCAGCAGAAAAAGTTGCAGCTCCTTCCTGGCTTAAAATAAATTACAGGTGCTATTTCTATCCTAGTGTTTCTATGTCTGTTCTTCTTTCTGGAGTGTCTCTCTCTGTATCTCTGTCTTCTCTTATCATTTCCTTTCTCTGTTTTATTCCATTTTCCTCTTTGGCTTTCCTCCCTTATCTCTCTCTTGCTCCTTTGATTTCCTTTATTGCCTTGCATTTGGACTCTGCAGCGCTAGCAGCAGCAGCCACTCCTGTAAGATTTCAGTGCTCAACATTTGCAAAGGGAGCCTTCTCCTGTGGTAAGCCTATGTGTAAGACACTCCATGTGGGATTCGGGAGACAATGAGGTTGGATCATTTCTGCAAAGAGCTGTCCAAACATCTGCAACGGGTATTAACTGAGGAAGTTCACATAAAACTCATCACTCTCCTTTTTCCAGGCAGTCCTGGGCGTACAGCAGCACTGTGTTAGAGCTGCTGTTCCAGCTGCAGGCCAGCTCTCCAAGGTACACTGAGGCAGTTAAGGTCCAAGTGGCTGAAAAATTTGTCAGGGAGCTTACACATGGCTGACAGACAAGGATGTGCAGATGGCTGACCACTGAATATGCTGCATGGATCAGATTTGTACCATCGCTGTGCAATACTATGAATATCACTGAAATCCAAGCAGATTTAGAAGAATTTCCATGTTAGCTATTCAGAGGGAAACCTGGCCTTTGGATGCATGTGGGCAGTTCTTGCTGCTTTCAATTGCTGTGCACTGACATCAGATGGGGGAGCTTAGCATACAGAGCAGAAAAGAGCTCTTAACATCAGGAACAGAGTAATGCCTTCCATTCTGCGCAACAGAGTTATCCTTTAACAGGCTTTTCATTATCTTATGTAGAAACAGCAAGAACAACTTAAAACACTGAAAAAACACTGCAGTCCACATTTTACACCTCTTGTACCCATCTATTTAGATAAAATCACCTAGGTGCAAGGACTGTGTCTTTTTGGTTATATAACATCAAGCACTACAGAGCCTCAGACCAAGCAGGGCATTCTAGGGCATTGCTGCAGTAAAAATAATGATCATACATCTGTGCTGAGAATTTAGATGACAAATTACAAGGGGACATGAATTAAAATAGGCATGCTTGAAAATAAAGTTTATGTCCTAAACAATTAAAATACTTTAACCATGGCATGCTGTGGGGTATCAAGACAAGGGCAATGTTCATTTTTGCTTTGTTCTCAGGAATAAAGTCCCTTTTCAAAAGTGCTGGTTTTAAAAAAATAAAAAATAAAAAAATTTAACTTACACAGCATTTCATAAAATAAAAAGATAGGTAGCAGTGAAAGAAGGATATATGGCTCTATTTTTTATGTTATATATCATAAGAGAAGTCTTAGGTGCACTTAAACTGGTAGCATACAAATTTTATACACAGGATTATTTTATAAAAGCAGATATAAGTTCTATATGTGCTTATAAACACAGGATCAAGTAACAGCTATCTAGAAATGCTTTCAACAAGCTTTAAATATGGTATTGTGTTTGTAAAACCAAAGTTCCTGAACCAATGACATAATTTCACCAAAATCAACAACACTGAAAGGTAACATTCCTCAACTGAACTACCTAATGAAGTCTCACAGCTAGATTTTAGGATAGCGTATTTACCATCATAATATATATTCTGCCTTCTAGTGCTTATTCACACTAACTTCAGTAACCTTCTTCAGTGGGCGGCAAGAAATGTGCCAAAATATAAAATTTCTACTTGCAGAAACCAAAACATGATGTTGCAATGTCACTGCTTGTAGAGCTTTGTTTGTACATTGAAGAACAGGACGCTGGCAGGAAGGAGCATCGCAGCCTGCAGCTGGATGGATATACAACATCCATGTGCAAATTTCAACCAAGTCCTTATTCTGGGTGCTCTTATAACTCAGATGTATCTAGATTCAAGGGTTTGTTCTCGGCTTATTTGTAGAAGAGGTTATGTTTTAGAAAGGCTCAGTTGTAGAAAAGCATGTTTTCCCCTTAAATTCAAAATCAAACAGGCTCCTACTTCAAAACCCATATCATGCAGGACCTGAAAGCAGCTTTCATGTTACAACTGATAGGTATATTCTTTAAGAAAGCCTGGTTCCTTTAAGCTTCCATTGTAAGATAGCACTACAAGCTAACAAAGTAAAATGTCACAGCATAAAGTTACTGGAGAAAAGAACTGTGGCTGAAAATCAGAGGGCTCCAATAAATTGAGAAATGTCTGAAGCCAGTTCAACACAGCACGACAAAATTTAAACAAACCTTCCCCACCTGAAGAGAGGCAGACAGGCGTAAATCATGCCCAGCAATCAATTCTGCTATTTGAATTCATCCTGACACTTGTTGGACTCAGTTGTTGACATGGAACTGTGGCAGAAAGGCCAGGCCACCGGGGAAATTTGGCCAGCTTCCACATCTGAGAGTCAACCACCTGACTGCAGGTCTCCAGCTCTCTTTGCACCACTCTTTGTTCCCAGCATAAAACGTTTTGTCCTCTGTGTTTCAAGTCCGCCTCCAAAATCTCATGATCAAAAAAATTCTTTAATTATGGTTCATCTAAGGGACAGGAAGTACTAGGTGAAATTCCACCCAGAAATAGCACAGGTAACTTCTCAGGCACACAGTTTTAAAATAAAACAACTAAGTTAATATTCATTACACTGTTTCTCATTGTGACTACTTTGCTGTTAATTATTGATATTGTGTTAGACAACAAGCAAAACATCTGAGAAAAGGGACTGCAGATTTCCAATTCTGTCAAAATTCAGTATTTGCATACATAAGAAACAATCCTGCCCTTGATGGAGATTCTCAGACAAGAAGATTTTTGTGGGAAAGAATTTGCATACTGGCCTCCAGTGCTTTCATTAATAAATATCAAATGGAAATACCATCACGCTCTTGTATATGTGCTGTCAGTACAGAAGTCTCACTGAAGCAGAGTTAAAGTAGTCAGTGCTATCTTACACACATTCAGAACATGCTTTTTTTTTTCCCTGCTGCCCAATCCAAAACTCAGCTTTAGGAAACCTGGGAAATGAAGAGGTCAGGTGCCTAGCCGTGGAATCTTCATCTCCAGCTTCCCCTGAAGCCTGCTGCAGTCAGTAGAAATTAGCTGCAGGCAAGCCATCACATCCAGCACATCGCACAGCTCTGTCGAGTGAAAGAGGGATTACTTGGAGCAGCTTGTGGTACCGAGATCTCAGAGAGGGAGATACTGTCCCATCTGACAGCCTCATGCATGATCATTAGATGATGTGCCTGAGTACCGAAAGGGACTGAGCATCCTCATTTCCTCCTTGCATTGCTAGGATAGGAAGAACCACAGAGCCCCTCAGCTGTCAGGCAGGAGGTGCACAGGGTCTGTGGGGTAAGTGAAGAGGCACTGCACACAACAGGCTGAAAACAGACTCAAAAGGCACTTCTGGTGCTGCTGTTGAAACCTTGCAGTTAAGCATCCAATTCTCCCCAGCTGGTAGTCCCTTTTCCTTCAGGTCCAGGCTAGTCAGACAGACTTCTTTAAAAATCAGGAACCCGAAGGAATACAAGACTTTCCCTTAAAAAATAAGGACATTAGGGAGCAGGGGCAGCATTAGCTGCAAATTGACACAGTAGCCTAACAAATAAGCTATTTGCCTAGAAACAGTGAAACCTGAACTCAGCATAAGGGAGTGTGAAATCACGTCTTTCACTCTGCAAGAGTCTATCCATCAGGTTACCAGATATTTTGGAACAAAAGAAATTATGTACCACTTTTCAAAGCTATAATTGACAGTAATTAAATATCACGTAGGCGGCTAACAAGTAGGGTTGAAGATAAGGAATTAGTGCGGGCAGGTAAAGATTACTCTCTTGAAATGTTCCGTCCTTTCTGAGCTCCATTCCAGTCAAATGGGTTCAACAGCCATGATCAGAAGTCTCCAGGTAGTGGAGCAAATGACAAAAGTAAGAGGTCTAGTCTTAATCTCTTGCTCTCTTCTCTTCATTACATTCGTATTATTGTACTTCCCTAAATCATGACTTATTACAGTGTTTCTCTTTTTCTCCACCTTCTTCCCTCAATATTTAGCCTTCCCCCTCTCTCTTCACCTTCTGTCTGCCCCCACCAAGGTACCCAGGTAAGATTCCCAGTCCTGCTGAAGCCACCGGTATTTTAGATGACATTAGACATGTCATTAGGAACTGACGGGTGAAGTTTGCTGATATTTCTGCAAAGGTTACTAACAAAAGTATTAACCAAGATCAGTGCAAAGACAAACCCCTCTGGAGCTCCAGCAGTAACCTCTCTCCAGCCTTTCACTCTCCTTTTTAACCCTGCATGCAGATAGGTATTCCTCGGGAGTCAACTCCATACCCTGCTTACAACTGCCTACCTAACCATCTCTGTTCCTTTAGCTAGCATTTTCCCTTTAAATGCCACCTCAGGTATTTTTGTTTATCAGAAGTCCAGATAAGCCAAACCTACTACATATTCTTTCTCAAGATAAAACATTTGCTAATCAAAAAATCTATCAGGTTAGCCTGGCTTTGTAACCATCTACCTCTGCTTAGTCCGTGATTCATTACATCCCACTTACCCTTTGCCTCCCCTATATCTAATCATCCTGTTCTTCACCTTCTACACTGTGTATGTTGAACTTGAAGGCTTGCAAATCCCACACTGATCCTAAGCATAGATAAACCATTTAGTTTTATTCCACCATCTCCAGCATACTAAACTAGTTTAACAAATCTCCTTATTAATCCTGGCTACCACTGCTCTCTACAGTGATGTCCCTCATCTCACAGTTATGCCGGTATAGCTGATTCTGGGGGCTGTGCAACAAACTCAATCACTGGAGGGAAAAAAATAAAATAAAATAAATAAAATAAAATAAAATAAAATAAAATAAAATAAAATAAAATTAAAATAAAATAAAATAAAATAAAATAAAATAAAATAAAATAAAATAAAATAAAATAAAATAAAATAAAATAAAATAAAATAAAATAAATCATCTTATTACAATGTTAGGGTCTTTATCCTATAGACCTTTTCCCTCCCCTCCAAACATGGACGTTTGCAAATCCTTCTGAGAGGCTTTTAATGTTTCTGCTTGACTCTGAATGATTACACCTCCCCAAAAGAGAGTTGTCTTCAAAAGGGGCAGACTGTGATTAGACGACTATTCTCCATTAGGTTGGACTTCATGTAACTGGCCAGACACAACACATGGTCAGCATACAGAGAGCCAACTGGCTCTTCAGGTTGAAGAGGAAGACAGCAATCTCTCTTGACTACTTAACACCTTGCATTTGCAGTTAAACTTCTCTGATGCAGACTTACATGAGGCTCATGTGTACATTGCAAGAGTAATTATGCTGTTTCCAGTTTTGCCCCCAGGTAGTAGTCATATCATACACAAGATGGGGCATCAAGCAGATGAAATGTATGGAACATGATCAAATCTGAGCTCTGATTCCTGAACACACACAAAAAAGTGTAATATTTTATTTCAGTCTTAAGAAAACCTACCTTTCTGGGAGAAGACAGCTCAGAAACCTCAAGTGACCTAAAACTCGCAACACTGGCACTGAACTATAAAAATAGAGAGACTTGTGTTTCACCATAATAAAATCAACAAGGACTATACTCTGGACATCCTTTGGTATCACACAGCATTGGTAACATGAGATAAGAAGCAATTCTTCAGCATTCACCTCCATCTCTGTTTCATCTCTAATACTGCCAGTAACATATTTCAGCAGCTCACCAGCTTTACAATTAACTGACACAAGCTGAAAACTATTTTCACCTAAACATCATCTAACTTTCACATAAGACCTATGCCTGTACTTCCCAACCATTTTTTTTTCTGCATATCCATCTGAAGAGATTATTTCCTCCAGTTGGTTGTCAATGGGTAAAAGCAACAAGCTCCAACAACTGAACAGCGATTTTTGTAAGCTTTATGGAGGACCAACCTTTAGGTAACTTAGGTGATATCCCCTACTCCAAATCAGGGAGCAACCAGATAAACAGATGAGGAATTAAGAGAGAAAAGATCAGGCATTGAAATAAAATGGATGAAGACAGGAAGAGAACAAACTTAAAAATGCTGGAAAATTATAAATATACTTTATTATGGCTTTTGGTAAGGCAGGGATAACATCTCCATTAGCACGTAACACCATTCAAGAGTGTTGTAAACATATTTCCCAGGATGAAGTCTGATTTATACAGCCTTGGACAGAAATTATTCTTCTCAAGTCTTATAAAAGCAGAAAAAAGTGTTCACTCAGCATGGTTGCAAGTTGCACAACTACAACACAGTGGAGACTCCACTGCTTCTTGTGATGCTTTCTGTGGTGCTGTAAGTTAGCTCAAATGTCGTTTAATTTTCTTTAGAGTAATATTTTACAGGCTGTTAATCCAGAAAGTGGATTATTGCCTTTAGGTATTTTGTGAAAAAAAATAAAAATTGAAAACAACTGAGGTATTTCATTCAGAATAGCTGTTGCTGTGCATGGGCAATCATTTATTTCCCTCCCATAATGTATTAGCCTTCTGAGCACTTGGACTTCCTACTTTCACTAGCATAGTTGACTGTAAATCCCTCAGAGCCTGGCCTGTCAATTATCTGTGAATTTAGAAGGACTTACACAAAGATTGTAATGAGCTGGATTTGAAAGAGGACATAAAAGTATGAGGTATTTATCCCGAAGCCTGGAAGAGCTATATTGGAGATGCATATTGTGTCATCTCTTGCACTTAGACAATGAGGGGGTTTGTTTGTTTGTTTGTGTTTTCATTTTAAAGTTATCTTACAGAAAAATGGAAACAGAGATGGGAAATAAACAAAGCAGGACTGAGAATGCCCAAGGTCTGTCTTTATCACTGGCTTGGCCTGGTGGTCTTTGCACAGCCACTTAACTTGATTTAAATTTGACTCAGTTGTTATTGCCTGCTGTAATGCTGAAGGTAAAATCTGCAAAGATTGAACAATCCCACCTGAAAAGGCCATTGTTGGGTAATGCATGCAGTAAGGGAAAAAGGGTCCTCATTCAATTTCGTGGAACCCCAGAATGGCTGAGGCTGGCAGGGCCTCAGTAGTCCACCTGGTCCAAACCCTGCTCCAGTAGGGACACCCAGAGCAGGCTGCCCAGGGCTACGTCCAGGAGGCTTTTGAAGATCCCCACGGAGGAGACCCCACAGCCTCTCTGGGCAGCCTGTGCCAGGGCTCAGGCACCTGTACGGTAAATAAGTGCTTCTTGATTCTCAGATGGAACCTCCTGTGTTTCAGTTTCTGCCCACTGCCTCTTGTCCTGCCACTGTCTCCTTTCTGCAGTATGGCAGGTGAGGGAGTTTTCCATGTCATAGTCTGGCCCGTTTTGTACAGCATAAATTAGCTTTATGGAACAAGGTGGAGGGGAGTCCTCCTCAACTACAAAAGGGAGAGGATCAGAGTCAAATAGCTAATCCACTGAGAAAATAAAGTCTTGCAGATCGTTGTGCTGGTTTTACCCTGATCCACTGCAGTTTGGTGGATGACAGCACAGCAGAGATCTCTGGACATGGCACGCTGACAGTAAACAGCTTAGCCTGCTTAGGTAACAGATGTTCAAGAGCTTCCAGCTAACAAGCTCTCCTCTAACATAAACAACAGCCTAGTGATATATATATTTTATACAGAATGTAAGATCTTTTATTTGATATATATGCAGAGCACCACCTCCAAGCACAGCACATGCCTGTTATGCTGCATCTCAGAAACACTGCGTGGCTGAGTTAATGTTTGCAAAGCAATTCTGAATCTCAAATAAGAGCACAGTATCAAAGCAAATTGTAATAAGTACAGATCTTCAAGTCTGATAAAGGCTACAGCAGCAGCACAAAGCAATAACAGTGAAAGTTATGACCGACATTTGACCCTCAACTCGTTCATGTACTTCCAAATGTCACCAATGTTTAGGACTGATACTGGGTGTGTTAGAGATGGGAAATCACAGAGCCATGTTAGCATGAATAGGACAAATTGTCATGCCAGAGTATCTGCATTTCCCATCTATCTGACATCTGAAGGACTCCATTAAGCTCTGGACACCAGCTGGCACACAGTTGATGCCACAGATGTAAATAGCTTGAAGGTACAGATCCTGGAAAATGGGAAGACTGCAAAGAACAACCTCCAGCTGGGAGCACTGTGCACAGCTCTGTCCAGCTCTGCTGCAGGCATGTTCCCTCTGGAACAGCCTGGCACACTGCTGGCACCAGGAACAGCTCTGCTCAGAGGTTTCTGACTCTCGGCCTCAGTAACATAGTGGATACACGTGCAGTTAACCACATAACTGGGGTCTCTGCATATTTAACTTTCACATTGTAACACATGGATGCAGCTGGGTCAGGACACTACTATGGTTTGCTTCTAACTCATACCTGTTAACAGAGCCAGGGACTGCTCAGGTTGGAGAATTGGAATCAGCGCTCCCCTTTGGAGCTCCTCACACTGCATGAGAAAGGTTCTTAAACCACCCTTCATAGGATGTTTGACACCTTCAGAAACTCCCTTCTGTGTCAAAAAAAAATGGGCTGGGGAAGTCCTCAGGATAAAGGGAAAAGGCTAGGATATATGTTATTGTGTACATTAACTAGCCCACTGGAAAGAACACATGTAAAACAAGGTTTGTGACATGCAAAATTAATCTAATTAAATTAAAAAAAGGTCTGAAAAAGTTAGAGGCATATTTGATGAGAGGCCAGAATATTGTTGCCTGAAGTAGAAATATATTTATAGACCAAGATGTGCAAAACTGGAACGTAATTTTTGCCAAGTACAAATTAAGCTAATGTTCCATTAAAAGCTGTCGGCTCGTATGCATTAAAAACATGAGATTAGGACACAGGCTGTGCTATGACAAACTATCTGTGCAGAGGCATGATAGGGACTTGAACACCATCTTTCTGCTTCTCCTGTGGCGTATTGAGGATGGGCTTTCTGAACCCTAATATTAATCCAAACAAAGGTGTGCTTTCTTCCTAGCAAAAGACCTTGGCAATGGGTAAAAAGAGCAAAAAAGTATGAAACCATATGAGAGGTAAGGCAGTACTTCTGGAGACAGTAGATATAATTTTGCTCGTCCACACCACTTGAGGCTCATGGATGGGATAAAATTAGAGCCTCATGGCTAGAGGGCCCACCAAGAAGCAGATGATCTGAATTTAAGGCCCTCTACAAATTAGAGGGCTCAAACTTTGACAAGACATTGCTCTAACCACGGGGCCATGAGCTGGTGTGCACTGAGTAACTCTGTTGCCACCAAAGGAAAGGAACAAACGCAGAAGTGACTGGTGGGGGACACAAGAATAGGCTCCTTCCTGAGCAAAGTACATTTGGATGCTTGTGCTCTAATACTCTCCTTGCTCATCAGTAGAGCCTTTCCAGTCTCTAGAATGTGCTCCAGCCAGAGGCAATGCGCCCCTGACCCAAACCCAGTCTTTCTTTATTTTTTGACTAGTGTGACATAAATTGTCAGCTACCCTCACACCAGGCATTTGAGCTCCAGAAAACATCCTGTCCTCTTTTAAGGAAAGTTTCACTATCTCCAAACTAATTTCCCAGAGATCTCCATTGAAAATAGTTTAGCAGTGATGAGTGATATTTCAAGAATACTGACGGCATGCAGAAAAACAAAACCTGTGGGATTCTGGCAAGAGCTCTTAGCTCCCTTGGCCACTTTGGAAAATTTAGCCCTATCTTTATTCATAAATCACTGAGGAAAACATAGCTCTAAATGATGCCACATGACAGTCAGTTCATCAAAACAGGATTGGGATGCAAACACCCACACAGCATGAAGGAATTTAGGGGAGACTGCCAAACTTTGAGGACAATCTAGAAAGAGCTTGCACAAGGCAATCTGCACACTAAAAAGCAAATGTCTCCATCTTTGTAAGTCAGTCTCTGGTGACGTTTTTTTTTTTCTTTTTTTCTTTTTACTGTGGCTGGTTGGTATGCTCTTTTCCACATTTGCCTCATCAAAGCAATTATTACCTGTGGCCTTTAGAAATTATTTTCTAAAGATAAAACAATCATGCCAAGGACTAGCAAAAGCTCTCCACTGTTCCACATCTGCACAAATTACCTTGTGTTTCAAATAATTTTATGTACATTTAATCACTACAGATTAATCAGATGGCATAGAGAAACCAGCAAAACACTGAAAAGCTAACTTCAGTTTAAGTGTGCGTGCAGCTAACTTGTGGCTTTTTAGAACAATTTTAATTAAAAGTACTAGAAAAATCATCCAGCTGAAAATATTGGGAGCTTTGGGATGGGCTTAGCATAGCTAATTAATTGTATATTTAATCAAAGAAGCCTTTGGCTGTAATTAATAATCTATTTTCCTCTGGTAATAAATATAGTGATTCTGTGAAACTGAATATATAATTCATAGAATGCCGTATGTATGGAAGATCCATGCTGAAGAGAGATTGTTACAATTCCAACCTTCAGAGAACAGGTTGTTTTCCTATTAAATATGCAAGACCATTTTGAAATCAGCTTTAGAAGTCATGTCATAACAACAGTTTGTGAAAAAGATGCCTCAAAGTGTTACGGATTCCTCTGAAAAAGGAAAAATAATCTGAAATGACAGTAGGTTTGAATGAGCCTGACTTTTCCAGTGAACCGTAGAAAGAATGCAAGAGAAGTCCCACTGGCTCAGAGCAATGCTCCATCTAGGTAGCCTGCTTCCAGCAATGGCAACAGGAAATGCTATGAAGAGTGAGCTTGTGAGACCAGCTACTTTTGGTAAGCCATTCCCACGTACTCTCCCAGGAGCTAAAAGTATTTTGCAGATCATCTTTTAAAAATGTCAGTTGCACAGAGAACCTGAAAAACCTTTTTCACTTTGTTTCTAAACAGTAGAGAGTATAATAGGTGGCAGACTTCCAACTCCAGCCAACCAGACGAAATGCTGGATTTGATCCACACAACCAGATGAAAACACTCCCATTAATGCAGCATAAACCTTCTAGCTTCAAGAGTCACAGAAACGCTCATCCATCTACTCGTGCAACGAAAGCCAAAAGCTGCTTCAGCATTTTTTCTACTAGAGGCTTCCTTTCATTTATATGACACAAATTCCCAAATGTGCTGCTGTAACATGTTTTATCATGTGATCCTGCACTGAATTATCTCCACTCCTTTACTGGGTAGATGCAAATTTAAATGAAATAGCTATATTAATCTAATGCCATGCATCTTCTGCTCCTAAAATATCTAATGCTCTAATATAAATAACAACTTTGATGCTCCGCTTGCTTAGTTAGTTCAGAATGCAAAACATTGTATCTGCATTGAAATGTGGCATTACATTTTAACAGTAAAAATACTTTCTCACCTTTTCTCTCCGTTAACACAAGAGACTGACTAGAAAATTATCAGTCTGATGCACCCTCCTGATATAATTAAATTGGCAAACAGATTAGATATTGATCTGCTAGCAAACACATATTGATGAATACCAGCTTATTGGGAGTTAGTGTTGAAATAGAAATGGATGCTTCATTTATAACATATATTTTTATATATATATATATATATGCACACACTGCAACCTCTGGTCATTATGATGGGACCACAGTAAATTTTTACAGATCGTTGCTTTTACTCAAACACACACAGGTACAGCTGATGTGCATAGATTTTGTAACATTACAGGCACTTTTCCTGTAGGAAAACCTAACAGCCATTCCAGTTCTCTTTTGCTGTCTCTTCTTCTACTTTCTGTGCATCTGTTACACATATATCCTCTTCACATCTAGGAATCATAACCTGCTCTTCCTGATACTCATACAAATACTACTTTTTTCAGTGTGTTGTACAAATTTAAAGGTGCGAGTTGGCAGCAGGCAGATTTCTGGAAGCCTTCCCCAAGAACCTCATTTTCACAGGCCACTTTTTCAACAGGACACCACAAAAGGTAAGCACCCAAAACCTGGGGTTGAAACCTGACTATAAAGTCATCTTTATTTCTTAACTCTATCTTGCCTGAGAAAGGTATAGCATTTAAATGATTTTCTCTTTTCAGAAAAACTGGGAACTGCATTTAACTACACACTCTCACATTGCCTTCCAAGAGCTACAGTTAGGCCTTTCTACATAGCTAACAAGTCCTAATGATGCTCAGCTCGTCCTTCAGCCTTGTTCTTCCCCATGCAAAAATGCCCCTGGAACAAGATTCTGCAAACTAACTACAAGCGAAGCAGCAAAGGGGCTTACTCTGCATGTTTACTCCGTAACTAGTATTCCCTAACAGCAAATCAATTTCAATATTTAGTCACATTCCCCTCCATTCTGTTGGAATTCATTGCAGCTATCTGCGCTTCATTTGGCACACTTTCCATTGCCTAAAGTATCATTGTTACTTTTCAAGACTTTTTCTAACTACGTGATAGTAAATACTATTGGAATAAAACCAGAAATGCATATGTTGGTTATATGCACAAAGAATTGAAGAAAAAAGCATGAATTTTGAAGAAAAATGCATGAACAATTTGCATTTGGGCTACATCTTGACAACAGGATTTCCTAGTGTTTTCTACCCAGCCCTCTTTTTAGAAGACGTCAGCATATAGATGTGTTAAGCCTTACTCAGGCAGTTTGTTCTATAAGCAGTAAAGAAAAGAAACTGGTCTGTAGTAAACACAGATGTTGGAAGAGAATCAATCAAACTGCAACCACGGAATTTGAGGCATAAAACCATTCATTTCCACCTATGAATCTTCCACAGCAAGGCATTTGCTGCCAAGGTATAATACCTTAGGGCAGCACTGATCAGAAGATAAAGATGATATTTTAAAGAAGTCAAAACGAACAGGATTGATCAACAACCATGCATGTAAGAAAAGTAATAAAAGTAGATGAGGCAGTGTGCTCATCTACACATAGTATCAGTAACCATGTATCACTCACATTACATATCCTAAAATGGTAGAAGTCTTCTTATCTATAACACTTATTATGTATGTCCTCAAGCTTTGCTTTCTATTCTTTCACACAATTGCTTCCCACTGCATATTTCATGGAGAAGGAGGCTGAAAAGTGGTATGGTTAATAAATGGAACCTTTAAAAAGTTTGGATTGCTCTTGTTTTCACAGGCATTATCACAGCAGAAATCATTCATCTATTCTGTTTTGAGTAGATTCCCTACCTCATACTTAGTGAAAACAGAAGTGCATCAAAAACAGTAAGAATGAAAATCTGATTGAAGAACAAAAAAGATCAAAATGCTGCTTTATATGTCTTACTGCTGATGCATACATTTGGAATTGGCTGTAAAAAGGTACAAGAGCAGCTGTACATTAAAAAAAAAAATCAAAACACAACAAAGCAGGTGGCTTTGAAAACGTCAGAATATGTAATGTGTCCCTTTTCTGCTCTAAGAGATGGAATTGGACTTAATTTCATCCTTGTTTTCAATAAATGGTCTAATAGAAGAGCATTTCTGTTTCAGTGACACACAATACAGAGTCAGTCATGGTATTATTGCTACTATTATCTAAAGACATCAGAGTAAAGTATGTACAACAAGATAATGTATCATCCAGAAGAAAAGGTCATGCAGTGGGTCCAAAATTTGCTGATTCTAGATATATGCACAGTTGTATACCCTGCATTACAATCACATTTCTGATGTATTGCCAGAGTGCATGATAGGAAGTTTATGGTGCAATGCCAATTACATGACAACTGTGGGAGAACAGACAATTGTTGATCCAGCATAAAGTTAGAATGGTACAGACAGATGATATCTGATTTGGTATTAAGCTTAAGCCTGCTGGTAAGAAATTAGCCAATTGACATTTTTCAACAAAACTGAGCTGGAATATGAATTTTAACTCAATGGCAAGTACAATCTAATCACAGAATTTGCTGTCTTCTATTTACGAACTCTTGAGCGGCATTTACTGCATCACTGAATGACAGCCCAAGATAGCTGGGGAATATACACAGAATTTAGCCAGGCAAGCTTTTCTTCCCATCCAAAGCAGACACAGAAACTTTAAAGGAAATGAGGACTGCAGAAAATGCTCTGAATTAAACCAACCTGTATTAATGACACAAAAGCTAACAAAAAGGGTAGTTAGCACATGCAGGGCAAGAATTGGTATACACAAGGAGCAAGAACTCAGAAAGAGAGAAGAAGTAGTAATCAGCAGGTAGGAATAGTGAAGGGTTAGCTTAGTCAGGAACAGATTATGAGAAAATAATTTTATATACCAAAATGTCTCTACCTAGTTTGTAATTTTGGGTATGCATTGGAACTATGAAAAGTGACATTTGTCTGTCTCCAAGGCAGAATTTCCTGTCTTGCAGGTCCACTTATACAATAATTTTTATCTCCTTTGCAGAAGAAGTTATATTAAATGTTTCTTATTGATTGAAGATGACAGGATCCATCATTAAAATGGATCAAAAATTAGATATTTTTTTCTCTAAGACTACAAAGTGAGTTTCTGTGAATGAGAAATGAAAAAACAAATCAATCTGTTGTCACTACAGAACAACACAAATTAAAGCTGGGCTTAACTAATTGTAAAATATTATTGACTACATTGGCACAAGGTAATGTCAAACCATATCACCAGTTAAAAACAAGAAAAATAACTGAAAGACTTGATTGAAATATACAGAGATAATTTATCCTCAAATTAGGATGATAAAATAAGTTCAGGAATGGAAGGGTGTTTTAATCTGCACATACCTATGCAAAACGTTTCCACCTTCTACTTTTTTTTTTTTTAGAAATTATCGATCTTTTCCATTTTGGGGTATTAATGCTTTTTTTTTTTTTTTTCCATTGGGATATGTCTAGGACTATAATTCATATGTGGAAGCCTGTTTCAGATAAATTTCCTGTCTTAGTTTAGGAACGTATCCATTCAGGTAGATTAGACAAGCAGACACATCATGAAGGTGCTTTGGATCTTCCAGATGTAGCAGTGAACTGAGCTTCCTGAACTCACAAGGAATTTAAAATTTCTGAGGCTTTCTACTCAGAAAGTGTTAGTTTTTTAATGTCAGCTAATCATACACATGGAAGCTTGTGTCCCACTCCCTAATGTTCTCTGCTGAAGACAGAAGCTTACTACTGAGACTATTGAGCAAAATCAATCTTTTTCTCTCTTTAAAAAAGGGAAAGAAATATGAACTCAAGCCTTGAAAGCCTCCAGAATTAGTCACCAGTAGATTCAGTAATCTAAGTTGAGGCTAGAAGGTTTTTGGGAAGGAGGTACAGTTGTGTCAATGGTGAAGGATGAGAGTAAGGAGAAAACAGAAAGGAAAGGGATTGAAATAAGCAAGGTATCTCCTTTGACTTCATGACTTGCATTTAAGAAGAATACAGGCTGGAAAGGGATAACACGAGATAAAAGAGTCAACAGAACAAGCAGAAATACTGCCTAACTGTGGTCTAAACCTTTTGCTTGTTCAACAGCACAGTGCTCTGGACACTGCCAAAGTAACACTTCCGACCCAACTGCTGTAGTCACTCTTCTTAGAGTATCTACTATGCAACTGCAATAGCTCGTAAGTAGCCGTGGAGACCTTTATGCACCTGAGCTGCCACTTCATGGCTAAAGAGCCCTGCCTCTCAGTTGTGCACCAGAGAAAAAGATTTCAACCAGATTTTATCTGCCTCCTCTTAGGGCCACAGTCAACATATTTTTCAGACAAGGAGAACAGGCAAGAGATTTGCTGCATCTTTTTATTAGGATGAGTCACACTGGGGAAAACCACTCTAAATATCCCAAAATTCAGACCTGCCATGCCAGTGCTTTGGATCAAGACAAAGCAATACTTAAAAATTAGGGCACACCACACATTACAGGAAGATCTATTTTTAACACATGCCACTGGCCATCTTGATGGCAATGACCTAGCTGGTATACTGTATTGGATCAGTAAGCGTATCATGACTTGGTGTTGCAAGCCAGAAGGCTGGGCAGTGTGACCTGGGCTAGATGACATCATTTACTAGGAAATAGCAGCATCACAAGCTAAAAATGGAGGAAAAGAAAAATGACAAGTTACTCATGAGGCAAAAGAGATGGATAACAGTGACAACTAACTGTTAGACTTACTTCTTCAAACAAAACCTGGGTTCAAATCCAGGAAAAACACATCTCAGCTCTTAACTCTTTCAAGTTTCAAGCATATCTATAGTTTATGTTTAAATTAGACAAGGCACCAGGATCAGCTACAGTATATTAAAAAAGAAAACTTGTAGAGAAAGGCAAAGCTTGTTCATTCTTGTTAAGACTACTTACTAGCTCTTCTTGCTACTCACACCATTGTTAAAACTATTATTATTAATATATATATTTTTAAGTTCCATGACTTTTATTGGTGAGTAAAGCAAGAACAGCGGGATCCAACTCCTATCTCCACAACTCTTTCATCTGCTTAGCTGACTGTATTAGCCACTTTCTCTGAATGGAGAACAGGGGAAAGTTCAACAGCAGACTGACATAGCAACGAGAACACAAAATACAGATGAAAAGAATACACGTCTAAATGTCTGATGAACTGATATTAGCATATAAATGCAATATATGTACAACAGCAGCCTTTGAATTAGACCACAAAGAACACTGTCTACTTGATTAGTTGTTTATTTTTTCTTTTGAGGGGACACATCAGAGGCACAGATTGATGCTTTAATAAGGAACCCAAAAACCTTTAGTGGAGATAAAAAGGGCTAGTGGTTAGATGTCATAATTTATGGATACTGATTGTGCAGGACTTTGACAAGAAACATTAATTGTCACTGTGTAGCTAGCTTCTTAAGTCACATAGTCCATTTAGTTCTAGTTCTTACAAGATGTGGTATGATCATTAAAGGAAGCTTGAGGGTAAGTACGGATAATGGGAGTATTTTAATATTCTTGATACTTTTACAAAGGAACAGCATGTCATACATCAGTTCCATGTATTGCACCTAAACTCTCAAAAGAAAAAAAATGGCTTTTTGTTGCCTTTACTGTTATCTACGAAAGTGAGGTATTAGGGTTTCTGCACTCTTTTGCAAGCCTAAGGCACAGGAGGAATCTGAAAAAAAAAAGCAGAGGGCTTTCATATGTCCTGTGTTTGAAGTCTGTGTCACCTTTTGGACTATTCTTACAGAATGCCTGCTGTTCCACCGTACAAGTCACTGTTCATTTAAAATAAAAGGAAAACAATTAAATCAAAGGCTGCCTTCTCTCTTCCTCTGAAAACTTCAGGAGTTCTGGAGGTAAGATATATTTTTTCCTCCAGTGAAAATCAGGATGGATAAACAGACCGATTAATGGAAAATACAAAGGAAATTTTTCCTATTCCTCCTTCTTCCTCTACACTTGCTTCAGAGGAGCAAAACAGAAACACAGTAGAATAAAAAGAGGCTGAATGTGCCCGTGCAGGCATAAATGCAGATGAACATGTAGACATGAGGCCAGGTCTCAGTGCTCATAATTAGGGCAGCAGCAGGATTCAGGTCACATAAACGAGCACGGGAGAGGCGTGGAGGGGAAGGAGGCTCCCTCAGACCACTGTGTGAGCTCTCCCTGGAAGGACTGGCACTTTTATTCTACCGTATGTTTTTCCTACCAGACAAACATGAGGTAGGATCCACCCCGCCTGCCTTTTAGATATCTGAAGATACATGGCCAGAGGCTGCTGGCTTCCTTTGAAGTCAAAGGGGGGAAAGAGGGTGCCTTCAAGCCAATTCATATGATCCATTTTATCTCTGTTACAGAAGAGGTTACGGCCTTCTGATGGTGCCTGTTTCTTACTGTTTCTCCCAAGTCCAGGCACAGGTCTGAATAAGGGCAGATGAATCCTATTCAAGCCTTATTCATTTCTTGGCAGCTTGGCTACTGACCATGATGAGCCAGCATTTCATGTAGTGGGTAACAGGGCATCAGCCCTCATGGAGAGAAAATATTCAATATGTAATAAAAAAAAAAAATAATCCAGCAATAGTGTAATAAAATAAAAATAGCTTCACTAACAAGCTACAAAAGTTTTCATTCGAGTGATCTTACTTTTGCAGACATTTTGCCAACTAGATAAGCTATTTTCTAAATTAGCTCACATTCCAGTGTTTTAATGGCTTAATTTGAATACCATCATTGTTCATACAGGACCACCTCCAGTCTTGGTTCAGATGGATACTGAGCTCAGAATGTGGTTTTATGCCTCTAGCAGCCACAGGGTTTTTGTTTTTCTTGAGAGCAAGTGAGCTATTTCTCAAAGTGAGACAGCAAAACTGGTAATATTTCAGCAAGCGTCAAAACTGAAACTAATTCACTGTTCATAAAAAAGGAAACAAAGCCCAAGAAAAAGGTTCAGTGCTACAATTTCCCCCGAGGTTGGCCAATTAATTTTGGTTGCGGTATATTTGGAAGATTCAGAACCTGCTTTGTTTACTACTCATTCTATATTATTTAGCACATTATCGTTGTTGACATCGCATTAATTAAATAAGCACAGAGACAGATTGTTCCAGTTCTCGAAAGCAGGGTGAATAAAAGACCCCACAAGAACAGATTTCTCTCCCTCACACATTCCAAACACCAGATCAGAGCTGCAAGTATCTCCTGTCACAATTTCATCAGGTACCAATCTCTCAGCATCTGAGCAATTTCTATTTTGATTACACGCCACACAAGAGGAATTAAAAACTGCCACAAGTCTCACAAAAAACATTCACTGAATAGGTAACCTGTTTTCCTGTTCTCTCCCAGTGATCGCATACACCACAAGGTTAATTTAATAGACCAAGAGGTCATGGGAAACTTCTGTGGGAAGAGCTGGGATGGGTTTGTGACAGCAAGGTGGCTCGTGGGAGCTGTGGGGTGACCAGGCAGGCTGGACTGTCCTGGCAGCAGCAGAACAGGGCCCATGCTCACCGCCGTTTCCTTCCCCTGGCACCACAAGACTGATTTGGGGTACAGCTTTTGTAGGGAAAGGGGGCCACAAGTGAAGTGCTGCCACCACAAGAGGGCCTGGAGTTCGCAACTCCCGCCTCCAGCACAGGAGATGGCCACAGATGGGATGAGGTAACAGAGCAGAGAGAAGAGTCCACTCCATGGCGAGAAATGCAAAGAAAGCTAATTTGCATGGCCCAGCTGTAAACATCTGTCATTGATGCTGTAGAGTGATTTTGCTCTCAACAGCCCCCTGAGCAGCACTGATTCCAGACTGGAGTCATGTTCTGCTTCCTATGTCTTAAGGAATTGATTTAGAGCAGTAAGGGAGACATATATCTGGGAGAAAAACACTGCTAAAGCACTTTCTATATAGCCAAACCATTCCATTTAAATGTCTACGTGTTGATAGCCTGACAGGGTCTCCTAGGACTGCTAATCTTTTAGCTACTCTTACCTACTCCACAGCTTTACACTCATCAATATATTCTTAATGCCACCAATGGCAAAGCAAGTATTTTGTTCAGTTCACATAGACCACGAAGGCTGCTGCTGAGAGAATAGCTTGCTTGGAAAAGATTTGATCAACAGCCAAAGTGAATACGTTGCTGACCCATGCTGTTCTTGCTCTCTCCCACTTGGCACATAGCACAGTCCACCCAGAGCAGAACTGCTAATGTTGTATCTCCTGCCACAAAAATGCAATTTCTCTCCTCTCTTCTCTGAATGGAGATTTCCCCTTCCACACACAAAATCAAGAATCCCAACAGCTGGACAGGTTTCTGTTTCACGCCTTTTTCACATTTTCTTTTGTGCACCTTTGTGTTCTATCTTAGTTTCCTTCTTCCCAGCTAACATGCTGTTTCTTGCCCAGGGAACTCCCTCCATGACCTCCATATCTACAGATCATATGGATGTACTACAGAGAGTTCATTCATTTCATGTAAATAGCCTATGGGAGCACCTTGGAATGACCACACATCTTTCAGGTGTGCTATTAATATAAAATAAACTATTTTAACACATCCTTAATCTTTCTTTAATAATCCATCCTAAGTGAATTATCTCGAAGCTATGCTGGACTATGATTGATGGTGCTCTCTATAGAACCTTACTGTTGGCTCAGTACAAAAGAAATATTGTACTAATAATAGAAAGCTCACACTGGATATTCAAACCAGCTTCTTGAAGAAAAAAAGGTGAAAGAGTACCAGCATTTATGAAACTAGTTCAGCAACTCTCTGCTCTGCACGAAACAAGATAGATGCCTTCCGCTGCCTGTTCACAGAGAGTCTAACATCTCACCCAGTGTATGCATCACTGGAGTTATCACTAAGTGCAGTATCACTACACATGAAGTACTAGCACTTCCATGCAAACAGCGCTTATCAGAGCCGTATTTGCACATCTATACAAGGTGATTGTTGTAAAGGCATGGACACTTACTGGAATGGTCTGTGCCCTGTGCTACTTGAATTATTGATCAATTATAAACAGATTACTAACAACTATGAATCATTAAACCCTAACAATAAATCACACAGACAAATAAAACATGCCTAGAGTGAATAATCTTCTCTTTCTCTTTCTGAATTCACTACCAGAAGGGTGGCACTAGTTTATTTATAGTAAGTCTACCTTCAAAAACTATAGCAGCAATATATTCAAAGAGCTGGTGGTCATTTAAAGTAAAAGGAGTACCTCCTCATGCACTACCTCAGCTGCCAAAATATGGACTAATAAGTTTGTCCTCCAAAATAGTTACATATGTGAAGAAGTTCATCATAAAAAGCTGGCAACAATGATAACAGATTGCCTTTTTGTTCCTTTTAGAGCCCTTTACTCCAGCAACTTGGACAAAGAGATTTATTGAAAAATTGCAGTGATGTTATCTAGTAATACACAACACCGTGCCCTAATTCAGCACAGACAAGTGAATAATAATAAGAAATAAATGTTATTGATCAGGTAAAGGTAGATCACACAGCACCTGAGAAACTATAGGCTTTATAAATTATATTTAAATATTCATCTGATACAGATTTCACAGGGACTTCATATATTTTATTGCAGTTTATTTAGCAAACAGACTAATTTCTTTCCCAGAAGGAAAACACTTGGATTCAGATTTCAAAGGATCCTAACTTCTAAAAGAAATGGAAAATGAGGAGTTTTAAAGTGACTCAAGATCCTAAATAGTCTGCTGGATCTGGGCCATACAGCTCATGCCATAGGGCATAGCTTCTCCATGTATTAGAGGAGTGTTTTCTTTGCCTTACTTTGGTATACTGAAAAGTAAGCTAACTTCTAACCACCAAATAAGCTACCAAACTTGGAGAAGACCTAGAGAGTCACAAAGTTTTTACCAGAACTGTTATCCAAGTATAGAAAAGGGAATGTGTAGGACATTGAATAAAAAGGCTAATTCCCCAGGCTAGGTAGCTGGCTTTCTAAACTCCAATTATAAAGACAAACCTCTAACCTAGTACACAAGGGATCCCAGTTTGTGAATTCCTGAGATATAAACCTTGACATTAATGCACAAGGACTAGTAATTCTTTTTCCCTCCCAAATCACATCAAGTTTCAGTTTGTGAACACCTGCATTCTAGCAGGAGTCAGAAATCTCTAGAAATCTCAGAAATTTCTCTAGGGCACAATGTTGATTGCTTAGAAACTCATCACAGTACTTCCATTTGCATTTTAGTGTTTATTTTGTTCAGGGCACAACCCAGGTCTGTGTACTTTACATGCTTTCACTCGCACACCAGTCTCTTCAATGCGAGATACCCTACCCTCTGTTATTAAAACCTTCTATTAAAACCTTTGAGTTTTCAAGTAAGTGTCAGTGTGGATCCCACTACAGAGATGGAATCCCTCTTGTTTCATGCATTGTAATGGATGTTTCCACAATTTACAGCAGAACATCAGTCCCTTCACATCTCTGTCGCAGAAACTGCTCTAAATTCTGTCTTCCCAGATGCTCTGGGGCTTTGCCCTTAACAACATTCCTCTAGGACTTTCAAGTTTTTTACAACTCCAAACAAATATGCATGGTGTAGTCCCAGAAAACAAATAGGCAAATGTGAGTGTTTCACTACTTGTTTGCTAGTGCACGTGCAAGAGCCAGACTCACTGGTGTCAGAGCTGGAGCTATCAGTACTGGGACTGCCAGTGCCAAGAAAGGACCACACTGAGTCTGTTGGGAATATTGAAACACAAGATGACATGAAGTCAAACCTCCACCAGAACACATAAAACCACAACAGCAGCTTTCTCCGGCACTGAGCAGATATCCTGTGTGCTGATAACATCTTCTTTATCTGGTCTTTGAAGGGTTTTGAGGAAACATGGGCAGTAGTAATTTGTCTTGCCTTATCCTAGTCACGATCATCACTTCTGTATCCAAGCTAATCTGTATGTGCTGGCTAAGAAGATGCAGCTTGGGTTACGTGGCCCTTCTGGCTCCCAAAAGGGAAGGATTTGTACAGCAGAGCATCTTGCAGGTAGGAGCAGTCCAGTCTGCTAAGGGCAGGATGAGTGTCTCGGCTAACAAACCATGTGGCTGAGCAGGCAGGCAGGGGCTCAGCTAGGAGATCCTTGCTACAACTGTGAAACAATTTAAAGGAGGAATCAAGAGTGCAAGGGACTAAGAGAGCTTCTCTCTTCATGCTACAGATAGTAAGATAACAGTGGGTGGGCCAGGACCACCTTGTTTTTTATGCTGTTCTCAGGGAATGCAGCAAAACAAGTGCTCAAGGGTCAGGATACTGTTGTCATATCTTCAGATGAATGCATAACCAGCAGTCTGTGCTTAGAAGACTTTGCATCTCAGTATATAAACAAACAAACCAAAATAAACCATAAGACTGCAACTTACTTAATCAGCATATTATTCATGTCCTTATCTCATTCCATAACTTACTATTGATGTTAAACGATATTTCTGTTCTTGAGAGTATTAGTGTCCCTTTTCAAAATTATAGAAAGAAGTACAACTTCAAGGATGAAACAAAAGGAAAAAAAAGAAGAAAAGAAGAAAAAAAAAACAGAAAGAAAAAAGCTGCTAAATACTGCAGCAAACTGGACCTTATTTTTAACCAAAAGATCCTGACTCCTCAACTAATGGAAAACAAACAACACCTAAAACACTGAACATCTTTAGAGATGTCACCACTTTTATTCTAATTACACTTAGTCTGGTAAGCTTAGTTAAACACATCTCAGTAATCCCCAAGTGGATTCCTTTAGTTACATTTCAGTAAACCCCAAGTGGATTCATTTACTGGCTTGAAAATAAAGGATATATTTTATCATATTATACTAATTTCTCAGGAAAAAAAAGAACAGTTGTAGCTTCAGAATTTCCACTCAGCCTCAAAGTAACTTCAGTTACACTGAAAATTCTATCTACGTAGAAGAAATAGGTTTTCATCACTCAAAATTAGTAGTACCCACTGCTAAGATTTCCCAAAGTTACCCAAGATATCAGGGAGTCCCCCAAAAGCTGTCTTAACAAAACTGAGCTAAAATCATTGGTAAGTTCAGTGTTTTGTTCTGTCATTCTCTTACAGCACTGCAGCTCTTTTGACTTCCATGGAATGAATTCTGAACCAATGCAACAGTACGGAAAAACTGGTCCTTGTAGAGATGAAGCTTTGGTGAATGTGACACAGGGATGTGTAAATTGCATCCCTGGTCTAACTTCTAGGCCACAATAAGAATGCCACCACTGTCTTCTCCCTTTCCCTGTTCTGTTGTGGGGACAACATAAGAGCTCAAGAAGACTAAAGGTCTTGCCAAATTTCCAGTGGGCACAGCTAGTCCTCCAGCAGTCCCCTCCTATCTAAATAGCCTATGGCTCCGTGATTCCAGGACACAACAATTACACAAGGAAAGAGAAATGAAGAGAAATAAACAACTTACCGGCCAGCTGGGTGTTTTAAAGAAAATAAAAGGGCGCTTACCTGAAAAACATAACAGAAAGCAAAACCTTAATAATTCATCAAAATCACCAGCATAATGAATTGTAGCAACTCCTGGTACATAAATAATATACACAATTATGCATTCACAACATTGTAAACATTTCCCAAATATGCTCATTCTCTGTAAAACATAGATACATACAGCTAAGCTGGAATGCATACCAGGGACCTCTGCATGTCCGCACCTCCTGCATCTTACACCCTCAGCACAGAAAGTTTGTCATCTGTAGACTCTGACCTGAATGTTTTTATACTCGCTTCCTTACAATTTCAATTTCACAAGACATGTGCCAACATTTCTTGTAGACAATTTCACCTTCAGTCCCTGCTGAGGATCTGTCCACTAATGACCATAATGAAACATGCTTTGTGTGAGAGCCTGTTCATTTATTTTCATTCCCGTGAGTGCCTTCAGAGACCAGTGTTGCAATCACGGCTACTTACTATTTAATTCCCAGCCAAATTTATGGCCAAATTGAAAAATGGATGCAGGCTGCCTGATGCAGGATGCTTTTGTCTGAAGTGTCCTCGTGGAATCATTATACTTGCATTAATCTTTAATCTGCAATTAAACAATCAGTTCTATGTAAAAGATAGCTGCAAACAGATCTCCTAAATGCGTACTAGACAATATATCTTAATGGGCACATGCGTGCTGTGGAGGGTCTGGGGGAAGAAAAGTCAGTAATTAGGACAGAATCCATCACCTGGTCCCAGGTCAGCAAAAGGTTAGGGGAGAGCAAAACCTCCCCAGTGTGCCGAGCCTCTACCTGCCGCTGCTCGAAGGCTTCTCCTGCACCCCTGGGGATCCACGTGGAAAAATGGAGAGAAAAGGCAGGTGGGGGTGGGAAAGGAGATACAATGGATCTCCTTAGCATGGCCTCGCTGATAAATCTGTCTTGGCAGAAAATGCAACCTGCTTTGAATCTGTTTCTTTCCAATTAAGAGCCCTGCTTCCAGCTCCGGCAGATGCTTAATTGGAGACTGAGGCTGCCAGGCAGGCACCAGCGCCATGATCATTAACAGGTAGTTTGAAGCCATTAAGGTGCTCCTGCTTGTCAATTCCCCTCTCATATGCTACTGACATAAACAAATGCATCTTATTCCTCGTGGCAGTGAGCTCACCTCATAGAGAGAGGTGCACATGTGTGTGCTGAAAACTCACCTTTGGTTCCCAGGACTGCAAAGTTATTAAATTAGCACCCAAGGCGCCTGATTCAGCGGGGAATATGAAAGGCCTTCCTGTCTGGTGTCGGTGTAATATTAGAGTGGTACCAAATGGCTTCAACAATAGGTAAGCAGAAGGGCATCTGTTTCAGATTTGACTAAAATTGCATAATTAGATCTCAGTAAAAGATATGTCTACTTATGTGTGGTTTTATCAAACGCTCTTGTCTGGTCCAAATAAGGCACCAGCTCCTACAAATCATTTGAGATCATTTCTGATGCAAACGTGAGTGCTACCTTAAGAAACTCTACACCTATGCAGAGCCTTTTGTATGACTGCGTCAATACACCAGGTTTTTAATTGCAAACATGAAGAAATAAAACTACCATAATACCTATGAACCCTACTTTATTACAAAATGTTTCTCCCTTGCAAGTCTTAGTCTTAATAAATCACTCTTTGCTTTAGCAAAACAGCATCGCTGGATTCATGTAAAGCAGCAAGATTCAGTTTCTTTTCTCTTACAAGGTTATCCTGACAGAAATTCACAACTGTCCCATTTAACAATGTAAAGAATTCACCACCATGTACAATTCGTTGCTTACAAATCAGACGATCTAGACAAACATACACTAATTAAGGGCAAGGAAGTAAAAGGCATTTATTGATTGCAAGGTCTGAAGCACTAGAAACTGATTAAATATATGGTGTTAAGGAGTTAATAAATGATTTAATTCTGCTATGCCATGCTCTATGTACACCCAGGGCTATGGTAGCTAAATGGCAATTCAATGCTATAGTCTTCCATTAATTCCAGTGGTCTAATAAGACAAGCAATTAGACTGTTGTCTTCCCTTCAAACCATGGCATTAAAATACTTGTGCAAGGGAATGAATGAAACCCAGCAGGTGGGGACAAAACTACTATATATGAAAAATTTTGCAAAAAGAAGAATCATTTGTTTAAAACCATTGCAAGAGAAGTTTCAGTCAGCCGCTACATAAAAATAGCATTTTACAGCTGCATAGTGATCATAGAAACTTCACATTCACAGTCCAGCAGCAGAGAAGTGTCTTGCTTAAATGTGTGACTCTATCCCTAAGGTAACGCAAGCCCCCAACAGATTGACACGACTGTAAAATGATTAACTGAGATACCTTCTTTCTGACAAACGGACTCTTTAACAGCATGTTGTTCATGGTTCAATGAGTAGGATCATCCTGAAACAGAAAACCTAGGGCCATACACCCTAACCCAAGTTTCAGACAGGGAAATCACAATCTTCTGTAAGGCCATGTAGATGCTAGGACTTTGCTCCCTGCCCTACGTGGCGGGGACTCCTGGGTGAGCTGGGAGAAAGGCACCCACGTACCCAAGGGAGGGCAGAGGTCCCCATCACAAGAGCTGGCTGCCACCTCTGTTTCTCTGACAGGAGTTCACAGGGCTTCTCATGAGCCATGGGATGGGGCTGCCTGCAGCTTTGTTGCCCCCCTGCTTATCACTGGCCTTAGGCCATGAGCAGTTTGGTCAGACAAACAAAACAGCCTTCAAGTCCTGCCCTAAGAGGAGAATCTGCTGCTTGGGCTAAATAAGCATAATCATATAAATGAAGCCATGTATTTACTAGTTTCCAGTTCCCTTTCTAGCTCCAAGTGATGCTATACTGCAGTTTTCCTCATCACACTTCTACACTGCTTTACAGGATATGAAATGAAGATACAGCTTTAACTAAAAATTCAAAAAGGTCCCTTCTTTTTCCCTTTGATCCTATAATATAAACAATTACAGAAAGGGATCAGAGAGCGGAGGGATGTATTGCAAATTCCCTATGATGTAAAACTCATCTCTACTCCTCTTTTTCTCCTTCCTCACACATACACACGAGCATACCATACAACCATGAAGCAAAATCATAGAAAAGTAAGCCCAGCCACACCTCAGCCCATCATCTAAGTCCAACCTGGTCTCAAGGATTTATCTGAGAAGTAAATCCTTGCTATTCAATCTGTTCTCAATATCTGCTGGTAACAGACACCTACCAGCAACTCCAAGCCATCATTCTCACTCTCGTAAGGTTGTTCTTGAGCTCCAACCCAAACCTATATTGTTCCAGTGTAATCATGTTACTTACTGTCACACCCATCACAGGCATGGAGAAGAGATACTCCTATTATAAAACTTTCAAAACAGACCTCTCCTCTCTCCTAGGATAACAAGCCTCTTGAGCTTCACTTCCTTGCCAACCCTTACTTGTGACTCCAGCCATACAATTCTCAGTCACATATTTATTCTCTCTTTCCCTCTCCACTGTTTTTTCCCCTCACATAAATTAGGAAGCTTTACACACTGAGCCATGCTGCATATCCTTAGCAATAATATGATTTCTCAAAGAGTGCCTTGCTATTTTGACAATGCCAAATTTAAACCAGAGCATTTGGTGCTTTGCATCTGTCAATCACAAGGCACACTTTTTCGAAGCCCATCAATAAGAAAGAAGTGACGGGTGGTCATCTGAGCAACGCTTTGTGCTTCCACACTCAGCGCAGCAGGCTATACATTTTTAACCAGGAATCTGCAACGGTAAGGAGAAAAAAAAAGATTTTCCAATCAGGTTAAAATGTTTCAAGTGGCACATTTTCACTTTCTGTACACTTCTGAAAGATGACTGGGAGTCAACGTGAGAGATTAAGCTCTGCTGGAGATGTAGTGTGTTCATAATATATTAATAAGTGAGTATGCCTCAATTTTGGTTTGACACTGGCAATAGACTAAACTACAAAGGACATTCACACAGAGGTGAGAATGAAAGCTGAAGGTACTGACAATGGATTAGCCTCCAGTAATACAGGACCTTGGAAAACAGTAAGAATGATGTTCTATTTGCAAAAATACTGTAATCCAGGTATCCCTCAACAAAACTCCAAAATGAAAAACTGCCTCTGTGCATTTAGCATTTTAAGCTCTCGGAGAGCCCCAGTGAAGCCAGCAAGTAAGTTCACAAACAGAAAGAAAGAAGTGATGTGCTCTTCAGATATAATCTCACAGCTTTGTTACCCTCTTACAGTTATCATTCACGTTTTGGTGACAGCAGGAGACCCTGTTAGGAACCACAGCCCCATTTCACTAAACCCAGCGTACAGCTGGAATTTCCTCCCCAGCCAGTTTACCAGCAGGTTAAGCCTCTTCAGATAAATGAGTTGATCTTTTCTAGCCATTAATGATTTAAATAAATACTCTTTTCTCTTTGAGGGCAAACCTTTTACCTTTGAACACACTTTCAGAAATGATGCATGATTGTATTTATTTAATTGGAAACAAATCTACCCACACTCCAGGCTTTTAAAGGCACAAAGCACACGATATGTCACGGCTCACGTGAATAATGGCAACTGGATGTCAGGCTCCTCGGACTCCAGCCAATAATCCACTGACACGGCTATGGATTAGAAAGTCAGCATCTCAGTGAGCAAAATGTTTTGTCAATTAAGAAGCCCCTTCTACTGCGTCTGGAAACAGAAATTATGAAGTCAGGTTTTCCACTGAAATGTTTCTTACTAATGAACAAACTTTTTGCTGAGCTATGTCAAAGCGAAAAGGTTTCTTATAGGAATATGATCCAAAGATTTCTTATAGGAGTAGGTCGGCATAGATTTTTCTGGTTGCTTTGATTTCCATCTTATGCTTCCAGTCTGGACTGGAAGACTCATCAGAATGAAAGGATATACAAGATCCACGTGCAAAAATCGGACAATATAATAGTATTATAAAACACGAGCTTAAAGCATATCCTGCTTTCTTATAGGGGCTTCTGATTTCCTTTACAAGATACTATTATTCTACAGAAATAACCTTTAATTATTTCTACAGGCTGATCAAATAACTACCAAACTTAGAAACCGATTTAGCTTGGATTTGGATCACATCTTGCACACATTAACTGAACATCCAAAACATGCTCACCAAGGTAAAATAAAAAATAAAAAATGAACTTGCTTTTCTGTATCTTTATTCCACAACTGCAAGAGAAGTGGAAAAAATTAACTTTTATAGCAGCAATAACACAGCACACTATTATACAACAACAAAACCTGAAGCAGAGAATGGTAAAGTTACACAGATCCCCGAGACGCTGAAGGACATTGTTACAGGTTGCACATTCATTGAAGGTGCCCTTGTTAACACAATTCTTTGCCATTTCATCAGGCTGTGCAAACATGCTCCTGTTTTATATGCTGCTGGGTATCACCCACAAATGCTGACTTTCTTAGATATGCTGATAACCCCAAACTTATTAGATCTGAGTATCTTAATTGTTTTTAGCTCTCTTCAAGTGTGGCTCACTTATCTTACAACTTCTGTTCACTTACTTTTTAATTTGTCAAAAATATTCCAGGAAATAGCCAAAACAGACCAAGAGATTAACGCCCTCTTACAAGAGTTACATAGATGCATTGTTAATATTTACCACCTTCTCACCTTCTTACACTTAGCACATATGTCTTCTCTATTTCCATTAGCTATCATTGGCTAGTGGAAATACAGAGAATATTAACTATATATATATATATATATATCCATGAGTTCAAGACACTTAGTGTCCAAGGAAAATTGACCATGGAAATAAACACTAGGAAGGAAAAAAAGAACACTACGGAAGGCAACGGTTATTTATTAATCAAGGGTGTTCTTCAATTTTATGTCTAACTGAGGACCAAGACTGAGCATTGTAAATGGGTGAAAACTGCAACTAAAATTCAGAGATATCATACAAGTCCTATATATCCTCTGCTGTTTTGCATTGCACAAGCGGATGATACTGGTCAGGGATCTGGTGGTAAATCATAACTTGAGCTGAAACTATTGAGTTGAAACCCATGTCTTTGGGTCATGGATTTTTTATATTCTTTGTGCTAAGCTAAACGCTGAAACATGCTTTACTTGTCTAATTTCTCTCTTGTTAAAATAATGTATTTTTTCCTGGTGAATGAGGTATGAGGAACAAAACATAGCACACACTGCATGCATTTATATTTCACATTAAAATGTTGTGAATGAGAGCAAATAGAAGAAAAAAAAAAAGATATGATAAAATCTGGTTGGTGATAGCATTGTATATAGCATCTTCAAGAATGTCACAGAGTACTCTGAAGATGTATAGATGCCACATCTACAGACATTACCTATACACTGAAGCTAGCCCTAATTATCATGGAATGTTTTATGAAGAAAGTCTCAAAATGCAAATAAGAAGGCATGATATACAACTGTGATGCTGGCTATCTCAAACTTTTTCTTTACTTGTACACACTCTACAAAAATCAGTCACCTATTATAGCCTGCCATAACTAAACCAAATAAAGGGAGGGATACTCAGCTTCTCTCGGCTTCCTTTTCTTTTGCAAAATTTGAAATTTCCTAATAGCCTCCCCTCCATAGAGCCTCCTGCTACCCTTAGATGTCATTGAAATGATACTAATAATATTTGTAGTTGGGCATGACAGTCAGCCACCAGGAGCAAAGCTATTTGGCACTGTAATGCAAATGACTGCATTCATCAAATGAGCTTTGTTAGTTATTCATTGTGCTCCTTATCGTCCCTTTCCAAGGCCCTGGTGGCTCCGCAGTGCGCACAGCTGTGTGTCACCGCGGAGGAGCGCGCCCTTATCAGGCAGCGCAGGGCGCAGCGGGAGCAACCTGCCAATGCACCCCATCCTCTCCCCTCTCCCTAACCTCCTTTGTCCTCCTCCATGTGATCCCTCTCCCTCTGCTCTGCTCACAGCCCAAGACCCTCTCCCACACATGGAAGAATTATTCGAAATGAAAAGGACTCTTGAGGGAGCTGTAATTCCCTCCTTCTTCTACCCCGCTCCTCATTTCCCTCTGAAATTGACTGCTCCGGCCAACCTTCTGCAGAGACATGCTTTTAAAAACAACTGCTGCAACAAAACAGTCAAAGCCATCGTGCATATCTCAGCAGCCCAGCAGGCCTGCAAAGACAGAAAACGATATTGACAAGTTTTGAAAGGGACGGACGCTGACTCTGATGCAGGAAGGCACTTGGGGCTTTTTTTTCATTAAATCTTTCACTGCTTAACGCAGTTCAACATATCATTCTGCACCTCTGGAGAAAAGCTTTTGGGGGCTGGAGCCAGAGATTAATCCCTCTGTAATTTCCACTGCTGCTGGCAGTACTAACTGCCAAGGGATTTTGGGGAGAGATAATGGCACTGTTAACTTGTAACCTAGGTGTAAAAATGGTCTTAATAAAACCAGGATAGTTAAGGCCCTATCAATAACCAGCATGCACCAATTTCACGGGATGTAACAGATACGATCAATCTGATGTAATGCAGGAGGTTCATCCCAATACAGTAATTAATAGAGATTGGGGAGCTACTCAAAAATTGTCTACCAGAACAGTGAAGCATCCAGGACAACCCAGGCAGTTTAACCTCTAAAGCAAATGTAAAGATGAAAAAACAGCCTTACTAAAAGGACTGGTCTGGATCTTCCTTTGGTGTAAAATGCAATTAAACGGGGTATAAAAACCATGTATAATTAAACCAGTTTAGAATGATTCTGTCAGATATTCCATAATTAATGTTTGTATAAGAACAGATTTTCTGTTTTGCAAGAATCAGCAGATAATCAGCAGTTGATTGTTAACCTGTAAATATGCTGATCCAAGCATAATTATTTTTACACATATACTTACCCTTCCACGAAAATATAAGCAAGAGACATTTTCTCTATCCATAGGACTCCGGTAACATTATGAAGCACAATTTCCAAGCAACTCCAACTGTATATTCTCTGTTTATCTTCTGCAGAACTGTTACTCTTATTTTTGTATTTATATATATATATATATATAAAAAGGTGAAATCCCTAATTTCAGATTCTTTGCACCCTCTGTGACTTTGGGCAAACCTTCTTCTATGCCTTAGTGTCTTGTATTTGCTAGTCCGAAATCAAGATTAATCTATGTAACAGACTGATAGGTGCCTCAATATTATGGTTACGGCAATCATCCTAAGACCTAGAATAGCACTATTACACACCATATGATATGTATCTATTGATACCTTATGAAGTAAGAGCAAGGTTCCTGTAAACCCTCTTTGGACAAAGGAGAATAAATAAAGATCTGTAGAAATCAAATGCAAAAAGAGGAACAGAATACCAGGAATCCATCAGTATGACAAAGAAAACAGCAGAGGTTTAATACCATGAGACAGACAATCTTCATTGGAAACTTCCATATACCTGGTCATCTGTTCTCTCCTACTATTACCACCACTGCTAATAGTCAAAAGAAATTTCTCCTTGCATATGAGAATTTCCAACTGACTTCACCACTTATTTCCTAAAACTCACTGCTCATCCCATCCTGTGAAAGTGGTCAGACTGATAAGCAAGCTATAAAAAACATATGGCAAAGATAATGAAGAAAGAAAAAATAATCTACATCAAAAGAAAAATTTAAACTCAGCACTTCATCTTTCTTATTCTTCCCAGGGTTAAGCAGTCAATGTTAAGGAGTTAGTAACCAGTTGCCAAAAGCTGCTCCTAGACTTTGATAATATCTGATGTTATTATCAAGTTTGTTCCCATTTATGACCTTATTTTGATCAGGAGAACAGCCCTAATGTAGCTGAGAATCCAGGTGTTTACAACAATAACAAAAGAAGACAGCCCTTAAGTCATGCCTGTTAGCTGTGCTACACAGCTTTAGTAACTGTCATTTGCAAAGTTTCTTCTCTCTCCCTCATCTTATTCTATTCATGCAAAATTCATCACTGAGTATAAGGCCATCCAAAGCTCAGACAATTTTCCCATGCTCTTCCTTCAGAACTGATAGGCCATTACCAGAGGAACGTGCCAAATGCCCTCTGGCACCTTCAGTCAGCTGCCAGGAGCTGGAAATGTAACATGCTTCATCCCCACAGGTGGCTGTGGTGTGATATGACTGATGCAGCAGTGTGGGAAAGCTTGCTCAGGTCTACCCTGAAGACAGCTTTCCACTTAGTCTTGTCTGGCTCCATCTAGGAAGGCTGAAGACCAAAAGGTCAACAGAATACTAAGAAAATCACTGAAACTGCTTAAAATTCAATTGCAACAAATACCTAACCCTTGATAGGGGCTTTGAAAATCCTAGACTAGAAATTGAACACCACTAGAGAGGTAGAGGACCACAAGGAACTTATTCTACCCAAGACCAACAAAATAATTTGCATCTGTATAAAAAAGAACGAATAAAGCAAACTACCCATCAACCTACAAAATATTCATCATGTCCAGTGGTTTACCAACTGGTATATTCTACACAAAATGTCATCTCTGGTGAAATGCTTGGGAAAAAGGAATCGTTTATACCCCTGCTATGCTAAATTAGTGAGTGACAGAGAAAACATAATCTAGCCGCACACTTCATACCTTTAAGAATCAGATAATACAGAAAACTTAAAAGTGTGCTTACAAAAATGGAAAGTAAAGAGCTGAAAAATTAGATATTCTATTAGCAGAAGGAAAAATCTTTCAATTGGCCACAAACTCCATAGCATAGAAGATTAAATTTGAGTAGAAAATCATCAAATCAGCAGAAAATAAAATTGATCGTTCCCATGAACACTGAAAAAGCAATATTTTACTGAGAAGACTGAAGCCCTCAAATACAACATAAAAGCTTGCCATATTGACAGATAGTTCTATTACAAAAGGTACTGAGTGCATAATTAACCAATGCTAATACCTATCTGAATATCTGAAAAGAAGAAAAATTTATTCAAGTGGGATATAAAGTATTCATCAAAGCTGAAAAAAAAAATACATAAATGAAACCACTACAGTGAAAACATGCAGCAGGCAGGCTATGTTTATGATCGCCTGACAGGAGATGTATAAATAGGAAAAATTTACCACTCATTCACTAGGGGCTAATGAAGCAGAACTAAGATCATACGTACACCATCATTCAAGTGTAGGACATTTGCAACTTCTCAATTTTATAAGGAACTGCCTGTTCAAGTCACGTATTTTGTAACAAAGGTCATTTTTTTGTTACAGTCTAAACAATAAACTGTAATTGGCTGAGAAGTTTCATTTTTCTTAAGCTAATGTTAATGTAATGAGCATTCCCTCCACAATTCTGGTATAGGTGATGAAGGACTTTGCTTTCTCAGTTCCCCAGTAGCAATCACTTACATATAGCAAGGCATAAAAAAGTAATATTTAATTGAAGTTTCCTCCTCTGTAAAATGATTTATACTCTTGCAATAAAAGACACAACTTTACGAGATTTTTCTAAATTTAACAAAAATGAAAAAAATCAAACAAGAAATCTAAAAAATCTAATCTCTTATTTCCATACCATCCAAACAAGTGAAACTATTTAGCTGCAAATGTGCAAATTGGTAAGTATGCATAATTTAAGAAAATGCTTCTTACATCTAAAACATTTGCAAGGGATAATCAGAAGTTTCTACTCTGTAGACAGGTGCGAGTAAGGTCTAAATTCTCAAACAACGGCAAGTTTCCAATCTCTGAATGTTCATTTAGAGTAATGCAAGCTGCATTACTTTGTCAGCCAATAGAGGCATATGGACAATATTCCTGAATATACTCTCAGTTCTGAAAGCTGTAACATTTGCCACTTGCAAGTGTAAACATATTTATGAATTCTTAGCATCATCTTATTCTGACGAATTTATTCATCTGCATCATGTAGTATTTTTTAGAAGCTGTTTGTGAATTAAATATAACTTAGCCCTCTTCTTACAGAGACGTTTGAAATACTTCCCATGAATTTACTTTTGCAGAAATCCTAGCAAAAATGTGGCCCTGTAATTTTAGTCAGTGGATTATTCCTAATATATTAGCTTCTTTCTAATTTGTTTACACAGCCTACAACACACTTAACAAAGCTCTTAGCATGTCAGGTGCTCCATGAATGCTAAATAGATTAAAACATACAGACCTGTCTCTATGAACAGGAAACCAACAGTACCTTGTGCGTGCTAGAAAAATACTCTCCTAAAATGAACTCTACCCTCCAAGTGGGCTCAATATAAAGCCAAAATGTATAGGAAGCATGACTTCTTCCTGCTGCAAATACAAATCTCCACTACACTTGTAGTATAAGTGTCCTTCCTACACTACTGAAGAGTTTAATTCTGCATATTGTCTTCTGTGAGCACACTTTTAAAGATGCCTGAAATAGCAAAGGGAAAAATATCTTACATCACCTGAAGCTGCAAGCAAGGACAGTATCAGTATCACCACAGAGAGAAAGACCACTGTATTTATGTTTACTCAGTGATTAAAATTCATTTATGTCCCCAAATTGCAGAAAATGCTGAACAACAGTTCATAGTAAGTACCAGTCCTACTTCTTGAGAAACCTGAGACCCCTCCCTCACTTCTGCAAAACAGCAAATTCAGAGGCATGGTACCAACAGACTTGACACATATTCTAGACCATTTATCTTCTGGATAACAGAAAAGGCTCAAGAACTCTGTTGTTCTTTACTTCAGAATTCACAGAAGCTCTGGTCATGCATCTTTAGTTTCACTCTGTCTACAGGGACCTGCCTGCAAAGGGATGACTGATACTGCCCTCATCTACAGCTCATACTTAGATCCCATAAGAAAAACTGTAAAAGAGCAAAGTGTTGTTACCTCTAGCGTCATGTCCTACTTGGCAAAAACTAGGGTGATCCTTCAAGACTTCTAGACTGGCTGAGCAAAAACCATCCAACACAATGAGGCAACACTAATTTCATTGGTGCAATACTGTATTCACTTCTCACTTCACTTCACCCACTGGAACAATTTTCACAATAGTTGAACTGTGGACAGTAAAGTTTTACTCCATATTGCTGTTTAAAACAGCAATGCCAGCACGATTTGCATTATTCAAATGATTACACATGTGTTGTGGAGTGGAGAGAAGATGAGTCATTTAATCAGAATTCAATATTTGTTAGTATTTAACACATCCATACTATATATATAAAATGTCCCACTAAAGGAAGAAAAAAAGACACAGTAAAAGACCTTTTGGCTAATGACTTGAGAAGCCATCTCATAACACTTTATACACCTGAAGCATTTAATTGTGGACATATTTGCAAATAAATCTTCTAAAATGGCTCAAATCCTTCATTCTTTTGTATTTTTTAGTTGTTGCTGAGGTACAAGCAGCAGCATCTATGATACTTTATAATTTTGTTTCAACAGTGAACAAAGATTGATATGCTAGTCAGAGAATCAAATTAGGAGAAAGAGACAGGAATAAATATTCTACAGTGTTCCTGTACAATAAAACAAAATCTGATTTTCTCAGCCCTCCTCTTGCATTCAGATTTTCCTCGCTGCAATAAAAGGCGAAGCACTTCTCAGTTTATTTCAATTCAAAAAACATGGTAACACCAGCTTTTTCTGAAAACCTGTATCCCAAAGCTTAGAGTAGCTTCCAACTTAAATCTCCTGAGGCATGGAGAAGTGGGAGGCTGAGCCCAATCCCTTCATAAGTCACGTTAGAAATTAACACCGGTACTATTTGCATGATGACCTTTTTGCACGGTGCTAAGAGGTGGTTTTATTTGGCATAAGAATTTATTCATCAGGACCTACTCTCACACCACAGATGCTGATCTTCCTCTTCACTTCAAGGACAAGATTAATTCAGTCATCCTCAGTGGTGTCCGAAGTGTGTTTGTGGGAGCAGAAGGAGACAAAGAAGAGAAGGGTTATTTTATGCCTTCAACCTCAAGAGAACCCAGGAGGTGGGTGGTATGAGTTACTGCCTCAGAAAAGCAAGACCCAGAGATGAGATTTCAGCTGAGTTCAACCAGCAACAGCCAGGAAACCTTCCCACTCACAGGGCATCTCTCAGGTGGAGACCTGATGTCTGTGGCAACCATGACCCAGCCCCACACCTCTCAAAGAAGGGGTGTTTGGCCAACTTTCAAAGCAATAAAGCAGTTTTAGTTTTTTTAAGCAGTTTATACGGGTGTCACCATGCACTCATTGATTGGAACACTGCAGCAGCCAACTCTCCCGCACTTCATGCTCACAGTGTTTTCATTTAGTACAAAAGGAGAAAGTGGGATTTAGCCATGTAACATCAGGAGAAACTGAAAAACAACTGAAACCTATACATATTCAGCACTATGATCATAGGCACTTAAATCTTTTTAATGCCAAACTACTCAGCCATTTCCTTATTCCTTTTTCAATAAAATGAAAAATTTAATTAGCAAAGCTTTCTATATTAGCACTAAATGTCCTAAGGTTTCTAGGTGCAAAATAACCACAGAAAAAAAATAATCCATTTACTATTGGGGAAATTAATAGAATTATTCAGAAGATGAACCTGATTCAATATCTGAGATACTGTAATTGGAATAATTGGAATACTTCTTTTTAGCCTTTCACTTTGTTCTATTCTTCCATCTTTGATACTGTTTTCTGTACATACCCCGTTTCTTCAACTGACACTGCATTTAATGGACCAAAAGAAGAACAGAGTCTGTGAAGGAAACGGTACAAAGACAAAACTCAGAAGACAAAAGTCTTGCAATTCAGAAGGGTAAACCAAGCTTTCTATCCCACTTTCCAGCTTTTTCATATCCCATAGAAGATACAGGCATGGGAAAGAATTATCATTACTGGAGTGCAAATTTCAAAGCATCAACTATCTGTTGCATACTCTCATAAAAGGCAGGGTGCATTCTTCTACTACCAGTCCCCTTTTCCCACGTCATTTTGACAGAAAAAAATAAATGTGCAAGTGGGCAAATGTCCCTGTGAATAAAGTTCACACCCCTGCCTACCCTGGGGTAACTTGATCAAGTGTCTTTAATGTTAAAGGTGACGATGTGCTTGAACAGTCCAGAGCTGTCCTGCATTAAGTAGGACCTGACTAAAGTTTCATTGCATTTTTGCCTAACTTCCACTCATTTCAGGAATTAATCATATGTAAGACCATTCCCTTAAAATAATGAAGCCACTCTCAGCTGGAAGTCAAGTAAGCAACTAAAGAGAACAGGGGAGCTCATAGAGAAATTACTAAATTAAGGTTCTTAAAGTCTCATTTGCCTATTTTAATTTTTGTCAAGCTCCTCTTCACAAATTATAGACATGAACAATTGTCTTTAATATGTGGATAATTAATATAATGACCCAAGTGAACCCACTGTCAACATGAAAATATTATCCCCTTTATAATACACCATCTGCACCCTGAGAAAAGTGTTGATCAAAGCAAAAGGTCTTGATGAATATCAGCTGTCTCAAATAACTATACATAATGGCATAGGAAACAATCTTTCAAGACTCGGAGATCTCTGCAGGCATTGCCCAACCCCCAGGCCAAACACTTTGGGAGCTTCAGTTGGAGCATCAACTCAGCTTGAACTGCCAAGAAAAAGCCCTAATTTCCAGGCAAAGAAGCCCAGATTCCTGCCATAGAGTTCTACATACCTGAAACATACATGGAAATAAACTCTAATGCACACAAGTACCACTTGGAAGTGAAGAGCTGCATTCAGCACTTGCTGAAGTCTCTACAAGAATATTAGGGAACCTAATGGGGCACATAATGTTGAATTTCTTGGGCTTACAAGTGAGATCATGGTCAAAGCCCAAATTTGGAAAAAAAAATAATAAAAGAGTCTCATTATCATGCACAAACAGGAAAGAATGCTTGGCTGCTGTATTGAGAAGGCTGTCATATAAGCTATAAATCATGAGACATACCAATCACACAGGAGCCTTCACTTTTGCTTTTCCTCTGCGTTTTGTCCTTGGTTGTCAATAAATATGACATCTATTCTCTCCATTCAGCTGGCTAATGGCCCTCATCTAACTCTGAACCATTGGATTAACACTTTGGGAAGCCATCTGTATCCATGATATAAAGCCAACATTACAAAGACTCTTGTATTTCTAGTCTCCCATTAATTGCTCTGAAGATCTTAGCACAAGGTGAACAAGCTCTTATCACCTAGGAGAACTTTGTGAAATCCCACAAAAGCACTCACAGGGGCTGTGGCTGAGCAAAGACCTGTGGGTCCTTCCTCAGAGGAAAGACCTGGGCTCATCAAACTTACCTCTATCCTTTCCTGAGAGGGTATTCAGGCATGCTAGCCATATCTCATGGGCAAGATTACCACAAGCAGCTGATACATCTAAAAGAGTCTGTATGTTCATATATTGTCACAAAATTAAAGGAGAAAGTCATTGACATAAATTTACTGCTCTCAATATACTCTCAATATAATAACAAAAGAACAAAATAAGGGATCAAGTGCTAATAAGGATTGATAAAAAATAATTAATATTGTTAAAACAGACATAACTGTTCAATTCACCCTATATAGCAGTAGAGTCTCATTTACTCTTTCAAAGGCATAATCAGTTGAAGGGCACATTTTTCTTCTCTTTGTTCTTTCCCATCAATTTTAATGGGTGCAGAACATCAGTCACATGAAATGTAATGGGACAAGAAGATGGATGAGTACATTTGAAGCTACTAGTCACAGGACAGAAAACATCCTGACAAAGTGACACTGGCAGCATAGGGTTCAACAATAGAGCCTGGACAATATTTAGTAAGTGAAACTACAGTGCTACATGATTTGGTATTCTCACTGGGCAAAATCCTTCCCCTGTCACTATTCATCATGTTCCCACAGGTCAGACTTTCAAAGACATTCTCCTACTGAACATGACCAAATGACATTTTTAATTCAAGGAAATACGTAAATCTGGGGACAAAGAAGTCATTTGGAGGTAAATGGGAACAGCCCCCTGTATTAAGAACTTAAAATTATTTCATCAAGAAGGTTTTGTAAGATTTTACCATTTTTTAAAATGGTTTAGCAAGATTCATACATAAGATCTGAAATATATTATGCTCATAGGAGTGAGGAGACTTTATGCTGAACTTATCAACAGCAACAGGACTCCCCACTACTAAGGAATAAGTAGCAACCCCCCTATTTTTGTAGTACCTGAAGAAAACATTAACAATAAATTAACATTTATAATTTGCACCATACTAAAAATCCTCTGAGGAATTTGCACTATAAAATAAAATATACGAATAAAAAAAGCAATATCCCCATTAGTTATCTGAGAAAGGATTCAAGGAAAATTGCACATAAAATTCCTATCACAGCTGATGTTTAGCATACACTGAAGGAAAAACAGTCTTCCAACAAACCGAACCCAACCCTGTTTGAATTTTAAGGAAGCAGGGGAATCCAAAGCAGTAATTGCACCACTGCTGAGAAATCCAGTCAGATCTACATTCTGCTGCAACGATCCACCTGTGTTATAACTTTGCCGGTAATCGCTGAATGGATTGATCTGGCATTTTACAATGCTTATTGTGATCGCCATCATTATTATTAGTCAATACAACTCCATTTTCTTCATTAGCCATTAACTGAGATCTCTGCAATTAATCTTTAAAGCTTTAAATAATACACAACTTTATACCAGAAAGGGAAAAGAGAAAACAGTTATTTAAATATACCCCCAAGGAAAGGAATTAAAGGCAGACCTTGAAGTCCCACTGCTGTGCTGAATAGGCCCTGTGCTTCGATATGCCACAGACACCTAGCCAGTGGCATGCAGTAGCCAGAAGGCAAAATGCCAGCTTCTGGCACACAGTCCTAAACAGAGCAACATCACTCTCTGGCATCACAACACACACTATGAAGATGACTGTGTATACTTTTCTAACAAATACTGTGTTGGAAGCCATTTACAGAAGCACGCTTTGCTATGTATGCTCTCCTTCTCTCCCACAAGATATGAGACTGCTCTCTAAAACGTTTCTACAAGAAGCTTATGTTGGTAAAAACAGTTATGCATTGGAAGGATTTTTCCAGCTACCCTCCCAGAACACCAAGTCACATATCTCACAATGGGAAATCCAGAGGATGGAAATATCACGTCAGGAGAAGGCTTGAGACCTCACAAACAGCACATACAACTCTGGAAAGAGCAAAACATTTTTAGACATAAGAGCACTTGACTCACTTTTGGCTTCCATATTTCATTTTATATGCAATAACACACCATTTAAAAAGTACTGAATGTAAGTCAGTTCAAAAGTCAACCAACCTAAATATTTCCCTGTGATGACACATAAAAACATTCAGACATTTTTTGAAATTTCTTTCCTGCGTTTCTCCTCTACAACAAGACTTTGGTGAAATATATATATATATATATAAGCATTTTGATGGAATTATATCCGTCAGTGAAAAACAATCTAGACACCACACATTTTCTGGAGTTACCATTTATACACTTAGATATCTATGTCTTTCCTGACTGTAACAATAGAACACATAACAAGTAAAAAGTAAAACAACAACAACAACAAATACATAAAACCTTTGCAGTACGAAATATGATGCCACTTCCACTTTTGGTTACCTTGACGTCTGAGAAAGCATCCAAATACTTTAATAAATAATTTACCTTCTTCTCCTGCCATTATTAAAATGCTGTTAACTGGCAAGTCATATGCCTATGGATATCATGAGGAATCTTGAATACTTCATATTCTAGCTATGAGAAAGTCGAAGGCCTGAATAATGATTATTCCCCAAGTAGTTTTCGCTGCAAATCCATCACTCTAATATGCAAAAAGCACATTGCAAACACCATCAAACCTATGAAATAGGTCAGTCAATTGTTCTGTTATACCACGTATAACTGAAGATAATTTTTTTTTCTGATTATTTCAGTTGTTCAGTCCTCAGAAGGATTTAGCGAAGTTCACCCCTTCCCACACTGCCCTTGGTCCTCAGGGCACAGGCACTGGCACTGCAGTTAATTCTCCCTCTGACATTAGAGAGCAACTAATGAGTCTGTGGACATTTCCCAGGAGCCTCCCCAGCTTGCTGCATGTGGACACGAAAGCTTTGCTGATATTTGCAACCAAAACAGTCCCTGATGGTGTATCTGAGGGTGCAGACGCAGAACCTATGATCCTCACTAGAAACCACCCGGGGTTTCCTGCCATGCTGACACAGCCACGGCTGGCTCCTGCCAGCACACTGATTGCTGAAGACAAGCCTTGGAAGCCAAGGGATGTGGCTTGTCTTCCTCCTCCTTAGGGCCACGCACAGGGGGAGTGTCACAACCTCACCTCTCCAGCAGTGGTGCCTACATCAGACACGCTGAGTGTCACTCTCAAGAATTTAGACTGTTTCTAAATGTTATCTTTCATGGCCATCCCAATTCCTTTCCAACTTCTTAAGCTGTAAACTAAATCTGATTGGTACTAGCAAACTTTTCTCACTGATCATAAGTGAGGCTGCTGTTGTAATGAAAAGCAGTTTCTCGAAACAGTAGAATTCTAAGAGTTGGGGGTAAAAAAAAGAGATGAAATAACAATAACAAAAAAATCATCTAGGTGGAGAACACGAAAACTAAGTTGCATCTAGGCAAATTAAAGATGCTCATAGACTTTTGCAGATTGAGTCCTCTCATGTTCAACTCTGACACTAATACATATGAAGCATATGAACTCTACACATGACTTGGTGATTTGGAAGATTACTCATTCCACACTGCTTATGTTGTTTCAGAGGTCAAACTTCAAGGCTAAAACCTCCAGGGAATAAACTGTTCCCATACACAAACCGCAAAAGAAAGGAAAACAAATGTTTGCTTTGCTTCATTCCACTGATTACTAAGGTTTGCTTCTGTTGATTAAAAAAAAAAAAAAAAAAAAAAAGCAACCTTCCTTCTGGAGGAAAAGAAACTAATTATTTTTTCACCTGAGAGAAGGATATGTAGAATTTCCTAACTTCCTCAAAGTGAAACAATAAAAACCACAACAGCGAGGATCATACAAGTTCACAGCATTCCATTAAGAATTAAGATTGTAGAAATGGCCAAATAGATGTCCTTTGCCTGCCTATACTTTAAACTTAAATACAAAATGCAAAGAACTATAAGATACAATCCAATTTGCAGTGTGTTATATAAAGATACTGTAATTCCATTTCTAGGTTCAGTCCATTGCACAAAAATATTTGGAAAATATTATGAACCACTGCTTCTTAACACAAAATCATAACCTGTTAACAGTAACTGATCTCACATTCTATCTGAACAGAATGATTTTTGTTTTGATAATTATCATGCAAAGGAAAACAAATAAGAAACTTATAACACACAGACCAGCGAGTAACTATTTTCACTGCAACCACAAAGCAAGTGTAGAAAAAATAATCTGTATCTAAGTTTTTAAATTATTTAATTTATTGATATTGAGATGATGTTTGCAAGCTGGTAATTCCCTTTACTTTCAAAAAAAAAAAAATATCTACCTAACAGTATCATCAAAGTAATTTTCATAAAGCCCACATACACCTAGAATATCAGAAAAACCTTTGTGGTTGAAATTAGCCAGTGGATTTAAAGTCATGGGGTGGACAGAAAACCATATACTATGAGCATATAAAAAACTCATTTCCTTTAAAAAACAGGTCACACACTCTGAAGTTAAACATCCTTAAAGCCAAAGGTCCAGCTATTTTTCAGCTTCTCATTATGAGACCTCACAAAATCCCTACGGGTAGAAGAGCTGCTCGTTGTCACCAGGCCCTGCTGTTCATGTCTTCATTAATGTCTTAGCTCGAGAGGACGACTCTGGGTGAAACGACTTACTGTCAGTTAATATACATTTGGCAGATTGTATATTTTAACCCATGTCCCTTTTAACACATCACAAAAAAAGAACAAAAACAAAAACAAACAAAAACACCAAAACAAACAAACACCACCTACAACCCACTTGAAACTCTACAATGTGGTTCTTTGGTAGCTATCAGTCCTGCCAACGCTGAAGATAGCAAAATTGATTCCATCACATCACTGATGTATAAGACTCACATAAAGCTATGTTTTGCCTTAGGCCCAAGGATTATATCCATACTAAATCACATCAGGAAGCAAGCCTTAAGAAAGGCTAGCTCTCTGAAAAATGTATAAAAGTCTGATCATTAGAAGAACCCTTAATCCCCATTGCTAAATTTGAGATGCAAGGAATAGCAAAATACTGGAGAAAATCATGATATTCAGTACCTCAACCACTTTTATTTTTTTTCCATGGCATTGCATATCCCTGCAGGTTACTGATACAATCTTGGTATGGCTTTTTATAGCTGCCACTGTTGTACCCGTCCCTTGAATTGTTATCTCACAGACTATTGTCTGCTTTCTTATCTCATGACTTTTTCTTTATCCTTCCTCTCGAGGTATGCGCAGGAACTGTATGCCTTTTACAAGACAGTAAACAAGCACAGAAAATAAAAGCCTGGCCTCAGTGAAGTCGGTGGCAACACTTCAGAGTTTCCTGGATTTTATCGGGGAAAAAAAAAAAATAAGTGTCTTATCAAAGGCAGTTGGGGTGACATCCAAAATAACACTTAGGCTCTTATTGTATAAATCAGGTATCACATTCAAAAGAACAATCCCCAGAATACAGCTGTTGGCCTTAAGCTTTTAAGAAAGCAGATGAAAACCTCCTCATGTGCCTAGCTGTAAGCATTGGTGTCCTGGCTGCTGCCACCATCTGTCTGGGAGGCCAGGGCTGTTTGTCTTAAAGCAGCCTGTATGTCCCCAGGCCCAGATGCCCATGGCACCATCCCCCAGGACTCTTCACGAAAGCTAAATGTGGCTCTGTGATGAGATCCCAAGCCCAGACAAGGGGCTCCAGGGGACACTCCCTGTCAGGCAGCCAACGCTGCTGTGGACTGGCATCCACCACAGCACAGCGAGCTCCGCTGTTGGCAATGCCACAACACCAGAGCCTCTTCTGGAGAACAGTCTGCAGAAAGTTAAGGCGATAGGATTAGTTATTTAGATGAATGCTGCTCAACTATCAGTTTAAAGAAAAGACGTAAGAAAAGAGAAGAACCAGAAAAGCCATGCCTGCTAACCACAAAGACCATCTCCTGTTCTCTGAGGAAAGTCAGCTTTTATGAAGTCAGTTTTTAAAGTCTTTTTACTTCAGCAAAAGTTCTTTAGGGAAATTCCAAACAAGTTTCTACAAATGTAGCAATTTGCTAGCAATGTATGACAAGCTTTACTTGATCATCTTTTTACCATAAATACATTGCTCTACTAGTATGAGACAGTGCAGCTGTTAGGGGAATTCTATAGAGCTGAGCTCTAAACTTTTTCAGTTTAACTGAGAGGAAACAGTACTCCCACAGATTTGTTGAATCCGTCAGCACCTCAATTTTTTTTTTTTTAACTTTTCAAACAGAGAAATCAGTATTCAGAAGAGCTGCTTGGAAGAGTTCAGAATCAGGGTGGTCTCTACTTTGTTTAAAAATTTAGAGAGGAACTAGAAGAAAAACTAGGAAATGCAGTAAGATCAAAGCAGATCTACTTTTGCTACTGATTTAATTCAAGTAGAATAATTCAATTAATTTCAAGAAAATTAAATCTAGAATTTTCTCCTTTCACATTTTCCAGAGCTCAATGTATCCTGCCACAGAATTTCTATTATAAATAGAGACGAAGTATAAATGGGCCCCAAAATATGTCCATATGTGTTGATATATCACAAGACAGCACTTTCCCATTGCTGGTGACATAAAGAAAAAAAAAAGTAATGTCATGTAATGTCTCACATGGCATAAGCACCAGAAATAAGTATTAGTGGCTAAAGGCTGGTTCAGAAGGTAAATAAGGATCACATCATCTAGACTATTTAACTCTGAATAAATTCAAACTTCACTGGGACTAGAGAATGTAGGTCCTAATGACAAAAAACCATTCTTGGCCTGCAGTCTTCTTTCATTATTGCAATGCCAACTGTAAGTATCATGTCATGAAAAATACAAAAATGCCTCTGCTCCTTTAGCTGGCAGGCCTGATGTCTCTCCTGTGAACAGTTTTCAGTGCAAAGAGATGTACCACTACAACTCAGTACTTCAAGTAGCCCAAGGGATGTCAAAATGAACATAAAATCAGAACTCTAAACTGGTAAAAATATGAGCTTTATGCTAATTATGGAAACCAACATGAGAAGCAAACTGCATAATCAGTCTTCAGAGGATTCAGAAACGCTGCAAGCAGGCTCTACTATCATCTAAGGTCAAATGTAAAACGAAAATGTGCAACCTTTTAGCTTTAATCCCAGCTCTACCACTCACTTTTTGAGCCATCCCAGGCTGCCTCTGCTTTCCCTTGCAGCTTTTTTCTTGTCTCCCTTTCAATTCTCAGCTCACCTGAGCCAGAACTATTTCTTATCATGTAACTCAATAAAAGTTTGCAGAGGTCTTTGGTTGACCTCTGAAAGTAATGTTCTCTCTCTTTCTTCTTTTTCTCTGTGTTAAATTGCCCATTTTGGAAACAAAGCTTAAAAATTCCAGCAAGCAGAAGTATTTCTAAATGATATCCAAAAAATTGACTGAAAAATTAATGTTTCCTTGAGTTTCATCTAAGGCTGTTGAAGAAAACTGCTGACAATCGATCAGATGGTGCTCCAGTTTCATTCTCTCCAATCCTTAGCATCTTACTCTTTACTTTCCACTGAAAAGATCCCTCACCATTCAGCTAAGAATCGACTTGAACTCACTTCTTTCACCAGAGCAGTGCAAGAGGAAATTAGCTGAGAGCAGCAGAGGTCTGTTCCTAATGGACATGAGCACCCACCAGGTCCCACCTTCTCTAAGTGTCTCGAAGCAGACTTCCTGGCTACACGTTCATTAGCTCAATCCTGCTTATGCAGCACACAGGAAATAATAATAATGTGCCCCACAAAGTAGCATGCGGGGTCATAAATCTCAAACCAAGACTGCTTCCATTTCACCAGCTGTAGACTCATGGAGAAGAGGACTTAGTGGGGCTCTCGGTGGTACCAGGGACTACACCTGATGCCTTCTCAGGGGGAAGTCAAGAAGCAAAGCCGAAGCATCCTCACGCCCCGAGGACAGGTGAAGAGGCACTCAGAAGCAGGAGGGTGCTTCACCAATGCATAATGGTACCTCAGAAGCTTTTATTCTTAAAACGTGAGGGTTTGACTTTTTGTTTTAATCCCAATCTACAAGTGTGAGGCATAGTTATCAAAATAAAAGCCTCCACCGTTCAAGCGAATGCTGTTTTCTGAGCGGGCCTCCACGGTCTCTGCGCCGCTATCTCGGCACCAGGCAGAGTGAGCCGGGAGGAAGGGGGTGGGGAGGAGCGGGGAATTATACATATTCTAACGATGTCTTCATTTCCCAGCAGCTCTACAACAAAAAGCTCTCCCGTGCTGAATCTGACCTCGCTACAAACAGGAGCAGAAAACAAGCCTCGCTGTAAGCATTTGCATGGTTCTCCTCTGCAGATGTGCTTTCCTTTGTTTATTGTATTTTCAACACACGAGCGCACCGACCACCCATGGTATCAGGTAGCCTAGCACTGGAAAGGTGAGAGATGAAGCTGGGATCACTTCCTTATATGAATATAAATTAATCTATCTGATCCATGCATGGTAGTGAGCCACAGCTCATCCTCAGTCAGTTCATGTCCCTGACAGGCTAACTTGTCCCAAGCTCTCCAGAAATCGTGCAGATGAAAGAGCCAAGGCTGTGGTGTAGGAATTACAGGACTGGAGAGTTAAAAAGGGATTTGCAAATCAAGTAGTAATGCCTGCCTTGGCTTAATTGAATTTATCATATTCTACTGCTGCTCCTACCCAGAGCAGCAAATCAGTACTGTACACAGAGCCAGCTATGGTGTGAGATGCTACCTGATCACTGTTGCAACACCTGGTTAAAATCATATCCTTTGGGCTCTGACCTGCATACACTGAAACAAAGATAGCAGTGGGTTTACAGATGAACACAGGATCTGGCAGAGAGCATACTAAGTCATTTCTCCGCTCCCCTTCTGCACCTTATCAGTGACATTTCCCTAACAGCACAAGATGCAGCACCAGGTTCACTGCATTTAACTCCCCAAGGAAACTCACTCAGGTTCTTCTAGGGATTACACTTTATCTGGAAACACCAGAGCAAAAAGTGAAAGCATTAGTTCATTTTGCACCTTGGTTATTTGCATCCACAAACACTCCAACTCAACAGCACAGAGGATAACATAAAGGGAAAAATTTCTCTAGAATACACCCCCCCTTCCCGCCCCGCATTTGGTTTGCTGATCATTTCAATAGCATTTATTATCATGGAGCCTTAATGCAAGTAATGTTTTGAAAATGCATACTCTAACCCAGGAACAGACTCTTTTCTCCTTACACACATGCAGCCATTCAAGAAACGTCTAATCTCCTTCAGAGCACAGCCTGAATTTCTTATTCCCTGGCACAGAAAAGCAGACACCGACCTACTCCACTCTCTCCATTTTACACTTTCAGATCAGTTTGGCAGTCCAGAGCTGGGAGGGGGAAAGGGAGGAGATGGAAACATGCTGCTGTGCTTTTCCCTGTGCTGCTATAAGAAAACGTGATGATCGGATTATGAGTAACTGTTGAACTAAAGGGAAGTGTTCCACCTAGAGACCATCTTCACGCGCCAGAGCAGTGGGCAGTTACCTGCAAGTGGACATTCTTTTAGGACTGAATATGTCTGCCAGTTCAATGGTAAAAAATGATGCAAAGGTATTACCCCCAGTAAGTAATTAACAATGTTAATCTTCTTCTTCCTCTCTATGGTGATAAAAAAGAGTCATTTCTGTATTTAATTAATGCAGAGGATCATTTTGGAAACTGGCTAATGAGGCTCTGATCACATTTCCATGAAAATGTGCATTAACACTGCAACTGAGAAGGCTGCTTCATGTGTAGAGAATCCACTTTGTAATTAGCCCACTGCAAAATGAATCACGTCAGGAGGAACTCGCAGGGAACCAGTCGGCAATGGGCACTTAGCTGCTGCTGTGCCAATAGACCACCAACGCTGCGAGCTGTTTTCTCCTCCACGCTGCCTGTCAGCAGCAGCGCAGTCCAAAACTGCCAGCGTTCAGCCTCCGTCAACAGCAATGTGTCAGAGCGAGGACAAATTATAGAGAGGAAGGGAGCAGATGCTGAAAGGCACTAAACTTCAGTATGTGAGGCTCTGCTGTGCCAAGGGAAAAACAAACAAAAAGCTGCAAATCAAATGCTGATTCAATAGGATCTGAGCAAAATTGTGGGCTATTATGGTAAGTGCTTGTTTCGTCTTTTCTTGTCTTATTCTGAAGGAGCTGGGAACACGTTAGCAGCGCACTGCTACACTACTGTTCACGCTGCTACGATACTATTCTCCTGCTGCTGAATGAGACACCAAAATAACTAGATGGGATTAAGATCTTTGTCTAGTAGCAAACAGAAATAGCGCACCGAGGAATGAACAAGAAGCACACCTCACCCATGGAGACCCTGTTGTACTTGGTACCTGTTTAAAGGTAACAAGCATATTCTAGAACCATTTCAATTTTAACTAATCTGAAAATTTAATACACTCCTTGGCCAGCACAGACATGCCATAAAAACTTTGTTCCTTAACTTAGAAATACCTGAGATCACAGACCTAACACTTTCAGAGGCAGCAGTGCAACTTATCTGAAATCAGTCTTATTACCAAAGCTAAGGGCTCCCTTAAAACACCACCGATACGGTTCAGTGAGACTGCTGCTATATGACTGACATCTTGGCAGAAGATGCACAAAAATGTTAAAAGAATCCCACAGGAAGTCATCTGAAGGGGGAGTGGCAAACGAGCAGAAAACAACAGGCACCCAAAATACTAATAATTACCAACCCCCCCAATACAACTTAGCCAGCAAATTTGCAAAGGAAAAAAAAAAAAAAAAAGGCAAACCAAAACAAAAGCATGTCTACTTACTGTCTTTAAATCACACACATTTTTATTCTGGAGATGCTGGTAATATCCTCTGCACTCACCTGTGAAACTTCATAGAGCAGTTTGTAGTGTTCCTCTCTCTTCTGAAAAGTGCACAGATTGCAGCCCATTCTAATAAGCAACACAAGAGCAAAGCCTCTAATTTCCCCAGCACTGAAAGGCAAATGCACTGACAGGGAATCACCCTCCAGACTTGACTACTGTTTTTCATCAGTCACTCCAGCCCAGAAACACAGACACACCACTGAGAGCTGGAAGCACCAGCCAGGGCAGTGTGTAGCAGCATGCTCTTCTTCCCTTTCCCTAACTATCTTACACTCACGTATACACACACAGAGTTTCGACTCAGTTCATGGCAACACTCCCCCTGTCTCTGCATCAGTGCACATGACTACACAGATTCTCACTCATGAATATTAATAGCCTCTCATTGATTATTTATGACAGAACGTGTTAGTGGGGAGGGGTGTCATAGCTGCTGCTGATGACAGATGAATATTCACTAATTAAGAAGCAAATGTACTGTGGTTAAACAAAATTCACTTGTGTCAATACCATCTCTGTTTATTAAGGTTAGAGGGACTAAGGCTCGTGTATTTCACCCACACTTGCCTTAATTTTTACAGCAATCGTGAGACTAATTCATGAATGGGGACTGGAAAGGCACAAGCCAAGTCTTATGTTAGGTCTCCACCTTGTGCAACAGGGATCATCTAATGCATTTAAAATATTTGCAGGCATTTTAAGAAAGTACTTTTGAAACCTGGGCTGATCAGGTTTAAAAAAAAATAAAGCAAAAAAGGAGAGAAAACTAACCCAGATGGCTATACTGCTAATGTCACCTTTGACACAGTCAAATTTAACCAAAATTCCAGCATACCCTTAAAAAGCATGAGTCTGTAACAACTTGTCATAAATATACAGTATATATGGAAAATGCAGGCATGCAAATTTAGTGCATTTTACATGCATACATATATTGTACTGTTTATTAAATAATCTCACATACAAGTTACTTCTGGCATGTAAAACAGATTAATAATAATTATAGCTCCAATTTCCAAGAAACTTAACAGCTATACCCTCTTGGACTCCGAGATATCAAAGCTTTTATTACAACATGCTATTATATCTAATTTTACTATTTGTAAATTAGATTTTAATGGCTCCGCAATTCTCAGTGTGTGTATAAAGGCAAGGATGCATTTAAAATTAAACCTATGTGTTAAATGCTAGGGCCAATGGAAATTACATTTAATTCCAGGCTGACATTAATTCCTATGCTGTATATTATGTCATCTATTAGTAGAGTTCTGCAAAGTAAATAAATAAATAAATAAATAAACAAAACAACAACAACAAAAAACATAACAAACCTGAACAGAAAACTAGAAGTTGCTTTTGTTTCTTCACTCCTTTCTCAGCAACTCTGCTAATCAAGAACTATGTTCTTCTTTCAAAGCATCTTTAATCTGGAGGGGATAGCAGGGGGGATCCATAGCAGAAATAATTACTCAGAAACCAATGAAACCAGTTAGTTGAGATTGACACTGGGCCCTAAAGAGTTGTAATTACTAAGCACTGATGTAGAGCTACTATTTTTCTTTTTTTTGGGTCTCGTTTCCTAAAAGTGCTTTGTCAAACATTTAAAATCGATAACAGGAAATGATTCTAATGAGCACTAATTGTTAACAAATTGGCTTTGCATCCAGCAGCACCTCAAACACCACCAACACCAAGTAGCAAGCAGATCAACAATCATGTGCTGCTTATCAGTCCTGCCCCTTGGGATGTAATAATCTGATTTTCTGGGCCTTAATTTTACCTAACAGTCAGAATGAAAGCCAAGCAGAGAAACCTACATGAAAAACTGGACCATTGCTGTGACCTCTGAATAAAAGTAAAGTTTTCTAGACCCTCTATGTAAATTACAGATAGATTGGGACTAAATTTTAATTAAATTTCATCTCCTTTAATAAATGGGCAGAGTCAGGAGGAATCTAATAATGATGATTAACAGAACAAGCTCTTCATATATCAGCTTCAAGCACAGTTCTGAAATATAACATTAAGATTTACTTTATTTGGTGAAAGAATCCAAGCAGACAAATTTGGTTCTGAACTTTCCCAAAGTCCAAGGGGTTCAAAGCCTAAGTGCAGAGGCATGTTCATCATTGTTAGAAAGAATCAGCCTCTGTTCTTCTCCTCCATACTACCATGAAATGCTGCTCATGCTGGGAGGTTTAAACCCATGAAGCAAACATCAGCTCAACCTTTGAAGGTTTCTATATTGTGAGGTGCAGAAGGATTCTCAGATGTGCAAATTCTGAACTTAAGAAAGTCAGATCAAGGAACTAGACAACAGTCGTGCAAGTACAACCATGCCATCTTTCGATGAAAGAGTTCTCTCCATCCACTGACACAACTTCCTCTAACACATACACAGTCTGAAAGCTAAACTACATTCATAAAAAGAGCCATGATTTACCCTGGTGTATTTTTGATAGTCCCTTACAATTAGTTCTTTAAAAAAAAGGGTGGGGAGGAAGGATATATTACTTCAGGAAACTGGTTTTACAGATACAAGAAACAAACAAACAAACAAAAGAGATGAAATAAGCAATGGAAAACTGCAGATAATCTTTCAGCAGTTTCCCTTGACAGTCTCTTTTTTCACTGCTCTTCCTCTGGTTCTTTTGTTTCCTTCTCTGAATCTGACATAGGCTTCTCCATTCATTTATCAAGTGCCTGCCCTTTGCCCATACATAGAGTAAAAAGGATCTATGTACTGCTTCTACAGCCACTAATGGGCACAGTCTGCAGGGCTGGATAGATTTATTTGAGAAGGAAAGGTATGTTTCTAGGTTTTTGAGCTCCATCTAAAATATGCTGCTTTGATTTTACATGTGATCAAAATACTAAACTTCATTCAACACAGAATGAAATTCAAGGCAAAACTTGATTAACTAATGACTAAATTGAAATATATGATGTGCTTTTGTCAAGCTGAATTTGATGTTGGGAAAGAAAGCAATCTTCTTCATTCCTTCCTTCTTTCCCTCCTCTTAATCCCCCTCCCACATCAGATTTGTAGCTAAAGGGACCAAGAAGGTACTAAAACATAATCAAGTAATTCTTATTCTACATGTAATTCAAAGATATTTGAATAATTCAATGCTTTTCTTGATTGTGGAGTTCTCCATGTTCATCACCTATAATTTAATGTTACCATAAAGACTAAAATCATAATTTACAGTCAAACCAGGAATGCAATAATGCAAAGGGATGGAGTTCAATTTCAAGAGAGTTACAGCGAAATTTCTGTTAATGTTTTCAAATAAGGTGCCCTTGTTTAGGTCTCCTAATTCATTTTAAGAATCTAGGAGATGACTTACACCTTCGGTATATAGTTTCCTCACTGAGGTATAGAAGCATCCAACTGTAAGCAGCCATGCTTGAACGTTTATCATTCCACATGGGAAAAAAATAAGGCAATGACACTACAAATTAAAGGCCATCCACTCCTCAATCTTCTTTATCACATAGCTGAAAGACATATAATGGCCTACAAGTGAAGACAGTGAAGTTGTCAATCCAAACTCAGGGGTGAAACCCAATGAGGAAAACATGAAATTCCAGGTTTTCTTTGCCCTCTCCCAAATGCATGCACTCCTAAATTTACCAAGCCAAGAATTCTTGAATAATCCCCATGAATTCAGCTGACATAATAGATGACAATGCAATTTACAGTATGCAATTTACAGGCTGCATACCTGTAAAACAAGAACATCAAAAGAAAAGGGACTTGGGGAGACCCTTTGCTTTGCACCATGTAGTTTACATTGTCCAAAACAAAGGCCTGACCTCAGCCTGGACAGATCTTGTTGTTCACTGAGACAGTGTTTTCCATAAATCCTCAGCTGCTGGAATCAGATGATTGTATGCATCAGTCAATTTGTCTATAGGAAAAATAAGGCATTTTCTATCCCTATGATTGCAGAGAAAAACTTTAAAACCTTCTGTAAACATAATCCAAAGACCCCGAATTCACACCCTGGCTAATCCTTATATCTTTTCAAGTATCAGTCTAAGGGATTGGCTTTTACATTTCTTGTCATAGGTAAAGTGGCATAAATTAGCATGAAAAAAGTTATCCGAGAATATAAGACTTTAAAATAAGATAACGTATATACATCCAGCAGGCTAAACAAAAGTGCTTGCTATGTGAACTTTCTTTGGGGGAAAGTACCATTCCTTTACCAGGCCTACTGGCCAAACTTCAGACAACCCAGATACCTTACTTCTCTTTCTTTTCTCAAAGTTCCAGCTATGATACACTTTCTGAGGCTTTCACTCAGGGTGGCTTCCTTCTCTTTTCTTAAACTGCTGCCATAATCAAACACAGAAATATTGCAGGACAGTAAATGATGTCTCTACTGCACCTAAGGCCTTATGAATACATAAACACTTCAAGTAAATGGTGTCAGTTAAATTAATAAAACTGGTCAACATTGGCCCTCAGAGTCTTCTCTAAACTAAGGACTCTGTTAACGAATTTTAAAAGAAACCAGATTTTTACTGCATTAAAAAGTTTCAACACTGTGGAGTGTACAGAATACAGCTACTCATAAATAAACTTAAAATGACTTAAAGGAAATGACAAATTTTTATTCAGGATATCCAAACCTAAAATGCCTGAACAGAGTTATGGAAAAAAAGTCTGATTATAAAGAAATTGGAATATGAAGTCCCACGTCAATGAATATTAAATAATGCACTTAAGGAACATTGTTAAAACATCCAGAGTTAGGGGCTCTAAAGTACTTATTTCTACTCAGAAAATAGACCTGAACTTATGGAGAGTTCCCTTGAAATCTATATTCAGTGTTCAGCCACAGGAAGAAGTCGAGCAGTATATGAGGATCTTTTGGAAACGACTGACAACAGAGCAAAAACTGTCATCATGGAACGGCAATACCTGCATCCGATCACAGCCAGCAGTTCTGGTCTTTCCATCTCCAAATCATTAAATGGAAATGGAAGAGCTATGATGAATAGATGAGAAACACAGATGTAAAATAATTCACTTTCCCTACCACTTTCATCTTAACCTTTGTTTTCCCCTCCAATTCTCATATGGAAGATGTTCCTTCTCACATTACGCAAGGAAATAATCAGACAAAACATTTAAAGCAACAAAAGGAAGTTTGCACTTTTTCCAAGTAATTCGAGTGTGGAACTCATTACCAAAACTCATTGGAAGCAAAAAGCAGAAAAGGGTTCAGAAAGGTATGAGACAACTTTACAACAGAGAACTGTCAGCAGTCATCTGCCTGCTTAGGAAGCCTGTAATTCACTGACCCCTGGGAGCTGTGCGACTGCAGTGAGAGAGCTCTCTATGCATCCACCTGCCTGTGTGTTTACTGCTGGCCTCCTCAGAAATCTAATATTGGCAATATGATCCCTTTACTAATTCAGTTCTAAAGCTGCAAATTTACCAGTTCTTGCACAACAAACTAGGATATGTACTAAACCCAAAGTTCCTTAGCTAACGTTAGCAGGTAAAACAGCATATAATCCCAACTGCATTACAAGGCTTTGCTAATAGCTGTGTAACAACTTTGGGCTTTAAACATGTTTATGAAAGTATGATTTATTACTGTCCTCATTGGTTTCAAAGCTTTTCAAGTTACATACACCAAAAAAAAAAAAAAGATTTTTTTTTATTATTATTTTTTCCCCACATCCAAAGATTACTTCTGAGCTTTTTAACATCTATGGGAAAGACTGACCATCTAAAACTGAGATACTACACACCAAGTTCAGTTCCACACCAAACAAAGTCAAATATCAATGAAACACCTCAATGAGAAACTGAGTCCACAGCACAAAACGTTAATTCAAATGCTGAAGCAGCAGGAACTGGTATAGAGGATGGGAGCAGCAGCAAGGACTCCCTGCCTCTGCTCTGTCCTCTGATATCATCATTAGAAAAGCTCTTTCTTTTTACATTCTTACTTATGAGTAACACCCGTCTTGCAGGAGCATTAATTCAGTGAACCTTTTAAGATTTTTTCAGAGCTTTTCAAAGAATGTATTATCTAGTGCTGTTACATCCATCCAAGTTCTTCTGCTGAGGCCACCCTCACAGTCTCCAGAAATCAAATGTAATTACAATGTCTTGTGTGGTTTATTAATTTAAAGTTTTAAACAGCAAACTACATAATTATTAGCATGGTGTGCTAATCAGTATCAAAGTATTTCCTTTTAGGTTGCCTTCTAGTTTAACTAGTAGTTGGATTCATCTACAACAGTAGTTTTGTCACATCCACTTATTTCCAAAGTGAAGTACAAATGCTGGGAAGAGTAGCCTGTCATATAAATAATGCATTATCATTATAGAGACATATTTACCAATACAGACACTTCGCTGTTTGCTGGCAAAGCTCATACAATTGACAATCTGGAAGAATGATTCAGGGATATGTTCAATATAATAGATTATTTTGTCTTGCTCAGTATAAAGGACCTACTCTGCTCTAGAAAAACACTTCAGGATTGGGGAAGTCTTCACGGCCTTGAATGGATTTTCATAGTATTGAAGTACAAAAGAAGGCCTGTACTGAATCAGGTCATAAAAGCAGCTGCTTCCCCCTTTGCCAAAACATAAAGATGCTGCAATACTACTGTCAGAAGTTCATGTTACTATAGTAAAAAGTAATTTTTCAACATAGAAATGTCCTAAGTCTCTAAAGGAAGAGTAAGGCAGAGCGGAAGTGGTTGTTTTTGTATGCAACTAATTGTGATCTCATCACCCTAAAATCAGTATTAGGTCATGTATGCGACTGAATCTCCAATCTGGCTCCCAACACACACCTGATAGCATGATGCAGGGATGGCACCGTGTGATGGTACAGGAGGAACTGTTCATACTGCTCCGGTGTCTGACAGCTGGCTAGTTTGATTTAAAATTACAATTTGAACAGAAATCAGCTCTGTTTGTTGACAGTCATTAACTGACTGCCATAAAAGCACCATTAATTCTGTTGTAGTCAGCAAATGCTTCGTAATGATCTAAAACTAATGCAGCACCCCCTCCTATGAAGCCCCCACAGCAGCGAAGGTTTACTTTACACACTGTTTGAGCTTTCTAAAGCTTAAAATCACTGCCAACGCACCTGCTTTCTAGAAGATCATTAGGTAAAAATCCCAATGAAGCCCAATCAACCTGGCTTTAGTTACCTTGCCGTCTGCTCCAGAAGAAAATTAATGTTATTAGATGCGTCTTTCTCTGAAAATTGCTGGTGTTGGGTTACCATGCCAGCTGTCTGGGAGGTGCGTGGGTCTGCTGGACACTGCCCCAGGCATGGCCAGGTCCCAGACCCAAAGCTGGCAACGTGGGGACACTGCAGCAGCTGCTCCACCAGTGTGGGGGCACCGGCCGTGCCAGGCTCCCCCAGCCCCGCTGCACACAGTGCTCCTCGCCCAGGCCATCGTAAAGCAGCAAGGTCAGGGCTGAGCTCAGGTGTAAGGGGGTGGGAAGGGTGGAGAAACTCCTGCTGAGCCACACGGGTGGAAACAAATGCAATCCGATTAACAGTGCTTCTTTTTCTTGTGTTTTGATTTCCTGCAGAACAGAAATTAGCATAGCAAATCCTGCTTTATCTCTGAACAAAATTTCAGATCCTTAATCTGAAATCTGTTCTTTCCTCTTGGAACAAAGAGCAAAGCCATGGAGCTTGTCAGCATCAGAGGGGAGATTTGTCACAGGTCGGTAGTTTTAGGAGGGTGGGTGCCCGCCCTTGCCTCCCAACAGTGGTGACACCCCTGGCACAGCTGCTGTTCCCCTTCAGCCTCACTGCAGCATCCCGGTACTGCCAGTTGTCTGAGCCCTGGACGGGTGCATTTTTTTGAATATAGCTTCCTAATGACTAAGTCTGCTAGAGAGAAACAGCCAAAGGCCCATGTACGGTCAAGGAAAAGCATTCAGTCACATTACAGTCGAAGAATGGTGCCAATTAAAGTGAACTGCTTAACTAATATTTGGCACAGCAATGATCGGAAACTGTGAACATGAAAATCACTTAAAAGAAAACTTGAGGTGTGAAGCAGGAATTTTAGAGGCTTGGGTCTCATTCACTTTACCAAGATTGAAGCAGCTAAAAAAAACCAATATATTCTGAAGATGACTCCTTGGTGTCCTTCTTCACCACTAAGTATTAATAGATCGAAAAGTAGCAACACAAGTGCAAGTCATCTGGGATGAAAATCCTTTCCAATTAAGTTTTCACACCACGAAAACACTATCTCCCTGAAGTTTTGGACTTCAAAATATGCTCCTGTTGAAATACACACCCGAGCCCTGAGTGTATTTTGGTTGTCAATATCAGTCATAAATAAAGATAAAGCATAGTCTAGAATGGAGAAATACGATGAGAAATAAAACAAAAATCTCCTGCTCAAAGAATCTCTGCTTTATAATTCTCCACTGATGTTCTCCCCAGTCCTAGGGCTGGGAAAAGGAGTCTCCTTACATTTCATTGAATGTATTTACTTACTAGGAAATGCCCACCCTGCTTTGTCCAATAGCACAGTGTGTGCCCTTGGTACCCCTATACATTACCAAAAGAAGACAATGTTCTTTCTTAAAAGTAATAATAAGATTATATCCTTGCAGGATAGATATTTTAGGAGATATTCTTTGGAGTTCTTTATCTCAAAGAGCTCAAGGCCACTTGCACAACTTTTATCAGCAGCTCTAGCAAGCCAGATGATGTATTTATGTTTGTAAGAATTTAATGATGCTCACACACAGACACTTACCTCCCTTGTGCCCCCACACCTATTCATCCACTTGCCCACTCAGACCAAAGCACTCTGCTGTAATATAAAAATGGATAAATCTGATCTCATGTACTCCAAAGACAATTTTAGTGCTACCAAATCATTTAACTTCAAAAGGGAAGCAACATGCTTCAGGCCAGGTAGACATCTCCTGTGGCTAAATCTGTCCACATTTCTTGCAGTCCATAAGAAGTCAGTCCCCACATTTTCAACTCTTTGTCTTCAGAAAGGAGAGAAAGATTCTCTCATTTACCACAGGGGAGAAAGTGACATCTGTGAAAAATGAATTTACTTATCACGCTTCAAACTACAAGAGGCATGTATGTGAGCATGTCCACGAGAGGGATAAGCTGCTCATTTCCAAAACTCACTTATGCTTCATTTCTACAGAATTTCGCTTTATACCTTAAAAACAAAACAAAATGACAACAACAAAAACAAAACCACAACAGAAGGATCTTCGAATAGGAGGGGAAATATTTAACCTTCTCAAAGCCATTGCTTATCCTCTTTCTGTGATTGTTCCTGCAGAGATATTAAACAAATCACAGCAATAAATAAATAAATAAATACCCCTCCCCCAAAAAATCAAGCAGGAAAATGGACTAGGGAGGAGGATTGTTTTTTTTCTTTTCTTTTTCTGCAAGACCTTCACATCTAAGCTGAATCTCTTTCATTTCTATCAAGTTCTTGTGCAGGACACTAGGATTATATGTATTAACCTAATTTGGTGATAAGAAAATCCTTACTATAAATCCTTCCATGTGGGACAAATCTGTCAAGATCTTGATTATCAAAACAAATGAACAGACAGTAAAATGTGACATATACAGCATATACTTTACATGATAAATTAGCCCTCGCAAAACTGACAGACACACTGTATCTGGATGTTCAGGTTGCTATGGCAAACAATGCTTTTTCTCCACCAGCTACTGAACCACAAGTTTCTGAAAGAGTGATTGAATTTTAGTACATGACAACAAATTTACTGTGGTTAAACACTACCTGCATATAGCAGTCATATTTCTGTAGTCTTCTTCAAAAGTTAATGCCTCAACGGTGACCTCACTGTGTCACTGGAGTGACTAGCCAGAAGCTGTAAAGTTGTTTTCTTTCCCTTCGGTAGATGCTTTTAGGGATTTATGGTAATGTTTTAGGGATTCAAATAGTGATGGTCAAATAAATTAGGAAACATAATTTATCATGCACTGAGCAACAACACTGTCAGCTCAGGGAAACCAAGAGAGAGTCTTTCTATCTTAAGATAGAAATGTGAACTACAAATTCAGGTATATTACCCAAAAGTTTGGATGTTACTCATTCCTCAGATCTAGGTTATCTTGTAAGAAAAAAGGTGGGTTTTTGTTGTTGTTGTCCTTGCTGTTTTTGTTGTTGTTTTTAAAGAAACAACAACAAAAAGTTGTTTTTAAAGTGGGAATCCAAATTCCCACTTTCTGTTTGAAAAAAAAAATTATGAAAAAGTCAGTTTCAGCATACTTTGCATCTAGGATGGTGTTTGGAACAGTTAATTCAGGAAACTTAAGTGATACATTCAAAGAAATGAAGAAAACCTGAAAGAAAATTTAGTAAAGCATCCTTAAGAGCTATTTTTCTCAACAAGTCATAAGCAAGCACTCAAGAGCTCTCCTGCACAAGACTAAAGCACCAAGAGAGACTATAAGGTGTCAGTACATTCCTGATGTAAGGCATTCAGAACCTAAATCAGGATGGGCTCACATTTGCTGTAAGAAATTACACAAGTCTCATACGGTAATCCTGACAACTTTGCTGATTACTTCTCCTGGAAACCTGTCAGAAATTCAAATTAAATTAGCCTCTCTCGGCTGTCTTAGCAAAATTCATAAACATGCCTGTGTTCTAGTTGAACTCAAAGGAAAAGGGGATACCAGCTAACCACAAACTCTCATTTAGCTGTTAATTTCTCTGATTACAAGGTGTCTTCTTCCTTTTACGTTATGAAAGACATGCATATTGATCACAAGACAGCAGGGTGCAGGCACAGCTATGACCACCTCATACCCACCGTGAGAAATGATCAGGTATCTGTACGTCTAGTTAGGAATGCAGAAGGATGCTTTTGCCATCTTTCTGCTTCCTAATGTAGTTCATCATATAAACACTTCACAAAAGGTCACAATCCAACTGATAAAATTAATCATTTAGGTGCTTTTCTGAACACATGCTACCCTAATGCCAAGTTAAGTGATAAAATAAAGACAAGAAGAAAAGATCTTGAAAAACTGTCATCATCAGCAACTTTGTCTAAGCTCTGTCTGCACTAATGTTAGAGAAAATTTATATAAAGGTCTATTTCTATTTGACAATATTTTTATTACTTTAGGCACAAGCAGAACAGCAGACAGTTCTGAGCAAGCAAAACAAATTTCTTTTAACTATTAAATCTTAGCTTCTATAAAAAATATTCTATGTACTTTTCAGTAAACTATTTACATGACAACAAAACTCAAGTTTCATACAACATTTTTCATACAACGGTATCAAAGTACTTTACAAAGCCAGGTAATTTTATCATCATTTTACAGATGTGTGAATAATGCAGAAATCTAGCAGTGTGTAATATTAAAATACTACAAATAATTGTCAAAATTTAGTACAACTGTACAAAGCACCAAGAAGATTAATGTGAGGGGGGCTACCCAGCACCAAGCAGGGTGACAGTGTAGCCATAGCACAGGGGAGGATGGAACGTAGGGAATTTCAGCAACTGTTTGGGATGACAAAACAATTTCAAGATCTCTTTGTATGCCTTGCAAAGAAATAAAAACAGTATGACATTAAACACTATTTTGAACAAACAAACAAAATCTTTGCAGGTGGTTCTTATAATAATCCACACGGAATACACACAAAAATGGCAGTAACTTCCTGCTAGCAACATAAACCTATGCAGTTTTATCTCGTTTTCTCCTCTCCTTCCCTTACTGTATAGTGAAATTTCACTTTTGCATATGCTGCTCCTTATTTTCTTGTATCCTATGCCCAGCTTAAATTCTGTGCCCCTTCGTAACTTTGCATTTGTTTCCCCTTTCGTACATTCACTACATGAATTTCGTCCATTCACCATGCCCTTTTGTCTTGCTCCTTCCCAGGTCTTCTCTGCCTGATTTCCCTTCATTAGTTTCAAAATTTTCCATCTTACACATCCTCCAAGGAGGTGAACTATAAAATAAATCCCCTTGCTGGGCAGGAGGCCACAGAGGAGACATGCTAAGAGCGCTCCTTGGGACAGTCCCAGCTCGGGATCTAATGCAAGCAACAGCTGCACACCCACTCTCCTGCACACAGCAAACCAAACCAGGATGCCTGGGTTGCAGGTTTAAATCATTTTTATTTTATTTTATTTTATTTTATTTTTGTCTTTCACCCCGCTTCAGAAGTCAGCCTGATCAATGCTATTTCACACTCTCCAGCGCAAGCTTTACTGGTCTAACCCCTGACTAAAAATAGATTCATCAAAGCAGCACCAGGGGAGGCAATATTTATCCCCTGCAACACACAGGGAATGTCACGTTACAACTTCCTCTTTGCTTTGCTCTCCTATTAAGAGAAGGGGGGGAAGGAGGAGAGAAAAGGAGGACTCATAGGGCTGAAATGAGCGCCAGCACTGGAAACTGATGTTGTGTATTTATCCACCCGCATTAAGTATGGAAGAGGCAGTCACAGTTCGTGCTCCCTCAGCGCTCTTGCAAATTCCCATCCTTTCCATCTTTCAGTGGGTGACAGAAAATAGCAGTTACTGACAAATGCTGGGGGAAAGCACAAGACCTAACCAATAAATAATAAATGCATCCATATCTCTAGAATGCCTTCCTTCAAGTCCACACAAAGTAAATATGAGAATCCCCATAGGAAGTAATGGAAGCTGCCAATTCCATTCATAAAGGTGAATAAGTGACTTTTACTTCTTCCCTGCATTTAATTTCTTTACAAATCTATGAACTTAGAACACAGCAGAATATATTCATTTGCACACACAAGGCAGCCTTTCCCTTGCCAAGCACCCCAGTGCTACGGGAGGTAAATGGAGAAGCTGTGGGGAGTGTTTCCCTTGCAGGAGGTCCCTAACAGCCCTGCACAGAAAGAAGAAAGGCTGTCTTTGTTGTTTGGTCACACCAGAGAAGATTACTTCCTATACAAAACTCAAGGATTGCTACATGGACGTGGTATGAAAAGTTACTTGTGCCACTTCAAGCACCTACTTGTTTCCTCTCCAGCCATCGGCCCCTATTCCTTCCTCTTAGCTTTTTACCATGATGTACTTTTCCCAAGGACAGTTTCACACTTCTCTTCAATGGTGGGTCCACTGCTAATTCCTTTGGTGCCTTCTCCACATCATACAGATTGTTTTTCTATATGGAACCAAAAAATCCCCCTGAAAGGTTGAGCCACATCACAGCTTGACTGTCATCAGTCCTGTCTGCTATTGACTGAATACTGACCTTTTGAGTAGTTTTGCTGAGATCACTTTTTAAAAAACAAACAAACAAACAAACAAACAAAAAAACACCATTACCACTCAAGGTGGGCATCTTCACCACTAGAGACTCTAACATTCAAACCTCATCTGCCACTCTCTCCTATCATTGCTTCTGCTCCCACAGCCCTTTCTTTACATGTCCAACTTAATTCTTCCACTTGCACCTCTTTGCTGCTATTGATGAAGCTCTATAATTTTAGGATAATTGTTCTATTTCCTCTATACCAAACTTGCTCTGGTAACTCATTCATACATATATTTAATGTCCATTTCTTTCAGGGACTTCTATATCAGATCTCTCACAATGAAATCTCTACTCCTCCTCTGCCTCAGCTGAGTTCTGGATTTCTCCATAGCTGGGCTGTGACATCTTCAGATGAAGATGCAACCTCTGTTATCTTCTTCTGAACACGCTATGTTGAAAAACACCAAAAAGAAAAGGTTTCTTCACCCACTTTCAGACAAAACTATCCCTGGAACTGATTTTTGCACACCTGATATATGAATCCAAAACTTGCAGTGCAAATGGATGAATGAAATACACCCTGTTTCAGAGACAACACTAACACAACTCTGACACAGGAATTAGGACTTGTGTTTCTGCTGATTTGAACAACTGAAAACCCATAATGCAGAAATCACAGAATGTCCCTGGGGTTGTTTAAGGAAAGGTTGGACCTGGCTTTTCGGGACATGGTTTAGTGGGTGACGGTGGTAGGGGGATGGTTGGAAAACATGATCTTGGAGGGCTTTTCCAACCTTAATGATTCTGTGATTCTATGACTGAGTGTAATCAGATGTGCTTTTTTTAACAGTTTTTAAAACTGTTAAAGCAAATGCTTACCTCAGGAAACCACAGCAGAGCATTATATGATGAAGATCTTGAGGTCACCACCCTGAAAACTCTCAGTTTGACCTCTTGGTATGAAAGAAGAAGGATCACATTGCCTTTCCATTTCCTATGCTAATACATAAGATATCACCTCACCTGACTACTACGTTTGCAGAGTGGGACACATATTTCCTTTCATGATGCATGTACTCTTCACAGAAAAACGTAAAAACTTATTCAACACATCCCCAGAACAAACCAGAAGTCTGTATTCAAAGCTTCAGCCCATGGCACTGTGTGTGTCCGCCCTGCACCATGTGCTAATTGAACCCAAAATGTGTTGAAAGAGCCAGCTGGAAAACAGCCACCTTATCTTTGTGCTTCAAAATCATTTTTAAAAGAAAAAGTAAACTCCTGTAGCAAATTATGAGGATAAGCATCTTTCAAATACTGTTTATAGAGTGATAAGAATTACCTTTTCTTCATTTCTGTGATACCCCGACCAGCAAGGACTCCCTCCCTCTCCTGAAGCCTCAATTTAACATGTTTTTTATTTTTAGTATTATTTTCTAGAGATATTATATTCATGCATTTTGTTTTCAAAACAGATAAACATTGCCTAAGTAATTACTAAATACAGCTCTCCATGCGTAGCCAAATGGGGGCTCAATTTTGAAAACTTGCACTATTAATAAGTGACACACTGCAGTAAACTAATTGTATGTAAAGTCAACGGGTGCATGTTTAAGAATTTTAATTACTGTTCCACGATTGCTTTATATTCAATACATAACATGCAGGTAACACAGCCTTTATGATGATAAGCGGTTTAATTAGAAAGCCAAGATAAGAAAAAAATGCCTTTAAGTTACTGAATTTGCTCATGCTGGCCATGCGATAACTTGAGCACGTAGTTTCTCTCGGTATTTTAAGATGTGAAATGCTAATTCTACCTAAACCTTTGTTTCCTCACATTGTAATAACTGCTTTATAAGCTTCTCTCTCTCACGTGTGTCCACTGCACAGGTTAATTAGATGGCAAACCTCAGCCTCTCCTCAACTTTTGAGCCAACCATCGGAAGAAGCCAGCAGCGCCCCGCGCTCGTGACAGCCACAAGCATCCCCGCAAGCCGAGGCGACCGTGGGCTGCGCTGCCAGCGGCACGCGTACCCCCTCAACAAACTGTCTCGGAGGATGGCCATTGATTTCCTAGTTATTATGAACATGAAATTATTGAATGACAGATGATAGAGTGTTAGGTCCTACAAGTATTTTCCCAAATGGGTTATCTAGCCGGGGTTGCCGTGGCAACGAGGCTGTTTGACAGCGCTTATGACGAAGCCTTTGCTCGGAATTCAGCTACAAAATCGCTCCTCGCTTCCTACCACATGCCCGTGGAAAGCGGAGGAAGCTGCAAGGCGAAGGGCTGGGTGCTCCAGAGCAGGTGCCAGCAGCTCTGCAGGACAGTGCCCTGCCCCAGACCGTGTTGATCCCCGTAAGATAAATCTATAGGTCTGGCATTGTGAATCCTCGGGTAACTCAAGGTCTGCATCAGGACGCGCCGCTGATTAAGCTGAGGAGGAACCCCTCTCCCAAATCAGCCATCGCTTTGCACTGCTAAAGGTTGGGTCACTTCTTGCTCACGTGCCACTTCTGTTGTAGGGACATGGCGAACTTCTCATCTCTCTCTCTTTTTTTTTTTTTTTAACACAACAAATTAGGTTTTTCTATCAAATGCTTTTTTTTTTTCTATCTTCATTCAGGGCCAGTTTCATAGTCCAAGGCATGGCTACGCCTCCCTCCCTCTTACCCCACAGCATCCCCCCTGCCCCTGCCCCACAGCATCCCCCTGCCTGGGGGACAATCCGTGAGCAATGCTCCCTGGGTGCAGAACTGCAACTCCACATCAAAACCACATGGCAGGGATGTTGCAAAGGCTCAGATCAAACAAAAAGCAAAGCACAGGAAAGAGTTACACCTCTGGCATACCTGCTTAAGCTTTCTTTCATTTACAGTTCTTCACCTTCAAGTCATGATTTTTGCTTTTTGTAAGCCCTCTTTCTGCTGGAAGGACACAGCTTGAATAGCCTACAATAAAATTCCCCTACTGACCTTTTCCAAGCACTGTCACGTTTGTCCAACTGCTCTGATCATTCTAGAAAACATCTCTTTTTTGAGTTTCTGACTGCCAAGGAAAGCTGCTTCTATCAGAAATAGAATTATAAGTGAATCCAGGGGTAATGAGAGGTTCTTTCACTTTAACCAACTCACCCATGGTTTAATTCACTGGTCAGGTTTTCAGAAACTTAATTACAAGAGAAGCATTTACTAGGAAGAACAGACTGAGAAGCTCTGCAGTGAGCTACCACAAAGCTGTAGCTATTTCACCTGGGTTTTGGTGCCCAGGCTGGTAACTGCTCTGCACCACACACCCGCGCCGCCTCTCATACAAATACGTGGGTGGGAAGAAGGTTACTGAAATGTAGCTGTGTTTTTGACAGGCATCCAGTTATCACAACTGAAGGCAGAAAACTATACCTAGGAAAGCTAAAGAAGGCTCCATTATTAAAATAGAAGTTTAAAAGCATGCCAAATATTCCCTGATATTCTTTAACAAGTGAGACTTTTTTTCCTCCACTCTCCAATAAAAATCTATCCTTAAATATAGGTTTTATTTTGAGATGGAAAAGGACATCAAATAAAGCTTTTTAAAACAAGTGGTACTAATGAGGGCAAGTAATGACCAGATCCTCAGGAGAGATTGAGGACTAAGAATGGAGTGAGAAAACTGAGATAAATTTCTGGGATGAAGCTTAAATGCTCAGTCTGTGCCAAGAATCTTGTTTCTGGCCAGAAATATTTTAGGTCTTAACATATTTTTAAGTTCATTAAAAAATATATTCCTGGTACAGCCACATCTGCTCCTAACAGCACTTTTATTGGACAGCTTCAATTACAGCTAGCTCTCAATGAGCCTCATCTAGGCTGTACCACATGAAGCAACAAACCAGGCACTGAAAGCACATGGAGAGCTGCAGCTTCGTGCTGCCACCAGCCCCCACTGTCATATTTCCTCTTCTCTCATCCCCTCCTTCTAGCATAAGCAAAAGCTGTAAATGTTTTAGGGCTGTGTGATAGTCCCTGAGAAAAACAGGGAGCATATGTAGTGTATTTTCACATGGAAAAAAAAAATGGAGATCCTAATTTCTAAAGTGTGCCTTCTGTCCAAAGTATACCCTTGACGCTAACTCGGCTGTGATGCAAATCACTTTACACAGATTACTCAGCCATAGACGATACCCAGGTATCGTCAGAAGGGTATTAGTCAACAGTTTCTCATGAAGTCCAATTACATGTTTTCTATATAATTCCCTGACTACCCACTAAAATTTTGCTGATATTAGCCCATCCAAAAGGCTTTTCAGGGACCAAGAGCACAGATAATATCCATTACAAAACCATTCTATGGTTTCTGTCAAATCTAAGTTAAATGCACAATAGGGACTGGAAAGCTGCTACAAAACTGCAGATTCAGGATATATGTGAAACAAAGACACTGTGTCAATACACTCTTCTTTTTACACTGAGACAAATTCAAATATGTGAAGATCAAGCTGAAAAGGATGTATCTAATGGTATAATATCACATAACCTCCAAGTACTACTGCAACAGAACTGTGAGTACCTGTCTGGCCCACAGACATCATTGATATCACCTACCTTTTCTCAAATTTCTCATGCAAGTACAAATCCAGTATCAAATCTATGGATTTTTTTAATTGAGAGGAAAGGTGATGATTTTTGTAGGGGCAAAATCTTCCCCATTTCTCTCTCTTCCAAACCAAATTTTCAAGACATGTACCTTCTGAAGGTATTTAAATGGCTTGATGGTTGAAGAGACAGGTAATGGCTACAAAGCCCTTCACCTGTAGGTCACAGGCTTGAATTCAACCCCAGTTGGTCATGACCAAACCCTATTATGATGAGACAGCTGTTCAATGGCCTATGTGAAACAAGCTGGTAGTCTCAGTCTGGTTCCTACTGGGCAGGTGTTTGCATCATTAAAATCACACCACCTCAGTAATCTTGTTGGCAGTATCAGCAAAGAGGCCAAGGACAAAGCAGACACACGGTCTGGTTTCTTTCTCCTGACTGAGAATCAAAAGATCTTTGCCTGCTTTAGGACTGATGTAGAGTGATGAGTAGCAGCGGGAAACACAAGCTATCACTGGCTTTACTGAACATGCTCTAGAGACAAAATAAGACCTCTCCACATTACCATAAACACTTCCACCAACTATTCCTTAAATCTTTTTTTTTTTTTTTAAGAACTTCTTATTTCATATGAATTCTCATATTGTGACAAAAAAAAATATGAAAGACTTCAAGGTGGAAGCAAGGCTCCACAGAGTTGACAAGACCAAAATTTGGCGGGGGGAGCTTTGTTTTGTTTCTTCATACTGTCCTTATACACTGTTACTTAAAAGAAACCACTCAAACTGTGGATAAAGAAGATAGAAAATGTTTGGAAAAGAAGAGCAAAATCTGTGAAGACTGAATATAAACAAATTTCATATTTGTGGTATCTCCAGGGAAACAGACATTACTTTATTGACTACTTTTATTGCTATAAAAATTGTCTAAGAGAATACAACAAAAAGTTAATAAAATGAAACAACCTAACTACTAGCCCTAACCACAGTCACTGTTGGCACATCACAGTCATTGTCCTAGAGAGCAGGGGATCAACTCCAGTATTTTTAGCTAAGAATAAACAGAACTGCAACAAGCTGCTCAGCAGGGTATTGACTGACAACAAAAAAACCCTTCCAAATATTTATAAACTCTGTGATATTTGCCCTTTGGGTTCATGTAGCAGGGATTATGCTGTTCATGTCTTGATGAGCACTTCTGGGTCCAGCCATTCACGGGCCAAAGCAAGCATGAACCAGAGTTCTGGAGTTAATACATCACTGGAGCTGGCTTGCAGAGACACACTAACTAGCCCTGCTTGATGAACTTTTTAGGAGTAACAGTTTGAAGAACGACAAAGAAAATAATAGAAAATAGAAAAATAGTAAATAGAAAATACAGTCGTAGTACAGTACAATACTGTATAAACACACTTGATAACACTAGTCAAACTTATTTTGCTATGGGCAATCTCGGTAAGCTTGGAAAACAAAAAGAATACATTTGCTCACCAGGCAGATTTTTCTTATAACACAAATAGCAAATTCAATCTGCTGTTAACAAAAAATTACTCTGTTCTAAAAGCAATTAAGTAGGGCATTTTCCCCCTAGCTTGACTTGTCAATCCTATTAGACCAAATTCTAATTAAGGGTGGAAAAGTGGCTATTTTATATGCCAAATGAAAATAATTTAGTGCAAGTTAATGAGTACTGGCTTACAACTGATTAGTCACTTTGATTCTGGCTTGTTACAGTGGTAGAAATTACCTTCAAAAGATACAGTAGGATCAGCAGTCATTTTCACACATTTGATAAACAAACAGAATTTGCCTTTGCGACCAAATTAGGCGTGAAAATATCTGAAAACAGGAACAAAATAGGAACACCTTACAGGTAGCTTGGAAAATAGAACCTCCTCTAAATAATAATAATACCTAAACTATTAAGACTTGGCCACCTTCTCTCCACATCATGTTTGCAAGAAGTAGACTCTGACCAAGCAATGACAAATGTTTCTCACAAAAACTGTTATGCACATGAGCAATGTGCATAACACACCATAACTTTCACCATGCTGCAGTGTTGCACAAAAGTGCTGCCATGCAGATTTTCAAAATGAAATTTATACCTGTCATCAGGCATGTTTTTGAACCTCAACTCGTTACCACATGCAATGGCAAATGCAGCACAACACCACCAAATTCTACCACTCCCATGCAAGCAGTAAGGAGCCACTCAGGTGGTTCAGGAGGCACCCCAATGCAGTTTGCATTTAGTACACCAGAACAGTGCAGTGCATATGGCAAAAATGTGGCTTAAAATATGTCAGCTACGTAAGTTTTTTTTGTACATTCTAGGTAATCATACAAATGTGTAGGTGTTTGCATTGCTCAGTAATAATCAGCAATAATTTAGAAGTATTCAATGCTTTAACATCAGAAGATGTGGAGTATTTTTCTAATAACTGACTTCTGTTTCTGTGGCACCTTACCTAGTCTTAACAGTAATACAGAAATTGAAAGATGACATTTCATTTTCAACATTTTGTGTAAAGATAAAAATAATATTAAATAGAAACCTAAAGCTAGACCATTGGATACCTGAAAACTCATCTCATTTTCTCATATGAACAAAGGTACCCAAATGATTAACCAGCTTTAAAAAATAAAAATAAATAAAAACCAAAGAAGTCAAGGTTGAATTGATCATCACATCATCTCAAGAACCTAGATTTATGACTGACTTCATTCACATGAAGCAGATGCACCCCTTCACATATTTGCCAGTACTGCAACAAAATTACACAAAAGTCCCCAAGACTTATTATTGTTATTAACTTGAGCTGCTAATGAGACATCTCTTAGTGGACATCTCATTCTTACACAGTTTGATATTGGCATCATGAATTTAAGTAGACGATCTCCTCCAGAATAATTTTTTTTAAATTAATAATCTAACAACGACAACAAAACATGGAAACTTGGAGAATAGCAGCATGATAAAAAAATCTCCCTTTGTATACCAGAAAGCTATTTTTTGCAAGAATTTTAGGTAAAGGTTCAGAAACATACCCTAACTTTCATAAGTTCTTGACCAGTTCCTCCTCGACTTTAAACATAACTCTAAGTGCATAAATGTCTTTGAAGCCAGACCATAATAATTAGTTGCTTAAAGAAATACAGTAGTAAATCAGTAGACAATATTCCAATACTACTTTAAACCACAAATTTATATTCTACCTAAAATAAACAGTGTTTGCTCGTCCCCTCTCTGCAATGATTTAAGGCAGCTGCTGTATTGATATTTTATAATATTTAGACTTGACATTGAAAAATACACACAATGCACTTATTGACAGACTGTGGCTCATGATACCTAATTTAAAGCAAGTTGTATTGACAAAGGGAGTTTGCTGGCCTCCGCATCATACATTTTTATATTCACCATGGTTCTAGTTTACATGGGAGCCACGATCACCAGTGCAAATTAATGAAGAGGTAAGAGAATCAGAAAAATGTTTAGATTTGTAGTCTATTAACGTGCAAGTTTCATGCTGATGGAAAAAAAAAAAAGAAGAAAAGAAACAACACAGGTTGTTATAAAGGATCCTTCTAGGATTCAGGATCATGTTTATGTAAAATGCTGTAACAAGCTTCCCTTATTGAATATATGCCCCAAACTACCACAGTAGGATGCTCAGCATTCAATCATACCCAGCTCCCTGAGATTTGAGAGTGCCACTGTGGCACTCCACTGTGGTCCCCAGAGCAAAGGTGTGCCATTTGTCCTCATACCTATCAGAAACCTGCCACCTCATGTGCTATAGCCCACTCATGTACAAAGAGCAAAGAATTTTGCCATCTCAGTCAGAACATTTCCTAAGCACCAGCGCTCAGTTTCAGTTGCGGGAACAGACACAGATATTTCTGGTTTTAAACTGTGCAGCAACTCCATTGCTCTTTAATTTTGCATAGTCCCCCTGAAGCACTTTGCTACTGAAGAGCCTTTAATATGATTTGAAGCAGATACCACTCCAGGGCTTTCTCATCTTCATCACTTGTTTGTTTTGACCTTGACATTTATTCAATTAGAACTGATTTGCCAATCAAGCACAACCCTTCTTAAAGTCCATTTCCATACACCAGTGAATAGGCCCATCCAGTTAGCAATGATCTTTCAGCATGCCCAAAGTAAAGACGCACAAACCTAGGAGCATACAAAATAGCCAAGGTGCCTGCCACAAAGAATCTGCTATTTCCTTTCCTATCATTGCTCTCAGTAAATGGAAATGAAGTGGATCTATAAAACGTCTTTTGGCAAATAATCAGCTCCAACGTGGCCGCTCTGTCAGATTAATCAGTTCCTTGAAATTTGTTTCAGTGGAGGCATGCCTCAAGTTCGCTAAGGCAGGATCCATCCCCCTGATTATCATGTCAGCTCCTTCACTGCTGGAGAACAGAGCAGAGCACGCCGTCCCTATCACGTCTGTCACACGCACAGCTCTGGGAGAGAAAGACTTGTTAAGATTGTCAAGTACCATTCACAAATTTATGCCTGTGGAGTTGTTCCTCCTGGAAGAGAACCAAATAACTCATACTTTTTGAAAACTGCTTATGACAGCTTTTCAGTCTGCTTCAGGCTGGCTCTCAGTGATGATTTGTATTTTCATATACTCCTCATACATTAAGAAATTTACACCTGTCAGGTCCTGACAGAGTGTCTCCATCTTCAACCTTTTCGGGGAAAATTCTTTGCTTGCAGACATTATCCAAATAAGTTTCTATCAGAAGTCTGGGTGACATAACAGGTGGAGGTGCAAGAAATATGTAGCAGACAAGCAGTGAATTTTAATGAGAGACAGGGGCTTCTGTACTAGCATGAAAGGGATGGAAATTACAATACTGATCCCTGACACTTTAAACTGCACATGAAGCCCATGGGTAATTATTAGGAGAAGACATAAATGCCGGGTTGTGAAACTTACTTTACTACCCAGGTTGACATCAGACTTCTTATTTCTATCTAGGAATCACACTTGGGGTCAAATGAAGCAGCTCAGTGACAAAGACGCCTCGTAAATAAACAGGAGGTGGTTGTTCCCACTGGTATGCTTGTTTACCATGAAACAAATATTTGTTCCCCCTAGCCAAAGTAGCGGACGCAGCGCACGCAGGGGGTACAGAGGGAAATGCAGGGGCATAGGACTCCCTGTGTGTTCAGCCACACCAAGATCTGAAGCTCCTTTGGAATGCTGACACCCAGCAAGATGCTCATCGCTCATCACATGGCCCTAGGCAACCTGCCCTAGGTGGCCCTGCTTGAGCAGGGAGTTGGACCAGGTAGCCTCCAGAGGGCCCTTCCAGCCTCAGCCATTCTGTTCTTCTGTGACTGTGAAGAAGCACAATAGGAAAGCCAGACATTTTGGTGAGAAAAAGACACATTAGCACTGTTGCCAGCTCAGACAACATGTGCTGCTATGCGGTGCAGTGGCTCACGTGTGTCTGCGCATCCTTCCCTTCACCTCCTCCTCCCTTCAGCCCCAGCAGCTCTAAAAGCATGGACTGTGCCTGAAATACTTCATTTTCACAAGGCTGATTGAATTTGCAGAAAATGCAGCATGGGACGAATGGAAAGCAAGGGAGGCACACATGAAAGGCACTGCAGGTAGGAGTTCGCATCACCACCTGCATATGAAACGCAGCACAGGAAGCCTTGGCGAGACCGCGCCTCCATGGCTGGGTCTACCATGGGCGCAACTGGGGCTGTAGCACACAGAGGGGCAGTGATGAGTGGCCCTTGGGGGTTTGTTTCGCATCACTGCTGTGAGTGATGGCTGAACGAAGACCCACGGTAGGATGACCAGGGAGGCCTCTCTGCTTCCCTTGCCCTTTGTCTGCAGAAGGAAAGCAGCAGGCGATGGCAGTTTTGTTATGCTCCATTTGGCAGCAGACAAAAGACAGAGTATCTGCCCCTGCCCCTCTCTTCCTCCCTCACAAACTGATCCAGCAGGTAAAAGAAAAGGAACCAAACATGGAATACCATCATACATCTCCAGGCTTCCTCCCTAAAAGAGCAAGCATTTGAATTCTGATGTTTTAAGGACAGTTGTCCCACACTTCATCCCTGCTGTAACTAACTATAGTAGCACCGCTGGGCAGTAATACTTAATTACCATTGCTTTTACAGTTTAATAAATGGTTGGATTACCAATGCTAAAAAGACACAATTTGTCAACTGCAAATTAATGTTATTCAAATTAACTTTGGACCATAAAAAGGGCTTTTAATGTCACTTATCTATTCAACATTTACTGCCCCTATTTCGTAACTGATGTGCAAACTGCTGAATTACTGGATTTCTTTAATCTTTTAAAATTCTTTATTACTTGGTACCTTCTGTTGTACTTTAATGATCTATAACACCCAGCTCTTCCAAATAAAGGACTTTTTTAAAAGAAAAGGTCTGGTTACCCACTCAACAGATTAATTCTTCTCCTTTTGTAAATCTTACTGTGAACCTCTCTTCTCCCTTTGATTACAGGAGGAATCAAACCTCTGATATGTATATTAGCTCTTGAACTTCCTTCTTTTGCTCAGGCAAGATATGCAAGATCGCTAGTTTCCAGCAAGTTTTAAAGGTAAAGGTACCTGTAACATATATGCACACACTGTTGGAGTTGGAGGAGGCACTTACATACTTGCTTAGAAGTTTCTGAAAAGGTCACTTCAGTCCTAAAGGCAGTCAAGTCAACCCCATTAATGGCACAGTCAGCTGCTGTTGGCATTATCTTTCCCAAAAGGCCACTTTTAGGTTCAGGCTACGGAATGTAGACTTCAGCTTTATTTCATCCAGAAATGTTTAACAAATTAAAACTTTTGGTGTGTGCGAGAAGATTTCCCAACCTAATTGCCACATTTAGATAGTCTTGTGAAAATGCTACTTTACTTAACTGGGACAGTGAAACTGAAGCAAAAAAATTAAATAAAATAATTTCCATCAGTTTTACTTTTTCATTGAAAAAACCTCTTAGTAGAGCAATCTTCTTAAACAATGGTAGGTGCCAAGTACTGACATAGAGAGTGATATATATCTGAATATATACACAAACAAGTATGAAGCTATATCATCCTGTATCAAGTGACTGTTTACAATTAATTTCATTAAAAACCAACAAATATTTGTTAGTGGAGACAGACTTTCTATTCAAAGATATAGCAGTCTGTCAGCAATGGCACAGCTGACGAGCACCTGCTCTAATTCTATATACAGCATAAAGCCTAATCATTTTGTCATTCTTGCTTATCTACAGGAGCCTCATCACAGGATTCGAGAAGTGCAGACATAAAGGCTGGGAGGAATAAGAGGAAATTATCTGCCTAGCCCACTTGTGTTGAGGCAGGAGGAGCTGGAACCTTCTCCACTTCTGACAATGGTATGAAACAACTCTGAAAAGTATCTTGAAACTGGCCTGAATGTGACCAAATCTTAGCAATGAAAGAGCTGCACAAAGGCAAAAAGATACAAAAAAACAAGCAGTAAAATATGTTTATAGTAGATATAATAGGACTTTATATTATTATATACTATTATAATTATTTTAAGTGACATTTTTACTTGTATCAACAAGAGGAATGAAGCTCCCTGTTAATTACGTATATAAGCAGGCAGTACTATACCAGGGAAAGCTCCAAACACCATGAAGGAAAGCAAACAAACAAACAAACATGCAAAAGAAATGAGTGAAATTAAAAATATGAGTAAAATAAAGACTGAGAGAAAATGCAGCTACATTCAAAGTACTGTGTTTGAAAGAACCAAATGAACAGAAATGCGTGAGACTTCTTACAATTAAAAATGAACCTTGCAAGTGAAGTGATGGTGAGTTAGAACAGGAAATTGTGTATATTTCTAACATGACATGACTGGAAAAAATCATGTTAGACACCATTAGCAGATGATAGGTGCACATTCATGTCATAGCAAGTTTCACTTCCTTTTAATAAACCAATCCAATATCCTCTTGTTTCATACACTGAAAATTTGCCTGTGATTTTTGAATAGATGCAATGAACTTGCAATGGAATGAAATGTATAAAAGTCCAGGAAAGGGAAAGGAGAAAATAATATAATATGGCGGGGGAAGCCAGCAGTGGACTACCAGTACTACTTCAGGATTAAGTCTTTAAAGGCCAAGCTCTTATAACTACATAAATGCACAATTCAGGACATTCCACATTTATTCACGTCTACTAGTTTTAGGATTCATTGTCCTCCTCAGGTCAAAAATGCCCAGGGAATTCCTCACCTTTTTTCCTGCAGGATTGTTTGCAGGATGTTGCCTGTTCTTCATGATTTCTTCAAACAGATTTATAGCAGAATTTGTGCCCTGACAGACATACAAGTCATTTCATTGAAGATGACATGGAGTTTTACCAGAAAAAAAAGTAACTGCCTCAGCTTTATCATACCTAGACATTCGTTTAAGGGGTACACAGCCCATTTTTCTGGCCTGTGTCAAGAAGCTAAAAAAAATAAAAAAAAAAAAAAATTACATGGTCCTCAAAAAAAAAAAAGATAGAAAAAGAAAACGGAAAAAGAAAAGATCTCAAGCAGGTGGAACAATTCCTGAGATCCTTTCTTTCTGTCCCTAATACTGAACAAGGCTACTAACATGGATCACCCTTTATTTCCTTTCTTGAATGTCATGTCATTGACACTGAACTGCCACACAGTTTTAACAAATGGAGAAGCAGGAGGATATATAGCAAAGCCTCTTAAATCCCCAGAGTACTCAAACTATCCATTTAACAGAAGAGAATAGGAAGCTCTTCCTGCTGAGAGCTCCGCCATCAATTTCTGAAGAATATATGTCCTCAATGAAAGCAAGTCCTACTCTCATGCTTGGGTAGATAACCTTCCAAGTATGAGCCCCTATTCACAACTGGATCTGCAGTCAGGCAAGCGTGATGCCTCTGCTCCTGCTCATAACTTCTCAGAGAAGCAACAGAGAGAAGTTAACAAACCAGGGAATGATAGAAGAATCACTCTAATTTGGGGATATCAGTGTTGCTCAATAAAACAGCATTCAGCAGGCACAGTTACCGGGGAAGGACAAATGATTTGCAGTTTAGTATCAGATTGTTTCTCCTCCCAGAGCAGCCAAGTATTTGGGAAGCAAAATAAAGTCTTGAAAAGAAGATGGAGCAAATAACATTTTCCCTATTTCTCAGGAACCAGAGTGGGGTTAACTGTCAGAAGGCTGCTGAACTACACAAAATCATGAGCTACATGGAGAAGCCCTCAAATGAAAACTTAATAGAACCCCCTGCACCCTTCTTATTCCTTGAAAATGAAATGAACTATTCAGATGTTGTCTTCCTTAGCAAGTCTTTTTACTGCTTCAGTCACTTACAACTTTCTCTGCCTAGCAAAAGCCTGCTAATTTTTTCAAACCTTGGGACAGTAAAAACGAATCTGGTGGGAATCTTCATGGAGGTATATATACTGTCTTTACAGGAGATAAACGGAGAGACTCTCTTCCTCATGGAGAGTGCCATACTAAGCGGTTTTGCAATCAGATATGTCCAGAAGAAAACACAATGTGAAAAATACAACTGGATAATAGTTTTCCCTTGAAGTTTTAAGTGTGAAGTAAAAACAAAAACAACAAGAATAAAAAAGTACTTAAAGGTAATAAAACAATCATGATCATAAGGTCTGTATTTTTAGCCCATACATTTTTGTTATACTCCGCCACAACTGAAGTGATACTTTTTTTTTTTTTGAGACTGATTCACGCTTAATGTCATATGAAACAGCCTTCTATTCTTTCCATCTAAAATGGACTTGGTAACTGTTAATATGACATTCAAAGCAAACAGCACGATCTCATCTGTCATTTCTCTTTTCAGCACCAAACAAGTGACTGGCAACTGAAAAAAATGAATTATACTGACACTGGCACTTATTTCATTTACACTTCTGGCCTTTACACAATGGTTGTTTCCCTATTACAGAATCATGGACTGTATAAAATAATTTGCTAACCATTTTTGAAATTCTTCCTCCAAAGCTACTTGCCACTTCTCACCTTTCTTTCTAATACATTTTGAATTAAATAACCCAAGTTTTTAATACAACTTCTAAATTATGAATCATATCTTTTTGCTAAGAAAGCTAGGAAGCAAATCCCTAAAAGTTACCAATGAACATTCCTATCTTGGCAAAAAGGAGACATACTACCTAAATTAAACTAACTACCGACAGCAGACATTTTCATGACAATATTTTCAGATAGATTTTTTTCCCTGTGGCAAGTTTCTGTGGTCACAGAATCTTTCTTTCATCAGACTAATATTTAAGCTTCTTTCTTTGTCTGCTATTTCTGCTCTGTCAAACCTGGTAATACCCATTTTATTGCTAAAGTCTTGTAAAAAGAAACAGGTTACCCAAAAAGGAAACATTATGGTGTATCCCATTAAACACAGTAAAACTTGAAATCTCACATAAAAATAGGTCATCCAATTACATGGTAAAAGCGACATTTTTTCATTGTCCAGTACACAATATATTTACAGGAAAATTACCAGAAACCCCTCAGCTGTGTCAGATCTGAACCTTATATTTAGATGCAGTCATATATTACTGCTGATAATGTGATGTCAGTGAATAGATTGGAATTTTTCACTGTCCTTTATCAAGATAAATTGTTCTGTCAATAGCAAATGGCTGGCAAGTATTAACACTCTGCACACTATATGACTTTTCATTCCAAGCAAAAATTGTATTTAATGCTTTTGCACAAAATCTATGGCTGTGACTATCCCTATTACCTATTTAACTACCTTTTAAAAGGAGGATTTATTTCTGCAAATTAGGACCTGGGTAACAAGACGGTATCATGCATCATAAACTTTAAGTCAATACAAGGCAGGACACTTGCAGTTCGAATGGGGAAATACCTTCCTCTCATCACTTGGTCATCCAATAGCATTATCAAGCTGTGGAGGGAGCAGCTGCTCAGAGCAGAACTTTATCTTGGCTTCAGTCCACCTACACCGCCACAGCGTCCCACAGTAGCAATTTGCTCATTGGCCTATTACTTTCAATAGGTATTCCAGTAATTGGCTATTTCACACTTGTAAGGCTTGAACTGGCAGAGTGCAAAGGGCAGGCAACCAGCCTGTCAGGGTCCTGCAAGCTGCTCGTCCATCAATTATCATCAGCTTTTACAAGAATGAGCAAATTCTCCGAAACCTTGTTGGCTCCGATCAGCTTTGCTATGAGCGTAATTTATCCCCAAATCATGTTAAGTTCCCATCTGAAGATCGAGGAGGTTGCTATGGAGTAATATGATTGCTGGCTGGCATGTGCTGGGGTGGGAGGCAGTGGCGGGGAGACTTTGCTGATTATCTGGAGGACTGCAGCTTCTGCTGGGTTCTGCGGCCACCTGCTGTCCCACATGCTCCCTTTGCCAGGAAATACTCAAAGCAGACAAATATAGTTTGTTTTGTAAATTATGACTTCAAAGAAGAAAAGGTTCTGCCTAAGGCAGCCTGGAATGGCTGGACACACCTAAGTATTCGAGGCAAGGTGTTCTACACCTGCATTTATGGCAGAAAAAACACATCTGAAAGAAAAACAGTGTTAAAGCACTCAAGTAGGCTACACAGCTACAGAGATCCTAACAATCACTTTTCTTTTTTAACCCGACAGTCTGAGAGGTTTCATTTGTAAGAAAGTTAGATCTAAGCTCTCACATTTCCTATGACATTTTATTGTGCCTCTTTCCACGCCAGACTTTTTCATTATAACTACTTAAAAAGCAAGAAGGCATACAAAATTGTTGTTAATCTTCTTTTCCTTTTGTTAGATGTCCTGATTCTAGGTAATACCATTTAGTATGCGGCGGCTGGGGCTTATTAGCTACCAGCTTCTTGCAAAACAAACCTGGAAAAAGCCTTCCCTACAGCCAGTTTGATCTGTTGATCAGCTATGTGACAAAGTGGTCTCTCATCTAGCAACTATCTGCTTTGAGCAGAGTAAGCAAACCACAGATTGAAAAAAAAATAAACTCATCTATTATGTCTGTAAATAAAATCCCAACTGCTTAAAAAAGAAAAAAGATATCACATACATGTTAAGAGCAAAGTGATTTAGAAAGCTGCTAAGGATGTTCAAAAATCATTTCCAAACTTTGAGAGGACACGACTAAGGCTCTTCATAAATCCACCTCCAAATGGATCTAAGAGTTATGCAGCCTTACTAGTTGAATAAATGAAGTGACACTGAAGCATATCTAATTGTAATACATCACAAGATAATCTGTCAAGCCCCAAGTGTTCAGGTCCTGTCACCCTTCTTCATCCATTATTTATACGCAACCTTCATTGCCAGTGAAATCCCTGTGAAGTATAGCATGGCATCCAAATGCAGCCGTTTTAGCCACTCAGCAGATACAGTCAGGAATCAAACCCATACAAACTCTCCAAAATAGCTGTTACTCTGCTGGAGGGAGAGCTCAGGACGGAACAAATATGCAGAAGCTGGGAAAGGCCACAACCACTCTCTGCTTTGCTTAATGGACTGGAGAGCTACCCACCCCCGTGCCTTTGCCAATTGCAATGGACACTATGGTGTACCCTGCTGCCAAAGCTTGCTTTATATTCATTTCAAGATGCTATCTGGGGCTGCTCTAGCCTTTATTCCTTTATCCTATTTTAGACAGGAAGGCTCGCCTAGAAACACATCTCAGTGCTTTTAACAGCATCTGCTGCAGTAATAGGCAAGCAAACTAATGGAGCAGTGCAATATTTTTTACTCCAAACTTGCCAAAGATGTGTGAAGGGCAAACAGTTGGACATATTTACATACATTCATGATCCAGAAAGTCTCAGTTCAGCAGCTGCTGCAGCAAAGGCAATCCTTTCCTGTTAGCCCGCTCAGCGAGCACAGCTCTGCTTCGCGTCCTGCTGAGAGTGATGGGCGGATGGCAGGGGAAGCCTCCAGAGTGGATGCTGTGCCGGGGAGGGGAGGTGTTGTGACTTTCATTTTAAGACCTGAAGTCACAATTTCCTAATCACCACGCTGTTGCGGAAGAAACAGGCATTCCTCCCCTTGCTCCTCTTCTTCCCTCAAGATGCACACAACCACTTTTTAAATGCAAGAATAAAGATGCACATTTCACAGTACTGTAGCAGTTCAGCCAGGACCTGGCTTAACTCTGTTATCGAGACTGCAATAACAACCCGAAGCTGCTTCAGGCATGCAGCACTAGAAAATTAAAGGACCTGTAAATTACATGGCTATATTCCTCCCACAGCCCAATTACAGGCTTTATTATTTGTCAATAAAATACCGAATAAAAAAGGTATTCTCCAGATAAGGCAGCTGTTGCCATTTGGCTCTGGTGAGCCTTTATTTATGTTCCATAAGTTTGGGGCATGAAAGTTGCTGATAGGCCGTGTGTGTTATCAGCAGGTGTCCCACGGGCCCGCTGCTGTCCCCTGGGCCAGGCCTGCAGCAGACACATCTTTCCCCGCAGGCAGGCGGCCCATTCACTTGCCATGCAATGTTGTGTTATCGCTTTCTGCCTTTGTAGCTCTGGAACAGCAGCGGCTGCCTCCCAGTTAGCAAAGCAAGCTCTAGCAGTCACGGAACCCTGTCCCGAGCTGCTGCCTGCCTCGCAGCGTGATGGCTGACACATCCAAGTGCTATCCATGAGACTTCTCCTTGTGTACTCAAAAGGAACCAGGAGCAGGCCTTGGAGCAGTACCTTCATCCAGATGAGAGTGGCTATCCCACATTCTTAGGCTAGAAATGTTACCTGCTGCTGTCTCTGAGCCCACATCCCTTCCCAGCTGCCCAGTAGCTGTAATTCTGCACAGAGCTGAAGCCTCTCTTCTTCTGCCCCATCCGTGTAGATTGTCTTAATTAAACACTTTTTTTTTTTTTTTCTTTCAGTATAAAGAACAACAGCTCATGAGCTGTTACTACGGCCACATGTTTTCATCCCTGGGAAATGGTAGCAGCCCTCAAGTTGCCAGCCCTCAGGAAGCAAGGCATTAAGACATCAGCACAGCACTCCCACAGCTTAATGTAAGTGATTCTCTCCCCTTTCTCAGCTTTTTTAATTTCAGGCACTTCCTACTTCCTATTCGGGCTTCTGAGTGAGACGAGTGCGTAATTAGCAAAAAAGACGTTAACACCTACAAGGCACTCTTCAGCCATCAAAAAAAATCAAGCTAAGCAATTCTGCATGCTGTTTCTTGTAATTAAAACATTAATTTCTTACTTTTGGGGAAAAATAAAATTCCTGTATTTCACAGATGATGGCAGAGCTAAAAATTAATTTAAGATGATAATGCTACATGAAAATAAAAACCTCTTCTGATTGAATTTCAAGGACTCTTCTGTTTAACTAGCTTCAAGAGTCCTTTTTTTGATCATAATAAAATTATTTGCCATATGGTTCAGATGCTTGTGATCCTCTCTCAATGAGAGGATTATGCATGAGATATAATGCCTACTGTAGCTGCAGCCAAGCACACAGCTGGCTCTGATAATGCCAACAAATGGCTTCATCTATCTCAATGTCACGTAGGAGCTGGTGCGATGAGAATCAGCCCAGAGTACAATTAAAATCTACATCATCTGTGAGAAAGGTGATGGAGGTTCTGACATCAGAGCTGTGCCAGATTCATCCTCTTCCCATTGTAACAGAAGAAACATGTTGCCCCTTTCACCCTGTCACACTAACGATGCGCTTTGCACATCCCTTCCTGTGAACATTAAAGGTAGTAAATCAGGGAGACTCCTATTTAAAAGCTTCACCTTTATCTGACATTCAGTAACAAGAACAATTTCTAAATTTAAGTTAAGTGTATTCCTTGCTCCCCTCTCTGTGATGAGATAATGCCATTTGAAGTCTGCAAGTGAAATATGCATAGAGGAGTTTATGATCCATATGGCCCCAAATTGTGACAGTATGCAAGAATTTCCTTGTTTTAGTTCCACAATATTTAGTCACACTAATAAAACCAGGCTTGCACATCCATTTCTTCTCCACGAACCCGAATTTTATCGCAAAAATGTCCATAATTCACAACAAACAAGCCTGATATCAAGTTACCAATGAACATCCTCTTTTAGGCTTTTAAAACTAGTGGGGGACTTGTGCAATGATTTTGTTTTATTGTTACATTCATTAAAGGGAAAACCCACAAATATGTTTTATTAGCATTTTCAATGACTTAACATAAATATAAGCCATAATTACTTATGCCCGGCTCTCAAATTTTATTGCAAGCCAGGGCTCTATTAAAATATTGTAAGCCTTTGGATGTCAGAAATGTAAAAGCTTGTCTGGCGGAACATGGCAAGACACTAGCTAATGCTGTTTTCTCCTTTCTGTCAATTATCTGAATCAGTTTGTGTGGCACATTGCAAGTGGTATTGCTAATCAATGCAATGTAGGCACTGGAAAATGAAGATACGCAGGTTTACACTCACTCGTGATCTTTACTGGGTTTGAGATGTAATCAAAGTCTATTTAAAAATCCTTAATCACACAATATATGTGCAGACTATTTTCAACTACCTTCTGGTCAGGACTGAAGTCAAAGCCCCAGTGCATGCCCCTTAATTACGCTGATAAATGTATTTTTAAATGCTCATGTTTTGTACTAAATCAGACAAAACACATTACATTTGACTTTCCAGTGTGTTACTCTAGCTTAATGTCATTTATCATAATGGTGTTACACCATGATAAAATTGATGATATACAAGCGTTGAAGTATTATGTTATGCACCAACACCAGAATGTAACTCAGGAACATAACACTGAGCCTCTCTCCTTATGAAGATTAGCACCTTGTTGCTTTCTATTAAGTAGTCAATAATAACAGAAGGCTTTGCCTACAAGCCAGCCTGCATATCTTGAGCAATGTTGTTCAATTTGATTTCGACAAAATGACAGCAACATCCTCTTCCATAAAAGCCTAGATGGTACAAGGTTTGCAGAAACATCCAGGTGACATAAATAAATAATAAAAAAAATCAACTGTTTAATATGGCAAAAATTCTAAAGAATTACAATCCTCAAAAGTTAAATTTAAGAACTAAATCAATGCAGAGTTTCTAAGAAATACTTCAGAAAATTGATGTCTCCCTGAATTCAACAATGCAATCCTTGCAATTCATATAAAATGTCATTACAATGGCTCCTGGGGTAAAAAAGAAAGAAGGAAATTCTAGCAAATTTTTTACTGCACCTGTTATGCGCCTGCTCATATCTAAACTCACTGAGCTACAGATAAATTAAACAAAAAACTGGGTGCCAAGGCTTCATGCCTCATTGAATGAGTGTTTGCTCGCTCAGCCTTTGCTCCTGTATTCCCCCGCCTTGGCCAAAATAATAGCTACTGGTAACAGCATAACAATGCACCCATTTATAATTCAAGTATGTGTTCTTCAGAACTCCATACCAAAGAAACCCCACATCTGAAGATAAGACACCTTCAATTATTTTCAAGCTCAGCCTCACTCTTTTACCAAAGTAGATAGACACAGACTAGTCCATGTCCAAGTTTGAGTATGAATTGCAAAAGCTCATAAAAGCAGCCACTCCAAAAGACAAGTTGTCATTTTCCACACATCTTTCAATAGTTCTGAAGTAAGTCAAACTGCAGAAAAGGAAACAAACAAGCAAACAAACAAACAAAAACATAAAACAAGAATTCATAACATCATTAAAGGTGACACCTGTACAGATATACTCCAAATTTCAAAAACTCCCACCTCACTCTATCAGGTGAAAATGCCACTGGAAAGTAATCACACACTTCTACAGTCCGAAATAGTATTAGTGCTACCTCAGCTCAGCTTGAGAGAGTTACACACCTATGCATTTACCTCTGTGGAGGTTCCGTAAATCCAGGAGTTTAAGAATATCTTACAAATACACTAATCTAAAATCTTGATACACAACTTTGAAAAATAAGTAGTTGGATATTGTATTTTTAAGACACACCTCCCAATAAAATAGCTAGAAAACAAAATCTGTGAGCTTTCTAATAGCACTAGAGAATCATGTTGGCTAAATGTGGCTCTTTAAAGAAAACATCAAAGTTATAATGCAAACATAAATGCAACACAACACAGAAAGACAGACCCAAATCCTTCCAAATTAAAAATCTGAAGATCAGTTAAAAAAAACATTGACATAATGAATCAACTACTTAATAAAACTAATAAGATATAAGATGTTATTCTGAAATCACACCTAGCAATTTCTAGAAATCAGGCCAAAAACTGCCTAGTCTCTTGTAAACTGGATGTCCTCACTGGCCTCAGCAACCAACTCCTCCTTTTGTGTATAGTATTTAATTACACTCAACAGCACAATAATATTTCAACAAAAACTAAGATAGAACTCATCTCAGCATTATCTACAGGAAAAAAAAAAAAAGAAAGAGATGAAGAAAAAAGGAGATGCAATTGTCTGAAATAAGAAACGTTATGGTAATCCTATCCTTTAAGACTTGTGTGTGCTTTCAGCTTTACCATGTGCACAACAAAACTGTGAATTCTGTAAGCTACCATACATTAAATTGCCAGACCCCTGAACTTCCACTGTTTAAAGTGATCAGGCTCAAGATGAGAGAAAAAAATGAAATCTGCTGCTCTCCAGAAAAAAAAAAAAAGAAAAAAAAAGTACTTTGAAGAACTCAGAAGAACTTGAGAACTTTGTTAAACTCTTCTACCCCTCCCCTCATATATATAAGAGAAAAAAGCCTAGCCTTAATTCTTGAAATATTTGGTGAAAACAGCAGAAAATGTATAAAGACACACAGACAAACCAATACCAGATATGAAAGAGTACAAAGCCAACCCTTCAGAAAGCTAGAGGAGATTACTGACTCCATGAGCGTCTCATAGAGCCCAAATTCAAAACATGGTAAAGTATCTTCAAATAATTGATAAAAAAGACCAGTAGTGAAGTACTGAGGTTGAAGAGGAGGAAAAAGATGAATCACAAAAAATAAATAAATCCATCACATACAATGTTCTTTCTGTTTTTTTTCTCATACTCAGCGGATCTCTTCACCTACGATGCTCTGTGCCCGTGATTTAGAAGGAACAAATTGTATGAGATGGCTTCTTATCTCAGCATTCTGAGCAGTCCAATTCACTTACTGGTTAACTCACTTTCAAACATCCGAAATGTTTTGTTTCAAGGTTTTAACAGTGCTTGCCCCTGTTTTTATAATCTGCTTTTGCACCCTGTAGCTGTACCACTGTCTGAGCAACTAGATGTGGACAACAGCACGAGCAAAAGCAAGCTTCTTTCCATTGAGTAAAATGTGGCATTTTAAGTGGTTTTGTTGCTTAAGAACAGAGCAGAATTGTCTTTGGGATGTGAAATATTTCTTCCAATATTTAAATCAAGGTATCTACAGGACCAAGTCCTTAAAAGGTGCAAGAGACTGTGATAGAAGAATGGGTTTACATGCTTAGGTTAATGCTGATCTCCAAGCAGTACTGCTCCTTGTCTTAAAGATCATATCCAAATCTCAGAGAGCATAGGGAAAAGACAAAGAAGATGTGGAAAAAAAAAAAAAGAAAAAAAAAAAAGAAAAGTTTATTTTTGAGCTAGCTTCAGTGCACCTTGGAGCTTTGATATTTTCTGTTCACCTTCTATTTCCATTTTTCATTTTCCTAGACACAGCTGCCTATTCATAAAGGCAGAAAGATATTGCTTAATATAGTATCAGTATTCTTGGTATAGCACTGACAGATTAGAAAAGGTTGTTGAAAAGCAAATGCATATATGCAAATGTTTTTCTTATTAAATGGAAACATTCCAAAAACTCAAATGATCCATGTGAAATTTTAATTATAACTTAACAGCTGTTTGAGCTAATTGAAGGATATCAGAAAGGTGATTTCCTTCTCATTGTAATTAAAGAGTTAAGCCTAATTTACTGTTGTCAGAACAAGACTAAATACCAATCTGGTCTGCCTAATTACATAAAAAGGTAAACAGGAGAACTCCAAGAAAGGCACTAGAATGCTTCCTCCCCCCCTCATAAATAATAAAAAAATAAATAACAACATAGTAAAAGAAAAGTAAAACAGACAAGTTTCTCAGGAATCACTTCTGCCCTATATCTTTTCTGGCCAGAAGATGGGCAATGACCTTTAAAGCAAGTGAGCAACTCACTCTGCTTTGCCACGCTTTTATTAATATTGCCTGGAAGCTATTTTCATTTCCATTTCCTTGGCTCTGCAGCCTCATTGTTTAATATAGTGGCTATGCATAAAGGTAAACATATGTTTTGCATTCATTCATGCTGCATTATCTAGTTGTCACCAGCAAAAGAATAATGGCAGTGCAGAAGTAATACTGAAATACTTGTTGGTCTAAGACAATATTACATTTTTTCCCTCCTGTAACTTTGAAAATAAAAAATGAGAACAAAAAAGTATGCATATTAAAATGCATATTTACAACAGAGATCAAAAACAGTTAAATGAGTTATTAAATACAGTGGTCTTCATAACAAATATAAACCTTCTAAATGTACCTGAACAAAAAACAGGAATTATTTCTATAACATAAAAAAATTCAAAGATTTTCTTTTCTAAGCACTCCATTGATTAACAGATAACCTGTGCAGATCATGGGAACTTCGTAACTGTACCTTTTCCTACTTCCCTTGCAACACAACTGCCATTATTGAAAAGAAGCACAGAAGATTCATCAGAGATATAAACCCTGCTTGCAGGTATCAATAATATTCAGTGTAAAGTTAATTGGTAAAGCATGAATTATGCCAACATTTATATATATTGCACTCACTAAGGTATGTCATCTCCAACACATTATACTGAACGACAAATAATTCCAAAGTGATATATTCAGGCATTAGGGCAGAAGCAGTGAGAGATGAGTGAAACAGTGCAACCCATGAATGATACTTCCCTGGAAAAAAACCCGTCTGCATATTTAATTCACATTTGTGACACACCTGAACTTCTGCGTGGCTCATGTGCCATTGGCATCAGATCTTAGGGAAAATGAGCAGCGGGGTTCTAGGAACACAACAAGTAGCTCCATTACAGAGCACGTCAGGAGGAAGCCAACTGAAAAAAAGTGAAAATATTCAGAACTGTTTTGACCACATGAATCAAGGAAGTGCTAATGCAATATCGCAGGTGTTTAGGATGTTTTTAGCAAAGGCCAGAGCTGGTGGGAACAGAGCCCAAAGAGTCTTGGAGCTGTGCAGAACCTAGGCTCACAGTAAGGCATCCTGTGCTGAACATCATCTGTGGCCAGACAGCTGTAGTTTTCATTTGAGTTCATTAAGGCTATTTTAAACAGGCATAAGTAAAACAGAGGACGAATCACACTGAAAATGTTAGAGACAATTTTGCATTAAGGACACTTACTGCATTTTGCTGCATAAGAATCCTTGTGTCAACTCAAATTGCACTCCAAGCACTAAACACTCTGCTTTTATGCTCAATTAATGTGACTTAATCCAGCCATAAGCAGAATATTTCAGACAACTAGATTGTACTGGGATTTCCCAGCCTCCTTGTGCTGTAGTGGTTCTCCTGACCTTGACAAATCTTTTGGTTATCTTCCATACAACATAATTTTCCACATATTTCCAAACAGCCAAAAAGAGACAACGCACAGCAAAAACTTAATAAGGAGTTATAAAAGCATTCTTGAAAACTATCTCTGAATAATTAACTTCAAAGCACATAATCGAACTATTGCAATTTTATTCTCTATATAATATTGCAAACATAAATTGTACACACTCCATTTCAGCTGCCATGCCCTTTCTTATAAAGCAGGGCTCTACTCCTAGGTCAGTAGGAACAACCAAAGATGTTCCCCTGCCTTCCTTCAGCTTCTTTCTCACTCATTTATTCATGCTTCACCCTATGCCCAGATGCTGCGAAAAATCTTAATGCAGATGTATTTCAGGGACATTCACAGAAATATTTACCTTTACAGGTTTACTTCCGCAGATAAGGAGCTACTAGAACCAAATTATTTTACTACTCATCTTTTTCTGCCCTGTCAAAAGTACATTTAATGCAATCTATGTGATGAATGTGGCCTCATGAAAAGTGGGAGGGAAAATTAATTTGGGGGTCTGGGAATGAAAAGATCATTTGTCATTACTGTGCTGAGCTGTGCCAGCAAATGAGTAGAACCCTGCAATGTATTGCTAAAAAAACACCGGCTGCTGCCTGCTTTCTGCCCCTTCCTTTAGCAAACTCCTCCTTCCTAATGCTTCAGTTCATCCTGAATGAAGGTTATTAGCAATACTAACCAGCCAGAGTGGCTAGCTGAGATGCAGTGGGGGTGGGACATGAATTTGTAAGAACTAATTTGTCTAATGTTCAGTAACAAAGGCAAAGCGTCTGCACTGTGAATTAATATAGCATCAATCACTGACTAACTGTTTCAGTACATGTAATGAGAATATTCTTAGACCAATCCTATGGTCTGCACAGACAGCTGGGAAGATAATAACCCAAATGGAATTTTATTTTAATGCAAGTCCCGTCTTCAAAGAAAAAAAAAAAACACCTAGGGAGACTACCTTTGGTGTATATATGTGCATATATACACACGAGCTTTTAAGAAGAACTTAAAATAATACAGTGTTTATTTCAAAAAAAGTAGTGCTGAATACTTAGGAAATTGTTCAGTTGATTATAAGGTTCCTGGTTGAACAGTCCTTTTCTTTGAATTCACTCTGAGTTGTTTTACAATCTCTCTAGTAGATGTTTTTAATGATGTAGTCAGCCCATCTTATTGCAATTTTAGTTTGTATAAAAATAAAGAATGCTTGAAACTAGCTTAATATCCAGAAGAGTGTTTTCTCCACTTCATTTACTGATCCCATTAAGGGCAGATACAAAAATGTATGTTTTATAATTTTATACCTTTATATGCAACCACAATTTGAAAAACACATCCACTTGCATTTCTTTAACAAAGACATTTACTACTTGTATAGCAACAACCTCCCATTGCTTTCAAAACAGATTTTTTTTTTTGACATCAAAGAAATAAAAAGTGTTATTACCAATCAAAAATGCATCTAGGCTGGGGTCACATGGAACAATTAATGGGTGCAATAGGCTCACTGCATTACCACTACTAGAAATATGGAGTTCTCTGTATAGAAAGATTTTTCAGTGAAAGCTAGGAGTACTAAAGAAGCCCAAAGAAGAACCTGAAAATGCAAAAAATGAAGAAGACAGACCTTTATTATGAAGATGAAAGTGAGTATACCCTTTAAAATAAAATGGTTCCCTGAAAGCTGCATACTACTTGCATTCTCCAGCACAACACGCCCAGCCTACTCCTTCAGCGCTCTCAACATGGGGAAGCCACAGCGAAGCAATGAGGATGTTATAGCCAGTATTTATAATGAGGAGATACGCAGCTCTTCTCAAGTCAGACATGACAAAGAATGAGAAGAAATTGCAGGTGATTACCAAAGCACTCTCACCACCTCAACCAATTTACATTATTACTTTATTAATCCCCTTGCTGCTTTCAGCAGCATTATGATAGCCTTAAACTAGAGATATCTAATATTGGTCTGCTAGGATGCCGCCTAGGTCAAATCATAGGCTTTGAACAGCGAAGGGTATGCTGCATTCAGTTTGAATGGCTTGGGATTTCACCCATTCTGTAATGCACGTTAGAAAGTGGTCTCAAATAACACACACACACAAAGTTTTTTCACACGCTGGAGGGAAGGGATGCCATCCAGAGAGACCTGGACAGGCTTGAGAGGTGGGCCTATCCGAAACTCATGAAGTTCAACAAGGCCAAGTGCATGGTCCCGCACCTGGGTCATAGCAGTTCCAAGCACAAATACAGGCTGGGTGGAGCAGCCCTGAGGAGAAGGACTTGGGGGTGCTGGTTGATGAGAAGCACAGCATGATCCAGCAATGTGCACCTGCAGCCCAGAAAGCCAACTCTATGCTGGGCTGCATCAAAAGAAGTGTGCTCGAGGCAGGTCGAGGGAGGTGATTCTCCCCCTCTGCTCTTGTGAAGCCCCACCTGTAGCGCTGTGTTCAGCAGAGGAAGAACATGGACCTATTAGAATGAGCTCTGAGGAGGGCCATGAAGATGATCAAGGAGATGGAGCACCCCTCCTATGAAAAAAGGCTGAAGGAGTTGGGGTTGTTTAGCCTGGAGAAAAGAAGGCTCCGAGGAGACATTATTAACAACCTTCCTGTATCTAAAGGAGGCCTACAGAAAAGCTGGGGAGGGACTCTTTGTCAAACGGTGTAGTGACAGGACAAGGGATAATACCTTTAAACTAAAAGAGGGTAGAGATTTAGATTAGGTATAAGAAAGAAATTATTTACTCAGAGGGTGGTGAGGCACTGGAACAGTTTGCCCACAGAAGCTGTGGATACCCCTTTCTTGGAAGTGTTTGAGGACAGGCTGGATAGGGCTTTGAGCAGCCTGGTCTGGTGGGAGGTGTCCCTGCCCATGGCAGAGGGTTTGGAATTAGATGATTTTTAAGGTCCCTTTCAATCCAATTCATTCGATGATAAATTAAAAAATTGTATATTCAGTTCAAATTGAAGACGATGCTATCCTCTTGGAGGGACAAGCCCTGCATTACAACCATCCTGTCTGTGAACTAATAACCCACAGGAAACAATGGAAGAGAGTGGACCACAGCATGGTGTATCTGAGCAGGAGCTTTTTGGAAGCATTATGATGTCAATAATCTGGAGAGAATCTACTATAATATATTACTGGGAGATGATACATAGAGGGGCCAGAAACAGCAAACAGAATTCCATCTGCCTTTTCCAAAGTAGCAGAGGAGATGAGGGAGAGCCACAGCTGCCCAAAACAGCATACAAGGAAGACAGTCCTGTATTGTTCTTCTTTCTTTGCTTAAAAGGGACGAATTGCAGCCATTCTCCTCCAAAAGGCTTCAGTTTAACCCATGCAAAAGGCTCAGTTTTGTGCTTCCATTAGTGAGAGATTCTGGAACTAAGTGTTAGTGTCATTTCACTTAAATTTTGGTAGATAAAATGTGTGTTTATGAGAAATATATATATATATATATATATATACACGAATAGAAATGTCCACACAGTGCTCTGACCAAGCAGGACATCACCATACTGGTTAAACTGACCACATCAAAAATATATATTTCTGTTATTTAGCTGTGGAATAATTACTTACTTGAGAAGATCAGAATGCAACTATTAGACACATACCTGAAATGTCCCTTTGCCATTTTCAGGTCACACAAAAATGTTTCTGGCTGCTTTATATATGTATAAGTATTGAGCCTTTAGTTAAATAGTGTACATATACACTGTTTTTACTGCTGGAGGATATAGGTCCAATAGCTCAAACTGAATTCAATGGAGAACATAAGCCTTTTTCCTCAAGATACTCAATAAGCGGTCCATAGCATCAAATCTAGGACAAGTCCTAGGAAGGAACTGTGATTCAAATACAGATTTTTTTTCCATTATTGTGACGGAGGAGGGAAGTAATTTACTGCAACTGAATAGAGACTGCAATGCACTTCTCTTTTCTTCTACTAACTGGTAGACTGAGGCAGGTGCAGGAAATAAAGGCACATATCACAACAGCTGCTCTTCTTCTGCCCAGCTGGAAGGAGAATTACACAAGAGTCTCTGAACCCACACTTCAATTCTTGTGACAAGAAAAGGGACTGGAAAGATTCTGTTTCCCTGGTCTTACAAAATGGCATCCCTGGAGCTCTTTTGCAATTTGGTCCTTGAAAAAAACTATTTCAATGAACATGAATGACTCAGAGGAGAAGCTTTGAATCACACATTGAGACTTACTCTCCTTACATGACCTACAATAGTTTCAATCCTTTTATGGATAATAAACAATTTTCAAAGGGAATATGATTTATCATTTAAAGGTATAAACAAGAAAAAGTGCCTGTTCTTCATTTTAAGTGCATCTTTCATCAGTTAAGCAACAACAACTCAAAAATTATGATGGCAATTAAATGGCAGCTATTATTGTAAGTATAATTTTCCTTCTCGGTATTTTATAAAGCATGTTTGTATGTTGACATCAGTACTGTTGACACCACCTTCAGACTATTTCTGTAAGACTAGTCATGAAAAATCACGAACTATTAAATAACATCAACTACTGGCAGTGAATACATGCATATATTTTGCTAATTTATGATATGTTTCACACATATAAATGGAATAAAATCAGAAATAATTATTTCATGTTAATAAAATAATCATTTAAAGTGCACACAGATTGGTTTTGTACACTGCTTGCTTATGGGAAAATCATAGTTAAGATTACATTATCATGATTTTTGTTGGAAAACAGTATTTGACAGCCATAACAATCAAAAGTGGGAACACTAAAATTCCCAATGACAACTGATGTGAAGGAAGGAGTCTTCCACATGCATTCAGACATCCTATTATCTGTGGCTTATCTTCTGTTGTTGGATTTTTGTTTTGTTTTGGGGAGGTAGTATGGTTTGGGGGTCAGCTGAGTGCGTGGAATTAAAACCAACTTCCACTCCGGCGAGTTATCTATGGTGTGCAAGGCAGACACCATCCATTATGTAGCATTGTTGAGTGACAGCATGAATGGCAGTCGTTGCCAGTTAAAGCCATGATAAGACCTGGACTCTGAGAGAAGCTCCTGCTCCAGAGTGATCTCTATTGTTCCAGCCATCAATTTCAGCAGTAAGACTGATTCAAAGATAAGACAGCAATGATGCTGGAGTTTTACAAAGAAATATCTCAGCAAATAATCAGCTCTTCTGCATTTAGAAAGACACCCACGAAATTGATTTTTATTTTAAAGAGATCCATCGCCATATTTTTAAACTGAAGAACTTAAATACACACAGTTTCTTAAGAGTCAGAGTCTGATTCAAGGCAGAATTATTCTGCACTCAGTATTCAGATTCCCACGAGTGACTAACATCCCTCCTCTTAATCTCACCTCTCCTATCTCCCTTGTCTGTAACTTCATCGCTGCTGACGGGCACATTTGCCAAACTTCACATAGCACTGTCCCACCAGCGTAACTTTCTGCACGTCCAAATGTTAAGCGTTCTCACTTCAGTGAGGTGGCAGGGAACAATTCTCAGGACTGTGGGATCTCAACCAAGATTAATTAACAAGACCCCAATTTGCACATCACTTGAAAGAAAACCATTCAGCACTGTGGACAGCGCCAGGAGAGCCAAGGGTCAGGTTTTCAGCGTGCAGCATAACCCGAGTTATTTTCTTCAGCAAAAAGAGGACAGCCTTGCTGAACCTCTTTCTGAAAGAGTTGGTGAAATAGTAGCTTAAATGACCCAGCGTAATTAATTCACGTGAGTTTTCAATGAGCTTTCGATAAGTTCCCTCCATCAGAGACTATTAAGGAAAATAAATAACTATGGGGCAAGGGACAGAGTCCTGGAATTGATTCAAAAATTGTTAAGTGATAGGAAACAATGAGTAATGGCAAATGGCTGCTCCTCAGAATGAAGAAAATGCAACAGTGAATGCTCCCAGGGCTGCTATTGAGATGAGCACTATTTATTAATGACTGGGAAATGAAACTGCACAGCAAGTTAGGAACTGTGGTGATACTAGTTTATTGTTTTTTGTAAGTAACTTCTGGGTACTTTTATAACAACTATCTTAAAGAGAGAAAAAAAAAGTGAAGATCTATGATAATACTGCAAGTAGTAAAATGAAACTTGATTAGGAAATATTAGGTTAAATACGAGGAAAGAGATCACAAAATAGTTTTTTCAAAGGGGAAAATGAAAATGGCATCACCAAGCCAAGATGAGGCAAGTTATTTGCAGGTATGCTATAATGAATAGTACTTCCATTTGTCTCTGACTATACCAGGTATATCAACTAGCCTTTTTCATTTTCTGGTAAGAGAAAGCATTTGTCATGATGACTGATTAAATTTAGCTTAAACAGACACATATTGTTCCAAATTAGGGGAAAAAAAAGTCCACAAACATTATAGTGTGGGATTTATGTACATCACATAGTGATAGCTGGACTCACAAGATCAGTTGAAGACTGAAGACCATCATTTTCAGTTGCTTCAAATTTGCAATTATTTTACAGTCATTAACTTAGAACATATAGTCTGCCTTCTGAAGATTTCATTTCTCTTACTACATTTCTTTGCACCATGAGGAAAAATGGCAAAAGAAGTTTGGCTCTGAAAACCAGTAGAAGGATACAAAATAAGAAATACATGCCTTATCATTATACAAGTATATAATGTTTTATTTTTAATGTTCATTAGTGTGTCCAGTTACATATATATAACAAAAAAATATATATATGTAATTGGTTCTAAGGCCGAACCAGTAAAAAAAGGGAATTAAACCCAGCAAAGTTCAAAACTGTATAGCACCCAAAGTGATATACATCTTAAAGAGAATTTCACAGAGATAGCCATAATTAGGTAGTATATATTAAAATCTGATCAGGTTCCTTCCCCCTCCCCCCTCCCACCCCCCCCAAATCGCATAAAATAAAGGGAGTTTTAAATTAAAGAACGATAAATGCAGAAACATTATAAAGAAATACTTCTTTTACATTGTCAATGGAATTGGCTAAAAGATCAGGTCATTGAGATAAAAACCGTAACTACATTTTAAAAAGAATTGAAAAATTTTATGACTGCTAATAACATTTGTAGCTATGCAAGCTAGGATAATAAGGGTAATCAAATCTCATGCTTCGGGGTGTAAGACAATGAACTGCAGGGTTTAGAAAGAAATGTGCACTGTCACACAAATGGGTAAGATACATTAGCAATTTGGGAAGAGATTTACCTTCTTTTAAAATATCAAGAAATAGCCACTGCCAGAGGCATGGCACTAGACCATAGGGACCTGAGGTCTGATCTGCTGTGACAAATCCTTTGTTATTATGAGTTTGACTTTGATAGACAATAGATTCTCCAGAGTTTTACGGAGCTGAATTCAAATTAAATGCACATGCTCTATGAAAGCATAGCTTGGAGGAAGGATCTGAAGGACAGAACTGTTAGCCAGTAATTAAGAGTTCTGTACTGTGCTTTCTGGCAGCAATTATTTTAACATAATTCTTAACAGAGTCTATTAAAGAGGAAATGCCAATTAGCAATAGCTTATTGCACAACAAAACAATGACTACTGATATAATTTACTACCATAAACTACACAGAGAATTGACTGCTGAAAACAGGATTGGATGTTTAATTAAAAACAGGGGAGAGGGAGGGGAATCTGCATGCACTGAACATACACATGTCTGATGGAACTTCAATTCCTACATAGGAAGCTCAATTCAGAATCATATTGTGCTATCCGGGCTATGCTTATTATTTGAGGATACCTTTCAGATTAGAGTGAAATGATTAAATTTGGCACAAGGTTCTTCAGAACTGTCTGCCAACCAGACAGTTGCCCACTAGGAGAGAGAGCAACTTGTGGGCACACTGCTATTCCCACACTTTTACATCAACAGGAAGTCAGCCAAAAAAGGATAGAATGTGCCCTCAGTGAAACAAAGGGAAACTAATCTGGATCCATACATAGAAGACAATTTGCTGTTCTAGGGTTTTCTAGCAGTGCTGCAAGTGACTTCCCCACATTACAGTCCTTTCCTCTCCCATCCAGTCTGAGTCCTATTTTGTCCCTCACAAAGTTGCTACTGATAAATGCCTCTTTTTGAAAGATTTATCAGCTGCACCTCCAATTTCCTGAATGTGTTAAATTGCAGGCGTGAGCTGTACATGGCAGCAGTTAGCTTCACTGCTTCCAGGAGCTCCCCACGCACAGTTCCGATACCATCTAGAGCCGCAGATATTTTACATAACTACTCTGGAGGCCCAAGAAAATACAGGCAAGCATTGAAGTCTTGGCTAGAGGAGAATCAAAATGAAATATGGAAAACATAGAAAACATGCAGCCAGTGTTGTGTAAAGAAAATCTAGTCAGGGACACTTTTGGCAACCAAAGGCTCTGAAAGAATTAGTATAATACAGTATACCTTTTTCAAGCATCCAGAAGTGAAAAGAGAACTCCAAGTTTAGCACAGATTTGCCAATTGTCCCTCTGCTTCTTAGTTCTAACAAATGAGAGAGAACCTCTCTATATTCTTACCTACAGAAAAGAATGACAGCAGGAGGAAGAGAATTACCTTTAGGCTGGAGATTTAGAGGGCCCGCACTGTAATCTATCCCATTAAAGTGATAAGGCATACCATCACGTAAACCTGGCATGCAATGGCATTGATGCACTTAAAGAGATAAGATGATGAAAAGAGAACTGAGAGATTTACAGCCGTAAGAGCTGCACTGTTCTGCAATCAAGATTTTCAGCTATGTTGGAAAACAGTTTGGCAATATTAACTAAAAGATCACAGTTCTCCATAATAAGAGTGAAAGGAAGAAAGAAAAAAAAAAAAAGAAAAAAAAAATATGTTCCTGATTTCCCCTTAGAGTGTGGAATAAAATTGGAATAATAGTTTGTTTTTTTTTCTCGCTCATTTGGTAGCATGAGAGTTAGAGCCCATGTACAGACAGATTTCTCCATGAACTCTTGAGTGCAAGTCAGATGATCCCCAGAATTCAGTTTAATTTTGTTATATGCTTTCTTGCTTTCTGAACTTTTAGTTTTGTGCCTTATTTTTGGGATGGATATATGGAATCTAATTCTTTGGCTCCCAGTTCTGAATCTCAGAATTAATTATCTCTTGTCTCAATAAATTAGCAGGCAATCCTTGCTTTTAAAAGAGGATATAACTCAACTGTGCTTTGTCTGTCTACCTCAGAGTGAGCTCATGCTTCCCAAAACCTCAGGTCACATGTAGTACTGCAGAAGATGGTATATATTTACTGACGAACCACCTGATTGATCTGTTTTCAATTTTAGATGGCATTTAGCCTTCCTCTGGAGAAAAACTGCTTTTTATTGGTGTTTTTCTCCTCCACTCCCCCCCACCCCCCCCCAGTCTAGAAACACTGAATTCCTCTTCAGCATAGTTTTCTTAACTGTCATAAAATAGAAGGAAAAAATCATCAAAACTGAATTGGGAACTAAATAATGGTTATAAATTATCTTTTCATGTACCTGACTTGATTTCTACAGAAATCAAACTCAACCTCAGATTCTCAGATGATGTATTAATCCCTATCTCATAAATTACTATTGTGCTTAGTAGGTTAGCTGACAAATTGAAAAAAAAACATAGCTGAAAAATTCTTCAGATTTTTCACTCAAAAACAGCACTACAAATCTTTCTTCTATTTCAAAGTAATTATTGGGGTTAAGGATTGGCAAAATGGATTATAAATACATGAAAGGGCTAGGATTTTCTTCCCATTTTAAGGTTGTCTGACACTTATAACACTGTCTCCAGATACTTAGTAAAAACAGGAGCAATTTTTGAAACAGAAACTGAGCCAGACAGTGCTTTAAAAAAAAAAAAAAAAAAAAGCACTGAGGATCAGTAAGAAGGTACAGACCTATTCTCTTTGTTTTAAATTGAAGGGTTGCTCTGAATGACTCCTAAGCTTTACTTAGATACAGACTACCACATAAACAACCAAACAGAGTGCAAGCTTTCTCCTTAAAAAGGGATGCAGTTCTAAGCCAGGATTATTCAAATTATTTTACTTATGACAGTTCCTATTTATATTTTCTTGTATGCCTGTCTAGAAAAATGTTTTCATGTGTGAGTCAGCAAACCCTAACCTGGAAAATCTAATTCTCCACAATACAAAGACTAAGGGAAATCAGCTTTTTTTCCTCCCAGTTTATTCTGAATGCTGAAGGGATGCATCTGACCAAAGAATTAAAATAGCATTGGACTACTCAGAAAAAGGGCATCTCTGACCAGAGATATTACAACTCAAAAATAAGCTTCTCAAAAGCAGACACTCTTAGAGATTTATGCTCGGTATTTAAAGAAATGCTTCATTGGAGATTTGTCTAACTTCAAATGTATTCCTCTTATAAACCAACTCTTTCATTCCTCCTGCATGAGCCCATCCCTCTTGGACTGTAAAAAGCATCGGAGGTCACTATCTATTCAAAAGACAGTTTTCATCTCTGAAAAACCATTGTATGTTGCCTTCCAAAATCAAGTTGCTCCTGTCTCCGTTTTGGTTTGAAATACATGGCTATACATTTTATGTCTACAAAATGATGTTTCAATTGTTCCAGCTGTAGTGAGGCTGACACAACTCTTTTCTGATGTGTCCACTCTCTATTTTCTAATTACATATCATATTATTTGCCTGATAGTAGTATAAGAGATGAAAACACAGAGGTGATCTACTGAACATGTTCTGCTTCATTAAACTTGACCAACAATCTGGTTTTTGTCTACAGCAAACAACCTGCCATTCACATCACAGTGCAGAGGAACTCACTTTCTTCCACCCATGCTATCAAGGGGGCTTGGAGGTCTGCAGTACATTGTTCTCGTATTATAAACCTTATATAAACAATCCTGCTACAGTTGTGATATCACAGGCTGTTAAATAGTTATAGCTCACCTATTCCAGAGCATTTCCATAGTGAACAGAGGGATGTCTCTGCTTCAGCTGGAATTCTCTGGAGTCAGAATGCCCTATATAAGGCATCTTGCCGATTACTTACATTTTCATGGTTTAGTAAACCAGCAAGTGCGACTGGTTTGCTGTGAGCACAAAGCAAGTGGACTAGTGACCAGCTTCACTCAGACACTGGGCTTTCAAAGACATGAAGTCCCCATGAATTAGGAATCTCTCAGAGGGAGGAGAAAGGGGAAGCCTTCAGTAGGCACTCTCTACCAGTTTGCTTACTCTATCCAAAACCTGGCAAAGAAGTAAGCTTGGAAGCAACCACAGAAAATATTTTGTGATATTCCCCATGAAAACTATTAGATTTGAGATAAGAAAGTTTAGATAAGTTACTCCAACATTTTATTCTTAGAATTGAACCTTACAAAATGCACGCTGTCATTTTAACTTGGGAAAATAGTGTACATTATTATTGCTTTGCAAGTTTCCATATTGTCTTTTTACTTTTACTTTTTTTTTCAATACAGAACCAAATGCAGATATTATCACTGCGGTACTTAGGATCAGGTATTTCTTTGTCTTGATCAGGAAGCTATCGTCAAAGGCTGGCAGAATGTTACACCAAAATGTCTTGCACTTCTGCTTCCACAACAGAAACATAGGCAGCACTGGGTTTCACAGATTTAAGAGATGAGTTCTGTTCAAGCTCCAGCTCTGTCCCTGTGTATATTATGACATCATAATGGCTACATCAGCTGTAATAAAAAATGAATTCCCTTGACATATATTACCCGTAAGTGCAGCCTAGTAAATAAATGATTCATGCAAGTTCAATTACAAGGGTATGATGTCTGTAAATGCTAAATACCTGCAAGCCAGCAACAGTAAAGGAAATGAACCCATGCAGTGTCAAAAATGCCTTCCAGCTACAAATCTGACCACACCTTTTATCCCCCCCACCAACCCCCCAGTAGAATTTCAATTCCTATTATGATAAAAAAAAAAAAAAAGAATATAACTAGGTCATTTTTGCTACAGAGTTGGTAAGAAAATCTTTTTAAGAACTGGAACTCCCATTGAAGACTCCAGGTTCTAGAACTAAAGTACATGTTGCTTGAAAGGGCTTCCTATCTTCATCTCAAACTTCCTGCCTCCTGATGTTCTTTGTTTTTCTACTGTGTAACAGGAAAACCACAATTCCATGGCCTATCTTCTCCAACTCATTCATTACTTTGTTCATTTGCTTGGGTTTTTACTCCCACAAAACTCCTCAAAATGCTCACCCAGTACTGGCAAAGCATAGACACCTTTTTGCCATGGATGAAGGTGAATCGTGTATTTTTTAAGATTTGACTTTGCAATAAGCATTATATTTTAATGTTACATATTATTGCATATAATTGCATTTTCAATACAGTTGGAAAAAAAGACAAATTGCAAAATCCCTTGTCATGCAGACAAAGAATGAAACCTCTATTTCATTGTAAGAGTTTATTTGTTATGACAGATTCTTGAAATGTCTTTAGCCCAACTGAAAGGGCAGATGCCTTTGGGATGGATCAAATCTTTATAATGCAGCAAATTAGAAATGCAAATGTCAGTTTGCTTAGTTTGCTGCTATTGCCATGGAATTAAATTTAAAAAACAAACAAAAAACACTTTTTTAAACTTTATTTATTCATTTTAAGTTGTCTAGCAGAATATTCTCTCACTGTGATGAAATAAACATTTGTGAGAACAAGGATAGAGAGAGTTCAAATTGTCACTCTGTGGGGAAATATATACATATTTACATATAGAATATTAGAGTCCAAAAGGGGTGAGTATTGACATTGAGTGGATATTTTTACTATGAGCAATAATGAGGGAAAACACCTCTTCTAGGTTTGAGGCATATTTGATATTAAAACACCATGAGACAGCTGCTGAACGTGAAAATAAAGTTGTAGTACATTTTGTTCACTTCTTTACCATATGGCTGTAAACTATTAGAACTTACAGCATCTGCTACAGAAAATCTTAGAACAACAAATCTTTAAGACGTTATAAGTGGGACTGCTCAACCTCTTGCTTAAAAAATAATACTCTTGATTATGCATTTCCCCTATACTGTACTGAAAATTTACTAGGAATGATTATTTATAAAATATCACTGCATCATTATTTATTAATGAATTTAAAGTGACACTAACCCTCCCCCCCCAAGCCATTTTTTCACACATGCACAACTTGATTCTAACCAGAGACACAAATAAAATAGAGGATGCAAATGATCTGCACTCTTCCTTAGTTTACAGGCACTTAGTATACAACAGTCAAATGACCTTAACTGCATGGTATTTAACCGTTTGTACACATGAAATACAATTCAGTATCTCAGCCATATTTTATATAGCAATAACAACGTTGTCTGATATGCATATTTCTGCCCAACTCTTAATGACATTTAAAGGTTGATCATTATGCCCACCTCCCCTGAAATTATACCATATTGCAGCATTTATCTTTACAGATTTCAGCAACAATTTCTAATTTCATTTTTTTTAAAAAAAAGGAGTTAACACTACTGTGCAGCTATATTAAAAGTAGATACATGCAATCAACTTAGTCCTCAAGTGTAAACAAAAGCTAATACTGTCAATGCTGCATACCAATGTGTTTTTTTTTTAAAAAAAAGGACAAAAATATAGTAAATTTTCTACACGCTTTGCTTTTACTTTAGAACTATAATTAATTTGGTGTTTGTCTAAAAATATGAGGCCCTGTATATACCCTTGCAGACACAATTGAAGGAATCATACAATTGGCTTTTATTACTTCAGTGTTCTCCATCTAAATTCATGCATATGGTATAGTATGCACAGTTAGAGTTACTAAATGCACAGATGCAGATGTCATCCACTCCAATGAGTATATTTACTACACATATTCATTTTCTTGGGAAGCCACTCAAGACTCAGATGTACCTTGGATTCCCCAGGAACTTCTTTGTACACATTGTGTACATCAGGTTACACCATACCTTAAACTTCTCAGTATCCCACAGCCATACCTTCTGCAATTTTCCTCATGAAGATATAGGAACAGGGTTATGAAAAGGCTATGGGTAGTCAGAAAAGGAAAGGCAAAGTTGTTCACACATCTGTGTCTTTATGAAGATGCACCAAAACCTCTCACAACTGTGTTACCAGTTGTGACAATATTACAGTTCTGAATCCAAAATCTGAATTTGGATTTGAACAGTTCTGTCCCTAGAGCCCATACTCAAATGTCACAGAAACACAGAAAAACGGGTCCATCCCCCCCCAAAAAAAACTACTTTCATAACCCACTCAAGGAAGAACCATTCCTTCTGAAATGACAAAGAATACAGCTTCACTTTCACTCAGACCTAAATGACACCAAGCACTCACTGCTCTAATGGGGAAGGAACACGTCTCAACAATTTTGCTTTTAGAGGATGAGCCTCCTGATACTCCCAAAAAAGTAAATGGGAAGGAGCTAAATTTTTCTGCTCTGACAAATTTCCTAAGGGAGTCCCTCTCTGCTTACTCACTGTAGAGAGAAACAAGGATGATCAAATGCCACTTGGTGAATACTCGATGCAAATATCTTCTAAATATGAACAGGTGTTACTACAGCCTGGACAGACATTGGAATGAGTTGGCTCCAGAGCAGGGCAAACCCACTGAAATCTTCATCCCCTGCATTCTCTTGTTCCATAAGTAGTCTGCTAGCAAACAGCTTCAGATTTCCCAGGAGACTGTATCTAACCAAATGATAAGTTATTATTTTAAAGATGTTCTCTCAGTCAGAATATCCAATATTCTAATTAATATCCCTCTAAGATTTTTCTTTGTCAATTATTTCATTTTCATTTTCTAATCCTTTTCTCTGATACTTGGCAAGGTTTTTCAGGCTACACTGTGCTTGTGCAGATATTTAAACTAGAAGTAAGGTAGCAGGAGTAGGCCTAGTAGATTTAGCATGTATTTCTGCTGCTTTAAGATTAAATGATGAAGTTCTTCACAAAACAAAGCTTTAGAATTTCTATTAAAAATTTCTGAAATTAAGATCTACCAGACAGATCTGAAAGGCAAGCTTCCAAACAGCAAATGTCAGAAAACATAAATGCCAGAAGTATGCATGAAGGTAGTAGCAGGGGAAGTAAAATGTCTCTAGACTGTATTTTTCACATGTTGGTATCAGTGTTCAGATTGTCCAGTGATTCAGCTAATCTTTTTAATGACACTTTGCAACAGGCAATTGTAAAGGTGATCTAGCTGTTGCTGTAATAGGCAATCTGACTCGTCTGATATGGCAGCTATTTTCTGAACCATCATTATATCTGTAAGGGTATCAGTTTTGAAAATAGCAGTTTATTGCTCCAGATGACCTGTTTCAAATGTGATACGTATCTTTTTCTCATGCCCATCAGATTTGCATCTCTATTTTCTTCTTATCCATTTTTCTTTTGCAAGTCAAAGTGACCTTGTACATTAGCAGTATTCAGTATGGCAGAGCTTCACACTAAAACATCAGTATTATACGTGTGGATTCACCATGCACTTCTATCTCTGAATAAAACATGCCAGTATTTTACTAAAATAAGTTCCACCACTGGAAATAAACACCAAAAGCAATACTCTGCCACACAGCATTCCTTTTATTCTCAGAACTCTGCTTCTTAAGAAAGATCAGCAATTGACTGATTACTTAGCAACCTTACTGAGCCTGATAGAGTCACACTGTGATAATGGAACTATCAATGCAGTTATAATGTACTTACACACTGCAGATAGCTGTTTCGAATGGAGCAACAGTTCCTTCCAGCTCAACGCTTTGCTGTAAGTCTAGAAGGCCTAGTAAAGACTGAACATATACCCTTAAAAGGAGTTACAAAGATGTTTCACTGACCACTAATCTTTTTGTGCTACATTAAATATTGCCAATGCCACTTTTTCCACCGCTGCCATTTTCTTTCTTCTCATTGAACAGTAAATTGTAAACTGATTTTCCACGGAGAAACCCAATGTAATAAACATTCTTCAGTGTACTACCCTTCTTCATATTACTTTACAATAATAATACAGCTAGTAATTAGTAATTGACCACGCTCCATCTTATTAGCACATTATAGAAGTTAAGATTTTTATACAGTTACTTTACACAGCAGACCAGCCAAGTTGTACAATGATAGTACAATTTATATTACAAAATGTACTTATCTAGATGTAAAAGTTGTGACAATGGGTAGCATTTACATAAGTGCATCAACAAAGGGATGCTTAAAACCAAGAGGGATGTAGGCCTCAATTTCACTGGCTATATCCGGACCAGAGAAACAAAACCAGAGCCATTTCCGGTCCTGAGTGCAAGGGGCATGGCTCAGCCAAGATCCAAACAACTGGATTGTCTTCATCCCCAAAACAGTGGCTTCATTCACTGTGCTTATTTCATTCCTCCAGACTAACCTTTATCATTTACGTGCCTAGGTAAGCAACATACTCATCTAAGGCTTCACAACTAGACTAGAGATAAATTGGCATCTCTGGAGATTAGTCTGTGTTTACCTTGAGTGCTCTAGCCTAGATGCTGGTTGCTTTAGAGACTCTAAAGGAATCTTATTTTAAACATAGTTCAAAACAAAAATGCCTTCATTCAGTTCATGAAGCTATGCAAAAGGTACCCTGGCTCAACAGAACTTAAACTTGTTTGCAAGTTTGATTCAAATTCAGTTTTATCTCACTAGCATTTCTCAGTGCATCCAAATAAAGCATCTTCAATATAACATTTTTAAGACCATAATAGAATGTTTTTGTGGTTTTTGTTTGTTTGCTTTTGTTTAAGTTAAAGAATGTTAGTATGTTAGCTGTTCTAGGTTGGCCAGGCCTGGTGAAGGTCACTGTACAGCATTTAAAGTAGTAACTGAAATTCATGGAATTTATGGAGAATGACAAAATGTGAGACAGGAGGGCAAACAGCACCCATCCTTGCAGCTGGAAAAAGCAATCGGAAAGGAGTGAAAAGCAGTCAGTCTACTTTCAATAACTGGAAAGATACTGAAACAAATTATTAAACAATCAATTTTTAAAGACCTTAAGGATAATAATGTGATAAGGAACAGACAGCATGGATTTTCCAAGAAGAAATCAGTCAGACCAATCTAATTTCCTTCTCTGACAGACCAACTGGTCTAGTGGATAAGGGACAGGCAGTAGTGAAGTCAGGCTATATTACCTCTAAAGCTCTTGATGCTGTCACACATGATATTCTCAGAAGCAGAACAGCAAAATATAGTTAAGATTGAATTAGTATAAGTTGCTTGCACAATTTAAAGGATAGTTACCAGTTGTTCTCCATTAAGCTGAGAAGAGATATCAAGGAGGTCTGGAAGGATTTGTTTAAAGTCCCAAAAAATCTGCTGTTTTCAGTAATGTTTTGGATGATGGATTAGATTGTATGTGTATACAATACACATTTTGTATGTGTGTACAAATACAACAGATGTCAGTATGTTGACTATTCAATGCAATTTTAATGGTAGCATTAAAAATCAGAACTACCTTGATAAACTGGACAAACCATTCACAGAGATATATGAGGAACAACAGGCTAGCACCAAAAAAAAAAAAAAAAAGTGCAAAAAGCCTGAGGTGATAGCATTTTACCAGGAAAAAAAGAGAGACAATAATAGCTGAAATAGTGAAATTGTTAGACAGGTGACGATAGTTTTCTGTTCTCTGACCATAGGACAAATTACAATCTGCTTAATCTGCAATCTGTGAGAGGGTCGGAGGGGTGGAAAAACAAACAAACAAAAAAACCCACACCACAGCAAAGTAAAAAGTCTTTACAATAGTTTTGTCTCCAGTAACATTGGGAAAATCTCATTTCTGACATTTTTCCAGATTGGTTATTATCTCTCAAAGACAGTGATATACTCTACCTTGTCTCAGAGCAGAGGTCTAAACAAGGGAAACTCTTGAGGCTTCTTCTGGACTTCCTTGTTCTAGTATCTCACAAAAGTAGGAATAGTGTCATCTATCTACGCCTCCTCTCAGACTGAGCTTTCATTTGTATATGTGTTACCTTCACCTTAATCCCAAGCCCACAATACCTCTTTTTTTTTTTTTAAATTCCCCTGAAAGACAGTAAAAACTTCAAACAAGCTAGATAATAGAGGTCACATTTGTACATCCATCTTTGAATTACCACCAATTCAGTATTCCATTTTAGCTGCAAAGGGTCACAGCTCAGGCGCAGGAGCATACCAGAAGGCAGTGGCAACTTTTTAAATCTAGCTGGAAGATAGTAAATTGTGGGTTTGGTCTGCATTAAGAATTAATGAATAGATTTGACTGCAGAATCAAAGAAAATATACAAAAATCCTTCAACAGCAAGTAAATATAAAGTTGGCAAGGAAATTAAATGAAACTTGCAGCATTTCCCTATTCACCTTACACTTGAGCAAAAACCCTTCATTTCATGGATATCAGATTGAAACTTCCAGAAAGAACTCTTCTCTAAAATGTACATGAAGGCTTATTGCAAAATGTTAGTGCATTACATTGCTTATTTTCCTCAGATGAAAGTGTCTATGTTAAAGTCTTGTTTTAAAACAATAAATATGTTGATAATCAAACATTAAGGTGTTAATCTATTCTATGATGAATAAAAATGTACTCTGAACAAACAGCTCAGAAGACGGACCTGGCACTAGTCACACAAGAAGAGAGCTTACCTGCCAGAGGAACATCCTTTACAGGGACGGGGGAGAGGGATTTTCCCCATCATGATGATTTTAAAATGGAATATTGGTACATACTGAAGAACAAAGAACTGAGGGAAAGGACTTCATGCATTTATGACAGCTGCCACAATATCCCCCTATTTTGTGACTTAGTTGAAATTGGACAATAAATCAATGAACCTCTAGCTGATTGTTACCTTCAGTGGCATACGATGAAGCATAATTTAAAAGGTGATTTTTAGGGGTAATTCTCTGGAGCTTTTGCATTTGAGGTTTATTTTCTTTTCCCCATGAAAAACGTGTCAAACCTGTACGTAAGATTGGGAAAGTTTTCATCCACACAGCCTGCCTCTCTTCCTGTCTTCAGCTGCCTCTCTTTGCAAGCCATATCATTATTATTTTGGGGCTAGCTTTTCAGATTTGAAGTCATGCTGACTTTCACAGGAGAGATTACAGTACAGAAAGCAATGGCTGTTCATCACAAGCCTCTCAGCTGGGCCCTGCCTTCACTTTTTTTTTTTCTTAAAGCAAGCAGACCCCAGCATCCACATGCTTCAATCAGCTAGACCAAGCACTTTGTATTCTGAAACAGAGGTCATACCAAAAACCCCTGACGTCCCTTCCTAAAGAAGGAAAAATATACTATAGTTTATGTGTGCAGCTCATTCCCTTTCAATGTTTTGAAGAGGTTTTGTCATACAATTTCATGTGCTAGAATTATTCAGGACATTTTAAATATGATTACTCAAAGTGAACCTATGCAGTTCTACTGTCCCATAAATCGCATTAGTAATATAAGTGGATAGGTAAATTTTAGATTTGTAAATTTTAGATTTTTATTTTAAATATGCCCCATAATATTACAAAATTACATTCCAAGGTCAATATCAAGCAACATTATCTTCATAAAGAGTTAAATATAAAGCTTAAAAATGAGCATATAATTCAACAGATGGACAGTTCATGAGCTTAAAGTCCAGGTGTTTGAGTTCTCTGCCATACTCACATATATACTTAAGTGAACTTACAGTGCAAATGACATTTTCACTTTTTTTTTTTTTCTTATTAAACCCAAAATATGACTTCACCTGATCCAGCATAAGAGTATACTTGGTAATCCCCCCAAAAGATAATCTGGATATAGTAAAGATTTTTGATTTTGCTTTGTGTACCATAATAGCCAAAAAGAAATGAACTTTCAGTCCCACACATTCTCAAGAATACAATTTGACTTATCAAGCAATCTCTAGATTGACTTGGTTAAGTACTTGGCAGGATATTAGCAAAAGTTGGACTCAATTCAAGCTTCAGTTGCTTTAATCAATACAGCGTTTGAAAGCTTTCATTCCACAGCAAGAGGAGATCAGAACTTGAGACTTGACAAAAACAGCAATCAGCTATCTGTTGTCTTAGCAGAGAATACTAAAAGACAGTAATAAGAAAAAAAAAATAGGCAAACAGCATCAATGACATAGAAAACAAGCCCCGAGTAAGAAATTAAGGTTTTCCTGTAAGTGTACTAGCAGGAGTGATACAGGTAATTCATTAACTAAGATATGAAGGAATAATTATACAAGTAAATTTAATCATTCTCTGCAATGCAGTGGCTTTATAATATTTGAATATCCCACATGTACATCCCAGATGTACAAAGCAGAACGTTTAAATATTAATCCTAGCCTTAAAAGAGCATATTTTCAACAAATCTGAGTTTACAACAAACTAGAGTTTCATTCCAGAGAAAGGGTATCCAACCTTTCCATGGACTTGAGTAACTTCTAAATTTCAGATTGAACTGTGATCACAACTGGAGAAATGCAGGCGGCATATGCAAGTAAAGTGACACACAAAACAGTGTCAATCAAGCTGATGTTTAGGTGACAAGCCTTTCACTCTATCTTCAGAATGCTGTTGTGATCCTGAGACATTTTCCTTCAAGCAACCAATACTCATTGGCATTCTTTGTTCTAGGGTATCAGACAGAATTTACAAAGTGAAGACATAGGTTAATCCACAAGGTCAGATACACACTGTGAAAAAATTCACAGAAGAGAATAATTGCCCTTTTCTACTACACTCTTTTCACTTTCACTTATTACACTGATTATTTTAATATTTTGTAAAGAGATTGTAACAGAGTAATAACATTGTTCCATATGTAAAGTTACAATGATTCAACCAAAAGCTATGACTTGATTGTGCAGTTTTAAGTTCAGTTAAAAAAAACAAGGGCAAAATTTGGAAGATGTTCATATTTTGGTTTGATCTGGGATGATACATAATATTTTAATAGTATAGTATTAAAACTGCATTATTATTAAAACCACTAATAAGGAACTCCTTTACACTAAGAAATAAATTGAAATAAGAGTATAAAGAACAGAAGAATGCAAGAACAGAAGCTGCACTATTTTTCACTTTATGAAAATAAGTTTGGCCCCACAGGACAACTGAGCTGCAAATAGATCCCACTTGTCAGGAGAAATGAGCAACTTCCTTTAGGTTAGTTGTGAATTCCAGGTCCAACAATTTGCATTATACACAAAAGTGAAAATGTACATCTCCGCAACTAGCAGCACGCAAAGGGAAAAAGAAAAGTGTCAGTTTTATCTGTCTAATGTCAATATCAGTAAAACTGAAAGCGTACATAATTATGTGCCTTCAGCTTAATGATTTCTCAGTACATCCAGGGACCAATTTTCAGAGTAAACTGGAGTAGACAGAAAAACAAACTTCTCCAAATATGAAGTGAAGTGTTCCATTTTAAGGAAGGCTTCGTCTCCATACAATTTTTTACCTATTTAAATAAATTAGTCCAGATCCACCACTGTACACCCATGTTCAGCACCCTCAAGTGCCTGCATTTTAATACTATTAATGGATTGCCTCTTGGACCATGGGGAGAAAGGAGGAAATTTGGTTGGCTGTTTTGACAGTGAGTTGAGCAGTTTTCACCATTCTGCACACTGAGTTCATGTTTCCTGATAACGGCCAGGAACCACATGAACACAAAAACTGGCCACATCATCTGGCTGTGGAAGACCAGGGAGAGTATAAAAAAAATGGCATTCCTCATACTTTATCACAAATTGTGACTATACACTGAACACAAATGAACACGTGGAAAACAAAAAACAATGAGAGGACAAATTACAAACATGTCAACAAATGGGAGGTGTTCAGGTATGTAGTACCCTGTTCATGCTGCAATGCCCACAAAGAAATGCGAATAGTAACAATCTGAGCTATGGCACTGGTGGCTTTTGCTGGTGGTTGCAGTGGTTTTTTTTGTTTTCTTTTTTTCCTTCTTCCTTTTGTGGCTTTGTCATCACTGTTTGCCTGATCTACAGAAATACTAATGCTGAAGTAGCAGACATGAATGAGCAAGACAAATCTTTGTTCAAGTGGGATGCTAATGCAGATGAGAGTGCTTTTCTCTCCCAGCTTTGACAGGAGGCTTCAGAAGAGGAAATGTCACAACTGCCACTTTCTTTTGAATTTCCTCTTTCCATCAGAGATAGGAGGGGAAGAAATGTTTTCAAGATTTACCTACTTCATGGGTAAGCAGGAAACCAACACTTAATGGCATATTCCTAATAAAATGTAATCTTTCATGAACTTCAACATACTAAAAGTTTCAGCCACGCTTTTGTTTCTTCAGAACAAAGAAAGGTGGACTGTGCCTGGCAATCTATACCACTCAGCTCTCACCATTTTTAATGAAAATATCTTCTCCAGACAAAACAGTCTTTGAAGCTTTCTAGAAATGGTCACGGAAGTTTAGCAAGAAACAACACTTCAAAATGGCATCAATTGCCACAAAATCAAATCAATGGGACTACTAATATGGATGACAAGATACGGCAAAATATCTGAGATGTAAAATAATTCAGTCTAGCCATTTGAATGTTCACTAGCTAGGAAATCACAGATATTTCAGAAGATATCTTCTCAGGTTAAGCATTGGCCCATGTGAATACTTTTTTCTTTCTTTTTCCCCTCCACATTCTTACTACGGCACCTAGCTAAAGCAATCTTTCTGTGGAATCTTTTCAAAGAAATCATAATAATCACCATAAAAACTAGAAACTTACTAGCATTTTCCCCAGGGCAAATGTTGCATGTAATCATGTATATAATAGTGTTTTTGTTGTTGTTGTTGGATTGGTTTTGTTTGTTTTTTTCTGGGTTGTTTTTTGTTGTTTTGTTTTTAAAGAGCCCCTATTCCAGTTACAAAACCATATCAATTGTAAAACATCACTAGAAAATAATTGCTGTTTCTGGAAAACAGTGAAACAGGTCATGTCATGGTTCATTGATCTTCCTGGCATGGACACTGCCTACATGCAGCATAATTACCGAAGAAAGGTATTAGACCAGCTAACTGTATGTATATGAAAAGGAAATTGTTCTTAAAGAGGTCAGCTATGGGTCACAACAAAGAGCTCAACGATTAAAGGAAGATACACATCCTTTCAATACACTTACTAACATAATATCAACCCATTGTTCTGTGCAGCTTCCCCATCCAGAAACCAGTATTATTACATTGTATTATTACTATCTAGAGATGGAAAATATAAATTATGCAAGATATCAATAAATAAGAGCTCCTAAATGGTCTTACACAATAAACTGCTGACCTTATGCATGGCTGAGTTTCAAATCCAACACAACATATAATTAGATAAATTTTGCTAATAAGCATAGTTTAAAAAAAAAAAAAGAAAAAAGAAAAAAAAGGCAGGAGACCATGGCCTTCAAAATTACGCACTTTTTTTTTTTTTATTTGTTACATTCCCAGAAATCATCTACGTAGTTACCTGGTTTAGCCCTCTGGAGCTGGAAGCTGGGTGTGCAGAGCTTCTTCTAAGACCTATCAAGACAAAGAACATGCCCCATGCCTTCACAGAGGAGGTGTGCAGTTAAGATTCTGGTTACCTTGCAAAACTGACCCATTTGAATTGCTAGGCTGGACCAAGCTAAGCACAAACACATCCATGTTGGTCACGTGGACATTATTAATAAATCCACTGAATGAAGGCTTTCTATCCATGCTGAGCACTGTTAGAAGAGATTTTCATTATAGAATTACTTCTCCAAACTTGAATTCCTGCTATTTTGAGTCCAGCTTCAACATCTGCGTACCTGGCAGATACTGCAAAACCATGAGGGCACAAATGAGATCCTAACGGAAGAATGGGTTGGATAATATGACAGAGAAGTTTAAACAGAAGAGCCAGTTGAAGCCTTTTAGCAGCCTACAACAATGTTGGAGATTTAGATGATTTAGAATGAACGGTTCCTACAGCTACAGTAAGCACCATGGTATGAAATCTGCTGTCACACAAGAATATAAAATGCATTAAAGTCCCTAAGTGAAAAGGCATTTTATAGAGTAGTGCATTTCTCTAATATAAGCAATAGTTAAGTGATATGTCACGGTCTTTCATTTCCAAATCTCTATGCTGTGTCAACTACATGGAATGAAACCTTGGACACAGAGTTGCTTATGTATTTTTGTACATAAATTTAAAAGCTCAGAACACTTTTTTTTTTTAAAAAGCCAGAGACAGTTCTATTATCAAACCAAAACATTCTTAGGCAATAGTGCTCCATCATTAATGGTCTCATATAATGTTCAGCTCCATGAAAAACTCCTGTGACACCCAGCATATAGGCAATACTAGCTGTTATTTTTGTGTTAGTGCTGTAGATGTTTGGAGAATTCAGAGTAGGATAACATAGGGAAGTCAGAAACAAGAAGAAAAAAAGAACAACATAACTGGCTGCAGAAATTACAAAGCTGCAGTGTAAGCTCTTTTTGTGATATGATACATATACACATCTTGAAATAATTCTTAAAAATTTAAAAATAGCTTTACCAAAAGAGACGGAAGAACAGAGGTTTTTAACTCCTGTATTTGGAATGAGGACTGGGGACAATTAATGACTCTTTACACAAACCATTAACCAACATGCTAAGAAACAATTACAGCAGAGAGAATATAAGGATGCTGTTTTTTTTCCCAGAAAATCAAGAAAACTCAGTCAAAACTGACTATAATATTATTTTCCTTGTAGAGCCATCTTTTTCAACTATCAGTCAGAAAGGTACTGCAAGACACTTAAGACCAAAATCCAAAAATACATACTCCAGTTATATAATGATTTAATTCACTCACCATCATAAATATTCTGGGTACAGTAGTGAGAAAAGAAGGAGGTGGTAAACTAACAGCATAGTGAATAAGACATTTTCAAAGACTTTTGTCTGTTGTTCATATTCAGAGTTTGGATCCAAAACACCATAAAAATCAAAGATCAAAATATCATAAAAATCAAGAATTTCAAGAATTACCTTGGATCTGGTAGAGCCATTTTTCTGCATCACCATCACCACTCATCGGTTGCTATTAATTAGCTTGCACATGAAAGAGACTAAGTGTTTAAGTATTAGTATATTGGTATATTTGCACATGAAAGAGGTTAAACCTCTAAATAGTTATTTGCAATTGCCATTGAAAGAATAGCCCCAAATGCAGTCTTGCAACCACATGAGTAATTAGAGAGTCCATAGAATACTTAACAGTTTAAAAAGTTTATCTCTGATTTTATGTTGCTATACAGAATCTTTCCCAAACTCCTGTTGAAGATTAAGAAATTTAGAGGGATTAGGAAATATTTCTTTTACTCATGTAATTTCTTTCACTGTTTACTCCAGTGCAAAGCAAGTGTTTATGAAAAAACACTGATGTGACACATTGCGCTGCATGCTTCTACATTTGTGTTCTACAGGTGTAGATACTTTTCTTTATGCAAATACAACAAGTAATTTACATGGAAATATTAAGCAAAAAATTTGGAAGAAAAAGTCATAAAACAAACAGTTTTGACCAAAGGAAAATAAACAACAACAAGTCAGAAGCAGAGCTTTGTCATTGTCAGAGCCCATGTTTATATTTAAGCCGAGGAAAAAAAAAGGTAAATTGCGTGGCAGATTTTGTAGCATTCAAGTTCTATATTCACCATTGTTGTTACGCTCTAAAACAACTCTGAAACCATTAAAATAATGTATGTATAAATAGACTCATTTTCACAACGTTACTCTGAAATCAATTTAAATAGTATTTACTACATTATAGCCATAGAATCATACAGGCTGGAAAAAAAACTTCAAGATCATTAAGTCCAATCATCAACCTAACACTATCAACTCTATCATTAAACCATGTCCCTAGGAACCACATCCGCACATCTTCTACATGCCTCTGGGGACAGTGACTCTACCACTTCCCTGTTCCAATACATGGCCACCCTTCTCCATGAAGAAATTCTTCCTAGTATCTGATCTAAACCTGCCCTGGTGCAACTTGAGACCATTTTCTTGCATTCCGTCACTTGTCACCTGAGAAAAGAGGCTGACAGCCTCTGTGCTGCAAACTTCTCTCAGGTAGTTGTAGGGAGAGGTGAGGTCTCTCCTCAGCCTCCTCTGCTCCAGGCTAAACAACCCTAATTCCCTCTGTCACTCTTCAAAAGTCTCATTTTCTAGTCCCTTCACCAGCTTCATTGCTCTTCTCTGAGCACATTCCAGACGTGTGGAGAAAAAATTCTTCTATAACCCCTGCAAGGGAGGGTGCCCTGACAGTGCCGCCACATCACAGTGAGGAAGATAGGAAGCATTTTTACCTCAAAAAATCCAGATAGGGCAGTGTTGGGGCAAGATGTCAGACCACCCTGCATCATGGGGGATACAGCTCTGCTTGCGGCGTCAGGCCATAGAGGCCAAGGGCAAATGGAGAACCCAAATCCAGCTGTGATGAGCAGGTATAGAGCTGCTAATAGAAATCTTCTGATTAGAGTCAAAAAGTTTAGGCTGTTTTGAATTGCTGTTAACCTCTGAAAAAGTCAAAATTATCCACTGTTATTGAACAGCGTACTGTTAAGGGCCTTTTTTCCCTTGGTTTTGTTATGGTGTTGCACTCAGACTGTTACTGTCATGGCCTGGCACTTGCAGCCCCCAGTACTGCTGTTACAGCAGGTTCTCAAGGGCAGTGACTGCCAGCCAGAAGAATCACCTTTGCATTCCATCTCCACCACCCCTTCCTTACCTCCTGTTTTTGTAGATTTCGTTTATATTAGAGAAAAATCAAAAAGGTAGTGCATTACACGTAGCTAGCAGTCATTTAAACATTCAATAAATATTATTCTGTAATATATGTGCACAGTAGCTTAGCAATTAGCCACTGTAAAACACCTGCTCTTGATAAGTGCACTCCAACCCATACTAATAAAGTCAAACAGAAACAACTAATAGGAAGTTTAGGCACGTCCTGGTGAAAAATATTAAGTAGTAGGGTAAAAGCATCCTTTTTTTTTTTTTTCACACTGAAGTTATGATCTCCACCTTCATTGATGTCAGTGGAGAAAGAAGAAGATGCGTATTTAGGGAACCTGTTACTTTTCTGTCCAGTTGGCCACCTTCCCTTTTCTCTTCTTCTGTTTTACTTTCCCCTAAAGCAATATTTACTGTGAAGAGTTGGTGTCTCATGGACTATGGATCCTGCACCTAAACCAGTGTGCATGAACCTGTCAACATCTTTTGTGCAACACCAAGCAGGAGCAGGCACCTGCTCCACAGGTAACAGAGCTCAGCCCAGGTCTCTCGTCCCGTATGCTTTGTGTCCTGCTCAGTTCATCTTATTTCTCACTACTTATTGCCTTTGTATATCTGCACCTGTTCTTATTTCTTCCTCATCTTAAACCAGTTCTTCTCTTTCACTTCTCAGTCTAGCCTAGCTCCTTGTCTCCAGTCCCCTTTGCCTGAGAACTCTTCCTTTAAGACAAGAAAAGCATAAACAGAAACCTTCAGTGTCTACCATTTTTAGGTATTCCTTTAATTTACATCAGAGCATATATTCATGAAAGCCTAACGTATTTGGCTGGATGGCTGACTTTGAATCCCTCCTCAACTTTCCACCAGGCAGCACTTATTCTGAGATTATGATATTCTTAAATAGGAGGAAGTGTCATTTCTTCTTCAGGTTAATGCATCAATACAGTTCCTGGAATCAAAAATCTCATCAGTGACAGCAAATGTATTTGATGTCCCAGAGAGACACAGAAAGACCCTGTTTTCATTTGCGCTTATTCTTTCCTCTTGCATTGCATTTTATTGTGAAGACTAAACCCAGCAAGTGGGGTATTTATGGTCTGACAAAGGCAAGCTGAAATGGCATAAAGATGTAGGGAAAAACCAAATGTGTCTGCCTGCCAAATTCTTCAAACTCTGATCTGAAAATTCCAGGTGTTTTATTCTACATAAAACAGCTTTACAGAACACCTACAAGAATAGCTTTGTCTGTGATAAAGCTGTTTGTATGCGATAATGCTCTGCAGTTTCAATTTTCAGCATTAAAACTTGTTTTACTGGCTGCATTACTCTGTATGACTCACAAAATGAACAGGCAGGCTGAAACACTCTAGAAATTAGTTTTAAGAAGAGGACAAATGAGATCAAAGAACACAATCTACATCACATTTTGTTGAAAGCACATTCTGCTATTAGATCAAATATTCTGTGTCACATTCTCCTGTTAACTCCCAAAGCAACTTTCTAGCAGGGATGAAGCATTTCTTACAGTTTGTGATGTGTTATGATAAAGTCAGACTGATTTAAAAGATCAATTCTTGTTTCACCATAAGTCCACAACCATAACCAAAGACTTTAAGATGTGTTAACTATCCAGAAAACATTAACAGCTATTCCTAAAAGGAAAGTCAGAAACTTTCAAGCAAAATGTTGTGGCATAAGTTTTTAAGTAAGGAAATTAACTCTTCAAAGCCACCCCAGTGATGTTACGATTGTGCAGTGGACCAGCAGGTGTACCTACAACCTCAACATTGCCATCAGATGTCCTGCCTCTGCCACCAAGCGCCTTCGCACACTGGACTGAGCACACCAGGCTGTTTCACGGCAGTGAGAGAGGCTTGGCCCCGGCACCTCTTACAACCAGCTTTTTGTTTGTTTGTTTTTTAACAAAATAAAATTTCCAGAAGTGAGGAAATTGGCACATTCATTCTTGAACTGAGGATAAATCAAAATATAAGATAGCTCAGGGCCTTGAGGTTTCATGGATATTTTCCCCAAGTAGAGGGTAATCTATTATAATCACTAATTTTTGCTATGCTTCTTAATTTTTCTGTTCACCAGCTTCCCTTTACTTTCAGAGGAAGGTCCACACACCAAGAACTAAGAAAGCTGGTTCTGCACATTGCTCGTTTCCCTTTAACAGGTAAGACGGACATTTCATTAACTTCATCAGTTATTCCTCTGGAAATCATACTGAACATTTAAGACTAAGAACTTGATTTTAGGTACATAGCTCCTAAAAAAAATAAATCAAATAAAATTGCAATATAAGACTCTGGTGAAGAGACAGTAACTATGTTGTAAATTGGGAAAATGCATGAGTAAGACACTGCCAAAATTGAAAAGGGCAAAAGGCAAAGTAATGGTTACAGCACACCACTGCTTTTACAAATAAATAAATCGTTTGCTTGTCTATAAGACAAAGTATACTGCTGTTTGTTAAATGCACTAATGGAACTGCTTATTATTATTTAACTTCTAAACAAGAAAAAGACCATTAGTCACAATGTAAAGTAATGACATTAAGACTTCAATTTGCAAAAGAATCTTTTTAAAAAAATATTGCTGTTCTTTAAAGTACACAGCATTTTCTATTACCAATTTCAGAGTAAAATACAGTGAATTATTTGAAGCTAGAAGGTTTAAAGATCAGCTTACATAAAAATGAGACTCATAACATTATCCAGAGCTCTCCAAAGCAGAGCCATTGTTCTAAACGATTAACTCAAGAGCCACGAAGTCTTCTGGGGGAAAACTTCAGCTTACAGAGCAGTGCATTCAATTGTACCAACCCACAGGAAAAAATAAAAATAAAAAATATAGGAAGATGCTCTTCTTCATGTAGTACAGAGCCAGGCTACACCTACACACTTGGTCATGCAGGTCATGCATTGAGGAGCATGCCAAGTACACAGATGCATCCCAGATGAGGGAAGCATCTTGGGTATTGTCAGCAAGGCAAAATGAGTCATGGAGTCTCCATGTAGGCCCAGGGAGCTCCCCTCCATTCCTGCATTTCTACAGAAGCTCTCTGTTATCTCCATTGACAACTGATCAGTGATGATGCCCATATGGCACCAGACACAAGGCTGAACAATTAAATGGGTCCCCCTGAGATGATAATGACTACCATGCAGGTACCAGGTGCCACTGCCACCACGGCACTCTGTTCTTCCTTAATCTTCACTGAATCCAAAGACAGAGAATCAAAGATTGGGCTTGGATAGGGATAGCGCTGGGAAACTTCAGGCAATTCTGAAGGGGTGAGGATTGGGGTTGTTGCAGAAGCACTGACGAAGCTGGTCCAGCTTTCTGACTATTGACCCCTGCTCTTACTGCATGTGGGTTCAAATGATACTGCCAGGGGAAAGCAGGACAGTATCAAAAGGGACTACAGAGCTCTGAGGGCAGTAGTCAACGGCATGGGAGTCCAGGTGGTGTTCTACTCAATCCTGCTGATGAGGAGAAAGGATGTGAGAAGGCAGGCACTGATAGGACAGATCAATAATTACTTGGCTGTAGAACTGCTGTTGGCCACAGGGTTTTGGGTTCTACAACCGTTTGAGGATCAGCATCTGCTTGGGAGAGACAGGATCCACCTCTAAGCAGGGCAAACATTTTTGCCAGCAGGATGTCTGACCTTATAAGCAGGGCTTTAAAATAGAAAGTGGAGGGAGAGGGTAACCAATAGCTCTGTAAAAGAGCAATGCACAAGGCTGCTGAACAAGGGGCATGGAGTGATGTGGGTGTGATAGGAAGGGATCACAAAATCAATGATATGGGACTTGAGCAGTCACCTCCAGCATTTGCAGGTTAGCAAGGAAATGGCTACAAGGCAGCATTATGGAGAAATGCCCCAAATTAACTATGGCCATGCTATACAGTTCTTCAAAAATATTTTTATTTATTGCATCTGGAAGCCTCAGTCACAAACAGGACTTGAGTGGGCAGAAAATGAGCACTGACCTGAAAAACAGGATTTAGACCCTAAAGGAATGAGGCGACGGTACCAGAAACAAGACAATACCAGTCAGTGCGATGGGCAGCGCATTGCACCACATCAGCAGCCTGTATCATATCTTTGAAATACTGCATACAAATCACACTTCCCACTTCATTGCTACAGCCAAATTTGAAGATCCATCTGACCGAAGCTAACGGGCATTTCAGCCAGCACAGAATTTTTTGGCTGCGTGCTTCACTGGCACGTCTGTACAAGACAAAAACAGGTCTCTGAAAGCTCTGGCTAAGTGACTTGTCAACACCCCTGAGAAACGACACAAGTTGACCATAAAGGTGCTTAACGATATGCAAGTGGGGTAAAGAGGGTGCTTAACGCTGGAATTCGCTAATGTACTAGTCCTGAATGTCTGCCTTGTATTTTCTGTGATTACTGTTACTGATGTCAGAAAACCATTCTGTAGGCTTGGTACCAATGTCTCCCCTGCAAACTATGCAATAGAAAATCATATTCTGTGAAAGGACACATCCAAGGACAAGGCAAAACAGAACAGGCAGTTCTGGAAACCCAGCCCTGCACTGCCAAAACACAGTAAAGTTTGGAGATGAAAGAGCTGGCTCCATCTCATCTAAGATGTCAAAAGGGAAAGAAGCTTGTGGTCAGAGAGTACCCATAAGAGAAATGAGCATCTAAACCATCTGGTGGTCTGCTCCTATACAACATGAACTTCATTTGGGATGTCTCAGGTTCCTCCCATCAACCCCTACAATAAATAGAAATACAGAACTGGCCTTCTTATCACTTGGGATAATAAAGTCCATTAAAATTTCATAAATACAAAAAAGGTCAATAATTAATGTTTCTTCAAGTAGAAAGTGTACAAAATAGAAGTGAGGCTGCAGTAACACTCCACATGATATTACTCAGTTATTTAGATAGATGTGGTTTAACTTGTGATACCTCTTAACATCCTGTATATAAATTGTAGAATATTTTGCACCTATGATGAAAACTTAATGAGTTAATCACCATGCCTTCTGTTTTTGAATCTTGGCTAGGAAGTGGGAAGAATCCATCTTTTTTAATCTAAATAATGAACTGTGCAAATTAGGAAAGTATGGGTTAGAAAAACTCCCCTGTATTTCCTGAGAACACCACAACACTGAAAATTAAACTGAAATTAATGAACTTGCGATAAGTTGCATATTTTAGTGAAGTTTACACAAGTAGTTTTCCCTCTTGTCTTGCATAATCAGCCCGGGCCTGCTTCTACCTACACTGTGTTGCCATCGTCTGGACTGTCTGCAGCAGTGATGGGCTGATATGTAAGGAAGCTTAGGGAGAGATAGCTTTCATAAAGACTGCCTAAAACAGCACTTATGTGTGTAAAATGAAAAAAAAAAAAGTATAATTGATTTCTTTGCCCCCTCTGAAGGAGGCCTGAACAGCAGAACAGGCTGCCGCTCTCAGCTTTCCCACTCAGCTCTTCAGAGAGACACGGAGCCATATTGCAAATAGAGACACAAAGCATCACAGAGGAGCTGCAGTTCCAATTAGGACGAAGTCAGCCACTCTAGGCAATAAAACAACAGGAGGCATCACAACTTCGATACCTGAGAAATACTGCCACTTGTTATCTAACCATATCGCTCACTCAAAACATTACCCAGGAGATTCAGAGCCAACCTAAACACTTCAGAAGCCATCCAGAGCCGTATGGCACGGCATTCTTTCATACCTCAGGAGTAAAAGTTAGCCAGAGCCTTCTGACAAACTAAAATGATTTATTATCACAAAGCAGAACTAATGCATTCTGCTTTACTACTCTCCTGGTAGTCTAGGAGAGACATTGCATTTATTACCCACAGTACATAATGCCCACTGCAGAGCTCTGTATTATTCATAAGACTGGCTTTTTTGTGCCATCATAATGCTGATAAATTATGAAAAAATGCATATTTTATTTCAATTTCTAACATATTTTGGTATACATATTAATCCATCATGTTGCTGCAGGAGGAACAAGCATTACTGCTGACAGCTGTTGACATGTTCACCTATACAGAGAGAAAGCAAAAAGGGCTGCAGAGATCGTTCTCACTCTCAGCTATCACTCCAATTTAATCGCTTAATTCTTCTGGGTTTGGTAGTTGGAGAAGGCTATGGAGAAATGTCAGTGCTACCAGAATCAGGGAGTGCTGAGTGATGAAACATTACAAAGGATTAAAAAATAAAATAAACAGAAGTGGAAAGAGGCATTCACAGTATTCTCTTCAAAGGCACAGGTAGATGTCTGCTACAGAGTGGCTAGCTCAGATTAATTTTTTTTCCTAGACAAATGTGAAATTAATTTCTAAAGGAGCCGATGTAGGTGCTGCTGAATAACACAGCTACAAATGCAGGCTAGGCTGAAAGGAAACAAGAAGAGTTAATTCAGCTTCTTTAGCTGGCAGTGCTCTATTTCTTCCTTTTTCAGCTGGAGATAACATGAGCATGTACTACAGAGGGCCCCCCCTCCCCAGCTCATCAGTCCTGATTAAAACCACGTTGCTAAAAATATTACAGAACCCGAAAACACAGCAACCTTCCTTTAAGCCTGCTCAATTATTCGCATAAGCATCTTCTATATTGATAGACAAATATGAGCTGAACTAGCTACTTGACTACATCTGTATTATTAAATATTTTTACATGAGCCTTGACCTGATGTTAGCACTTTTGGTACCTTCCACAGCAGATAATGTACCAAGAAAAGCTCTATCCATACTATAGTATCATAACAGTTGTAGTGTCTTTCTATTACTATTGTTTTACACTATAACACAAAACAGATAAGCATAATCATCTGAAATATTACCATAAAAAATACCAGCACTCACAAACCTAAAACTCTGCTACTCCTACACCACCTTTTAGAAGGCTTAAAAACCTTCCTATTTGCCACACTGTATACTGTCCTGTTTTGTTTTTAATTTGAATCAACTACTATCAATATGAAGTGTAACTTGGTTCCCTGCTACTTAATTTCTATTCATTAAAGTATATGTGTTACTAATATTTACTGAAAGATCGCAGCACAAGGCCAACAGAAAATGCTCTACTTTCATCTGCAGCACCCACAAGGCGTATGTAAGGTGAGCCCTCTCATCTGCACACAGATATTCTGTGTGAAAGGCCTGTGTCTGACACGCGGCCACAGCTTTCAGATCTGAGACCATTAACATAATTGGCTCTGGAGCAGATGAAAGGTTGTTTGCCTTAAAATCCTAGCAGCAGACTAAAATATCTAACTAATATCTGCCTTTTAGCCAATGGTCTTTCTAAAAATAATGTGATCTCTCCCTACAGGAAGAGGAGTTTGGACCTAGCACTCAATGAGTTGTTTAAATCATTAAAGGTGAAATTGATTTGCATTAATGAGCTGGCCTGCCCAGTGCAGAGCTGGATGCAGCCCTTCCAGGTGACCTCCAGAACCATGACCAGAGCTGCAAGATGACCTCAGCCTCCACAAAGGTCTCAGCAGTGTCCCTAGCAACAGGACCTCTTCCATCCCAAAACCATCCTTGCAATTTGGCGCAGCAGAGACCGACCTGGCAAGCCCATTGCCACCTGCCTGCGTGGAGCACCCTCCCTCCACCGAAAGGACATGGTCACCATCTGTTCCCAAACATCCCACGGGGCCCTTATCAAAGGCTACTGACTTTGAATATTCTTGAATATTCTGTTTTTGAATATTCCGAAGTAAGGTCAATCTGCATAGGAGTTTCGTAACTGCAACATACAGGAGGAATCCATAGCCCCAAAGGGGCGCGCACACCCTGGAAGCGCACTGCATGAATCAGATATTGCATCAAAACGCACACAGCAGCCAGGGCTGCACCTAGCAGGCAGCTTGGCCGGATAGACGAGGGTCTCCTGCCATCTGCTGGGAGAACGTGGGCTGCTGGAAATGCAACTGGAAGGGGAGAAATTAATTTCCCTAGGAGATGTCCCAGGGCTGGGGCTGCTGCCAGGGCAGGGAGAGCCTACAGTCCTGTGGGGCAGGGCCTGGACAGTCACGAGGGTCACGGTCAAAAACATTTTACCCCAAAAAAGAATCTTTGGGACCTATTTATAACCACAAAAACAACTACATATTTTTAAAATTCATGGCCACCAAATACAGGTTGTGAAAAAACATGCAAATATTTTCATTTATAGCACAGGTCACTTTTGAAATATACATTACTGTATACGCATTGAAGGCTTATTTGCCAGTATATCCTCTCGTGTATGCACCATTTTAGATAATACCATAACAATTTCTTCTAATAATATCAGTACTGTGAATCTATCAGTCCTATTAATTCTTGCATGGCTGGATTTGTTTGTAATTCAAATAAAGAAACATTTCAGTATTGGGTCATCTGGAAAGATCTGGTGATATACTGTCACTTCATGGCTTTCAACAGGTACCTTGTTTTTGTAATCTTACTCCACGTATTTTGGTAATTCACTATTTAAAGGGGAGGGAGAGGGTTGTTTTTTGTTTCAATTAAAACCCCATCTGCTGGATTCAGGAGATATCACAAGAATCTGAGCCTTCACTCTTTTTGAAGAAATTTTGTATAACCAAGTTTGAGAAATGTTTACAGAAGAGAAAGGGGAGAGGAAAAAAATAGCTTGAAAACAAGATCAGGGAATACCTTGTGTCTTTGAGTCTAGATGTGTAAACGTGGATCACCTTTATTAGCAGGATAACCTCTCCACAGGCAGGCCTCCCCTCTAGCCCTAAGATGTCCCTTGGGGGCACAGCAGTGCACAAAACACTCATCCAGGCCTACTTTTGCAATCAAAGTTGGCTGGGTGAGACAGGCATGACTGAAAAGGGAAGGTAAGCAGTTTTGTTTGGCAAAGTCTTTCTGAAACTGCAGTATGTGGAAAAAGCACTAGCTGTGCACACTGATCTGTTTAAGAAATGTTGACTTTGCACTTTTCTCCGTTACCAAAAATAGTGTAAAAATAAAAAAGCACCACACTTTTCCCCATTGCAACAGCAACAATTTATTACCTATGGAGAATGCAACATGGCATTTAAAGAGCAAGGTGACACCGGAGTCCTGAGTTGACTAGTTGAGCATAATTAGGTATTTTATAAATTAATACAAGCTCCCAAAAGGCACACTAATCTTTCTGCCTATGTCAGTAAAGGCATGATGTCAAAATAGTCCCGTTACTTCTAATACTTCATAAAACACTAGAGTCAATTAAAAAAAAAAAAAAGACCATTAAATATTATGGGCCCTTCTTGTAAATACGTGCTCTTATGCAATCCTACAGGAGGAAACAATATGAATACATGTAATATGTTATAAACAGCCTTACACTGAAGAACCCCAGTCACTTAACAAGTCTGCTATAAACAGATTTATTCATAATGATTACTTCATATCCACATATAAAGGCAGCCAACTAAAGGGGGGAAAAATGGTTAATTGCAGTGGGGTTTAAACACGAGAGTTTGAAAAGCAAAGTAGACTCAAATACTGGAGCCCCTGGAAGTGGCTGAGCCAAGTGAAATTGCTCGAGCTGGAATCTGTCCAGAACACAGGGGATGACACCTCTGGTCCAGGGAACGCTGCTGATCTCAGCACCACCGCAATCCCAAATAGTTTTACATTTAATCTGAGAAGCAACATAGTTAACCCTCAAGTGCTTCCCTCTCACTTGTTGGCAGAAAGGAAACAGATTGCTTAAATGCAAAGCTTAAATATCACAGAAAACACTAAGTGCAAGACAGCAGCTTAGATGTATTTCCGCATAGATGTTTCAAAAGGAAGATGCCGAAGTTGTGCAAGTCAAAGCTCATGCATTTGTGTCGGCATTAATTCAAACTGCACTTCAAAGCTCCGCCAGCAAGTAGGCAACAACATCTTACAAGAAAGGCACCTGCACAAAAACACATCACAGGGAAAAAACAACACTTTACAGAAAAAGCTCAAAGCAACCAAGAAATGCAGTCTGAAAATAAATTCTGTATAAAAACAGACCAAAAACCAAGGAAATAACTAACTTTACTCACTTGGGTGGCCCAGACTTCTTCCTGCCACTCAAGATAAACTGATCCCATTCATTCTTGAAACTAAAAAGATTATCACACTTCCACTACACGATTGATGTTAAATTATTGAGTTTCCTGCCCTTTGAACTGCAAGCAAGACCTTATACAAGAAGTCAGAAGTAATCAAAACAAGAACCACTGTGCACAACTCTTCCCACGGAGACTTCTTAATACACAGTGAAAGCTCCAGTGCCCAATGCCTGTCCACAGGGACAAAACGTGGGAAGAGCAGCTGCCTACCGGAGCTACTGGCCATGACCTAGGGCCCCATTTCAGTCCCTTGAGCCCTCAGCTCCAGCCTGCCCTATGGGCAGCACCCTCTGACCCCAGCTGTTTATAACACCCCAAATTAATTAACCCTCTCAGTGCAGGTGTTTTGAGTGAGCAAGGCACAGACAATCATCACAACAATAACCGGAAAAAAAAAAAGTCAACTTATGAGAGGCGACACTACAGGTAGGAGCTGCAGTAGGGCCTCCACTCTCTCAACAGACTTCCATGTTTAGATGCAATTACTGATAGCTACTTAAAACAGGTCAAAAACAACAAGAAGAATATATAAGGTTAATTTCCTGTATAAATATTATTTCAGTACACTAAAAGCAAGACAATTTATAGAAAGACTTCATCAAAAAATAACATGGGGACAACACTTTGTTTTTGTACCAAATTAATTTTGAATAGTGGCAGTGCTGAAGTGAGTTATTCCAAGAGAATGGTGCCAGAACTCAAGGATAATTCCCCATTTAAAATGGACACACTTTTTTCTACACCTGCTTTCATTCTGTGTATTGTAACAGTTCCATGTTTACAGATGTGTGTATCAGCAGTACGGGGATGCATAGATTTTTGTAAGTAATCCACATTAAGAGGCACTTAGAGCAGTGACCCCTTAAAGCAATTTAAAATAGTTGCAGAGATTTAACACCTATTTTGCTAGACAAATAGCCTATTATTGGCAAGTTGGTTATTCTTCTAGTACGTCAATCAGGTCAGGCTTAAAATCAATACACGGCATTTATCAATTGTGTTTCATGCATCTTTGGCCTGATTATATTCATTAGGAAAGAGCAGACTACTAATAGCATTCATTGTAAATCAGGTTATAGTGTCAGGAAGCAAACAATCCTACTGCAAAAATAATGAGCTTAAATTCTTAGCTAAGAGCCATACAGACAAAGCTCAACTATAAAAATGGTAAACCATGCAGTCTTTATTCTAAGATGACCTTCAGCCCACAAAATCCTGGAACAACGTTGCCTTAGATATTCCATCAATGCATGTTAATATTTGTCACGAGAGGAAAAGTAAACCCAGTGAAGCCTTTCTTAGAAAGAAATCAGATTATATCCCATATCCCATGGGTTTGTCCCACTATTATGTACTAACATCTGAACAGTGATAGGGAGTCATTTCACCCTCAACCTTCCACAGTCCCCAGTAAACACAGAAAAACAGCCAAGTTCTTAAAATAAACTCTGAAATATTATATTTCTTAGCAATACCATCTGATGAAAGTTAGCACTTTGCATAACTACATCATCTTACATATTATGTTGCAAAAGTGGGTGGAGTGTAATGTGTTTTACTCTCATATTTTAGATACTTTCAAAATGATAACCCAAAGTTTCACTGGAGTATGGGAACATTTGTTTCCAGTGTAAAGGAGACAGTGGAGCCCAACCTTCCCTACCCTTCTGCATTTTCAGTAACAATCTGCATTCCAGCTGCAATTGTCAGCTGTCACCCCTGATTTGAGTTCATTAATCACAGCAGCAAATGCATGTGAGCACAGATTTGGGTTCCAGGCTGTAGTCTGTAAATGTGATCAATCATAGCTGATTGGCATTCCAAGTCAAACTATATGGGAATGTGGAAAAACAGATGTTGGTTTGGAATGAGAAGAAGGAGCATAGGGCCACAGGGGTAGGGCTCTAATTGGCACAGTGTAAATACAAAAACAACACAAAAAACACAGGTTGGAAAGCCTTTAAGTTTTGAGAAAAGATAAACCAATTATATAAAAACACTGTAAAGTCATTTACAGTACTCCAGCTATTTTACTGCTGCCTGTACCCAAGAACCAATTAAGTAAATGCTACTGAAAGGTTGCCAAAGTTTTCATTTTTTGATTTGAATTATTATTGAATTGTAACCACGGGCTGAAGTAAAGGCTTAGAAGGTTCAGTGCAGTTACTATTTGTTACCATGGAAGCAGGGGAGAATGACATTCAACATATTTCAAAAAAAAGGTCTTTAAGGCTATTCATTAATGGTAATTATCAACTTCTACAGACTTAGACATCAAAAACATTCTTTTGCTGCTGTAAGATTTCAAATACATGATCAAACAGGATGATAGAAGTACATTTGAGAAAAATGCTGAGCACTCATGAATTTATTCAACAGATAAAACTAAAACACAAGCCACAGTGTAAGCTGCCTAGAAGCTTGGCAATTTTCCTACCATCATTGAGTGCAGACCAGTTATATTTTACCCTCTTTTCCACATACTCTACGTTTTATTGCCTCGACCTGTCTAAATATTGTACACTTTTCTGCAGCATCTAGAGGATAGAGTGACCTATCTAGAATTTCACTGGAAATGGGAAAGTAAATATTAGGTAACCTCCATCAGCACTGTCGCATTGCCCTTTAATAATGCAGCTAATAACATGTGTCAACACAGACTGTAATATGTTTGGAATCCTTCACTTTAATCTGTATCTTGCCATCCCTTGGATATGTGAATGCAAATGATATAGAAATTAACATATTGCTGTATACAGCTGAATGTTAACATGAATGAATTATTTATAAGATAAGCTAATGACTAAATTATATTGACTTGAGAAACAGTAAAAAGTCAGGTTTAGCTAAGTCTTTTTATGGCATTACATCTTAACAAGCAGACTTGACACATTCCTGCTATGCAAAGTCTGGCATTCTTACTTTCTTTTTATATTAATTCTGCTTTTAATAATGAATATCTGAAAAAAAAATTAAATAGAAAAAGCTCTAAACAGTAAAACAAATGGAAGCATCTTAAGCCATTCAATGGAGAACAAAAATCTAGGGAAGAACCTTGATATTCAGTTCTCGTTCAGATATTTATACCTTTTTATGTGTTTCTCTGTCCTGATTACTGTTCACCTGTAGTACATTACAAAGCCAGTTGTTTGGTGATCGTAAGAGATGTGTTTAAGCCAAATGCTAATGAGCTGCATTCATTCCATTCACATATGTGCCCATATACAAGAAAGTAGGTCCAAGGCAGACCCATAAAAACAACAGAAAGCCCGAATCGAGTAAGTTTCAAAACAAGGCAACATCCAAGTAATTCCCTTTCTCCTTGCAGTTGGCAAAGGTACAGATCATTTTCTAACCAAAGGTTTCATGACGTGCTTCACACAGCTCTGAGGGTTCATGGAAGGAGGAGGTGTACACAACACAGCCCAGACTTCCAAGGGGGTACGCAGAGTATCATGAACACCCATCCAACAAGACACACAGCAAAGGGAGCATGGTCCAGACAACCAATTTAGCTCAAGTGCCTCCAAACTGTAAAATACCACCTACCCAGAGTCTCTGCTGTCCTGCAAAAAAGAGCCCATTAGGTAGAACTTCCCTCCATGAAGACATTCACAAAAGAAACAAGGACTTGTTTTGTTCGTTTTTGAATCACATAGGAAATACTAATGAAACTTACTTGAAAGGGAGACCACATGGCTACTGTGGACAACATGAACATTATTAACTTCTCTTGGGCTTCAATTATACAATTTTCAGAGTATTTCTAAGAGATGGAAACCTTGCTCTTGCAGCTGCAGCCCATCTTGCTGAAGGCAGCATGTGTAGCAAAAAAGACTTGGTAGCAATATCATCCTTTTCACTGTTGTAGGTAATGAGCATGTAGTAGCTCAGCTTCAAATGTTAGTGAATTGGTTGTAGCCATTCACAAGTTTGGATTAAGTACTCACATTTCCAACGTGATGAGAGAGGTAAACTTGCACACAGTATCCAGGGGAATCTAGTCATTAACCAGGTAGTAGCTGAAAACATTATCCTAAGTCATTTTAATGACCTTCAATCAAAAAGCAGTAATAAAATATAAATGTGTATATATGAAATCGGTGTCTCCGTATTTAGAGAACCATAGTTTCTTCTGCTTCCTACAATATATGTAAAATCTTGACAGTGGACCATCATAGGTAGTGACTAATCTTTTAGTTGTATTGTAACCATTTGTTGCACACGTTTTTTCTTACTGCAGACCAAGGACATAGAAATTTGAAAAACTGTCCCTTTCCCTCTGTGTTTTCCAATTTTGATTTCAGTGCAGACCTCCAAGCAAAGTGATGGTGTAAACATGGAGCTCTTTATGGGAGCTACTCAATTATCAAATTCACATTTTCCCACTCCTTAGTTCCCAGGAGAGGGGGGAAAGTCAGACATGCTAAACTTAGCAAGCATGAGCATATCCCATATTTTTTTTTCCCCCCACCCTTAGTTGTTTCGAGGAAAAAGGGTGGGGAAGAAGAGGATAATTGAAAAGAAAAAAATGTCTGCTGTAATATACATTTTTCTTACTTTAAATAATAAGCTGAGGGTGTTCCCCTGGGAGAACTCTGTTTCCTGTATGATGTACCTTTGATTTAATTCCCTCCTCCTCCCCAAGATTTGTAAGCAAGGATTGCCAGCACAGCTATCTAAAGTGATTAAACATGATAAACATCTATACCAGTACAATCAACCCAATCAGAGCCCCAGCCAGTCATTCACCCACAGATTTCCCCTTCCCACCCTACCCACCCCCAACCCTCATCATCTGGGAAAGTCACTTTTTCAGGAAACCATTCACAGGGGTGGCCCTAGGAGCATGCCAAGGAGGCCACCCACTCTGAACTATCTCAGACCAGAACACATGGCACAGGTAACTTGATACAAAATTAATATATAGTTCCTTCTTGATATCTTATGATATCATCACCCTCAGAGTAATCATTAACTGCTGAATTACTGTGAAACAACTGAGCTGAGTCTAGTTTCTGAGTTACTCACGCTACATGTGCTTCTCCAGTTCGTGTTGCAGAAGAGTGCTAGAGCCTTGGGCAAGTTAGGCTTGAGTGGTGGCATCAGCATGGTGGTCCTCCAAGCTCAATATTCATAGCAGCTTTTAAATACAAGTCAGCATTACCAGGTCCATGAAAATGAAAAAGGGTGGTAGAAAAGTGACTGACATTTTTTACAAAGTAGATTTTTACTTTTGATTACTTAAACATGGCTCATCAATCACACTATAAACCCCTGACTGCTGACCAACAGCATCTGCCTCTGTGAAAGCTGAACAGCTTATTAATGCTACATTTTAATCGGAGATTCTATGTACTGCATTAAAAAAAAAATAAATCACTCTCGTCACTCACTGTAAAAAGTCTCTAGGCGTCACCATGAGGTCTTCGCCTCCTCCCCCAACACAATCTTAAGGGAGTTGCATTACTTTAACCAATTTTTTCTTGTTGAAGAAAAGAATCACGCAAGTGCTTTTTCTGAGGCATGATTAACTGTAACTGTTACCATGTCTTCATTTCAGCATATGTAATATTTAACTGCAGCAAGGTGAAAAGTTTTTAGCTCTACTGTCATCATTAGAAAATTATACAGCAATTACAGATTTCAAAGCTCTCCTGATTTTTGAAGAGCTTATCCCCAGCCTCCAATTGGAGACCTTTTTCACAGTTGGGAGAACACACTTTAGCACATTTGCCCATGAATGAAATTAATTACCACAGGTTTGATGGTAGATTCTATGTACTGGGGTGGAAGCTCAGCTGCATTATCACATCCCTGAAGGAGATCAGGAAGCATGAAAAAAAATGAAACCATCACGGAAGGAAATTGTGTGTGGTAGAACATCAACTCCATGCAAAAATGTTGCTGTCCATAAACGATGAAAACTGAGAATGTAAAAAAGTACCAACCTAGTCAGGAAATAAATGCTCTGGACTCACTGTTGTTGAAAATCATCTTACTACTCATGAAAATCAAAGGCAACATTTTGTATCACATGGATCTTTATTTGAACAGTCAATGAATACACACAACACTTTTTTTGTTGTTCAACTATTTTTTTTTTCAGCATTTTTTTAAATGCTTGGAGCACAGGAGGAAAAAAAAAAAGAAAAGAGAGCACTTCCATACTGAAGTGCTCAGAACTCAGAACTCTCACAAAGCAGAAAATCAATGCAAGGTTTTTTTCTTCAGCAGCTTTTCTATCAACCAAATTTTGTATAGCACTAGATCATCTAGATAAACAATGTTGCCAGCATTTGTTGAGCATATTCCAAAAAATGAAGATCACTAGCATGAAGTTCTCAGGTAGATGGCAAATAAATGTCTTGTACTTTTAGTTGTGATCTTTAGCCATATTTCTGAAGCACTACACTAGAGCCACATGTTCCTTTTCAGAGCGTACAGGCCCTCTGGGAAACACATGTAAACATTTTCATAATGGAACCAGCACTAACTAGAGTCCACTGATAAAAATAGCACTGATGAGAAAGTGAATAGCTTTAGGAATATTTATATATGCTGGTTTTGTGCAGCTCTAAAATAAAACAAAAATAAATAATAATAAAAAAGCAAAGCCAGAGTTCCTCATCTGCATACAATTAATAAAAGACTGGATCATTAGAGCATGGGTTTTGGATAGATGCCCTAGCTCCACTTCAGTACTTCAGAGCAAAATAAAGCATCTCCGCAGTCTCACTCCATGGGGAATAAGCACTGTTTGCTGCAGAAATGGACATATTATAGTGCATTTCATCTTACAGTACTACTAACCAGTACTACCAGCTTGTTTCATATTAACAATTGTGAATCTTGGCTCTTTATTATCAAACTTAAGTTTGCAGGCATAGTTAGATATTTTTTTACTCAGTTTCCAAACTAGAAATGATGCATTTAAGCAATAACAAATAAATTGGCTAACCTTCTTAACTTATATGAAGAAAAAAGAAATGTTAAGTGATATGATTGTCATTGACTGGTACCCCACTGAGTGCCATACTTTCTCCATGGCATGCTCCTTCAAAGTAGCTGCTTTGCAAATCACTTTTAATGTTCACATTCACACTTAGGAAATTTATCAACCTAAAACTTCTCCAGAACTGTGTCTTTGAAGTCTGATAATCACATCTGCACTTCTGAACCCTTTATAGGAACCTTCCCAATACACTGACTTTAATCAAAGTAAATTCCTTTCCTTTCTGTCAAGGAACAAAAATATAGGTTCCTAATAAAATATGAAACAAATTTTGTTTGCCTGTCTCTGTGAAAGAGTCACCAATATCATGTCAGACCAAAAGTAGGTCCAAGTCAGCATTCTCTTTTCAGCAGTATTTGCTAAGACACATGCCTAAGAAATGGAGAAAATATAAAGTAATGTTTTTGCTGGCATACCTTCTCACACTTACAGCAGTTATCAGGAGATCATAGAATGATCAAAATGTATGAAGTTTAGCAAACATTTCCTTCTACAGTTTAGACAGTGACACTATATTTATAGCAGTATCCTTATGAAATAATGTTTTGTTCAAATGTTAAAATTGGAAACATCATTCTGAGGTTTTTATGATTTACTACCTTTCTAAAGCCTGAGAGAATAAAGATACTAAGAGTCTGAGTTCTTAAAAATGCATATAAGTGATTTGATTTCAGTGTAATTTTTGCACTAATCTAGTTATTTAAAGAGAATTTACATGCTTAGCTTTTCCTCAAAAAGATTACAAAACATTTGCCCAAGAAACCTGGCCACAGCTAGACGGTTAATAAACTCCAGAAGGGGAAGATGGAATTTGCTTTTCCAAATCCCACTGTCATTTCTCTAAACTAGAAAAAAAAATAAGGACAAACAATTCTGTTATATACAAAAGTTATTTTTTCCTTTGATTCTATGATTCTTTGTTCTACTACTGATATAACATACACTCTGGAATTCAAAGAGCTAACTTAGAAATGGAAGAACAAACTGAACCTTATTATCAAAATTGTTGTACTTATTGTCTATACATTGCTCTGTCTCCTTTTCCCTCATGGATGACTTCTTTTCGAAGTACAGAGCAATATTATATTGCCCTCTAATGGATTACCTGGACAATTGCACAATAAAATGTTTGCTGTTAAAAGCCCTGTTTAAGAAGTAAGCAAGGTTGCACTAAAAATGGAAAAAATAGTGTTATTTTGTTTCTATTCATTAAGCATCTTTCTAGATTTAAATGGAGGTCAAGTGATTCATGGCACTGTATTCTGTGGCAACATGCTGCACATTCCAGTTTTTAAATCATCTCAGACCGCAAACCAAATTTGAAATCTATAAATAGTCAGAAAGCTGCTTATAAAATACTGAAGTAGAAGCCGAGCCAGCAAAGGATTTCTCTCAAATCAAGAGACTCCAACTCAACTTTTGCATTCAGTCACCTACTCAGAACTGGAAGCTAAACCTGCCAACTTCACCACTGTTCCTTCTTGTCAGCAAGATGACAGCCAGCATATCCACTTTCCTTTCTCCCCTTTTCTTTTTTCTCCCCTGTAGCAGAAGTGCTCTTTTCCAAGTGGGAAACAACTACGTTTTTCAAAAAAGAATAAAATAAATTTGACATCCTAGGTAAACACAAAGGATATGTGGATAAAGGATTGCCAATCTACACAACTATTTGAAGATATTCTCTTCCTAAGGTTTAAAAAGTGATTGAACTGAAGATTTCACTACTTCCAGCCAAAATACACAAACTAAAATATTAGTGTGGCTCAAAAAAATTTTTTTTCAAACATTTTAATGAAAACGTACACTCCCCTACACTCCTGTGTAGCTTCTAAGTAAGAAGCAAGGAGGAACTGACCACCTCAGAGGTATCCCACCCGACAGAGTACAAAGAGCTTGTATTATACAAATAAATCAATTTCTCCCTTCACTATACAGTTTCCTCACTCTATATTATGCACAGACCTGATGGTGAATGTGGATAGAGCAGCAGTCCCGCACACAGAGGAGTTGGTAGAGTGCCTCCAGCAGCCCATGCAAGTGAAGATCATCCCACCCTAGAGCTCAGTAGGTCCACATCTGTGCCAGGGCACTGCTTGGGCACCGTTAGAGATACAGCCCATGTCTGTAAAGGGTAAGCCCTCTGTGGCCACTGCTGTGTGGCCTCTAAAGAGGCATCCACACTGACCATTCTTGGCACACGCTGCTAGGACTTCTCTGCCAACACCTACAACATGCTTTACTTTAACAAAAAAAATGCACAGATGCTCTGAGACCTCTCAGCTCTAACATATATGTATACAGCTATAAGAAAAAGGCAGTTTTAAAATGCATTTTAACACTACTCCAGTTTTAAATTATCTTAGATCTCAACATGCTAAACACCCGGTGTGTATATTTCATTAAAAACAGTAAACAGTGAACAAATTTCCACTTAATACAGTATTTAACATATTAAAAGAGCAAGAGAGCACAAGTTTGATTATTGCATTAATCATCCTGTAGCTTTATCCTGAAAACCACCATGATCAACACTTAAAGATAAAATGTGTTTTATTTACAAAGTATGAGGAATAAGATCTGTGAATATGAACAAAATGGAGATTTGAACCTCTGAAAACATATGTTACTATACAATCAAAGTTCTTCTTGGGAGGAAGACAAGGAAGGTGTTTCAAGGAAAAAAAGACAACAGGAATTTCTGGATTGCTAAATTCATTAAGTATTAGCAAAATACAGACAAGTATCATCATCCAGCAGGGGAAGAACAAGAAACGAGCTTGGATTTACATCATGAAGTTAAAACAAGTTGTAGCAAAAACTACGGATTAAAGATGTTTGAGTAATCATGTTTCATTTGCTGCAAGAGTCATTTGCTTTTGATGATATCGAAGAAAATTACATTTTGTTCTTTTCTTCATGTAATGAGATGCAAGCTAATTAGGTCTGAAAACTCATATGTACAAACAAACAAAACAAATAATCCTTTCTGATAACATCCAGCCAGCATACCATGAAACAGTTTTCTAGCTAAAGCCATAACGACTCGCTTCGGGAGTTGTTCTCTAAAGCTTATAGAGGTTAAAACATTTCCAGAAAAGTTATGTAGTTTCAAGTAGCAATTCTTGTCCTGTTAGCAGTTGAACTGAGATTTGAGCTATTATATTTAAAACAAACTAAAATGAAAGAGAAATCCAGTAAGCTGGCTACATTTTCAGCCATAAAACTAAATCTAGCCTGTACTCCTGAATATAATGACTTTTGGCACTTGTGCTCAGGAGAGGTTTTTACACCCAGACCACCCAGAATCTCGCTGTCTGATTAAGACAGAAACAAAGACTACCAAAGATGATATATAATTCCACATTAAAGTGGAATTACCAGAATGAAACCAAATTACTGCCCCAAAAGTACATTTCAGGAAAGCTATTTCTTCCTTTGTCCTTCTCTTGAAGTTATAATTTAGACTAAAAGTAATGGAACAGTTTCTAAATGACTAAGGTATAACTAAACAAGCCAGCTAACTAATACAAAGTAGGTTATTGTAAAAAGTATTTAAAAAAATAAGAAAATCTCACACTGATAAAGAAAATGGAGCTAAAAAAAATACTATTCTCTGTAAGAAACAAGGAAAAGAATTGAAAATGAATTAATGAATCAACAAAACTTTCTTTTCCTCCCTGAAACTCTTCAAAGAAATTCAAAGGATGAAAGAAAATGTTGTCAAGCACGGAAGAACAATTTGTGTAAAGGAAAGATCATAAATGCTGACTTTCGGTTCCATACAGTTATCTTCAAAGAAGATTTGAGAATGAGAACAGCAAACTCCATATGAAGGAGGGAACTCTAGAACACACAGAAGCGAGACACTAGCAGCTTTTAATATCCTGCTTCAGCCTCCAAATAGACTGCTCACTATCATCTGGAAGTATAAGGACAGTGATAATAATATCAAAAATATTATTTGGTACAAACACCATTTAGGGTTGGGAAGTACAATAAAAGTATGCAGAAGCATTACAATAGTAACCAATGTGACAATCCTGTGGCTTTGTCTCAGAAGCCCACAAAGCAGGGAAGGTTAGATGATCTGCTACAAAGATTGTAGAAAGGCCTCTGGGACAAGAGTCACTATAAGACAAAATAAAGTTTCAAGACAATGAAGGAAAATATATAGTTCTGATCTGTGACACGAGATTCAGACATGTTGTCTTTGTTTTAAAGGTTTAGTAGTCAAGAAGGATTCTTCAGGGGCTTTGGTTTCAAGAGTGGCTTCACATGATGCTTCTGCCTGAGCCTTCTTGTTATTAGAAAAAAAAAAAAAGATTTGATTACATAGGTCTTTAACAGATCAATAGGAAGCAGAAATGTTTATTCTGCAAACAGTAGAGAAAACTGACTCCAGGGGAAATCGTGAAACAGATGACATGAGAAGTACTTGCAAACAATGTAAACAGATTGAGGGAGAGTTTTTTTTCCCCTCTATGCTCTTATGTTTATAGCATCTTTTGTCTTATTTCTAACAAACAGAATATTCTACTCCTGATAATACTTTAAGTTTCTTTTAAATCAATAAGAGAACTTTTGAAATCATTATGAACTACTGTGGATTGTGGTTCATGTCTGAGATGACAAAAAAAAACATATATCCATTTTATCTATGTAAATGTTGAATTAAGCCTCAGACAATTTTTCTCCACACAAATAAACAGCTAGGGCTCAATGAAATACAAAATGTAAGCCATTAGCATCTCTGAATGAATTCCAGTCAATTCCATATCATGCTCATTCTGAGAAAAACTGGAACAAAGCTCCATGCTGCAACCCTTACTGATAATAGCAGGGAGCCCAGGCCTGTGTGTGGGACAGTTCACCTGAACATCTGGCTCTAGAAGAACCAGAAACTCCCAAAGGGTCATTAATTCTCACCAAAGATGAAGAGTAGAACTACTTGACTTTCTCTTTTCCATGAAGTCAACCAACACAACTGAATGACCTGTACCCTTAAAACAGCATCTGCCACCTTCAGTGAGACCCTGCTACATCATCATATACATGTTTTATAGACACCACATCTATATGCTTGTCCTGGTTCCAGTTAGGACAGAGTTAATTTTTCCTCATAGTAGCTGGTAGGGTGCTATGTTTTGGATTAGGATGAGAAGAGCGCTGATAACATGCTGATGTTTTAATTGTTGCAGAGCAGTGTTTACACCAGGCCAAGGACTTTTCGGCTTCTCGCTCTGTCCTGCCAGCGGGCAGGCTGGGGGTGCAGCAGGAGCTGGGAGGGGACAGACCCAGGACAGCTGACCCAAACTGGCCAAAGGGGTATTCCATACCATCTGACGTCATGCTAAACAATATATAGGGGTGGCTAGCTGGGGGGGGGGTTGGCTGCTTGGGGATAGGCTGGGCATCGGTCAGCGGGTGGTGAGCAATTACATTGTGCATCCCTTGTTTTCTTACACATTATTATTATTAATACTATTATCATTATCACTATTATTATTATTATTGTTATTATTATATTCCTGTCTTAATAAACTGTCTTTATCTCAACTCACAGGCCTCACTTTCCCATTTCTCTCCCCCATCCCAGAGAGGGAGGGGGGAGGGTGAGCGAACGGCGGTGTGGTGTTTAGCTGCCGGCCGGGTTAAACCACAACAATGCTACAGCCCATACAAGCCACCTGTGAATGCCCCTAGTTTATCTAAAAGCATTAAGGCCATTGAATGATTTTGTTGCACAACAGATACTTATCTAAAGTTATTGCATGTTTAGTGCTTGCTGACACTAGTAACAAAAATATAAATTAATTATATAGTTGATTTCCTCTTTAAAGCAAGGCAAACGGAATTCCCAAGTATTAACAAGACATGGAAGGACTGGATGTTTTAATCACAAGTAGTCTAATGCCTTAAGGACGTAAACTGTAACTCAGAAAAAAAAAAAAACAAAAACAAAAACCCGCAGGCTGATCGCATGAGTAGCAATATGCACTCCTCACCAACCTCTACCAGAAAAACCAAATACTCTGCAGAGTAACTAGGTGTTCAAATAGACTACTAATTGTATCACATGTAGGTGGGAGATACCATCTCCAAGACTTCATTCGAGTTGCATTCATTTTCTCCTGTTAGAAATGCATTCCTCTACTTCTTTTACCTCATTTCTAGATCATATCTAATCGTCCTACTAAGAAAAAAAAAAAAACAAAACACCAGCCTGACATCATAGATTGCTTCAGCATCCCTGTATGTAAACCTGGCGATGACATATGGTCATTAGGGTGCTTTGTTTAGGAGCAAGCCTCTAATCGACTTTAATCTCAGCCACTGTCTTCTGACGGGTGAAGAGAAAGGACTACCTAGTCAATCAGCTGAGAAGGTTGGAGAATCTTTACAGGACAGGTAAATGTCAGACATGGGAAGTTATATTTCAGTCATGTGATTCCAAAGAGCTAAAGGGAAATTGTTTAAATGGATCAGAACAGGAAGGAACAACTGTTGGTTCTGGCAATGATTCTTGCAAGTCTCAGTCAAAGATGCAAAGCTACATCATTGAGTGATGAAAGATAAATGAGAGGAAAAGAAAAGAGAGCCAAGAGAAGTTATATACCTGTAAAGAGTTGCCAGGTAATCAAATATATATGTACTTATTCATAAGACTTATTACAGCTTCTGGACTTCAATATTTAGAAGTATAGTGAAAAAGTGTTTTTTATTTTTATTTATTTTTTTTTAAACCAGATTGCAAAAGCATAAGCTCTTTGAACTCTAGAAGCACCAACAAGCATACATCAAAATGAGTGTGCGCTCTGCTCTTCTAATTACGGGAACTCTGTCCTCACTGCCTTTCTTCATCCAGAACTCAAGGCACTCACTCTCCCACCTGTTTTCTGTCCCTTCCATATATAGTACATGCACACTAAGAGCCTTGCCTCTTTCTTTACTTCTCCCATGTAATTTTTTTTTTTTTTAATTCTGGTAAAAAAACGTCTTACCTATCTTATTCTCTTTTTACCATCATGTTCTCCATTCCCATTCCTCTATCTCCCTTTCTCTCTTCCATGCCCATTCACCCCCCAAATTTTCACTATATAAATGTAAATGCAAAGGATATTGCAGTCTCACAGATGCATTTTGCATGAAAACTCCAGCATAACACTATCCTCTTTCTGCCAGTGTGCTAGCACACCCAGTGTGCTTGTCAAAGGGGACAGGAGGAAAAACAGAGACACAGCAGTAATTGCAACATCTCCCCATTCACATCCACACAGAATGTGGCTGAACACAACTTTCAAGCTTGTTCCTTTAGCTTTCTGATCTATCTTTTTGCAAAGACTTGTTTTGCATCAAACAAGATGTTTATAACTAGCCATGGCATCAGTCTCATTTCCCTGCCTGCTGTATTTCCAAGTAGGTGACATGTTTTCTGAAATTCAACAACTGCTGTATAGAGAAAAACATACAAAGAAAGATGTAAATTCACTTCTACCAAGTTAAACTCTATTATAAAAAACAAAAACAAAAACAAAAAACAACAATAAATTTGCATTCAAACAGTTCAAGTATTTCAGTAATTAAGCCAGACAGGCACAGATTTCCTACATGGGAAATCTTGTTTCAATAGATTCAGTCCCATGAAGTGGGTAGGCATGACAACAGCGATGAGGCTTTTAAAATCCACATTCTGAATAATGACAAGTGAGTTTTGGTGGTGGTGGTGGTTTTGTAGCCTTAAAGCTTCTTGAATATTTCACTTACTTTTTTTTTTTTTTTTTTTTTTGTCTTTACCCCAATTAAATATGAAGGAAGCAAAGAGAAAGCAGACACATTTGATGGAAAAATCATGGCTACCAATGTAAGTCTCTCCACACTCAATATACTTCATCCTCCCAGGAAAGGCGCTTTAGGGCTCACAAGCTGTGATGTGCCTGAGCAGGTATGTTTTGTTATCGACAATGAAGAAGTGTTAATATATTTATTACCCCTGAAAGTGCCAACATTATTCAAGGTGTGTATGCTCCAGTATTTCCTACAGTAAAAACCATCAGCTTTCTATTAATGTTTTCTTCTGGTAATAGTTAAAGTTGACATGATAGATTTAGGGTCTGCCTATTTTTTTGAGAAGAGAAGGTGCTCAGAATTCTCATGAGACAAAGAAGCACAGGTTTGATGATTACTTGACCAGCCACGAGCAATGAAATGATTGTTTTTTGATGTGAGCTGTACGTTCAGAAGTGTTGCTGGAGGCATTGCAAAGGGGGGGGTGCGAGAAGGAAGCTGCCAGCCGGTTTTGACCCTGTGAATCAAAGCGCTGATCAGCTAGAGATTTGGGGAGAACCTGTAAAAACTCTAGTCAAAATTCTCACAACTTTACTAAATCAGAAAAATGCTTCCCTGTGATAAAAGGAATTGACCAAGAAAATTATATATGTATTTAGAAAGTATTCTTTGCAATAGAGAAAAGACTTCTTTGCTCAACAAAGCATCATACAGACAACACAAACTTGAATATGAGCAACTACCTTTACCAGTTTAACCTTAGCCACAGCCAGAGATCTACTCCCCTCTGATACCCTGAGGACCGTGTCCTACCCTCCTCCAAAAGATTTGTCTACTAACATTTTCTCAGTATTTGAAGTTGCTGTGGACCTCTGATCTTGAAAGCCAATGGCAGGAACTCAAGAAAATCCATTCTGTTTAACATTGAGGGATTCACTCGATAAACCAAGCTGTTTTTTCCCCAAAGTAGAAAAGTATCAATTAGCATATGCTGATTAAGTTCACCCAGACACTTTTTGTATGATGGTGTCCTTGACTATACCAGAATTATTGTAATTATTAATAAAAATATTAACGCACAGACATGATGCACTGAAAAGTTGCCTGCTAATAGATTCTAATAAAAGTGACCTTACACCAAGTAAGGTCTCACTGCTGAAGAGTCACTTCCAACTTACACCAAGCTGGTCTCACTGCCAAACAATCAGGTGCCCTGTTGCTGGATTCTGACTGTACAGTACCATTACTCATTGCAGCTTCTTAATATAGGTTATCTCCTGTTGGCAGTAATGACTTCAGATGACTTGGCCGTGAATTCATATCATTAGCTTTTCCATGATGAAATCAGCTAGCATAACACCAGTAATTAGTCCCACCTTCAGACGCTCTTGGAAATAACTCTTTCTAGACACACCCATTTAACACAAATACTGAGACACAGCAGTCGCTTTATCACGTTTTTGTCAGCACTTTTAGTACACCTTCAAATTACATATGAAAAGACTTGACTGTCTTGACTGTCTAGAGCACATTCATTCAACAGCTTTGTTTTCCTTAGCAGCTTGCCTCGAGGCTACAAATTCCCAGTAATGCGTCAGTTCATCAAGATCATGCAGTACAATGCAACAAAGTCATTTATCATCCATATCATCATGCTGCAAAATATTTCATTCAAATACAGTATTGACAAACACAGCAAATTACAGAGTCTTATCCTGGTTTGTATTGCTGCTTCTTTACTAACTGTGTCAGCTTCAATTCCTGGCCATGAATATGAGCCCTTGCTCTGACAACATATGCAAAAAAGAGTGAGTGAGATCAGATAGCAGATATGACAAGTGGCAAAATGAGTTATAGCCGTGAGACTGAACAGCAAGTTTGTTTATGTTGACCATGCCTTAACCCTCCAATCGCTCCAGGAATTTCAGACATGCTGCGATGCATATGTGGAAGGACATGTTAGAATTAAATTCAGAAGGAAAGGGGGGGGGGGGGTCGACATGACACAATCAGAAGCTTCTGAGCACAAAACCATTGGTTTCAGAGGTTTCAGAGAAGAAAAGTATGAGAAAAAACAGTGAGTGTGTATGCAGTACATAATATGGCAAATGGAACAGATTTTAAAATCAAAAAATATGCTTCTTTGCATTCTGCATTTCAGTATTGTAATTTGAATGTTATATTTTTGAACCTCAGCAACACTTTAAAAAGAATCATGTTGGATTTTGCACCACTCTGTGATGGTGAGAACCTTGTATAATATTAAGGAGAGAATTAATAATATGCAGGAGCCTACCACTTAAATACAGCCTGGCAGCTAAATCCAGCTCTTGCATCCCAACCATGGGGCCATAAAGCTGACTACCCAAGAAGGCCCTGACTTCTACCCTCTTAAACTATTTTGCCTAGATCTATAAAATCATAGCCATGAATATCTCAAAAAAAAATACAAAAATAGACAAATCCCATAATTAAGCTTATAAAATTACGCATAACTCATTTAATGCATTCTTGCAAAAGTTAAAGCAATTATCTCAATTTTATTCAAGTCTTGCAGTTCTAATTCCAGTGGAAAAAAAAAAATGATTTCCCTTATTTGTTTCCCAACCTTAAGGAACAGAAGTAAAAGCTCATCAGCTAACCTCCACTGGCATTGCGATTACTGAATATTGGGAAAATATGCAATAGCTGTAGGAAACTGTGCCATTGGAATGATATAACCATGAATACTGATGGAAATCAAACACAGCAGATCTAAGTCAGGGATCTAGCATGTGATGAACTGCATTTTCTTTTGAATACCAGAGATACGAAACTCTGGTGACAAACAGAGCCCCTTGATGTGGATAGGATCCTGCAAGACTCAAGTGTGTTATTTCTTTCATACAGTTGGAAGAAGTTTGCTACAACTCCAATTTGCAACTCCAATTGCTTTTGATAATTAAGAGCAGTTCTCAACTGAGAAAGTGTGAAAAGAGACACCACATCAAAAACTCCAGCCAAGAAAGGATTAAGGACCTTGGTGAATTCAGACTGCTTAACAATTCTGGACAAATAACACTGTTTAAACTGCTCATAACACATTTGGATCACAACATTTTTTTTTCTAGAGTAAATGCATAAAATAAGTTAATAAAAGTGAATGACCAAAATGTAAGTTGTAAGGTAACCGTGTTTAATTTATTGCTGTCTTCCTAGTACACTTCTATAGCAGTCCTCATAAAACCAGAAGAATTATCACTATGGCTTCTGAGTTAAAGCCACACAGGATACATTTCCTCAAGCTACTTAACAAGCATACTTTAACTAATCGACTGCCATTAGTCTGAAAACACAACATGGGGAAGAGGACTAATAATAAGCCAAACGCTGGCAGCTGCCATCATGTTGTGCAAATCCCGACCTTGTGCAGCCCTGTATCTAGGGAAGCAATTTAATTCAGGAATGAAGGCCCAACAACAAAAAACTGACTGGGGCATACAGATAATGATGAGGTAGACACACTTCAGCCAAGTGAAGCCTTGCAGCAGGAGCAAGCAGCACGTGAGGTTTTCTAGAAAAGCAGTTAGTGAAGTCTGAAAGCATCCCTAGAGCTGGTATGGGGAGTGTGGATCACTCTTGATTTGCTAACTTAATTTAATTTATGCAGGTGGAGTAGCACATACGTTGTTTACTTTGCATTCCTGAATAAAAAGGCATAAAACTTGCTACCTGGTTGACAGAAAAATATCTAGTTAGTCTTCATACTTTGCAAATTAATATTTTGAATTTCTATTCTGAATATATTTTAAATGGGAATTTTAAGTTTTAATTTAGATAACTTTTAATTATAGATAACTTTTAATTTAGATAACTCCTTTTTCCTGTAAAAAAAAAAAAAGGGCAAAAAGGAGACAAGCAATAAAATGGATATACAAATCATAGAACCAGATCAGCTTAAGTACTGCAACATAAGAGAATCAAAAGGATGGCAACAGAGACTGGTAGACTTGCAAACGCAAATTTGCAGGTTAAAGCAACTGACATTGCTTTATACACTCCATGTGACATCATTTTTGTGGCCTTGATGCTAATGAGAAAAGTGATTAATGCAATGTGCTGAACAAAGGTAACAACTAGCTGCATTGCATTCCAAATGCTACAAAGATGGAATCTCATCTCATCGGGTCTTCTGGAGCAGATCACTTTTACTGGTGTCAAATCAGTAAAATGAAGATTTGCCATCCAAGATGAAAATGTGGATCACTGGAAAAGCCTATAGCAAAACTCCATTTTTACTTCAATACAACTTCAAACAAATGTTTCAAAATATTCATAGAAAGAGCTTAAGTAAAATCACATGTTTTGTATTTAAACTGTGACATATAAACACTTCCTGCCCATTTCCCGATGAATGTTAGTATGAAGTCCAGGTTAGGGTTACTTCTGCGATATGAATCACCTTACAGAAGATCATTTTATGACATATTAATCACTTATGCTAAATTTCCCCAAATTCTTTTACCCTGAGCAGAGACATACATCTATCCTACAATAACACGGTGGTCTTTGCTTTGTTTATGCCATGTCAGCATACATATGTTGACATGTTTAGCTAATTATTGCTTATCAAATGTGTTATAACCCACTTCAGTCATCAAAAATGGGCACATTGCACTCATTAACACAAATTACCTTACTCACACCTATGTCCTTGACAGTATAAAATAGCAAATAACAATGTCTAAAGTGGTAGATCCAATCTTAAATTAGTCGTTACATTTAATTTTAATCTACATTATATCATTTGCTACACATACATAGTTTTCTCTGTTCCAACCTGAAGATTTAAATACGCACTCAACAATATTTTCAGAGTTTGTAAAAGCTGTACCAATACTAGTCAGTCAAGGCTAGTAGTACCACAGTCCAACTTTCACTACACCATAAGTAAACCACAATACGTGCAGACATATCACATCGCAGTCTGCAGAAAGATTCCTGTATCCCTTACCAAAATGCTATGACATCATCTGGCCTTCCCCAGCCAGCCAGAAGTCACACTTAAAGACAATGTTCAAAGGCTTTTAGCGAGAATTCAGTTGTATCGTATATAAACGCCAGATGTGACGATCTGCCAGAACAGAACAATACAAGGTCAGCTTTCAGAAGGACATCCCCTCAGCTGTCCCGGAGAGGCGCAGCTCACTCGCATCTTTCTTCATTAACTGCCTGCTCCACACAGGTCATTTCCTGTTTCACGCTGGCTGCCTAAAACAACAGTCCTGCGCCGCTCACATCTGTAAAATCTTTCAGCAAATGGACCAGCGCCAGCTTCTCATGCAGCTGACATATCCAGAGACTGCCTGAGCTCGCAGCCTTGTGAGCCGCAGCCTGTGCTCCTCCGTGGGCTTCAAACCAAGGAGTTCCTGGGTGAGCTTCTGCGAGCACAGGATTTACCATTTCTCCCTCTAAATGGCCCATGTTTCTTTTCAATTTATTTATACAGGTTATGGCACTTCTTCCCTTCTTTCAACCTATGAGTATGTAGAAGTCAATACTATTAACCGCAAAACGATTTGGGATTAAAAAAAATAATAATTACAGTAAGACAAGCCTCCAAGTTAATTATGTTAAAAAAAATCCCATTTCAAAACTCTCATTATGTACTGTTTTCTTAAAAAAAAATAAAAGACATTGATCCTTAAAGACTTCTATTAGAAAGAGCATTTATAAACATTTATTTTATTCTTAATTGGGTGGTTTTTGTATATCCACCTCTGTGAAGTATCATGGTGATAAGAGTAAGAAACAGATTTTCACAAGGCAACCAAATTTGAATAGTTCAAAAGATAACCCAGGCAGAAGTTACAGCACTGCCAGCAAGCCAAGTATGGGAGAGGAGAAGATGAAGACATATTACTGAACCTGATGCTTGACAGAGGCTTTCACCAGGGCCCAGACCACTGCTGTTCCGGAGTCAATAAGGGGAGCATTATACCACATACAGGACTTAGCACGTATGTGAAGGACTTGGGAACATTGCACAACGTATGACTAAAAACATACATAGATGTAGTAGCAGGGATAATCATTTAAGCTTTAAGATGACTGCAGCAAGAGCCTTAAAGCCTCTACGAGGCCATTGATTCACACACAGAGGGGAAAAAAAAAAAAGTTATTAAAAGTGAACTAGAAATACTGCAAGAGGGAACTAAGCTCCAGATTTGGCCAGTAATGAAAGGAAGGATGATGAAAAACGATTAAAGCACAGGACAGCGTTGCAGAAAACGTGAATGCTCAGCTATTTCATTGCCAAATGACGTGACCTAGGTTACACAAGGCCTAACGTGCACCCACATTCATTCCAAGTAAAGGCAGCTTGAGCAGAGCAGCTCTTGCCTGTCTGGCCCCTAAAAGCATGGGCTTTCTGGCATACAGCATACCATTTTGCCTCCCTCCCCTAGCCCTGACCTCCCATGTTGGCCAACCAGCAGCCCTTCACAGGCCAGACAGCACAGAGAAAAGGCAATTTTAGGTTGGAGGCCCACGACTCAACAGAGAGGCCTCTCAACCACAGCCTGGAGCTGTGGCCCTGCTGTCCCCAGACTAAACCCCACAATCCTCCCTCAGAAGGCTGTCTGGGAAGTAAAACTTGTGAGAAGGGCTTTACTCTCACGAACAGCCTAGCAGCTTCGTTTTGCACATTTGTTGAAGAAAGCAAGCCCCCTGCATCCTGTTTTCTGTCTCCAAACCGTGCCAGAAGAAAAAATACTGACCTGTTGTGCAGGGACCTTTTGTTATTTCATTCAAGCACAATGAGAATTTTGCCTGGTATATACTGAAGAAGTGGAAGATTTATTGCTATATTGTTCTGGGGAATAACATTTAAGCAGTTCAGTAAGATTTGGGGAAAAAGCAGGTCACTGCAAGTAGAAAGTGTTTCTTTGTGTGATCACCTCTATCAATTTCAAAAGGCTTTAAAGGGAAAAAAATAAAAAGTCCTAAGACAGAAACTGGATGAAAAAAAAAATAGTTTGTGTTTCCTAAAATTCACTAAGCTTTTTTGTGAAAGGGTGAGAAGAATGATAGGAAGTTGGATTAACACTGAGCTATGGGCAATAATGGGTGTGGGTAAGTAAGCCCTCAGAAGACAGAGGTAGGTAGGTTCAAGGTAGAATAACCTGAAAGGTCACAAATGCTACGGAAATCTCTGATCTTTCTCATCAGCTCTTGTGTCCATTTAGTATTTCCTTCTACAGTATCCAAGTGGTACTACTCCAAAGGACTGGTCTGAAAAACAGAACGGGGAACAGGCAGGAAGCAGCAGCAGAAGAGGCTCTAATGCTAAAGAGCATTTAGACTACTGCATGTGGTTACGTACTGGAAGCAAACGCTTTCACATACAGATGTCATCCAGTGAGGAGAGGGGGTCAGATCTGACCCCACACTCCTGCCATGTCCCATTCTCTCATCCCACAGCCTTCAGTACCTGGAACACTCACCACTGCGGTTGTGGCCAGGGACCAGTTGCACGTGGAGAGGACAGGAGAAAGAAGTATGTCATGTTCTTGTGGCCATATGAATAATTCCACAAACAAAAGTTACTTCTAAAAATATTCTGAATTCTGTGCTATATGGACAGATGCAGCCACACATACATCCTCTGCAACGTGAGCTGCCTTGTCCTCAACAACGCTTCCTGCTGCTACCCCCAGGCTCCTCTCAAACCACCCATTGCGAGGAGCCTGGCTCCCGCCCGTCCCATCCCACTCACCCAGGGGGAACAGCTCTCTCAGCTGCAGTCACAGAAGTGACAGTGCCCACCTTGGTGTGATGCCTGCCTGATGGTCACCTCAGCCTTGGCCTCACAGGAAAGAGTAGCATCGCTGTGAATGGCTATCACACTACTGACACAATGCCTACCCATACTCAAGTACATGAAAAGGTTGGGGTCTTGTTTGTTTTAAATACCCACCACCACCACGGGTCTTCAGCACATCCTAGTTCCGTCTCTGGCAATCCCTTACTGTGCAAATATATACATATTTTCTTTTCACCACAGCCAAACCATGAACTGATGAGATTAAAAATAACTTCGCTTCATGGATGGACTCTTTTCATCTTGTTCCTGTCTCACTTTGAGGTCTGTCACATAAGAGAAGAACACATTCTTCTAGCAATGATATGCAGGTATGGACCACAACTGCATCTAGGAGGTGGCTTCAGTTGTCTGCCAGCTGACAGCTGTCATTTTTCCCAACTAAGCCCAGGGACTGACTGTACAACTTTCCCCCTACTCACCAGTCTGGGAGAAGCAGCAACTAATGGCTCCCAACAACAGACCAGAGATGGAAAATCTCATCCATTTCCATGCCAGAAGGAGGGCACCATGAGCTGACACATTTCAGTTAGGATCACTTGCATTACCGCTATGTCCCACAAGCACATACAGTCAGACTGCAGGCCTTAAAGTGGGCAAAACCATGCGATTGTTCCCACAGCTCGAGGAGTTCCTATTTCTTTGCTCAAATCTTGGGGTACTCTTTCATCACTCCCCTACAATGGTCAGTAAAAGCTAGGCTGTTTAATTAGTGGGTGTTGAAAAACTACCGGGAACATCTTGAAAAAATACAAAAGGAGAAAAGACTCCTTGCTCATGAACAGGCAGAAACACTGCTTCATGCACCTAGCTGTGGGATACCTATCACATGGGAGGTGCTGCTAATATCACAGTGGAAACCAAACAAAATCAGCACAAATGCAGCACGCAGGCTATCACACTCTGCAGATCTTCAGATTTCTGATGTAGATGTAGCAATTGCTTTTTGAAAATAATGTCAAAATGTATCTATGTTACTAGCAGTAAGAAGAATAAGGAGGATTGATGACGGGCCATTTAAAGAGGGAGGAGTGGGAAAGAAGCCAGCACCTTCAGAAGAGGTCAATGAGACAATAGAGTCTAGAGGGAGTGTAAAGCGTCAGGGCTTAGCAAGATCCTAAATTGCAGTGACTTAGCAGCTGGTACGACATAATAACTAAGAGATTAATAGACTTTTTCCAGTATGAGGTCAGAATACTACAGAAAATAACATTATGGTACTGGTGTTATTGAAGAGAGTGAGGTAACAGGTATTAAATGAAGCAACAGGAGGGAGGATGGTGCAAGGCAGGGTCAAAGTCCTGGCGGACAAACACTCTGCTAAAGCTCCTAGGCTTAGGAAAATGAGAAAACCAACAAACCGCAGCAGACTTCAAGCACCTGCTGATATCTCCTAATTTTTGAACAATAACAGCAAGTCATAGACATCATTTTTCATCATTCCAAGTTGGAAAGCACTTTTTGTGGCTAAAACAGAGGAATAACGTGTCACTGTCTTTACCTGGAAGTTTTTTTGCACAGAAAGATTCAAAGCAATGATGGAAGATGAACTAGTTGCACTTCAGATTTAGCTAATGCCACTAGCAGAAGTTAAATACATATATATATATTTAATATTTGATTGGGAATTTCTGCAAAAGGTACAGAGTAAACAAGAAACAATGTACTTCCTGATTTTAGGACAGGCTTAGTATGAGGAATATGCTATGTCACTGCTGACTATGTGTGCTCCTTTACACTCTTTAGTACTTTTATTATGAATTCCTTTTGTATTCAAACCATCGCTCCTCTGTGCAGTGGTACCTAAAAGCCGAGCTTTAAGTTTCTTTGGCCATAGTGCAGAGACTCTGGACTTCTGACTGCTACACTTCATGAACCTAGATTCTCCCATCCTCCCCCCCCCCCCTGCTTTTTTTTTGATCAGTAACACAAGAAATTGTTTGCACACACACACACACACACAAAAAGTGATTTAAGAACAGCAAAGACATTTTTCAACTCATTACTTCAAGAGTTGAAAATAAATTGATAGAGTCATGATTTTGTAATAGTGAGAGGGAATTTATCCAAGCCTTCATGTAGTTTGAGCAAAGATATGGATGTACATGTTTGTTTTCTTGGTACAAAATCTTTTGTTTGCTCCTCATCTTGTTCATGGAAGAATGTCCATGCTAAATTGGAACAACAGCATAGGCGACTGTGCTGGATGTAAATAACACTAAAGATAGTGGTGGTACAGGATTCTGTTATGCTGGCAGTGCTACAAAAACAAGCAACAAACCCACTTATTTCTAGATAGGCTTTGGTTACAACTCTGTGCTACTGTATTATCAATTTCCTGATGTCTTTTTGCATCTTGTTTAGTATTTAGGCTGAGTATGTACACTCAGAGAGGATGCATATTAGTAAGAATTAATTGCTAGGATGTTCCTAACTTTTTCATGACTAATATATACATACTTGCTGTCGCAAGTAAAGAATAAGGGTGTTATTAAAAATTGGCATGACGAGTGCCTAAAACATCCTCTGGCAAGTGATTAAAGAACTGGATTAGTCCTAAGGAAAAAAGTGGTCAGTGATCAACTCCAAAAGATATAAATTCAAACTTTTATATAGGTGTACCAATAAACTGATTACCCATACAATCAGAGCTGAAGAATTGGCTACTGAGTTACAAGGATGTTGCCAAAGTAGCAGAACACTTTGACAACATCCACATACAAAACCAATCTGTGAAAAGATCCAAGATACAGCAGGGCACCTCGCCCCCTGTATGGCAAAGGGCACACAAATAGAGTCAGTAATGAGAGAACAGGAAAAGGCATCTCTCTCTCAGGTTAACATCCCAGGATCTCTCAAATTATTGCCACAGGCATGAATTCACTAGTAGAAAGAAGGGGCAGAACCTATGGAGATTTGAGCTCCTCATTAGCACATTGCTTGTATGTCAAATAACCCATCTCCACATCCCCTCCCCCTGTGAATTCAGATTTTTTTTTCTCCCCAGATCTTACTCCCACACCCAATTTATTAGGTGGTGTATTTATGTAATGTTTTACATGCCACAACAGTATCCAAGGGATTCATCTGTTGGTTGTAATTACAGTTTGTGTGCTACCCTGATCAGGAGAAGTTTTGTGAAAGTGTCCTTCACAGCACTTCATACCTAGTGAAGTTATGTTCCCTTCCTGGGAACCCTCTCTTTAGCACAACTACTACTGTACCACAGGCACAAAGTTTTACTTTAAATACCATCCCACCAAAAAAAAAAAAAAAAAAAAGCTCTAGGATGTCAGAATTTTGTCACCAGGGAAAGTTGTTCTTGCATCTCTGGGAAATAAGAATGACGGATCCCTGACACGCCTAAGGTTTCAGACAGAAAAGGACTTAATTTCACCTTTAGAGAGAGTTCCTCAGACACAGCTGCAGCACTGCCGAACTGACTTAAAGATGTGTGAATGCAATACGCAGAATTCTCCAACAGAGTGATCTTTATTACAGGGGCAGAGCTTCAGAAGAGTTAGAAGTGTCTCAAAAATTTAAATTCCGACTTATTCATGCTGCTAAAGCTATTGAAGCTTTATGAGTCCAGGACTCTTCCCCCCTTGCCCTCACAGTTATCAAATGTGAAGTAACACAATAATAGACTGCAAAGTGACACCGTCTGAATGTTTGGCAAAGCACCCTCAGACACTGCAAGACACAAAGCCTCTCTCCTCTTTCGGAGCACATCCACAAAACTAATCCACATCAGACTCTCGAAGGAGATTTCTTCCAACACTGGAAGGAAAAGCTCAAACGCAGTCCAGTAAGACTGGAATACCAGTGCTGTTTTTATCTGTGTCTCAGAGTTGCTCCATTGGAGCTCCCCAGTTTAACAACTGAAGTTGTCTTCACAATCAGGCATAAGATGATTTAGGGAGCACATGTAAGGAAAATCGTTACAATAGACAACAAAGCCTGTAACTGTTGAAGCTTCTATTGTCCACAGCAAACTAAAGGCCTCTAAAAATCACTCACTGCTTACATAGGACAAATTCATGCCCTTACTCTGGTACAGTCTGGCTGTTGCTGCAGAACAGCTTAACACAGAGATGAAACACAAGAGTTGCCTGCTGGGTTACAACACGAAGTAGAATTAGATAATTCAAGCCATCTTTACTCTTACTTTTCCACATTTCAGCTGAGGAGATGTAGCATCCCACTCAGGTGGTGGGAAATGTTCAGAGTTCAAATACCATCCATACCCTTAAATCTAAACACGTAAAGGCATGTTTGTCTTTTATCAGTGTATCCCTACACAAGTTATTAGTTCTTTACATTCAGAAGGCGTGGTCTCACCTGCTTCTTGTGAACCAGATTATCATACCACATTTTCATAAAAACTCCAGTTTTGTAATGGTTAGCTGTGATAAAATGGATTCAGAGATGAAGAAATGATCTTGATAGGGGAAAATAGATAAACATACACCAGACAGTATACGTAGCAAATCACTTCGGGGGAACATTTCTTTCACAAGCACCTCTAGCTTTTTAAGAGTTCAGCACAGCTATGTATTATTTAAATAGGTCCCTCTTAATATATTTATTCTCATGTCAATTTGGTCCTTTGAGAGATCCACAAAATGAAAACTATTTAATGAAGGAGGTTGAAAGATGATACTGCTTATCCTTCAGTTTTCAAAATCTCTTATTTGGAACTGAAACAAAATGGATTTGGGGAATAAATTTCACAGTTCCACCGAAAAACAACAGGCAAATTATGGCATGTAAAGGATAGAGGAAAACTCAGAGTTCGGTAGTGCTATTGTTATTATGCATGAACACATTTTGTTACCTTAAGCATTACTTGACTGGATTTTTAGCTGTTTTCAACATGCTGTTACTGTGGGTATAAAACCAAGAGATACACTAGCTGTTTCTTAACAAGTCTTCTAGTACAAACTTAAATGAATTTAGTAGTCAGTTCCTCACTTCACTGCTCTTCTGGCAACCAAACTTTCTACTTTTTTTTATAAACCTATGATGATTCATGGAAGATTACATGGCAATATATCTTTCTGTAAAATAATTGTACTCATACAGACACACACAAAAAACAAGTTTATATTCCCCTTCAGTTTCCTCACCCAAAACAATTAATATAATATATGGCAACTGGTCTTGTATCCTGAGCATTGTTTTTAAATACATTTTTCTTCTGTCAAAAAATATCACAAATTATTTTTTCAAGCGCAAGTAATGAATAGTTAATTACTTTTTGCTTTGTTCTTAACTTTCAGAATTGACCTGGGGCACTCTGTTTCCTTGACAAAATGAGGAAGATAGATAATAGGCATTTCATTAGGGTCTCACATCTATCACTGTTATCAGGACAGGAGTGGAGATCTTTCATACTGCTCTGCTGATAATTCAAGAAGTTCACCATGTGTAATAGCCTCAAGTTTAATATGTTTGTTTAGTACAAGAGATGTGAAGTTCCACAAGAAAAAAAAAAAACAACATTCATTCATTCTAACTTTAAAGGTTCAAAACTGATAGGCTGAAAAGAAAAACAAAACCCTCAAGCTCCAGCTTTACAGGGAACAGTGTCTCTGCTCATCATGAGCAAGGCTGTCTATATGAAAGCCATGTAGTTTAGCCAAATCTTCTAGCTCATTTTTTCTTTCCTTCTCTTATTAACTAGCTCTCGAAGCAGTAATCAATTTTAATTAAATGTGGAAGATGTAATTTTAGCCAGCGCTTATATGTTAACCAAGATATTGCTGGCAACAGCCAAACAAGTGCAAGTGGACAGCTGAAATCCAGCTGCATCATGGAGAGCCTGCCTGATGAGACCTGTTAGTACTTCTAGTCCTCAGAGCAGGAGAGGAGAGGCCTGGGAGGGGACCTACATTGCTAAGCACATGCTTATGCTGGGAAGGACAGAGGATGTGGACAGGGACAAGCATACGTTCACTGCATATCTTTAATATCTGATGTCAGGGAGGGAGAAAAATTTTCCTTAGACAGTACTTCTAGGTAGCCTAACCTCTTGCTTGCTGCCAGAGTTACGTTCCTCCTCCTTTACCAGATCTCTCTAAGCAAGTTGCCTTTTCATTCTCTACAAACATAGCCATATATTTATCTAGCTTCTGAACACACAGGAAGGTGAGCCAGCTTATTTGCTGCAACTGGAAAGGAACAGCTGACTCTAAAGCATAGATCCAGTGCACTGACACCTGTTGATGGTGGCTGTCATACACCCCACCTTCAGTGCTACACTGCCATGCAGTATCCCCTCAAGAAGCTCCACAGATCCCCAAGCAACCAATTCCCCACCAAGTGAACTGAAGATGGTGCCTGGAAGCAGACAAACTGAGAAAATGGACAGTCAAGTTAAGATACAATTCATGAAATACCAGCTTTAGTAGTTTGAATAACCACCCTCTTATGCTTCTCAAAACCTATTTTATGTCATATTGAGTTGTGGTATGAATTTACCAAGCAAATACTCAAAGATACAAACACAGACCAACAACTGCTCAAAAAAAAAGAAAAAGAAAAGCTCCCATGCAGTAGTCCTCCAATATCATTGTTTCTTCAAAGGAGAGTGAAATCTAGCACGTTCTGTCCAACTCTGAAAAACACTACTGTTTGAGGGGGGAAGAAAAGAGACACAACCTCCCAAATCCCACAGCTCCATTCCTATAACTGAATGCCAAATTATACCGCTTGTTCATGCACAAAACTTAATTCTGACATTTCCTTAACCCCTGGTCACTTGAATTTTCAACCTTTCTTCTATTATCATAAATAAGGAGAAAAAAAATCTAAAATAAAAATTTGGAAAAGAAACTTTAGCTCACACAACCCCAAGTTCTACCGCCTGGTATTACAAATTCATAGGGACCATCAACAATTGCAATTCTTAGATTCATGACAATCATTTCACTAATCTTCTGCACTAGCTGAGGACAGCTGGAGGTTATTGATCTCCACAGAATCAGCAGGAGGGAAAGAAGCACACTCTGCTGGGAGGTTACATTACATGGATGTCAGTAAATATCCGTGAAAAGACTCACAACATTCTGTCTCTTCCAAACACCAGAAAGCAGAAAGGTGGAGTAGATTATATGGCAGCCTTTACTTGCTACCTACAAGACAGTCTCCAGTACACCTCGTTCAGCTTGTTCTAGTTTCTGATTTTTCTAATCCATCACTACTTTATCTTAGTCCAATTTCCTTGCCTAGAGAGACCCGGCCCAAGTTCTCAGTTTTGCAAGAAAAAAAACAACACGAGAGAACTTGCCTTGTTTGAGGTGCTGAACATAACAAAAGCTCTGGGGGTTAAAAAAACACTTTGCAGCTTAAATAAACCCTAGAAAGACAAGTTATTTAAGCCAAAGGATAATGCTGACAGAAAGGCTATAAAGTAATTTAACTGGGAAACCAGAAGACTATCTCTGTAACAGCTTTGTAATGGGAGTATCACAGACTAGGTAATTAGTTTTAATATCCTTTTAGCTATTGGAGAAGGATCTTATAACCTGACAGCCTTAGTCCCGTCCATCACCATCTTAACTGCCTCATCTTTCTAACAATGAGTAATATTCAGCCTTTCAAAGATGCGGAATTTAATGATGTATTTTATCAAGCCTTTTTTTTTTTTTTTTTTTTTTACCCAGTTGACTGTACTTAATAGCAGAAGAGAGAGGAAACACTCAAAGTATATTGAAAACTCCATCTCATAACCACGGTCAAGCTGTAAAAATATCTTCAGAAGTAAAGATCAATTCAGATCATCTAGACCATCCTCTGCAAGGAGCATATCTGTCCTGTCATCATGAAAAACACTCTGGATAGGTGTCCCTGAAGGGTTTATATAGAGCAGTGCATTTATATAACCCTCTAACCTTTTCCAGCTTAGGCTGGAGAGGTCACTTACACAGACCAGTAGCTGGCTTCAAAGCTGACGGCTGAAAAAAGTGACGGCAATGTATCCTTCCTTACCCTCTCAGCATGCCCATTCCAATTACTCTCATATTTACTGACTTCTGTGCTCACTCACATTTCATTTTTGCTCTCTTTGATGGCACAGACATCCTGGCTCCATCTGTCATAGGGTTAAAGTAACCATCTCTGATTTCAGTAGGTTCTATGAACTGCAAAATACAGCCCTAAACAATACAGCCCTAAACCAATGAAGATTTTCAAGAGGTTTCTCCCAGGCCCCCAAAGAAAAACTGGTCCCTTTTCCCATTGAAGGCAAATAGAGTTTAGCCTGAGATTTGATGGAAATAGACCATATCTTCACTATATCTTCATATAGTAAGTGTTATCTTTTTTTTTTTTTTTAAAAAAAAAAAGGAAAAAAAGAGAGAAATAAGCACAAGTTATTTTAAGAAAAGAAAGCTGGAGGAACCTTCAGCTTATGTAGGCTGTTATTCATTATTGCCTAGGATATGTGAATATACTGTTTTCAAACTTCAGAAAATATTATAAATCTGGTAACATATTTAGCTACTGAGCCATTCTGAAAGCCTACAGAAGGCAATGTTGAAATCTCTAACAGATGTTCACAGTAACAGTCTAGTGAACTCTGATATACACCCCTAAAACTATCCACTTCTCTCTTAATTATGTTTTACTGTTTCTGCTCTAGGTACTTGCCCATCAGACCATCTTTCATACATCAATTAACAGGACATGACAGCTCAGATATCCCAATACAGACAAACAATACTCCTGCTTCTGTAATACAGACATCCCATCATCCATCTAGATCTTGATATTAACATTTCACTGTACTGTATATGGGAATTAACCTAGCATGTGAACCGGGAGAATACTATAACAGGCATTCATGTTTTTTGGAATGGACAAAGAGAATGTTTTCAATGAATAAAAAAGCATGGTTTATAAACAACTTTGTAGACTTTTCTTTTTTTTTTTTAAAGATAAATTGACAAGACACTAAGTAATATCAGCTTCATCTCTAATCGGTGCCATTATTTTTTGCTATCGTTCTCTGTAAGAGAATTAACAAGAAGCCAGCTATGCTAGTAAAATGCACTACTTATACAGATGCTGGGCATTGAAAAGCTTTTCTGGTGCATCTTCCATAATGGTTAGTGCTGTACGATGACAGTCCCTTTGGCTTATCTTTGTCCACTGTAATTTTGGGGAGTGACATCAGTGAAACATCAGCCTTAATGAAAGTACTGAAGTTAGCAAACACTGAACAAAATCCACTAGGATTCTTTCAAAGTTGGCTTCTAAACAACAAATCTAATATATAATAAAATCTTTGTTGCTGCTTATCATTCTCCAGTTATTGCCAGGCAAAATTCCTTTGTGTTGACTAAACAGTCCACTTCAGTACCAATAGCTGCAGTCAAAGTTTTAGAGATGAGTTGTAGAGATGTAAGAGCACTTACATTTCAAAACTCTTTGTACAGGCACATTGGGCTTAGCTGAACATAACGGATAATTTGCTCGTAGCCTTCCCAACCAAAGGAAGTCACCGTACCTGATCTTATCTGAAATAGGCTTTAGACACTATTCAAACACAAAACACACACTATGCAAAACAGGAACCTCATCCAGAAAAAAATAACCCTTAGAATACGTTATCTTCACTATTGAACCTTAAAAAGCAGTCTACATCAAACATGGTAGCAAGGAAGAGAACAAAAACTTTTAATACTTTTGAGTATTTTCCCAAGAAATAAAATTGATTTTTTTTAAGCCCAACTGAAAACAAAACAGAAAAAAACCACACCCACCTAGACATCCTGTGAGGTTAATACGGAAAATTTAATCCTTTGGCACTGGAAACAGTGGCTTACAGAAAAGCCATTTGTTTCAAGGTTATCATAGGGTTACAGAATGAAAACAGATTTTTGGGTTTAAATATGCCAACACAGTTGAGGAAAAGCTGGAGCAGGAAGTCAGGCTGCTGCAGTTGGATATCAGGCACAGATACACCCTAGTCATCAGTGGGAGGTTGACTGCTAAAGATTGTGATTTGCCCAAGACCCCACCAAACACAAAATGGTCCCACAAAAAATATGCTGACAGAAGCCAAAGGTCCATCAAGCTCAACGTCCTTGTTGCAACTGATCAGTACCCAGAGCTGAAGGAAGAAGGCAGGAGAAGAGCAAAGGCTTACTTTCCCCAATACACCCTCACAGCTTCTACTGGGGAGAGATTCACCATGGAATTTACAGTCTTTGAAGGAATTTAAATCCATTAATCTGTTGTTTTTAATTTGCGTCAAGTAAAATTAAACATACCAAGTCTTTTCACGATTATGGTTACACACAGTGCTGGAATGTAACTTTGATCATATTGTAGTCAAAGCCTTTGGCATTAGCATCAGTAAAAATCAGGATTGAACCCTATGTGGTCTTTGCTAGTTTATGGCAAATAAAATAAAATAAAAAAGTAACCTGTCCATAGTAGTCCTTCACTGTTTTGACAGTCAAGTGACACCCCCACCCAAAAGCACACCCCATTACCTATGTAGGAACTAAAACCCAAAACACAAACGAGCTCTTCGGAATTCTGACAATAAAACAAGATAATTGAACAGTGCTCTTCAGAAAGGAGTGTCAGGCATGCCTACCAAGAAAATAAGGTTTTGAATGTTTCTTAACACTTACCAAGAATATTAAGGGGAGGGAAAAAGGGGCAGGGAATTACATGATGAAACAATCCTTTTCTTGAAGGAGCTCTCAGTTCCATGTTAACTTGAGAATTTCCTTTATCCTCACTCAGAACTAATCTTTACTAATCATATGTTTAGATCAATGTGCCACTAAATGAGAAGCAAGTCAACGAATTGATTTATTTTCCTCCTTTTTCTATCTTATTAGGGAAGTGTGTTAAAGAGGTGAATATAATTAGTCACCATTTGCAAAACAAGGTGCTACAGATTAAAGAAAAAGTAATAAACTATTTTCATTTCAGCTGAAATTCACACCTTCCTTTGCAATATGTAAGAAGTATTTTAATGAAGGAAATGAGAATAAAACAGTTTTCCTTTATGTTCTGAAAAAGAAAGTGTTACTTTGAGGAAGATATTTGGAACAGGATGAGTAGAGCTATGTGTGTAAGAAATTTAAACGTCTAAACAAATCCACTTCAGTAGTCAAGAACTGAGGGAGACAAAGTATAAACAATCTTTTATATTAGGCGATACGCTAACAAAATTTTATAGTTTGGTGTAGAAATTCAAAATTTTCATCACTTAACAGATTAAGTGGCTCCACAAAACAATGCAGTGTGGGGAAACAGGGAAGAACTCTGCACCCAGGGAAAAATAACACAGATAAAAAATAATCTGTCCAAACTAGAATTTGGATCCAATTGCAACTAATGCTTGTATTTATGAGCTATTAAGGTTTCATTTATGAAGGGTGATTTCAAAGACTATGCTTCCTCCACCCTGAAAGCACCAGATTAATAGTGAGCTTGAAGAAAAATTATCTTTCCAGGCTGGAAAAAAAAAAAAGACACCTCCCCTAAAACCACTGATCAAAGACAAAAGGCAAAGTTAGACAGTATCAAGGAACAGCGGAAATCCTTCTGCCATCAAGAATATACATCTCAAACACAAGCAAACTCTGGCAGAGAGATAACTCATTTGACTTTTAGACAGCAGATTTTCAAACACTCTGTCCATTCATTACAAAGTTGTCTGGGGACAGGCAGAAGTGTTCATAGCCTTTCTCCAGAAATACAGCAAGAGAAAGATAGCAATGAGACAATGATAAGGAAAGAATCAGAGACTCGAATCTGCAAAATCCAAAATCTCCACAGACTTTCCTTACTAAAACCCAGTCACCCTGCTTCACTCAACTGTGGGATTATTGGGAAGTATTTTATATTGTTTACTACAAGGAGACATTTGTCCTCAAAATACAGGTGTGGACCACAGACCAAATTTTGCATTTCAAAACATTAATTCAACCACCACTGACAAACAGGAGTAGCTCACAACTCCTTTCAGCTGGGTTACAATCGTATCCGTCAGCTTAAATATAACTGTCTAGAAGTTGAGTGTTTTTTTTTCAAGCAAATAAATTTAAGTAACATTTTAGTGTGTCTGTAGATGCTTTGTCTCTGTTTTGATTCCAAAACAGAGAAAATTCTGAGATATTAACTCTAGTAGCTATTATTTCAGTCTGAAATATGTTGCTGACTACTCCGGAGGTTCATTAGCTGCACAGTGAAACAATATTTTCTTTGAAGGACTCGAGTTTGAGAAACGCTTTAATAAAAGCAAAGTTTTAGGCTTCCCTGCTGACAACAAGGGCCTTATCTTCACAAATAAGTCATGAAACGGAAACTTTCTTGTAACAGATAAAGGCAGCCTCCACACATATTTAGATGAAAGAAGAGATATTCCAGGAGAAAAACAGATTTTTTGTGTGTTAATTAGGAACTTAACTCAAACCACATTCTTACTTGCAGGCAGCTACAAGATGTCATTTCGTGTAAAAGATTCCAGCATTTTCCCTTTGTTGCATTATCAGAAAATTAATCACGCTATTCAGATAACACAAAAAGAAAGATCAGAATGACATTATCTTAGGTTTACAGAAAAGTATGCAGGCAATCTAACTTTTGACCCAGCAATCTGGCACAGTTAATTAAAATCAACCCAAAAGCACAAGCATCAACCTATGAATTTCCTTACTGTATTGCAAGATCATTATTGTGACAAGTAAAAGGTAAGATCCTGATGAATGGCTGCCACCATTCGATAGATTGAAGAGGGCTTCAAAATGTCTTATCTGTGCTCTCTGGTACAGGAAGAGCAAGGATAAGGTGGATAATAACCTTTAGTTTTATCCTTAAACACAGGATTCCGTCTGTCTAGCTCCAGGCTGTATTTTTGCTTCAGTCCAGCCTACTGTCTATTCTCATGAGATTTTAAAGGGAAAAAAAAAAACATTTCAGATGCATGATTTTTGGCTCATTTTACAAGACAAAAGCACCATTAATAGCCTTCTGAATCATTCACAACATTATAAATCATTTAAATAAGTTATAATTATGAAAGTCAATAAATATGTTATGATACCCCCACAAAAGACTGATACTAATTTCTATTTAAAAGATTTTTATTAAAATCATTTCTCTCGTTATAATGATTAATATAGAGAGGTAAGGCTTAATCACAGTAGCTAGAAGCTTAATCACTTAAATTTGTAAAACTGCATTGCAACTAAAGAGTTGGATCTACTATTCTCTCTTTCTCATCTATAAAGAAGATTTATATGATGAGATTTTTCTGTTTGCTATTTTCTTATATACCTTAAATATACCAGCCCTTTTCTGGCTGGTTTTGCTCAATGTCTTTTGCAATCAACTATGAAACTATAACGTACTCAGATTTAATTGCTGAAGAGGATGTTTTTTATTATTTATTTCCAGAAATATTTTTAATGAATATCTACTTGACTCAAAGTCTTGATAAACTGACCAAGAAGTAGTACAGGTTATAAAAACATATACTTCAAGTGAAAATTGAGGGAAGTCTATAACACTTCCAGTTTTCCAATACACAGGAGAAAGAACTAGATGCTTCTGTTTCTAAATGGAAAGAACGGATATTCATATTTGATTTCGAATGAAAGCTTTTACTTTGGTCCTTGTTGGTTTTCATAGATTTATTACTTTTTTCTTTCTTTCATTCTTCTTAACCTTCGTTCTTCCATTTTTAAGATAATACATCATTACATTTGTATTCCTGATACTTGGGACTCCAATTTTGTAAGGAAGATAAAAAAAAAATAAACCAATGACTGCATAGAAGTACTTAACACTGAGATTGTTCGTATCCTAAGACCGTAACTACACTTACTTGGCTTTAAGAGTCACATGTGTATAAGATTAGAGGTGTGCCACCAAATGTGATGCTAAGCACACACCGTGAAGCCTCACAGCAGCCACAGTCAGTGTTAAAACTCATCCCCATTATCAGGCCAGAACATAAGCAATGAACAGTGATATGATTTATCTTGCATAGCTTTCACAGTCATTTTACATGAGATATCCATGCGAATATATACTATAAAATGTGTATGCATATGTACGTAACACGGGGCATGCAGGAGGGGTATAAGTCTGTAATACTTCATATATGAATGTATATTTTCCTACAAAACTACAAAACACCATAAAGTTCTTGTAATTTCTCTGAAAAAGAAAGTAAAAAAAAAAAGTTTTAAAAGTTATATATTGTTTGCAGCCAAAGGCAGAGCTGTTTCACCTTGATAATACAAAGCCAAGCAATTAGTTCAAAGGGGAACAGTCATTTTGTCAGTATTTGCAGGTGAATAAGAGTTAACTGGACAGCAACAATTAATTACTCAGGCCTAAACAGGTTTTCTTGACATGAATGAGCTGTGAAATTCGGGAAGCATATCTGTTAAGGTTATCTAAGTTTAAAGGTTGGTATAAACATAAATGTTTTGATTACACTGCAAAATGTGTGGGCAATGCACCTGTTAGCATCATGGCTAAGATAAGCAAGTCAACCTGGATGTACCGTATAGCATTCTTATGCTATTTTACAGCACTCTGGTAGCAAAAATAGATTGACTCCAAGTTTTTTGTTTGTTTGTTTGTTTTTCCACAAAATAATTAAATAAAATTTAAAAAGAATCATTCAAGACATTTTCTGTTTGTGGGTAAGGATCCTGGGAATTGCTACAGCATTTGCGCAAGTCCAAAAGCAGTATATGCCTCAACCACAGGCAAGACTAAGGGGCAGCAGGCAACAGCTAACCGCCCAGCCTCCTCTGCAGACTGAGAGCAGCTCTTTAAAGGTGGGATAAACTGCATTGTCCCCAGAACTGACAGACCTTTTCAGGGGCAACAGATCAACCTGCCAACCAGTGGGACTCCTGTGCTCCACAACAGCCTGGGAATGAGAAGTAATTTCAGGCAAGCCATATAGGATGCTGGAGGTACTGCCCCAAGAGACCCGATACTGACACAGCAGAGGAGTGGGAGGGGAGGCAGATGAGGTCACCTGGGAATTGCTTTTGCCTCACCAGCATTAGCTCTCCTGCTCTGCTCTCCAAAAACTATTTTGTTAAAACACATTTTTAATCAGTGGTTAAATATGATTCACTGAGCACCTAAATAGCATAGCTTTGCCTCACAGAATTTCAGATGTCCCCACACAGAGAAGTTGGTTGTTCAATAATTTTCAAAGGACCTCTAGGAACTGAACCCAATTTTTGTCATTGCCAGTCAGTGTCAGCGTACTTTTGTTTTCAGGTAACATATGTAAGTTAAAATGCACAGCTTGACTAAGCATTATAACTATTATGTATTATTACTTGGATTCTCCACAGTCTTCCAGTATTTTCAAAATTCTAAGCTGCCATGAGCCAGTATTAAATAGTTGGATTAGAAATGTCTGCACTAGCCCAAGGAAACTTCCTGACAGGATCAACAAACAGTAATTAAACATCATTAAACATCACCAACAGCTAGCATTATTGAACAAACAAAACCAAAAAAAAAACAAAAAAAGGAGGTAAGGGGCCTTGTCTGCATTATGGGAAAGTCATGATCGTGATGAATTAGAGCGGTGCATCATAACGTGTATATCTTGCTGCAGAAAACTGTCTATGTTCTTCAAGGACAAAATGCATGGAGTGAAAGCCCTGATCTGACATGATCATTAACAATACTTAATCAGCAGCAGAGTCTCAGGACAGTTTAAGTTACATTGTTGCCTCCCATGCCATTTTGGCGTTTCCATGTGTAGGTTTACCAAGTGAATTGTACTCCATGCCAGGGCATAGCAGGCCAGTAGTAAGCCCATTCTTTCACCTTTGTGAAGTACACGACAGTATTAAACTAACAGACCTCCTAACAGTGGAGAGTCTGTATGAAAACCTCTACCATGAGGGCCTGACATCCCCGAGGCTTCAAGGATGACATGCTGTTCAGTCCCACTTACAAGACAGCAGACATCAGTTTTACATTCCCCATCTTTCACATGTTGGATAGCTTTTCTCAGCTCTAGCTTATTGTACTTCAATTGTACTTCCCAGCTGTATAAACTGGGAGACATCAACTCTTGCATTTCCAAGGGACATTATGACATGAAGGCACTTGTAAGTGCCCTTGGCCATGATTCTGTCTTAATTGTTTTGCATGGGAATTTACAGAAAGAAGAAAACAGCTTAAACCATAGTACGCTGGTCTTTTTCATACATTTTAAATTATGCTTCTAATTAGCGAAATCTTACAGATTGTCATTTTGAAGACAGATGTTTGCAATGCTAATAAATATTTTAGATTTATTTTCCTGGATAATCTGGACGTTTCTGTCACAAAGTATAAAAAACAGCAAAACCACCACTTATCAGCTCCAATTGTGTGGGAATTGAACTGTTTCAGTCAGGTTTTCTTCAGAGGAATAATCTGTAAATTAGTTTACAGGAAACAGGCTATAATGTTTTCCTCCAATTTGCCTTTATGCTAAGAGTAATACTCAAATGTTATCAGTAACTAAGACACCTCAACCTGGCAGTGTTGTAGAGCCCTTTTTGCTTCTTATGCTTCAACGTAGCTTATGAGACTGGGGACAAAACAAATTAATAATGTAAAACATTAATGAATGTCATGTTTGCAAAGCAAAACCCCGACAGCAGTTAATATGGAGTAAAACAAAAGCCTTTGCCAAGCAATTAAGCTCACATAAGATAAGCAGATGACAAGAATTAAACTCATCAGTTCACTGCATAAAAGCTGCAGATAACAGAAGTGCAGAATGCCCAACTGCTCCAGTCCACAGGCGTCCTTCGCTCTACTGCAGGCCCAGCACAGTCCCTGCTACCTTCTCCTTTTCCAGTCTTCACACAAGATGTGTGAAGACGTTCTTCTGTGTTTATTCTTCCTTTAATGTTTAGTATCTCCTTGAACAGCATTATCAAGCAGTAGAAAATAATAATAATAATAAAAAATAAAAACCACAAAACTCCCAACATCAAAAGAAAAGACTGATTGCTTTCAGACAACCCCAGACAGCTGTGCAGAGTAGAAGGCTTCTGCATCAAGAACATGAGAAGAGATGCAAGATGCATGAGCAGGGTGGTGAACAGTTAACTTCCAGGAGATGAAAGCAGATACAATTAAAGTGTCACTATTTCTTTAGTTCAACTAACTGCCATTAGTAGGCAGTGATCTGAGAATTGTATGAAAAAAACGCAAGTGATTGCAGATGTGTAAAAAGAACATCGAGTTCTCTAAATACTTGCAGCATGATCTTACAAGGAAATAATGAAAGTGTTTTCTGTATCCTCAAAAATCAAGTAAGTATTTCCTGGAGTAAGATTTGAGATAAAAGTGTGAGGTATGATGGAAAAATTTTCTATCCAGAGATTTAGCTTATTCAATTCAGTGTTCACTGACTTAATCAGTTTATATTTGTTTTGCCAACCATTGTTCCAACATACCCAGATTTTGAGAAGAGCTGCAGAACCGAAGTGAATAAAGTCGGTTGTGCCTTCTCAGTACAACTGTAGTCAATGAACTGAGTTCCTGACACATTCGTTTAAAAGTTACGTTCCATAGAAATTACTCCTTATGCCATATATCACACTTCAGAGCCTTTACAATTCTTTGAGTCACTTCCATGAAACAACTTGTGGGTTTTTCTCATGTATGAGATCACTGGCACCCTTGATACTGAATTAGCAAAAGTGTATTTGCTTAGCTGTCCTGGGTTAAAATACAGACAGGCAAGGAAGAAAAAAAAGCACGCACACTTTTTTGCCTTCCTTTTATATTGCAGTAGTTGAAAGATCTTCCAAAAGTCTTATCTCCTTAGCAATACTTTCCTTGTTAGGGAGACAGGAAAGCCCAAGTTTTGTTTTCTCCTGCAAATTGTGAGTATGTGAAAAGGGACAAAAATATGTAGCCTGCTTGCCATGAAGACAGCCAAATGTTACCCTATAAAGTGATAGTCAATAGTTCTATTGCCTAAAAGTACTTACTTTTACAAAAGCGTAACATGTTTATTCAATAAAAATCTACAACTTCAAAATGCTAGAAGACATGCCTTTAGCTCAGGTATTAACTAACTTATAGCTAGGAAAGACAGAAATTCACTAGTGTAGAAGAAGAAATCAAAACATGTCTGAAATTGAACTTCAACAATGCTTAATGCAAAAAAATTACAAAATTGTTATCAGAAGAAACTCCATTGCCCCAAGTTCTTCTACCCCAGTTTTTCTACTCAAGTCTTGTTAACCCTAAAACGCATCCCCTCCCAAAAACCACAGGTTCTCCCATTTGAAACCCCCTTTTTTATCCCAATCATTTCTCCTCTCTTGCAGGTCCCACATAGCAAAGACTCCATACCTACTGCAGTATTTCAGCTCCTTAAGATCAGCCTGCTCCCACCTCACCTCCCATCCTCTCCCAAGCCACAAGTCCTTCCACCAACTTTCCATTAGCTGCTGAGGCTCATGGAGTGTTTCCTCTGTCCAGAACTTACCCTCGGTCCTGCTCTGTCAGAGAAGAGACAAGCATAACCTCTAAAAAAAATGCAATTCTAAGGACAGAATAAGAGCTGTTAACGCCTCCCCACACACAAAACAAAATGATAATCTTGAGCTACATTTGGCACAGTACAGATGCAGATGAACCACATGATTCTTATCTCGTTTACCAGTGCTACTGTCAGTGTGTAGAGCAATGATTATACACCTGTTGGGGGGCCAATATACTTTTGACACCTAACTGTTTGAAAAGATGAGTAAACCTGGAAAACCTCACTCTAAACTCAGTTTCTTGGATACAGTTGAAACCAGTAGGAAAGTATTTCTTTTTTTGTTTTCTTTCTTGTATTTTCAGTTGTTGTAAAATAAGTCTCCCAACTGTGACTAAAGTGCATGCAGTTAGTGATGGCTGAATCAGGACACAAGTACACAGTACAAGTCCATTCTTTGCATTTGTTCAAGGCACTCAATGAGTATTGAACATCTGTGTTTAACTGAATAATATTACTTGAGATAATGCACTAACTTTTTTTTTTTAAACTGACCTATTATGCAAATCTGACTCAGAAGCTTTTTCTTCATAAGCTTTAGAACTACATGTGAAGATTTACACCCGACTGAACTTCATCAGTTCAGAAGTGATTTTGGAAAGCTATACAAGCAGCTATTTACCATATATTCAGAGATCATTAAAGGAATATACATGAATTATTTAAAAAGTTAAAATATGTATGATTTACTTCGAGATACATATTTGCTACTGACATTACTGTAGTTTGCTTTGCTGTCTGAGTCCCAAACACCAAAACTTACAGAGATACTCTAGCAAAACTTTCCAAAGATCAGTACTGACCTGTAGCCTTAGGAAACTGCGTGCACTCTCTGTACGTGGGGTGCGCACAGCACTGAAATCAGTTGGGCTTTTTGTGTGCAGTTCCCAGCTAAGTAGTCTGGGACAGGTCTTCAGGGATTCCCCCTTTCTTTCAACAAGCCATTATTGAGAACAGCTTTGGTTTAGATCATTCAAGCATACATTTAAGGGATGTCTATACTATTACTGAACCTAATTAAGAGCAGCTTCTTCAAAGAAGCCATTTACAATCACAGAACACATGCACACAGATCTACACACCACCTGTATTCTGACAAGCACGGTATTCATATTTAATATCAAGTTTGTCTGGTCAGTCAACAGCTTCTGAAGACCAGAGTTGTTCTTGGTTCATCATGGACATAAACCTCCACTGCACCTTGCCTCTTCACGCATCCCAGCACATATCAAGGCACTGTTGACATGTGGCAGTCACAGCACAGGCACTACCATTTCCTTGGCAGGACAAACAGCAGAAGGGAGCACATGGAACCAGGACAGAGAGGAAACACCATTCCCTCCTGGAAGAGCTTCTGGGAGCTCACACAACAGCCACAGCAACATGGCTGTATTCACCCTGCCACACCAAGCCTTATCTGCCCCACCACACCCAAAGCAAAAGCAGTGGACAGCCTCAGAACCTAGATAGAGATCTAATGTTGCAATTGTGTCTCAAATCTAATACCACTGATTCCTACTGCTTACTATTCTTTTACAAGTGAGTTGAGTCAGCTCCATGAAAAAAAATAAAAATCTAAGTGTTCACTATTTGTGTGGACAATGACTACTCTTCAGCATCAGTCCCTTAGTTATTAGCCAAAAAAAACAAGCAAACAAACAATAAAACCCCACATACTAAATCAACCATCACACTCAGTTTTGAGCAATAAGATCTCAAACTTTGATTTACCAGACTCCTACAAGTCAATTTAAAAAGCTCACAACTGCTTGAAGCACTGCTGCAGAAAGGAGTGAGTATGCAAACAGAAGCCTGCCTTTGCTTTTTTTTCCTACCATGCCTTAACAATATCCTGTGTCTTGCAGTTCAGAGCAAGGGAGGAAAAAAGCAGTCATCCTTCACTTTCTTCACCTTGATGAATGATTTTAATGCAAGGATAATTTACAGTGCCTTAGCTGGAGATGGAAAGATGTGTTGTAGTAGTCATAGAAACAATCTGCATTTGAAAAAATTTCCTCTAAGTGATCACAGTTTTAGACCATGAGAAAAGAGACTAGTTTGTTCCTCACAGCAGCTTTTATTGCTTAATCAGTTCCAAATCCTCAAATGTAAAGCAATAGTTTCTCAAACTATGCTAACTGCTTTCTGAACACAGGAAGACACAGCTCACAAATTATAAGAAAAACTTAAAATCTCATCCCAAAAGCACAGCTTTATGGTCATATAATATCCGAAGTTGGAAAAAGGCTGCAAGGGAAAGGTAAGTGATATCCAGAATGCATAATTCAAAAAACCCTGGGAGAAAAAAAAAAAAAAAAAAAAGACTGGAAAAGTCTGTGGAATAGATAAAACTTCAGATGTTCTTTTACACTATTCCTTTGTGCCTGACCTGCTAGTGCATTATTATTTTCACTGTATCAAATAAAATAATAAAATATTCATTGGTGGAAAGTTTTGTAAGAAATTCAGGATTTCAAATGGCATTTGAAAATCACCATTTTGAACACTAGATTTTTGTCACTTTCCTTTAGTCTGACTCGTTTATTTAGATTGTTAATTCACAAAGTAAGGATTATGCTTTAAACTGGTATTTGTACATCTGCTGCAATGATGCTCCCTATCTCCATTGTAGCCTCTCAGCACTAGTTCATTACTACTAGCAAGAGAAATGGGTACACTACAGTCCTAAATAGCAGCCATACAGAACTTTTTTTTTTTTTATTTTATTTTATAAATACATGCAAGAGAATAATTTGATAGGGATAAGGTTTTTTGTTTTTTTGTTTTTTGTTTTTTTCCAGAAGCACTTTTCTACACTTGATGTAGGCAAAAGTACAATAGCTTTCTAAGAGCTAACCACCTATTTTATATATATCTTAGAAAAAAATCCCCCTGCTAGCATTTAAACAGCACTCCATCTCCCAGACTCCACCAAATTCAGAACCAGACATAAGCCTGCCATAGACCAATAAATACCAAATGGAGACTTAAAAACACCTCAGATTCAAAAGTAAAAGCTTTCAAGGTATTTCTACAGCCAACATATCCTTCCAACTGCAGCTTTTAATGCCTCCCCACAGAGGCAGCCTTAGAATCAATGCATCTCACATGTGTGCATCCTAAAACCCGATATGCTCATCCAATGCACAAATGTCCTTGTTGAAATTGTGAGTGGAAACACCCAACCGTGAAGAATCAGAATAAACTCATACAGATATCAATAAAGACGACCAAGAACAGGAAAAGAACATTTCACAGGAAACAATCCCTCCATCTCTTTATTTTGAAACAGACGTGGTAAATTAACAAATAAACAATCAACAAAACAAACAAACACCCAGCCCACAAACTTTTATTTCCAACCCCCTTATGCCAGATTTATTGACAGCACATTTTGCCCAAAAGCTTGCCCATTTTTCACAACCATCTTAGTTTGTCTGATAAAAGATACTGCCTGCCTTCCCTTACGTACCATAGTTTCCCATACAGAACGCTACACCCAAAAGCAACAGAAGTGCAGATTAAAATTTCTTTCTTTGAGCAATGAGATAATTCATGTTGTTCTCTTGGCAGAAGAGCTTCACCAGTTTCTCACTCTTTGTATGGTCTGTTTCTCTGAACACACTCCACATCTCTGAAAACTGAAGAAAACCGGAGCAGTGCTCCACTGCTTGGATGGATGGATGGCTGCACCATCTCAAACACACATCTGTATCTTCACTTGCTAAAACTCATCACCCAGGTTCCAAGAACAGCTACTCATATTCCTCCAGAAACTGCCAAAATCATGGTTCACTGAACTCTAAAAAGAAATTGAGATCTAGGCAAGTCTCTCAGCTGACACAGCTGTTTGCATTATTTCTTCCACTAAACCAGTGATACACTGTCCACTGTCTTTGGGGATACAGATTGCCTTTTAACACTTGAGTTTACTTTACTCCAACCCAAAAGATACAGAGATTAACGAGACTGGGCATAACATGAAACCATATGTTAAATGATTTCAAAGCTAGTCTCTATATAGCCAGGGCTTACTGGGGCATTTCAAGTTGAATCTTTTCTCATGCTAATTCCTGGCAGATAAAGGAAGAACATTCAAAATACCTGGAACACGGAATAAGGCTTGTTGTTGTATGCGTATTTTGTTTTGTTCTTTTGATGAAAAATACAACTTCTAGAGAGTCAATAAGACTACGGAATTGGAGTAGGCCATATCAACTAGGAGTATCACAGCACGACTGACAGATTCCAAGCACAGTTTTGTACTTAACTTTCTGTTTTTTTACTTAAGCTGGTATTTCACATATTATGAATATGGAAGCCAATTTCTTGTACATTCCAGCTCCCACTTGAATTAGTGGAATACGTAATTCCAGAAGAACAGAATATTGGACCTATGTGAAATGTAATGTAAGAAGGTGAATGAGACATATTACCTTATTTCTTCTTAAATTCTATTCATTCTTGGATAACACAAGATTCAATAAGCTTTGTTCTGGCATTACAGTGAAGAACTCTGCACAAAGTGGCCTTTTATCCCAATGATCCAAACTCAAAAATGGAAAAAGTTGATTCATAGGAAACTGCTGAAGATATTAAGATGTGCCACTACCACTTTCTTCTTTGAAGAGTCAGATGAACTTCATCCTAACTCAGCTGTCTATATGTAAAGTATCTCAGACTGAACTAATCACCTTTGCTAAAAATATGTGGCTAACTCATCTTTAATACTTACAGAATGAGAAAGCTTTTAGAGATTTAGCATTAGGCAAGATGAATCTCATCTTAAATGCTCCCATGGGCTCTAGATCCTCTGATAGCAGATTGGCATTTCTTTTTTTTCTGGGCTCTGTATGCTGCTGAACACTTGATCAGTATTTAAAAAAAAAAAAAAATGTAAATATCAGACAGCTGGCTTGGTACAGGCATGTTTACATCACTTTTTGTTGTTCTCCTACTTAATAACATGAATTCATCATTATGCAACATTGGGTGCTCTGACCAGAAACCTCTGTAGCAGCAGTGTAATACTGTGAAGACACTGTCTCAAAAGAACATTGAGCACTATGTTTGGCTTAGACGGCCATTTGCCGATAAAAATGTATAATACATGAACTTGGGGAATACTCAGCTCACTTAAAATCAGGGAAAAAAAATCAATGATAGTACACGTAATTTATAATTAGAGCCCACTATTTTGTAAGAGTCTAGCACACATTTTCACTATCCACTCCATTAGAGATAAAATGAGCTGTTAGAGGTTAAGTGGCTGAAGCAAAGCAACAGCTTAGCAGCTGGGTATGGAATTTAGGTTTCTCCTTTCAGAGCAGATACATAATAGCTTGATGTAGCACAGCCAGGCAACAGGTACCTTGAGATGACAGAGAAGCAAGGTGCTGGAGCATGCACATAGAGTAGCAACTCCGGTAAGAAAGCAGAAGGAGATAGTTTTTTTTCTGAAGTATATAAGTGAAGAGGAAAGGAAAGCATCTTGTACACAGCAGCTAAAAATCACTCAAATTGTCCTCTGCCTGTGCCTCTGCCCCATTGATTAAGAGACTAGGATAACCATCTGAAGAATAGACATAACATTTTTGTTTGCGAAAAACAAACACCTCTGGAAAAAGGATTGAACTATTTTTTTCTTCTGATAAAAGATCTACGTTAAAACACACAAATTTCCTATTAACCTAATGGTTTATGTTTCATCGGCATTTATCTAATTGAAAATACTAACATTGACAATCTGATTCCTTCCCACCCCCAATTCTTATACTGTAAAGGTAACTACAAATCACAATTGCAAGAAAGGCTAAAAGTTTCTATTTCAACAAGTTCATTAGGAAAGATTACAAGTCCACCACAAAGCCAGCCAGTAGGAAATAGTGGCACAAGGACTCCAGGTAGACATGAGGTCATCTGGACTAAGCCCAAACAGTTTTTCCCAAATCTTTCATTTAAGAAGGAAACCTATCACTAGAGCCAACCAAATCTCAGAATTCAAAGCAAAGCATACACACTAACAATTCTAACAAGTAATAACTCGATGGTTTTCACATTAATAACTTCAATGGCTAGTATAAACTGTTTCCTATATGACATGCTCTTCTAAGCATACACTGAGGTAGATGCTTGAACTACAAAACTTAAAAAAAAAATATAAAAAAAATCACAACGAGCACAACAAAAAGGTGAAAGACAAATGCAGATTGGGAAAAAAAAATAGAAAAGAGTCACTTTAAGGTATACAGTTCTTCATTTTGTACTGAAACTCCCTAAAGTGTTTATTACTGCCACTCTGCTGATGCCATGAACATACACCAGGACTCCAACAGGTGTAAGACAGGAGTGAGTGTAGGCAATCACATTTAAACTTTGTTCTTAACTTGCTCTGCTAAGTTACCAATAGCATTTTCTGAATACTTCATTTTCTGAATTGTTTTGAAATGTCAATGTTTTCTTTAACCTTTCTCATATTGTCCATGGTCTGTGATAATTAAAAGATAAAACCTGTATATTAAGTGGTGAATACTAATTCTTTAGATTTCCATTACTTCATAGCAGTGAGAAGGGAAAAAAAAACAGTGAGAAGGAAAAAAAAAAGCAACAACAAACACCCACACTTTTAATAAAAGGATACAGTAATTGTCACTCAGAAAAGTAGGCTGAAAAAAATTGTCAAAATACATTCAATGAGAAACTTCAGCAATAATGAGTTCTTTCTTCTAAAATAAATAAATAATATGAACCATTTTTGTTTTTAAAATGTTCTTTTTATGACCCCAAAATAGAGATGTTCTGAGTCCCTCATGCTCTTCTTACTCTTTTATGAAACCAATAAAGAGAGAGAAATCATTAAAAATATTAAACATTAAAAAACATAACTCCTTAAGTATTTTGAAATACTTGGTAATAGAAGTAGACAGGAAAAATCCTTGTATTTTTAGAATAAATCATACATACTCTCATAAGAAAAGGTTCCTGCTTAACACTCTAAAAAAAATAAATCCACTATCAAGTTTATTATGATTGTAACATCATTCTGTTGGTCACCAGAAAGTAAATTCCAGTTAAGACAATTCTCAAAACAGACAGCTTTCCATTTAAGCACACATCTAGAGCATATTTAAAAGTTGTGCCAAACACTCAGAGATTTCACAGAGACAAGAAAACAAGATGCAAGGGACAAAAAGTGTAAGTCAGAAGGGGCTGCTACACATCTGGCAGTAACACTAGGTGTCCAGTTTGGATTAGGGCTCTGACCACTGCATGGGAAATGAAGGAGCCAGCTTTCTGCTCTAGACTTGCACATTATACCACTCAAAAATGTAAATAATCCACTCCAGGAAGAGTGGCACAACAGTCTGAAAGCTCTTAGAACATTTATCTTTCCAGCTGCAGTAGCAGCTACCATTCAGAGAAGGCTGGGGGGTAAGCTAAGGTATGTGCTGAAAAGGCTTGCTGACAGCACGAAGACCATATGGCTCCATACTTGCCATGTGCCAAAGACTAGCCCAACACAATCTAACTGTAACAGAGAAATGTAGGGATCCAGATGTTTTAATTCATGCAAGACAGCAAATCCCTTCCATTTAAAATAGCATGCCTTCTTCCTGCAAGCTGCTGGAAGGACTTCAGATACTAACCCACTTGATCAGCATGCTTAAAGAAACTAACGCAAGATTGAAAGACTGTACTCAGAAACAGATGGGCAAGCTCTGAGCTACCACATCCCTCAAATTGTGGATGCTCCAAATAGTCAGAAAGCAATAGATAAGGGGAAAAACTCACGTTCTGCATCAACCTATTTTGGATCTTCTCCTACATTAGATAACCACGTGTAGACAGAAATTCATATTGTAGAGAAGCTGAACTATTTGATAGGTGCAGAATACAGCAATTTTCAAATTTGGTTTTCATGCTCTAGTTCTTAACTTTTGACATCCTGCTATTTTCTTCTTGTTTTTAAATTTTCCACAATTTCCCCCTTCATCCTACTGTTTGTCTTTTCAAGTAACAAGATTGGGAAAAAACATTACTTAAAGAAGACATTACGTAAATCATATCATTCTGTAAATAACATGTAGACTTGCTATGTAAATAAACACAGCAGCCACGACTTATTTTGTCAACAACATTTTATAAAGAAAATGCCTTCCAATATTATTTGGAATGAAGAAGCAGTGTTGAGTCATTCTGTGCTCCTTTCCTGCAGCAGTGATTCAATCAAGTTGGGTCTACATGTAAAGTCATAAAATTACATTAGATTTGCAATTCCAGACAAGACAAACATTTAGTAAAATGTCTGTGTATTAGTAACAAATGTACTTAGCTTAGTATATATGATTTTACTTAGCATTGTCTTTGATGGTGAAGAGACCACATCTGCTCTTGCCAACTTGAAAATTAGTTTTTCCATTTCTGTCTTAAATGCTACAGAATTTTGCATTTTGGAGAGAAGCAGCTTCCAAACAACAGCCTTCTTTACATTGTCACTCCAATTTTCAAAGCATTTGGAAAGCACAATGCTGTACACACCTCCAACTACTCCTTTTCACAAGTTCTAAGGAGCAGCATGCTTCCATTTCACAGCTCCTTAAAAATTAGGTTATTAATTTTAAGCGAAGCCATGAATAATGACTTCATTTTGAACATTTCTTCGCTAGCAGATACTAATGGCGTTTCTCACTCAGCCTCCAATTACAGAGAACAGTGATTAGCAACTCCCTACAAATATAATTAGCTGATTAAGAAAAAGGGCAGATGAGATCAAAGCTCTTGGAGCATATAGCCTTTGGATTTCAACTATCAGTTCAGTGACTTAAGAGGATAAAACACTGCATTCATTTGACATATGTAAGCTGTCATCCCCTCTAACTGTTGTCTCAACCACAATAAAGAACAACCTTTATGAAAGGCTAAAGAAAGCTCTTTTCACTTTCTGAAAAATATCAAGGGCTTCTGGGGTGCCAGCAGCATGTGCTGTGGGAGACACAGCTTCCTTACACTTCCTTCAGTTCTAAGCAAGAAACTCAGCATGGTCCCAAACTTTAGAGCTTTTCATAGCTTGGCTTACCATCAGTTATTCCAACTAGTCCTCATCATACAAGTGTCAAAGGGCTAGCCACCTCTGATCCATCCTGAAGTGCTCTGAAACTTCTGACTTTTTGTTTTCATCACACAATTAACACAGTCCAAGAAAGTTACCAGAAAATGCCCGTCACTCTCTGAAGCCTTCTGGATGGAGTTCATCAGGTTATGATATTTCAGCTCCACATCAAGAGTCAAGTACACCATATCTACAAGACATACTAAAGGTCCAAGACCAATACAACAATACACAATCACACCTAAAGCCCAGCTGAACTGCCTGTTACAGAGATACAGCTTGCCAATGGAAGGGAAAGCACTTTCTTCAGTTCTTGTCCGAGATTATGCCCAGAGCAAAGAGAAAAAAGCACTAGTCTTCATCAGAAAACCTTGCCACCTTCAGGAACAAACGTAAAGTTACATTTCTATGACCTTGTCTTCCCTAACATAAATAGACACCAACATGTGTGTATATGCAATCATTTGAAAAAATTCTAAACAAAACACTCCTCTGCACATTCCCTTCTCTTCCTGGGAAGAGGATGAAAGCAGCAGCACGTGACAGGTGTTAGTTACGTTGTTTAATGCATTCCTGAAAGTGTTCATGAACACCTCTAAGACCTCATATACACAAAAATTTACTCTAAACCTACTGTCCCATCTGACTATAAAACTACATTCCTGCTGCTGCTGGGTGAGGTAGTGTGTTACATATCAATTGTTTTGGAACGTTTACCTTAAAGCTTAAAAAAAATCAATGGGAAGGAAGAGAAAGATGACGTGTAGCAAAGACAAGCTCAAACAGGACATCTAGGAAAATGCTGAGTTTCAACTTGCCAAGTTTCTGACACATTATCCCTCGGGGTGAGATTAGACACTTTATGAAGAAGATGGGTGTGAACAGGCTTTCACACAATGCCTAGGGATCTATGGTGCATGGCAGCAGGATCCCATAGATGGTGTTATATTAGTCAGCTCTTCCACAGGTTAACCAGAATCCTTCCTACCTAAACAGCACAGCTGACTTGCCAATTTGGCTACTGCCTCACTCTGCAGACACAGTACAGTTAGCAGTTTTGCTCCAGCATTGTTCCACCTTATTTCCCTGTCAGACTGTGGGTGCACATATACATGGTCCTACTCCACAGTTTGGTTAACCACTTTTTCTATATCCCCTTCACTTCTTGCACACTGCCTATTTATGGGAGGCACTCAAAAGTACTCCTGTGGAAACGTAAGTTTGCTGCTTTGTCCTCTCTAATTGTAATGCTCACTTTTTGCTGTTCTTCTTCTTCCTTGTGTACTCTTCTTCATTCTTTTTCTTCTGTTCATGTGGTCGCCCAGCTGCTGGAGAGACCCACCACAATCAGCCCAAGACAGAAATATCTTGTTGGAGACAGCGAGTTAGGCATGCTCATGTGCACGCAAACTCCCAAAGCCTTCCTATCATGTTTAATCACACCTAGACCAAGGCCCAACATGGTAGAAGTAGCAAAAAAAAAAAAAGTAAATCATGATGTTCACAGCTTCCCCTTAGCTTGCTCTCGTCCCCTTTCATACCAAGTCACATTGCAGAAATACTCCATGTTGTTCTGCCCCTTGCCATGTTCCAGCCACCCCAGTATCTCCTTTTCTTCGTTTACTGGGAGCCCCTTGCAGAGAAGCATCCAAGCACATACAAAGGTGCAGCACACCAGCTACCTGCATCTCAAAGTAGCTATGACTAACAAACCATTGGCTGAAGAGACTTCCTGAAAATGATGATATGGCACATTGGATACACCAATTCTGCTAATAACTTTCTGGAGAGTTTGTACAGTTGTCACATTCCAACCATGTTTGGCACTTTCACTTTTTCTTTTTTAGATAAAAGCACTATGAGAACATGTATGAGAACATGCATATCTGAACACAAAACAGAATCACAGAATGGTTGAGGCTGGACAGAACCTCTGAAGATCATCCAGTCCAGCCCCTTGTCAAGCAGGGTTACCTAGAGCATGTTGCACGGGATCACATTCAGGCGGATTTTGAATATTTCCAGAGAAGGAGACTCCACAGTCTCTCTGGGCAACCTGTTGCAGTGCTCTGTCACCCTTATAGTAAAGAAGTGCCCTCTCATATTCAGCTGGAACTTCCTGTGCTTCAGTTTGTGCCTGTTGCCTCTCATCCTGTCACTGGGCACAACTGAAAAGAGACTGGTTGCATCAAAGACCCAAAGTCTGGTATTCATTCAGTCATGGAACCCAAATCTTCCATGTCTAGGAAAGTGTAATATTTGAAGAACATCCTGGTTAACATCATTTGCTACTTTCTCTTCTCAAAGAGAAGACACTGTGAGGTCAGAAATGCAAGTATCATTCAAGAATATGCCACATAAGCCACAAACCTGGCATCACACAAGACGGAGGCAAACTCTCATTTACCAGCACTCCCCTAGAGAGAGGAAGAGCCGGAATTCCAGATAGAACTCTCTGGAACAAGCAGCCATTTCTTACTAGATTATCACTGGATAACCCTAACTCACAAATGCCTGTCAGCACCTAGCTCAGTTTGAAGGGGGGCGGGGGGGGGGGGGGGGGGGCTGGCCTTGCACAGGGTAGCCTCTGCCCTATTAATGAGAGTAATTACCTGGGTATGGAAGTTCAGTCCTTTGCAAGCAGGGCAGAGCCCACAACCCAGATCTCCCATTTCTTGGAGAAGTGCTCACAGCTGAATGAATTCAGGTGTCCAAAAACCTGTATTTCAACAGGTGAGGGAGAGGTGAAAAGAAGCTACAGGCATTTCTATGCCTTGATACACTGATTTATTATGCCAAGGATCTTTCAGACTAATTAGTAGGCATCTAATGAATGTAGGTGCCAGACATCATGAATTTGTTAAGGATTTAAGAGAACTTAACATACCTAAGGCCACGTTGGCATATTTAGATATGCTGAAATCCACTCTGCTGAAATTATCTGTGTGAAATGTTCCTCAGCTACCACCCAGATCTTCCTGGTCACATTATGTGCATCTTTGGTTCAACGCCATCCCCAATCTACTAGCTCTGATCCCAGCAAGACAGTTTCTAAACTCACTACTTCTACAGACATAATCTGACAGTGGAGATTCCTAGCTAAATAAACATGGCTGGTATCAAAGATTTTGCTTGAGCAACATAGTGAGTGTAATGACAGAAACATGCAGAAGATAAAACATCACACAGCTGACACACAGCACAGTCAGCAGTCTGGCAATAGTTAAAAAGTTTCTGTGTAGGCGCTTTGCAGATGTAAGCTGCTTCTGCCAGGATAAGCCTCAAGACTTCGTCTTTATTGAAACTGGCTTTGCTGACATGCGCTTGAAAGCCATTGTGTGTGTACTCTCCAAAAAAGTTAAAGAACAAAGGCAAACATGGAATAAGAGATGAAGCTTAATTTATTATACACTTATGGAGCTCAGGCTGCATAAACAAAATATAGTCATAATACATATGCATCCATCTCACTTTTCAAAAAGACTTAAAAATCCCAGACTAAAAATGTTTCTTTTTTTTTTTTTCCCTCTCTTTTCCATCATGCCTGTTTCTCAGTCAAGGAATTAATAAGAATCAACTGACTAAAATGCAAAGGGGCCAATGCTCTCATTTCATTTGAGAGTATAATAACAGAAGCCTTTGCCTTACAGTGCAAGGAACAGAACAAAAAAATAAAAATCCTGAGTGTTCCAGATGATGATGTGCTTATAGTTGCTCATATAAATAGTTTGGTCTTCAGCCTAAGCCCCTCTTACATGCACACAGGTTTTTCACTGCTGTTTTGTTATTTGGCAAACTTACAACAGAAAGTTCAGCCATGACTATAGGGCTTTGTCTCCTACACAGTGTGAATTAAGAGTCACTCTTTTCCCCCAGATTCATGAAATCCTGTTGTTTTTTTGTTTGCAAATTCAGGAATTCCATCTGGGTTGCAAATTCTGTCTTGGTCATGTATTTTTTTGGGCAACACTGATGTGAAAAGATAAAATATCAGCATGCCTCACTTTAGTAATACAATGGTATTTTGCAAGACACTGTGACTTGCACAACGAAAGAGGATTTGAGAAAATCAGTCACTGTTTTTTTCTAAAGCTGGGCTCAAAACCAGAGACTACATATCAGTTTCTATAAGATGTAATATTATATATATAGTTTAAAAAAAAAAGGCAACACCAAGTGTAAAGAACTAGTTCTGAATAGAAGCTTTCACATGACTGTAAGCTCCCCAGGGAAATAATCACTCAGTGCCTGCACTTTTCTGATGCTCTTCCAAAGGCATTAACTAGTGACTACCCACAGGACATCAGTGTACTTGGAGCTCTGGCCAAATGGTGCCATTCTTATGTGAAGCTGAACTTACGTGAAGCAAAGTGAGAGAGCAAAATTTTCCTCCATGCAGAAAGAGCCAGTTCCAGCGTTACTGCTCAGAACTATAAATATATATAATAAAAGCGTCAGGTAAAACACTTCTGTGTATCAGCAACTTTGCAAAGGATCATATTTGTATTGCCTTGAGGTGGCTACTAGCATTAGCAAAGATGAGCAGTGAACCTATTCAGTAGGAAAGCTTTGCATGAAGTGAGGGGGAGATGAAATGATGCACAGCTGTATAACTGTGATCCATCCTAAAATTCCAGGAGAGAGAAGGGTGCTTTTTTATTTTCTCCCAGCGGCAACCAGAACTCTTTGAACCAGCACAGACTAATAGACAGTCTCGTGCATGGCTCGCTGCTTCTCCCCTCCTCTTGGCATTCATAGGCAGGGTGGAATGGAAGAAGACAAAGGGGTCTAAAAGACAGAGGTCTGCTGGCATTATACCACTGCTCATAATTGAGGCTTTCATGTTGGGAGTCACAGATATCAATGCTGCATCGTGTTTTATGAGATTCTTTTTATAGCGTGTGATCAGGATTTAGTCCTGGAACACATGCTGCACCTTGTTAATTTAGGGAGCTAGTTTTTGGATAAAAACTTATGAAAGCAGCAGAATACCCTAACATCTGGAGGAACGTGCTATATGAAAATAATTAGTGAGAAAAGTTTGTCCTCAATGAACACATAATGATCATTTTTGACATGTAAGCAGGTTCCTGAAAGAACACATCTCCCAAGTGCTGCTGGTTCATGTCACTGTCCCAGGCCAACTTTACTCAGCGTAAACAAGTCTCTTCTCACAGAAGTTAGCCTTGAGCAAAAAGGAAAAAGCTGTGCTGAGGCCTGAAATCCTCTGTTCCTCAGCAGAACAGTGAAAATGATCAGTGAGGGTCCTGTGACAGTACCCTGGGAAGTGCTGCAGCCCCTTAACACAGGGTAGCTAAGGCTGTCACCCTTTACCTCTGTCACCCTCATCCACCACCAACATGCCGTCCCACAAGCATCTGGTCCAGTTTTCAGGTCCTCAAGCACAAAATATGTTCACCTGAAAGTAAAGCCCACACAAACACCAACATTTTTCCAATGAATGCATCAAAGAGATTGTACTGCCCATATTCTGGGCACAATGGCCTCAAAAATCTCCACAGACTCAGGTCACGCATTTTTACACTTACAACCTTAAAGAAGAAATCTGATTTCTGTCCTTGGCACCCCTTCAAATAACAATTATTTGGCATATCATAATTATTTGGCAAAGCTGCCAGAGTAGGTGATGACATATATGAAGTAAAAGACCACAATGCTTGTATCTGCCAGACTTCGCTCACAAATCCAGCTGCCAGAGTCATTTGCTGCAGTAGGTTACACACGAGATGGTCATTTTAAATGCACACAACTCGCTCTTGTCAACCACGTGCAGTTAACATTTGTTCAACATCTGATAAAGCACTGAAACAAATTACCTTCTTTATTTAGCAACATGCCTTGAGAACAGATTTTCTCCCGATCTAATGGGATAGTTCTGTCCATTATCCCATTAGTTACGCATTACTAGAAACACCCGTGGCATCACACTGCTGACTGCAGCTATCAAAGGCTCTTCCAACAATGTCGGTTCCTTCTGCTCTTGATTACCAAGAAACAGTCTCACGAAATATCACCCATTAGATCAGATCACCAAATGAGTGAAGTGAAAGCAATAATAAGTCCCACTTCCTATCAACTTTTCACCCAAGCTGACACACGTTTTGTCTCACCAAAACTCATATTATGTGTGTCTGCCAACATTTTTGAAACAGTTACACCATCTGTCTGACTTATTTCCTCAAAGCAGTAGCATTCATATTGATTCTTCCCAACAAACTGCAGCAGGGCTGGCAGGGCATCCTGGGGCAAGAAGGCATCAACAGCTATGTATGGACCAGGTAAAATTCAACCTTTTGACTCCAGCTGCTTCCACTGGCCTAGATCTAGCATGGAGGAATAGTTATTTGTTTGTGTTTCATTTATAAAGTCTTAATGTTGCCCTTCCCCCCCCCCTTTTTTTTATTTTAGTTTAGCAAATTTTGAAGCAATAAAACATTTATTAAAATGTTTGACCTAACCCTGGACACTTTTAAATGCTTGTCTAAATACAAAAAAAAAGTATATACAAACATGCTGTATATTAATATGGTGAAAATTATGACCAGTTCAGTATTGTATGAATACAAATGTTACATTGGGTCTGTAGGTTCACATGGAAGTGTGAATATGCTCTCAGTAGCAATCTAAATACCAGCATGATTTTACGCAACCAAAAATCAAACATATAAAAATCAAGCATGTAGTGGCATTTTGAGAAATGACCTTAAGTTTAATAAACAATAAATAGTAAATTTATTTTTCCTTCCTCCAAAACCACTCAATTTTGTTTTAAAAATCAAGGAACTATGAAGAAATAATAAATGAAGGCAGGAAATGATGAGGAAATGCATAAAACGCTGTATTACGTTGGTTTCTGGATCTTACAGTGTGGTTAAGTGAAACAGTAGTGTCAGAAGAAAGATTTTTTCAGCATAGGGCTGTTGTTACAAAAACATCTATGCTAAGCTTTTTGTGTATCTACGGGAGAAAGGAATTAGGTTGCAAGTTCAGTTATGCTCAGCCAATTTAGTTTCTACTAGAGATGCATGTATCTGCCAGTGAAGAGCATGAGCTTTCTTTTTCCAAGAAAATGGAATAATTTGGTTTCACACACTGCTCTGGGCTCCCAAAATTAAGAGCACAGTGAGCATTCAAACAATCTTGGCTTCTGTTTCTAGGCCTTAATAATGAAATAATGCCAGATGCCAGCAGCAGCACTCCCCATTTGTCTCCCAATCCACTTGTTTCACGTACCTTTGTTTGGAACCCCGTCCAACTGGCAAATTCACACAACACTTCTAAGCCTCCTCTAAACCCAAGGCTAAAGTGGTGTATCCTAAACAAACCTAGCAGCTACTGTTACATGCTGTCATTAAGAGAGTTGTATTAGAGCTGAGATGTGAAATGCCGGTTTGACAGCACTATAAGGAATCTATTCTGGTCACTACTTCAAACTGCTCTTTTAACGCCTTTTACAAGGCTAATTATGGTTACAGATGTAGGCTAGGCAGAAGCCTTTTCTTCAGACTGAATTTTTTCTTCTTTTTTTTTTTTAAATGATAATTATTTCTCTTTTATGAGAAAAGCTGCATACAACACAAGAATAGACTTTCAAATTTCCATGCCGGCATATTACATGCTGGGAAACAGCTATATTGGTCCTTGTGAGAACCACAGATGATCTACTTATGATCATATAGCAGGAAGAACTTTCTCTAATTGCTCAAGAAGTTTCACAATGCTGCTCATCAGTGCAGCTTCTGTGACGAGTTGCATAATCACAACAGAACCCCCCCCCAAAAAAAGCAAAATCTATTTCACTAAAACTGTGAATTTACACAGCGTCATTTAGCCTTTTTTCTCAAGTTACCTAAAATAAATGCAAATTGCCTCTCCTGCTTGCTATTTCAGTGTCTACACCTCTGCCTTGCTTATATCGGCTTAATCTTGAGACCAATACGTGTATTAGTTGTTAGAATAACCCACGAGTCTTCACTTCTGGCAAACGTTTGAGCAGTTCAGTGTATAAGAATCACATTTAGACATGGCAAAAGAGCAAACTTACAGCATACTTAGTGTAAAAAAACATCAAATCCTTGATTAATCTGATAATATAACAGACTAATCCACCAGGGTTTTTTTTTCTTACCTCGATAATCTTGTCGTGAATTTGCAGGCCTTCTGCTTTGTCTGCAGGTCCATTTTCCAAAATTTTTGACACATAAATTCCCTCAGCAGATTCCTCCTGATTGTTCTGTGCCAGGAGAGACGGAAGTTGCAAAAAGGACCACATTAGTACAAGAAATGAAATGTACTACAACCAGCAGCAATGAACAATGCAAATCCACCTGAAATATGCGACTCGCTTTTCTAGCTGAGAATTAAGCTCCTTGGGATTTTTTTTTAAACTTGCTTAACAAGAAATAGTCATTAATCAAAAGGACAGAATTAATGAAGTATTCCAGCATTTTTTATAAGATTATCCATTCACTTCTGGTTATTTTAGTCTAAATGAGACACAGGGTGCAAGAGTAATCAGATCCTAGCTAAAATATTTAAAGCAGACCTTTCACTTCACAGCAGACAGAGACTACTATGTAAATGCACAGAGGAAGATATTCATTAAAAAGGATGCCCAAGTGTTTCTGTCAGGAAGGAAAGTGATCCTGCAGTACTGCCGCCTGTAAATGTTTTCCTGCATTTGGAAATAAGCCCCAAGGAACAAAGTGACATTAGTTAGCTGGCATGTAACAGTGATAGGATTTGGTTGGAACTGGTTAACCTCATAAATCCTATTCACATGGGAGACTGAGAACTTGCTCAGCTGTGAAATCTATACAGATCAGCTGTGGACAAAAAGAGAACCCACTTCCAGTTGATCTCTACACATTTCTAAGTACAACTGACATGAAGGTCAAATTTGAAGCAGACAAATTATTTACTACAGCTGAAATATACCTGATATTGTTGCACAGGCTAAAATTACTTCATTTCATCACATGAGAGATTAAAACATTTTTTAAAGTATTAAGTCAATATTAATAAAAGAATAATTCAAAGCAGACGCTACCTACTATAAGTATTTTAAAGTATTCATACAAATAATAACCTAGTCAGCAATAAAGGAATCTTCTTTCAAATCATTTATGCTTTGGACAGCAGTTGATATGATGCTTATTTTCCTTCTGTTACCAGTGAATCCCTGACCACCAGTATGACTCATATGTGTACAAGTTTCTAGGACTAGGTCCTATACACTTGTGGGGAAAAAAATTATTTTTTCCATTAAGAAAACTGGTAAATCCATTACAAAATATGGAGCCACTGTAAAATATGCTTTACAGTATATGGCAGCTGTCCCGTGGAGACTCAATCCAAGTAGATTTCAGGTTAACAGATATTTGTTCAACATGATGCTGGTCAGGCTATGATTTCATAAACTCCTAATTATTTTCCTTGGTCACTGAGACTCATAGGTGTTAGGTAAGATGCAAAAGGGAAATTTTTTAACAGTTCCAGAAATATTTTGGAACGGTGGAGCAACAGACCTCCACTGAGTTCCCAAGTAAGCAATGAGACAAAAGAAGCATAATAGCCATTAGTCAAAACGCACAAAAGGTAGGGTCTGTTTCTTTCTTAAGAAAACGGAAGGCCATATTACACTACCTTCACCCACACAAAATTGCGTGTGTGTGTGTTTTTCATAAGAAATTTCACTGCCCTTTTAGAGATCAGCATATGACCCGGTAAGAAAAAGGATATTTCAGTCTTACTTGTGGTCCCCATTGGTAGTACGCACTACTATCTACAAGTCCTACCGAGAAAATACACCACAAAGCATACAGCACTTCGGCACCTCCTCACACAGCTCACAGGCTGCAAGGCAGGGGCTGGGGGAAGATACGGAGGCTAACGGTTTATTTGCCCTTTAGCTGAGTCCCTGGGCTACTGCAGGAGCCCACAGTCATGCCTGCGTGACTTTGTCGAGGTGTCCTCAGAAGGCCAGCCTTTGCAAGCCAGAGCGAGGCCCAAGACAGAAGTGGGCTTCAAAGTAGCCTTGTTCCATCAGAATAATGAACCACCTTCCAGAAACACATACACGTGTGAAATAAGACCTTTCCTGACAAAATAAGACAAGCTTGTGGTGAGTTTTTCCTTTCCTCTCCTCTTGCCCTTCAGGCAGAAGGTGAACAGTGGGGAAACCTACAATGGACTTTAAATTAAACACACCAAATATAAGCATGTATGTACCAAGTCACCAAGAGTCACCTGTTTCCAGACAGAAAAATCTGCGTTGTATATATAAAACACCAATAACGTGTGGTGAAAACTCCCACCTACAGGACTAATGCAACAACACCAGTGTTCTGCTCTTCCCCTACACAAGCCAATGTTTCACCAACGGGCACTTTTTCCCTGAACAATTGAATATACATATTGCCTTCATAAACTCTTGTTGTCTTGTTACTAAACAATTCCTGATCCAGGTGGGTTTTTTGTTTGGTTTGGTTTTTGGTTGGTTGGTTGGTTTTGGGTTTTTGTTTGTTTGTTTGTTTGTTTGTTTTGAGCAGAGTTTTTTATTTTCATTATTTGAGCCTACTCGACCCTTTCTTCCTGTTATTTCCTTTGGCTCCAGCCATGAAGAATCAGAGCTTATACTGATATCTACCAATCTACCGTGTGTAGTATTCACGCTTACCACAATGAGAACAAATCAGAACTTCTGAATTCAACATCAGATGACCCAGCAAACCCTGATACCCAGCTCTGCCTCACAGCTCCACCACCTTCTCTGTCTTCAACTATCGGTGTTAGTTAATGGTAGAACATGACCACTTTCTTCTCTACAGTCAGCCATACTCTCCAGAACAGTGCTAGAAACACTCATACAGTTATCATTTACTCCTTAAACTTTCAGAATATTCATAATACTCATTCATAAAGCCTAACAGTTTGTAATATCAAGAACATTTCCAGTGTGCATTGTTTGCACGTGAGTACTTCAGAGAAACTCAGCTGACATCCCAAGAAAGCTGAACACCATGCTCCCTTTTCCCTGCAGTTTTCCCACTGCTGTAGATAACAGAAGGCAATCCAAAACTATCCAAACAAAGATTGTATGGACTTTATTACTGGTATATTGAAAGTATGAATATAATCTAAGTGTGTGTATTTTATCTTTCAGCGCCTGTTGTCTCATCCTTCCATTAGAAAATCTAAGAAACTCTTGCATTGGATTTCTTTGTAACACACATTTGATAAGTGCATTTACCCACAAGGAACAGCATTTCTGCAGTGCAGACTGAACTTCTTAACCTAATGGGAACAGACTCTTTGGCACCACTAAATATAGTCTGAGAGCAAAAGATTGCCAAACTAATATACAGGGTCCTATTCCCCTCCCCAATAACAGCAGCAGGTTATAGTTCTCCCACTTAACAAGAACCTGATCAGTGCATAATTATTACCTAACCCTTTTAATCAACTATTAATTTTCCAGTTTAACAGGTTTCTATACCATTCACATGTAATGACAGTCCTGATTAATGCTTTTGGAAGGATGAAGTTAAAAAAATCCCTGCATATTCTTATGCATATTCGTGGAGGGAGGGGGGAAGGGAGGGGTAGTGATCCTTGTTCATATTTTACAGTTTTTAATGAACCTTCTAAAACTAGACTGATGATTTGTGAGACCAGATTCATTTATGATATAAGATCGATGAAAACTGTATTTCAGTTCACAAAGAAAAAAAAAATTGAAAGCAGGCATGTGAGAGCAGGACATGTGCTTAAACTATCTGAGCTACAGAATCAAATCTTCATCTCTCCTTTAAATGAAAAAAAGCTAGCAGTTTCCAAAAATTCCAATGGCTTAATCCTGCAACAATTACTCTTGTAAGTAGTCCCAGAGATTTCCATTCAACAGTTTCCATGAATACATATTACTCACATGGGAACTTAGTGTAGATCAGCCTAAAGTTTGAAGGCAAGAACAAAGGGAACACCTTTCCTGAAAGTGAGAATAATCCAATTCTCACAAGAATCTAATTATACCTGATAACACAAAGTACTTATATCTATGGAGCTGATTCCACACCGTCATTGAAAGTGACTTTTTTACGACTAACAGTGTACATAACAACAGAAAATGTGGTCAAAAAGTAACCTACAGTTACTTTTCTCATTACCTGATTGGGTCGTCCTCCTATAATATTGAATCCCAAAGTATCATTTTCTCTGTGTAGCATGATTGTTAATGGTGTGGGTTCTCCTGCCTACAAAGAAAAAGGTGAAAAACTGTTAAAGCATATTGTCTTGAAAAAACAAACAAACAAACAAAACAAAACAAACAAAAAACAAAAAAAATGAAAGCATTAACGTACAAAGATTTTTAGTTGGAGAACATGTAAGACGGGTCTCAAAAGCAAATTTGGCTGAAATGAGAACAAAAGACACTGGAAAAAAGCAAAGGGAAGACATGCACCACTGAAGTGTCACAGGTAGCCAAAGCACCTGACTATTTTAAGTGCTGAACAGAAAAAAGTGCAGGCTTTGGATGGGAGGAATGCTCTGCACCACTGAAAAAAAGTCAGTGCTCCAAATGCCTGCAATCTCTACAAAATCCCTATAGGCATTTATATAACATATAGATTAAAATACTCAACATGACAATTTTCAGACCCAAAAGCCAGCTATATCAGTACAGTTTTGTCGCAGCTTTCAGGAAAAATATACACAGAAAACGAAGCCCAACTTTTTATATTAGCTTCTCACTTTCCTCCCCAAAAGGAAGAATCCAAGAAACATTTCTGTAAAAAAAGGGTTTTGTTTTGTTTTGGTAGACAGTTGTAAAATATAAAGTGATCAAAACAAGTGATGGAGTCAAAGTTCAAAATGAAAAGGAGAAAGAAGCCCTTTCCCTCAGTGGAACGGGTAAATTATTTTCTAAAAAGAGTAACCAAAAAAAAAAAAGGGGGGGGGGGGTTCAGCATAGCAAGTTAGCTTATTTTATGTAGTTCATATATGATAATAGTTATGTTTTAGGAGCCGTATTCCCCATGAAGAGGGCGTATTCACCCAGCACTGTCAGGTTTGCCGGTCCCTAAATGACACAGCTGTGACACCTAAACGATGATACCCATCCAAACATCACAACACAACACCTGACGCTGAAGGCCGAGTTTTATTAACGGCGAGGCGTTTTGTGGCAGCAGGGTGCATCTGTCCCACACCGGGACGCCGCTGCCAGCCCCCCCCGACGCCCCCTGCCCTCGCCCCCGGCCGGGCTCCGAGCCGCAGTGCGGGCAGCGGCCCCTGCCGGCGGTGCCCAGCGATGGCAGATGCTCGGCGGCGACCCGGAGAGAGCAGCCCCCTGCCAGCCCCCCTCTGGACACCCCAATAACCCCCCCTCGCCTTTCTGCACTCGCTGTTTTTCCGCGCACTCCTTAGCGGCCCCTGCTGCCCCCTTCGTGTGACCTTAGCGCATCCTCCCGGAGACGAAGCACACCTGCGATATTGTACCCCGGGGAAATTAGGGAAAAAAAAAAGATTTAAGTGCTGAGGTCTTCAGACACAAGGTGTCTCGATGCCACGAGGAGCCGTGTTTCTAGGCCCGCAGGTGTCCCGCAAACACCCCCTCCCCACCTTTAGCCACCGGAGTGATGGAAAGCGCCAGGCACTGAGCTCTTCCCCGCAATCCGCTTCTCCCCACGCGAAACACGCTTTGCTCTCTTTTCCCTGTCTTTTCCCAAGTTTACAAGGAATTTATCCTCCAGTTCTTTAGGCGACTTCTCGGCTGCTCCAGCAGAAGTCCCAAGCCGGCTCCGCGCCCCAGCCGAAGCCAGCTGAGCGGCCACCGGCTCCCCCGAGGCGGAGGGGTCGTGGCCCGATGCGGGTGCAGGTGAAGCCCGGAGCCGTGCCTGCGAGCTGCCAGCCGAGGAGCCAACCCCCCTCCTGCTCCTCTCCCTCCCGTTTCCCCCAGGCGACAGCCGCCGCTGCCCGGCACCGCTCCGGGGCTGCTCCCGCCGCTGCCCCCGCTGGGACCGGGCAGAAGCGTGGCCGGCTCGGGGCTGGGGGCTCCGTCCCCGCGGGCAGCAGGGGACACCCAGGGCTCGTCCTGACACCCGGCCGCCCGCATCCCCCTCGGGGGGTCGGGCTGGTCGAAACCGAGCACGGGGCGAGCCCGGCTGCCGGAGGGGGGCCGGGAGGGTCTGGTCGGCACTCACCCCGCCGCGCCGGCCGCCCGTCAGGTCGCGGGTGATGCTGCTGATGTGGCTCATGTACTGGCCGAACTTCGCCTGGTAGCGCAGCGCCGTGAGCCGCACCTCGCTCTGCAGCGCCCACAGCTGCGCCAGCAGCGCCTTCTCCCTCCTGCTCCAGCTCACGGCCTCCCTCCTCGGCTCCTGCCCCGGCCCCGGCTCCGGGCCGCCTCCCCGCAGCGCCCGCGGGCGCCGGTGCCCCTCGCCCGGCCGGGGGGTCTCGGGGGAGCCGCCCTCCTCCGGGCCGGGCGGCCGCGCAGCCGGGGGCCCGTAGCGGCACGCCGCGAGGTGTGCGGGCAGCTCCCGCAGCCGCAGGACGCGGCGGCAGCCCCGCGGGCTGTAGTCGCACTTGACCTCCAGCTTCTGCACCAGGCTGCGGAGCGGCAGCACCGGGCGCAGGTCGGCGGGCGCCAGCGGCCGGCAGCGCAGCGGGCAGCGCCCCCGCCGCGCCGCCCAGGGCAGCAGGCAGCCGGCGCAGAAGACGTGGCCGCACGGCGTGGCCAGCGGCTCCTCCAGCACCCTGCCGCACAGCTTGCACTGCAGCTCCGCCGCCACCGGCGCCGCGAAGCGCTCCGGGTCGAAGCCCATGGCGCGTCCCGGCCGCCGCCAACTTTCGCCGGGGCGGCCCCGGCGGCGCTGGAGCCGCTCCCGGCGGGCGGGCGGGCGGCGGCGGCGAGGGGCGGGCGGAGGAGCGGGGCCGTGCCGGGGGAGGCGGGCGGCGGGCGGCGGCGCCCAGCGAGCCTCGCCCGAGGCTCCCCCCGCGTCCCCCCGCCTCGGCTCCCGCTCCCCGCAGCTGCCGCCCCGCCACCTCCGGGCATCCCGGCCGGCGGGGCACGGGAGGGGATGCAGGGACCCGCACCCGGACCCGCACCCGGCTCCCCACCCGCATCACCCCGCGGGTCGCTGTAGGTTGGGTCGGGAAGGGGGCTGGCAAAGCCTCGAGGCGCTCCGGCTCTTTTACCGTTGTACGTGCGGACGGGTCTCTACCGCATTGCTCCCGCTCGCTTCTCTGCTGTGCTCCTGGTTTGGGATACGCAGGAGGGCACAGGAAGCACAAGTCCCCCCCGTACGAATGCTCTCTTTGTTACCGCACCGAAAAAAAAAATATGGTCGGGATAAGAAAATTGCTCGTGGAGCTCCCTTAAACAACAACATATGTGTAAACAACACTTTCATCCTAAGAAAAGCTAAAACACAGCAAAATCTGGAAACGCATAGTCAGGATCAATAGCCAGGCTGGATCCTACCCCTTCATTGCCGCACAGCCCACAACATACACTGAAACATGAAACCCCTAACGCATTCCCCACATAACTCCACTATTGAAAACACAGGGCCGGGTTGCTGCCCCCCAGCCCCGTGGCAAACCTCCCAGCAGAGAGCAGGACGGGGTCTTCAGGGTGCTTCTTCACTGGGATCCTTAACGTGCAGGTCAGGCACTGTCCCTGTTGGAGAGGACAGCAGGCTCGGCCTGCAGACACCTGCCCAGGCCCAGACCATCAGGTATTTTCTGGACCTGAGGACTACTGAGGCAGAGCCGGGGTGTGCCCTCACCAGCTCTGAGATGCCTGCCTCCAGCTCTGGCTCCTGGGAGCATCCCTCCAGCAAAGCCGGGGGGCTCTGCAGACCAGTCATGAATGGCTCTGTTCCATGACTGAGAGGACAACACGGGAGCAAGGCAAGAGGCAAGCACTCATCCTTTGTCCCCAAGAAGGAAGAAAATCCCTGCACATCCCTGCCCCTAGCACCCTACCTGGGACCACGGATCTCAGCTATACTTACCCGTAATTTGCTTAACAAAAGTTTCTCAGCAATTTCAAACAGCAACAACTGGCAATACCTCAGAGAACATCTTCAGACCCAAACATTTCTGAGCAGCAACCTACTGTTTCTGACCTGCCACACACAAACTCACAGTTCCAACTGCATTTTTACCATGGCTGTCAAATAAATAAACTGCACCACCAAATAGTCTCAGCTCAGGGAAAATGCACTCTAACACATTATACAACATTTATACACATTATACAGCATTTCACTGCAGATCAGAATTGCCTCTCTCACGCAAAGAAGGAAATCAGACACTCTGAGTAACTAATTAAGCTATTCATACTGGCTTTTGATGATCTAGTATTTCCATTGATTTTAATTGCATTTCTCACAGGGTCAGAATCAGTCTCATTATGAATGTTGGAGAAAATGACTGGAAAATAGTCCTTTCTTCATCTGTCTTTACAATTGAATATTTACACTCAGTATTTGTTTATACCAGCCCTTCTTTCCAAATGTCCCAATATATCTTCTTCATTTCCATTCATGTGGCCCAGAGGCTCAGGTCTGTACAGAGGCAGCAGCACGTATGCTCAGCGCTCAAGCACACATGGCTCAGACATTGTGGGGGCTGAGCCCAGCAGATAGTTACGGGGTGACCACCCTGCTTCGGGGCTGAGAGCTCAGGAGTGAGCACATGAGCCCTTCCCACGTCCCTGGCCCGTTTTTTTCACCATTACGAAAGCAGCCAAAGCTGCAGAGCCAGGTTTGAGCCTCCCAGCCTTGAGATTTCTTTTTACTTAGGTGATTAAATAAATGAAGATTTAGGAAGCCCATGCTTTTTAAAATATCCCATCCTTACTAGCTCACATTGGGCACTGGCGAAATGTCAGCTTGCTGGTAAAACAGTTCCAAGCGGTTATGACCTTTCTCTGTTCGTGCTGGAGTAAGAAACTATCTTTCTTTGCCAAGATGTCAGCACAGATGACAGCACAGGTGACTGGGTTTATACCGAAAGTAATTTTCCACTGCAGCAACCTGTAATACAGACAAATGTACAAAACCCATCTAAAGGTTACAGCTGCCTGCATACCAGACCTCCACGGAAATGGGTACACACGGGTGAATACGTACAAACATTACTGATGCGCTTACATCGGATTGTTGCTACGATTAGTCCTATTAGTTCCCCTTTAATCAGGAAATGAAAACAAAACCCCATACTTTCCTAAACTGCGCTCAAATAGAACACTTAATTATAACCTTGTCTGCTCATCCGAGGTCTCAGCACCCAACACTCCAGGTTTCATACAGCTGTTCCAGTCCTGCCTGGGCCGTGACCATCCAAGAGGGAAATGCAGATTTCCTGAGATGGGGGGAGGCCGAGGACCATGGGAACAGCGATGCTTCAGAGATGTTGCCCACAGCTGCGACAGCTCTGCACAGCTCCGCTGTGGGACTGCACCCAGGCTTGGATAAAATAAGCCTTCTGCAGTGGCTTGTCTCCAGGGCAGTCACAGTTTGCTTTCAAGATGCACAAATAATAACAGATACACCAGCCTTTCAGCTTCTTTTAACTCCATGCTCCTCCAACAGCTTCCACCCCTCTGCTCTATCAGGCAAAGCAGCAAAAGCCATCTGAAATATGAAATCACTTGCTCTCCTTGTCACATATAGTTGGACACAAGCACACGCACACACACAGACACATTTTGAGGAAGGATTTGGTGGGGGTAAGTGCTGCTGAGGGAGCCCTTTATCAGCACGGATTGCCTGCTGCTCCTGGGCGTCAGAGAGAGAGGAGGAACAGCTATTTCAAGTATAAAATCAAGGGTTGTTTCAGCCCATAGCTCTTGCCTCATCCTAAGAGGACCTGCAGTTTAAAGTGTACAGCAGCTTCCAAATCTTCTGATGAAAGAATCCCGAGATAAGAATTATTGCTCTGAAATCCTGAAGGTAGGCTGGAAGACTCCTGACTGTTGAACTCAATGGGGAAAAACTTTCAAGTCACGTATGTGGGAATAAGGCATACGTTTTTGCTTTTTTTTCCCCCCATCATTTTCATAATCATTTTGCCCTATTATTCATCTGTAGGATTTCAAAGGAAGATTCTTTTCCCATTCACGCTAAAAAAACACCCTGTACCTATATTAATTGCCAGGAGGACTCAGCAACATCACTCTGAGGGCAGGATTTAGACCTGACCATTTGCTATTAAAACCTGTTATCATCTGGAGTCTGGAAAGAATGAATGTCATTGCACTTTAGAGAAAAGATTATAAGCATATAGTTAGTTAGTTCATATATTCATGTTTGATTACAGAGAAACATCTCGGAAGGTAATGCTTTTCTTTATTTTCAGGTTAGCAAGCAATCTTTCTACACCACAGTCTATCACTGCAGCACATTATAAGAGAGTTTGAGGAAGTGTCCTTAAAATGAAAGGGCAAAATTGAGTCTGAAAGCCCACATTTTTTTTTAATTTATTTTTTTCCCTGAAGCCTGTTATTCATCACCCAAGGAGAGAAACTTCCAAAAAAAAAACAACCCTACAGACATCCAGTAAGGAAGCTTTTACACAGAAAACATGTGATCTATAATTGTTCATTGGCAGAAAGACTATACAGTCTATGTTTAATTATGTTTGACATCAAATGTGTCACCAATCAACTTCGACCACTAGAAAAATGAAAGCAGGACTTAAAAAGCATGAAGTGGGAGGTCTGGATGTTGGCCGTGCCTCTTTTATCCACTGCCTGGCCTGAAGCAATCCAGGTAACTACTGTTCACTTTTCACTTCACTTGTTGCTGATGCTGCCCCACAGAATTCACAGCATTCGATTAAAGCCCCTATATAATGAAGTTCTCTAGCAAAGCCACTGTATTAAGGCTCCACTCCTTAGGGTAGGCAAAAGCATAGTCTGCACCTTCCAACACAAGGCCTGGAAGGAAATCCTTCACTCCACGGATTTGCTCTGAGGTCGCCCCCTAAGGACTGAGCCTTGCAGAGGGTGGGAGACGGGCAGCGGTGAGACTGTGCGTGATGAGAGTCAAGCTGCCCACTGCTATAAAACCCAAATATTCCTGACCATGCCCGTTAAGCAGTTTGAGAACTTAACCATAGGGAGTTAAGGAGGAGGAACATCCCCGATAGCTGAACAGTTGTTTCTGAGCAGATTTTTGTTCAGAGTCCAGCATTACAAAGACTACTTGGGCACTGAAATGTGGCTTTTCCACATGTTCTTAACAGAACAGTTAAACACTAAACCTCTGTGAGAGAGGTAAGTGTTGTTACCTCTGTTTTACAGACAAAGAGGTAGATAACTAAAATTCTTTAGGTTCTGGGTCAAAATGGCTTACATAAACAGGAAGTGTCAGAGCAGGGAATTGGGGTCTCCTTCCCTTCAGGAGACTATTGACAAGGCAAGGCCTTCTCCTAAAGAGAAATCCAGCAGTGAGAGCAGGCAGCTGCTCCAACTGGGGGAGCAAAGGGGAAGCAGAGAGCAGCATTCTGCCCCCACGGTGGTTGGGCAGTGGGAATCAAGGGTCCAGATTGCTGGAGTACATGGGGATACGTATTTCTTTAAATCTTGAACTGCAAACTCCACTAGCAAAGGCAGGACAAGACCCCACACTTAACCTATAGGACAAAATAGACCAATACGCTTGCTCTAGGGTTGTCACAGTACTTTTCCTTAGTACTCTCTCTCTCTCTCTTTTTACCCCTTCTTCAGTATTAAAGGAAAGCATTTTTTTTAAATTTTTTTTAATAAGGCAAGAAAGAAGAAAAGAAGGAGCAAGAAGAGGTGAGACCCAGACTGAGAGAAAACAGGTCTGCCAGTGTTTTAACCTCACATTTGTCAGTCCTGTAATGCATTTCTGCACCCAGCTGGGTTGTCGCTCGGCTGTCTGGTAAAAAGCTTAATGCAGACTGCTTGCTGCCCAGCCCAGGCTCTGTGTTGCACGTGCTGTCCTTCAAACCACAGCAGGAGCCCTGGGTGAAGCCTAAGCAGGAGGAGGAATCAGTGGGGATAAATGTAAAGGAATATGGGAGTCTTGCCTTAGGCATTTCTACCTAATCTCCCTATACCAGCCCAACTGCTGCAAGCCCATAATGTCCCAGTTTCTAAATTTGTCCCTGCAGAGCCAATCCACAATCCACTCACCTGCTGCAGACACCTCCTCTCAGCACAGAGATACTCCCTAAGGGTATGCAGACACCAGATACTTTCCGTCTATTTTAGCATCCATTAGCTCAAGAAAAAAATCTAACTGGATGACTTTTCACATTACAAAACTGCAGCAGCTACTGGCACTAGGCAGAACCACTCAGTTGTGGTTGTCAAACTTAGATGAGACAACAGAGCGCAAACTGATTCGGAAGGGAATCGCCTTCTCAGTGCTGGTACCTCCACAGCAGGGTTAAGTCCTTCTGCCCTCACACAGGCAGTGCTTGGTCAACAATCAAACACACGATAGCTGTCCTTAGGGCTTCCTTTGCAAGCAGGAAAACAGCTTACAAATCAAAGATGGAAAAACAGTCACCTTGCCCAATGTCAGTAAAATCAGGTATGTTGTAAACTGAGAAAGAAGCAGAACCTCAGTTCCTAACCTCAGCTTCAGTGAAAGCTTTGATAGCTGTTCAAATTAGTAGAAATGCTTCAGGGTATTGGCACCCTTCTGACATCTGCATGTCCTCTGTCAGTGTTATATTGCACAGAAAACTTCTTTTACCTATACATTTTGTCGTATTAGCTTGCACTTATACTGGTAAAGGAGGAAAGTAAACCATTTTCAAAAGCATATATGAAAAGCTCAGAGTGAAATATGACCATCCGAAGAGAAAAAATGTAGGATTTTTTGGGGGAGGATTTTCAGAACTCTTATGTAAATCCATGAATTTAAGCCTTTGAAATTAAATTTAAATACCATAGCCACCAGAATGTGGCTGGCCTTAGTCTAAGCCAGGTGAGCAGCCTGAGAAATGTGTGCAGAGAATTCACGATACTTTATGCATTTTAACAAGACATAGACTGGAAAAAGCTATTAGTAATTCAAAGAAAACAAGAAAGTAATGAAAGAGACCATTTTAAATGGTAGCTAAAATATAATTACAATCAGTGCATGGGAAGACAGGAATCCATGCACTGTTTTAGTGTTACTAGCTTCCTATTGGATGCAGTACAAAAAGCAGATTGGAAATATGGAAGCAATAGAAACAGAAGGGAAATGAACAATTAATACCTCAGTGTTCATATGGAGCTTTAAAGGAGCTTATAAGAAAAGAGTATGCTTATGCTTCTTTCATCTCATCGATTTCTTTGTTACACTTACTGTCCTTGATGTACTTGGAAAATGCAGGCTTGGAGTGTCCTCTTCAACCCCCTTGCCTGTTGTCCCCATGTACAAAACAGGTTAAACAATGGCCGAGGAACTCTTTACTTTATCAGTGTTCCTCACATACGAAATTTGAGATACTCACTCCAAATATTTAATTCACCTCAAGGCCAGTCCCTCTGAGACTCAATTTATGGTAACACAAAGAATTAACTGCTAAAATAGAAATATTTCCTCATATAATATTTCCTCATATAATGAAAATATTTTACTGCTCTAGCAAATGCAATTCCTAGATATACTTCACTTCCTCCATTAGAGACTTACAACATTAATGTCTCATGTTTGTATTTGACGGTACAAATAAGATGGAATAACGATTCACAGTAGTAAATCTTTAAAAATACCAACATAATATAGTAGCAAATATTATGAGTAGTGAGAAAGCATGCTGTTGGATTTTGTAATTTTTCCAGTTTGGGATTTGTTTTGCCTTATTTTTCCTCAGTCCTATGTTCCTAAAGCTACACTTTCACAAATTACTTACTAATAGGCCTGAATTAAACTAAATACAATTCCTTATTCCAGAAGTAAACTTAAACCATCTGAACGGCTTGTATTTTATTTTATTTATAATTAAAATTTATTATACTTGTCTAATGTGAAGGACCACTTTGACTAGGCATTCTAAAAACATATTTAGTATATTATTCTTTTTGTCAGCTCCTCTCATTCACCAGCCCCACTAAAACCAGACAGAACCTGCTCCAGTTTGTGATTTTTCAACTTGTAGGTGTATGCGATTCACTGATGCCACATCTCCTTTCCTCAGAAGACCAAACTGAGAGATAGATTTAATACCCCTGATAAAACTGTACAGATAAAGGCACAGTGAAGCTCCTTTGTCTATTTATCCTAGCACTTGAGGGAGTGCAGTCCAGCCTAACATCTCATGGGACACCGTTCAGAGATGTCGATTTCTTCTGTTCCTGGAAGAGCCAAAAGTGCTGAATTAGCAGATTGCTACTTCATGGTTTAATAGTTCCAGTCCTAATGAGGCCACAATGGGAAAGAAAAAGAGAATAACTTTCTGATGCTGGGAAACTTTTGTTATATTTTGAATTTGACCAACATTTTCTACTCATTAGTTTTGTGAGAGACTCAAACCTGAAAGATCAGAGATGACACCATTAAAGCCTATTTGGACAAGTCAAATCTACATGTTCCTAAGCTGCCTATCATCATGGAATCATGAACATTAATTCTGCTGTACTAACCCAACTTTCTAATGACTACCTACTCCTGCACTGAGGATTGACATGTACAGCCTGATAGTCTTGTTACAGGGTGTTTTGTCAAAATGTTAATATAGCTCCTACCTGCCGTACTGCCTCATCATTACCTTTTTTTATCTACACCGTTTTTCAAGAAAGAAGCCTGAGTTTTAGAACTGCTGAGCAGCCAGATGCTTCAGTGACATCAGAAAAAAGTCCTCAGAATCAGCTGTGCTTTTAGAAAGGATGAACGTGTTCTTTCTTCATGCCTGTTGGTATAGTCCCATTCATCACACTCAGATGTACTTATGGTACCTCCCTTCACCCTCTAGTTGTATTATAGCTGCATCAGGTTCTGCTTGTGTCACAGAAGAATCAGATCAATAACATATAATTTAGTATACGAGTCTGTTATTAACTGCTAAGGGGCTCCCCACCAAAGTGAGATAAACTGGATTTGGCCCTTGATTATGTATTGAAATGGATCAAGACACAGCAAAATGTTATATATTAATCTGATATTTTACTATCAGGGTTTTCTTTTTAAATACAAACAGGGGATACATATGCTGAGGTTTGGGAGAACTTAGCCTATCAGCTTAAATGGGAAAATCTATATGGCAAGTGTTATCTGGTCTATGCAGAGGCATGGCTTCAAATTTATTACAGTTCATTTTAAAGCCAGAAAATTTACCAAAATTAATAATGATTCAAGCTGTAATAAAAACTGAAGTCCCTGCTAGATCATACATATTAACATACCATCAGCATAAAATGCCCATTTAAATTCACTGATGCTGGTCTCCATCCCATGAGAATACGAAGCAGCATAAACAGCTCCTGTCAAAGGCTCTTATGTTAAAATAAAATGGCATGGTGGCAGGGAAGAGTAGAGACACAGAAGATACCTTTTTTCTGTGGTAATCGTACTTTAAAACTTCCAAGTTTTCTTGATCTGTATAACACCAGAACTCACATGGCTGTGTATTTGAGCAAGCAGCCGTTCACTGCTGACTACAGCAAGGTCCAAAGGTGGAATCTCGTCTGAGGCAAAAGTTAGATGAACATGATCTTTTTGCAACTTGCTTATTAAGAGCTGCTCTATTCCCAAGTTCTTTTCAGAGGACATCCGAGAGATTAGTTAAATGTCATTGGGCCTGATTTTGTAGTGTTTGGGAACTTTGAATTTCAGGACATAACTGTCCAGGCTGGTTTTGCAAACAAAACATTCTGAGATTCCTTAACGAATACTATCAGCCCTCTGCAACACCCACTGCCTTCAAGCAGTGTGATTCAGACAAGTAGGAGCTTTTCTTTCCATTAGCCTCACATTCAGCTTCATTTTAGCAATGAAATGAGTCCCTCCTTCCCTTCCCACACAAACAATCCTCTGATAAAGAAGTCCAGCTTTTAATGATTAATGCCATTTTAAAGTCTGGCTAACCCTTTAGCAAAAACTGTCTGAATATCCAGTCCAGGGAAAGCAGCACTCAGGACTGTCAGTCGTTACTCCTGATTCTGCCACTGACGTGCCTTGAGAACTTTAATTAGTTAATTAACCTCTGTGACTCAGTGTAAGCACTGGTGTAATGCACACAGTAATGCTTAACATGGAGTCCCACAGATGTAAGGCATGATAAAAGGGTAGAGGACTATTATTGTTACTAATGATCATTGGTTTGAAATCATAGTCAGGCAAAACCAAAAATAACAAGGCCATTGCAATTAGTTGCAAGGTAGGGTTGTGATATTTAATTACCACTAAAAGGGTACGTGATGAAAAATACATTACGTACTTTCAATGGTACTACTTAGAGACAAGAAATAACTTTGTGGGATATCTGCAGCAAATACTAAGAGCAACAGCTCTGAAAAATAAGGATCATTGGATCTTACGGTTTCTTCTCCCAGCATAGAACTTCCTTTTTCCTACTGTGCTGGGTACCGCAGCTGTTAGAGCGAGTCTTTTTTCATATGTGATAGGCTTGTGCATTGAAAGCTAACAAGCCACAATAAGTTTATCACTGCTTTTGTCATCATCGTTATTATTGTTCTTAATATGCTAAATACTAATTGTATGCGTTATCTAGAGAATGCTAATTTTTGATCAGAGCACTTTTGTCCTGTGTGCTGCACAAGTACTTTAAAAGATGTTCGTGATCTCAAAAAGAGAACAAAAATAAGCTGACACCTTTACACAGCACAACTGGTTATAATTCTCTTTCCATTTCTTTGTAAATATTGCCCCTGGGATATAATTAGATAAAGCAAGGAAAAAGAAAAAATTTCTTCCATCAGGTAAGGTATTAGTGATCAGAACTGAACATTGGCAGCCTCAAAGTATACATTCCTTTCCAGCTATCAAAAGTTTTCCTTTATTGACTTGTATCTCTCGGCCTATCAAAGAAAAGTTTAATTTGCAGCTGAAATCCTGATCCTCTGATGAATCATGTTTTCTTTTGAATGCAAAGGGCGTCTGTCTGGCAAAGTTGGCAGCCTGACCTCCATAAATATTGTTCTATTGATAAAAAGAGGAATTGGATATAGGAACTATCCAAAATAAATATTTTGCAGGGATTTTGAATGTCTGAATACAATAGAGCAGCAAAGGAATGTTATTGCATTTTAAATAATTCAGACATAAGCTGAAGTGAATATTAGTTTCAGTTGAAAAACTGTCAAATGTAGTTTGCACCTTTAGATTCATTTGGGAAATCAAAATGGACACCTGTTTAGGGATTGCTGTTTTTCCTTTTATCGTTTGTAGGGACTTACCCTTGATTTTGTCGGGAGCAAGTCTGGGCTTCTTAGTTTCTAGAAGATTTAATGTAGAATTTCAAGGAGGTATTTAGGAACGTCAGCCTGATGTGCTCCTGCCCTTTGGGTGGAGGTGGATGGAAAAAGAGCCCTTTGTGTCCTCCCCACACGTATCTGTCCGTGCTCAGGAGCCCTTGCAGACTTGCAGGTATCAGGGAGGGCTTCCTCAGCATGCCCTGGGGGCAGAAGGCTTTAAAGGGGAACGTGTGGCTCCAGGCTGAGCAGTGCTAGTGGAAAATCAGCTATGGCAGGAAGCAGGCAGGCCCAGGCTGTCCCCAAGATCAAGGGAGAGGGAACCTGTGTGCCCCTCCTTTGCACTGGGGAATAATGGAGGCATGCTTTCTCCCCAAAACGTAATCCCTCCTGGGGCTCTGTTGGCATGGCACACCGCCCCGCTGCTCCCCCCAAGGGCTGTGCCCTGAAAGATGAAAGACGGGCTGCTGTTTGTGCTGGCAAAACTCCTCCTTTCTGCCCCTTTTTCTCCTACAAAAGCAGCTTGCATAAAGCAGAAAGTGAATGCAGAAGGAGGAGGTATGTCTGGAGGTTTACAGCGTGAGAAACCCTCAGAAGGGCTTACGGGAGGTGTCTCAGCACAGCCAAGTCCCAGCAGAAAACCACCCGATGTGGAGGTATGAGATTGCTCATTGCTGAAGTCAACAGGACTCCATGCATCCAGAGCAATCCCAAGTGGAGCACCAGAGGAATTTTTCTCATAGAATCAAAGAATATCCCAAGTTCAAAGGGACCCAGAAGGATCATTGAGTCCAACTCCTGGCTCCACACAGGACCACCCAAAAATCAGACCGTATGTCTGAGAGCACTGTCCAAACACTTCTTGAACTCCAGCAGGCTCAGTGCTGTGACCAGTCCCCTGGGCAGCCTGTCCCAGTGCCCGACCACCCTCTGGGAGCAGAACCTTTCCCTAACCCCCAGCCTGACCCTCCCCTGTCCCAGCTCCATGCCGTTCCCTCGGGTCCTGTCGCTGTCCCCAGAGAGCAGAGCTCAGCGCCTGCCCCTCCGCTCCCCTCGTGAGGGAGCTGCAGGCCGCCATGAGGCCTCCCCTCAGCCTGCTCTGCTCTGGGCTGAACAAACCAAGGGACCTCAGCCACTCCTCATAGGTCTTCCCCTCCAGACCCTGCACCATCTTTGTAGCCCTCCTTTGGACACTCTCTGGTAGTTTTATGTCCTTTTTATACTGTGGTGCCCAGAACTGCACACAGTACTTACTCATGGTGAGGCCGCACCACCGCAGAGTGGGACAAACACCTCCCTCAACCAGCTAGCTGTGCCATGCTTGATGCACCCAAGGGTACATTTGGCCATTTTGGCTTCCAGGGCACACTGCTGGCTCATGTTCAGCTTGCTGTTGACCAAAACCCCCAGATCCCTTTCTGCAGGGCTGCTCTCCAGCCTCTTATCCCCCAGCCTGTACACGTAGCCTCCCTCTCATCAGAGACGTTTTGTCATCAATGCGTTACATTGCATTGCTGCTGTAATTCAGTCTAAGAATAACAAAGAACACATATTTTTGTTAAAAGAAAGAGAACTCCTGTCACCAGTGCTGAACAGTATACTAAAAATCAAGGATAAGATATGGCCTAATACTTTTTCATCCTGTAGTCCAAAGTATTGCTGTGACTTCCATGCAAGGGGTGCATGTAACAGATACATCACAACTAGCAGTTTATCTGTTTCTCAATTCCTATGGATCACTCTCTTTACTGTACTATTTATCTCCTGAAAAGGATGTCCTGTTTCAAGTGTATTTATTTTTTTTTTGAAATAAACGTTTACAATAAAATCATAAAAAAAACCCCAACCAACAAACAAAAAACACACTTCTGCAGTAGAAAGTATGATGTTATTTACTTCCAAGGAATCTACCTCCATACTAGAACCTCAGGCTAAACTTCCCTTTTTGCTTATATTCTAGGTCACAGAGAGAATTTGCGTGTATTAGCTTTTCTTGTTATAGGCACACCTCTGCACTTTCTCCTGCTCAACATTTTGAAAAGGATCTACTGTTTTTAAAAAGAGCTCACATCAGTTAAATCTACCATTTATAAGAATTGATCAAAGGCCTTCTGAGCATGAACTGCATCTTAAATATGTTTCTTATTTGGTAAAAAAAAAAAATAAAAATAGTGTGAGATGTAGATGGTATTCTCCTCTGCATTAGCCTAAAATAAGTTTTGTCTCAAAGTTCAAAGATCATTTGACAAAAAGCAGAGAAAACCAACAAATCAGCCATCTATAGGCATTTTCCCCACCATGCTAAGCACGCAGGTGCTGCTACCAGAACGCACTGAAATGCCCACGAGGAGTCGTGCACCGCAGTGCAGAGCCAGCATGAGCTCTGGGGCTGGAGGAGCTCCAACTGGGATGGAGCAATGCCACCCACCTTGGCAGTGCCTCTGCGGAGCCTCCTGCCTGCCACCCTGGCCACCACCTTCTCTCTCTCTGCCTGGCCAGGAGAGCTGATGGTGGTTTCCTGGCCACATACCTGAGGAAAAATAAAGAAACACTTGTAAGAAGAGTTAAGCAAAAAAATCCATAAGACAAAGAAAACAAATAGTGGTTCATGAAAATGTCGTGTGGCCAAAAACAAGGATGCAGAGTTCCTCAGGCAGCCTAAGAGGAAGACGATTGTGTTCATTACAGTGTCATCTGTTAGACTACAGGTCCTGAAATCTGCCAGAGGAATGCTGTGTACCTAATCAAAACATATCTCCCTCTCTTTGTTCAGTGATTTAATACAATTGCTTTTAGGTAAAAAAGTATCCTACAAAGTAACCGTTGTGCTGCAAATTACAAGAAAGCCTTTCTGATGTGTCTGTCAGAAGTCTGATTTCCAAGCACAAGATGAAATTACTGGGGAATTTTGCTGAAAGTCACACAGAGTAATATGGATCTCTGCATAACAGTTTTTGCCTTGTTCACACTGCTCTTGTTCTGTTGTCCATCTGCTCTAACTTTTACAACTAGAAATGGTGAAGTTGGGATTTTGGTAAACATTAGAAAAATACTTATTAACCCAGAAGAAACTTCTGCTTCATCCAGGTCTCCAACTTTAAATCTGAGAGGTTTAATAAACCATTTTTCTCCAGGACTGCAGTAGTTTTCTGCAGGATTTCCACTGATGTAAGTCTACGCTTACTATTATATTGCAAAGCCACAGCAGATTGTACATTAGTATGATACTGTGTTAATTCCTTAAACCTGGAGCAATATGTCCATTAGTTTGCAGTGCTCACTCAGAGCTCACTCACCGCTTAGAAGGACTAGATATTTTTAATCCTCTTAAATGTACCTCGCATTGAGAAGAATATATGCAGAAACTGAATGTACCATTCTGCTACTAAAATGATCTATAATCCTTGAATAAAATACAAAGATACATTTACAGCTAATAAGAACTGCCTGTCAATGACAATTACTGACAGTTCCATTAGTTTCTACCATCATATTACATAAGAAACCTAATAAATGAAAAGAAGTATTGAACATTGCCTTTCATTTCATGATTTCTTATCATTTTATTGCATTTGTAGGTAAAATGCAATTAGAGTACTGCATTGGTAAATATCACAATGGAAATGCACAAAACAATCCATATTAAATGCTATTGCATATTAAATCTGTATTAAATGCTATTGGTCCTATCTTAGAAACACAGAGCCCAGTTCAGCTGCCTAAACCCACTTGCATATCCTACCACATCCCACCTGGTACCTCACCTGTCTCTCACTGAAGGGAAGGCAGGATCCCAAGGGTTTGCAGCCAAACCTTGCGGCCCCTTGCAAATGTCCTGAGCATATTTTGCCTCTCAGAAGATTCTATCAAGCCACTGATGACTGCATGTCTCATTTACTTCAAACCTGTTAAATACATCTTGAGATAAAAAGACCAGCCTTTCCCATTCACGTGTTTTTTAGCAGTTCTAAGCGGTTCTTAGGAGTTTGTTCAGAGAGAAACTCCCACAGCCGCTACAAATGCCACTGGAAAAGATTTGTTTAGTTTCAGCAAGCTCTGTACAGCTCTTACCAAGTCATTAAAATGACAGTTAGAGTCATTAGAGGCCTCAACTGAGACTGGTAAGTACTGAGTAAGAGACAAAAACTTCCCCAAATGTTTTGAAAAGAAAAATGTCAAATAGATGTGATAGATAATGGGCAAATAACTGATTTTTTTTTATTATGCTCATTTTACCAATTTGGTTTCTACAGAAAATATGTGGTGGAATCTGGAAATGAGTCTGATGTCCCCAAGTCCCAGGTCAGCACTCAACTACAAAGACATCCTTCCCCACCTATCAGTTGCAGGATACACAACAAAGATTAGGTTAAACGCCATTATTAACAGCACAGGAGTTAGAAAATGTGTGACTTAATGTCCACACAACTTTTGGGCAACAAGGCAGTGCATGTGCCCAAGGATGCCATCTTTCATTACATGCTTATGTCCTCTATTGCTTCTCACAGGTCCTTTCTCAGTGTAAAAAACTGACTGTACTCAATTAATGAGTAACAACACACTATTTTATTTTCTTCATTTTTCTTTTTACAGCCCAAGCTGTCTTTCTTCTCCACAGATGAAGCTGTATTGTAAAGGTTGGATTATCCACATTCTCAAGAGCTGTATTTCAGTGACTATCACTGCAGCACGTACATGCTTCACAGGTATTCGTGACCTAGTTTCGCACAGCTCCTCTGAGACATGGACTTTGTATTTTTCCCATATTTCAGGTTTGGAAATGCAGCGCAGAATGACTAATGTCAAGTCAAACAGTATATGCACCCTTAGAGCTGCAAGATCCTTGGGTGTGCTCAGGGAGCTTGGGCAAGAAGTCTCATCTCTGGAAACTTTAATTGGTGAACGCAAACCAGTTTCTACTAAGAGTTTTTGAACTACAGTTTTTCAAAGGGATGTCATATGGCCAAATGTGAATTTTCATAGTGACTGTAAATGAGATGTTCCTGATAGAAGATTTTGTGAAACTTTTGTGAAACTTCATGTCCCAGCTCCAGAAGTTAAAACACTACAGTATTTAAAATAAAAGGTGCTATGCAGTTTTGAGGGGGGTAAAAAACATTCCTTATCCCATACCTCATGCTCAAAGACAGCAGTAGAGCTTTAGCTGAAATAATCTTTAGCAAAATAGTAATTAAATGGAATTTCATTGCAAATGGAGAAAGTTTGGAAGACTTGTAAGAAGCTGAAAACAGGGTATTACAGTAAATAGTAGGAAATGTGCAAGCTCAGGAATATGCTACTGGCCTGACTATGGACTCGGGCAGCATCCAAAACAGAGATGTAACATTTAAAGTAGATTACTGTAAGACTGAAGAGGAAGGAAGGCACAATAAGAACACCTAAGAAAATAATGCCTATCAAGAAATAAAGCCTGGTTTACAGATAGCAATCACAGAGAATGCTGTAGTGTGTATTTCTGTGATTATTCTGACTCCAGACTTGTGGCACCATGGAAATATCCTTTTCTTATTTTCCACTGCCAGCTTGTATGGAAAAACAACTTGCTGGTTATACAAAATAGAGGTTATCAGCAATATTGCTAATTAATGGTGTAGTTGCCAACTAAAAAGTTAGACTCTGACAAATATGACCTAATGTTACACAAATATGCTTCATCAATCACAGTTAAAAAATACACAACAGCCACTATTTTCTTTGGACTAGTAATAGAATATATTGGCAGTTAGTATAATTAAAGGCTAGTAAGCAGATTAAACTGTTTTGGGGTTTATAGAATTCTACAGAAAAAGGATGAAAATGTTTTTAAAATGTCAAAGCTTTGAACTGGTGGTATTTCTGTTTGTTTAAAAGGGGAAGACTTTAGTGGGAGCCCAAGGATATACAGGCAAACCCAGGTTCAGCATGTGGAGATCTCTGGTCCCTGGGTATATCAGACTTTGGGATGTCCTCTGCTTGCTGTTTCTGGCAAGCTCACAGCAGCTGGTGGTACTGTGCTGCAGAACTGGTATCCCCTGGATATGTGCGGTGACATTTGGAGCTACTATTTCTTAGTCCTGCTATTTCCCATAAACTTTTAAGCCAGCGTGGAATATGAGTGATTTGGAGAAGTTTGAAGGGCTTCCTTCAAATGCAGCAGTGGGAAGTACGGTCCGTTTATTTAATTTATTAAGGACATATGTTTTTTTTTTTTAACGATGGCTTGTAACATATGGGAGCTGAAGAGTGCAAAGATGAATAGGGAGCTTCAACAGCAACCCAAAATTCAGCAGATTGTGTTTTTAGGCTTAAATGCAAAGCATAAAGAGAAGAAAAACAATCTTGCATGGGAGATCTCACTTTACTGATTCAAAGAAGTTTAAATCAATGTTTTTAGAATTCTGTTTCAAAAAATGAAATCTAATGGTGAGGATGAACCAAACATGTTTAACTATTTGCCCTAAATGCCACTCTCTGCCAGTTTCCTACATGCCACACAAGAGAATGCTTTGGCCATTTTTTACACTGTCAGAACAACACTAGTCATCTATTTAAGTATAGACTCAGTAAATCAAGGATACATTTCACTAATATTTATTTAAGCAGCAAAACATTGCTCATTGACATAGAGAACTAATGTTCCATTTACGCTCCACAATTTATCATTAGACTCATTGGATTCACATACCATCCCAGCAAGATAAAGAATGCCATTAAAAAACTGTTATTTATAAAAAGGAAAATCAAAGTCTGAATATTAAACATATTTCACTGCACTGTGATGGAGCTTTTGTTTTAATATTGGCAAAAGAAAACAGCACTATAAGTGTAGAACACGGCTATAAGTGTACACTATAAGTGTAGAAAAGAACATGGCTGGCCGTAGCAGTAAGGATAATTGGCTCTGAACCTTTCATGAACCCTTTGACTTCAGTGGCCTTTGGATGAGGCCCAGTAAAAAGCCACATTTTTATATGGCAGCCAGTTTTGATAAAGGCACAGTCTGAATCAGAAACAAAGAACTTGTGGGGAGCTATGTAGAGTGGACCATGAAGCAGAAATAAATAGTATTCATACAAAGGAACAAGTATAGTAATTGTATTCATTCACGTTAAATCCAGTTCACTGATTTCCATTTAAGGACGCTTGAGATAGGAAAAAAAAAAAAAAAAAGTAGGAATCAGAAATTAAAAGAAAATCTTCAGGATCAGGGTTATACATCTGAGATGAGCCCTGCAGGCAATAGTATATCTGTTATGCTTGGCATTTGACCAACACTTTATATTTCAATTCGGTTTATATTTCAATAAATGCAAACCCTCAGCAGTTTATAACTTCTCTCTCCTTTCCTGGTACACCCGGTCGTCTGCCTAACATGCTTCTAGGACACTGAACTGCTACAAAAATCTAAATTTAATTGCCACAGAATGAAAATTAAGTACACTGGATCAAAGGATTGCTTTGCCCAGTCACTGGTATGTAGTCCCATCTTCCATATTTAGGTATTTATGTGTCTTCAACCAGTGGTCAACGCTGTGCCTGTTCACAACTGTTGTTTCTGCCCCTCATAATAATCACTTTGAGAACCCTCATGACAGGCCCTGCTTTGGCAGTAGACTAAAATAAATATTCAGAGATCCCAGAGGAAGCACTGTACTTTTTTCAATATGGTTCACATATGGAAGTAAGTTTGGAAGGTGAAACAGAAAATCTTAAGTGTTTTTCTCCATTTCACTATGTCACATTTTGGGTGGGTTTAGATGCAGACCTGTTATGACGAAGAGCTAGCATTACACTTTATCTTCCACTATGTTTATTACCCCTCAATGAAATCCAGCCTGCTGTCTTTGTTGGTCAGTGGTGTGACTGACCATATGGCTCTAGGGTTCTTGAGAACAGGGTTTGATTTATTTTGGAAAGAAAGATGAGGATGAGGCTGTGAATATCTCAGGGAGACTTGCTCTGCAGAATAAAATTACTAACAGAAATAATTTCACTTCTTATCTAAAGCTAAATTTTAGATTTTAGATCTCATTTTGTTATTTCAGACTCTTGAATGCACAATATATCATTTATGTCACATACTGAAGAAAGAAAGGACATTTCTACAGCAACATAATTGTTTAAAATTTATGTTTAAAATTTTATACCATTCCTGTTATTAAATCAGGAATCATTTTACGCAGGATATAGCTTCAGAAATGTTTTAAAAATGCTAAGTAAGCAATAAAATATCATTCTTTTGCATTTAACCATTGCACACAGACACATCACATACTTCAATGACACCTTTTCACTCCTCTGCCATGTTGTGCAATTATTTCTACATCCAGAATGGGGACTGAGAGGGGGATGACAGACTGCTTTATCTCCTTCACTTCGGAAAAACAGAAAACAGTTGACAGTGTACTTGAAGAGAAAGAGAGAAAGAGGGAGAGAGAGAAATTTGTTTGAAAACCACCAATGATAGTATGAAATATCAAGTTCTAATTCACATGACTCACACTAAATCGTCTACCCAGGCTGGCCAGATGACAAAGCACATTATAATTATGTGGCTGAGATTGAAATGCTCTTAAAGCCTACGTAACTAGCCTAATGGACTCCACTGAAACCCACCAAGGGCACTAGACTTCACAACCAAAGACCGTAGCTAGATATTACAAATGGCAAGGTTGGAGTCCAGTGAAAACATGATGCTGCTTGCAAATTGTTGCTCCCTAAAATGATTGCTCTGCTGAATGCTTCAGGATAGTGACGTCAGTTAATGGTCACCCATGACAGTTTTCTTTCCTCAGCTGTTTCCTATCACTTCCACTGTGGCATAAAAGGTTTTATTTCCTTACATGAAACTCCAATTGAAATAAATGGGCAGGGGAAAGCTTTTCGAAAGCTAGAGCTCTTGAGTAAACAAGAAAATTCCTCGAAGGACATATTCATGGCAGGAATACTGTTCTCAGTGTAGGTCTTCAGCAGGACAGTATCCCTTTGTATATGAAATAATTTGACCAAATAAGAACAAAAGAAGAGCACAAACTGCTGGTTTTTCTGGCTAGACCAGATCAGCCTTCCTGATTATTTTGTCTGTTTTTGCTGCCTTGACTATCTATAAAATGAAAATTCAGCTGTACTATGTGTGTGTAAAAACGTCTTCTCCGTAAACAAAAATTGTTTTCGAAAAGTCAGTTCTCAATACACTGCAAGCACCTAGAGAGTCCTCAAAAAGCAAGGTGAAAAAAAAAAAAGAAAAAGAAAACAGAGGATATATTTTCAAAGTACAAAAATGAAGCACAGATCCAGAAATGAGACCTACAAATCTATTTTCCTTTACTCACTCAAACTTTTCCAATTTCTTTTCTATTTTGCTGTCCTTATTTCTTGGTTTTAATGGTTTCATTTGCTTTTCCCTGTAATTATTTTGCCTTTCCCTATACCAGTACCCATCTGTCCTTGCTCCAGTCTTCAATATGCCAATTTCTTCTTCTCCCTAGCTCACTTTCCCTCCTCTTTTTCATTGGCAGCTCCTCCATTTTGTGTCATATTTTCCATTCCTCCTTTGCTAGTCAGGAGCTATGAGCTAAGGTCTCCTCCCTGCCATGGAAGGGAGGAGCACATACAAAGGCAAAGTCTCTTTTAGGAAGGAGGGGAAAGTGGGAGGAATCCCACCCAACCATTGCCTTGTGCTACTTGCATGTGCTCACTTCTTAGAAATTCTTACTTTTTTTTCCCCCCTTGATGGTATGTGAGGAGAAGGGAGTAAGAGACGCTTCATGGAGCTCCCAGATCACAGGGACAACAAGAAAATAAAACAAACTTTCCCTTCTAGCAAAAAATGAGCAAATGTATATGCTTTAACTTCAACCTTTAGAAAGATTATACAGTCACATCCATTGGAGAAAATAATTCATCATTTTTCTGCCTATTTTCAAATCACTCCCTTACCCTAATTCTTTGGGTTAGATCATCACCTGGCACATACAGCCACCACGAACTCACACTGCTGTCTCAAATCCTACATTTCCCAGTGAAGAAGTCAGGAAAGTTACAATACCAATCTTAATTTGTTTTTCATTTCTTTCACTTTTTCCCCTTGTAATGATTTGAAAAAGAGGTCTTAGAGAGCTTAGCTGTGTCTAATAACTTAGTTAAAATGCCAGGCCTGCCACATCTATTGCTCTTCCCACTAGCCTACTGATGTTGGGTCTGCTTTGCTAGACCTAGCAGGAATCCTAATCAGCCTATGGATTTACTTTTGGCAGTGGATCAGAACTGTGTATTCAGTTTGGGAGATTAATAAAGAATAGTGAAAATATAAAACTGGGCAGTTCTGTTTCCCTAAAATAGCTGAGAATATACTACCCAAACACAGTTTACACAGATTCACAACTATTGAGTAATTCAGAATAGTATTTTATCCTTTGTTTTTAACTTTCAGGGGTAGCATTTGTATTTTTGGTTCATGCTTCTTAAGTGAGGTTTCTAGGGGTTACAGTCACTGGCAGTTTACCAGGATGCTGTCAGTGGCTGAAGAATAAACCTTGCAATCAAAACAATGCATCTCTTGGCTGGATTTTATTATAATCAGCACTGTAATGCCACTACTTGTTTTTCTGAACTCATCAGTACAGAGCTGTTGAAAATAGCTTGACGTTTCTCCTTTGCCTCCTGACATTAATCATAGTTAATTAAGTGACAATAAAGTTAGGGTTAATGCAAACAGGCATTAATTCTTGTCATCTTCCTGTTCTCAGGAGTATTGAAAGTTGGACAAGTGGAGAGAAACAAGATTGAAAATATACCCTAAAAAAAACATTCAATTAACATCAGCATTGGAGGTCTTGTCAGAGATCTGTTATAATGTATGCCCCAGTTTTTCCCAATAACTGCATGTGGGCAAATCCCTGTCTACTCAGAGTTAAATGTATGGCTGGGGTCTACTTTTGCAAGCACTAGGATAAAAGCTTTCATATCCTTGCTGCTGAAAGTATGGCAGGCAGTGGCAGGCAGCAAATGTGCCTGGTTCATTTTTCTAGAGACTCATTGAAAACACTGAAGTGCTTCCTCTCTCTGCTCAAATGTAGGAAACAAATCAAATTAGGGGGCTCAAGAGCAAGCTATATTTTCTGGGTGGAAAATAATGGATTTAGAAAGAAATGTTTAAGCAAACAGTCTTTTCTTTTTTTTCTTCTTTCTTTTTTTTTTTTCCCCACGGGAGTTGAGGAAGAATAATAATTTAAAAATCAGCTTAGAAAATGTGAACAATTTGCACCAGATGAAACTACTGCTGTCCCAAGGTGAGTTGGCAAAAGTCCTGAAATGCTTCTTTCAGCTGACTGAGGAGGTAGCTATCTTACCTGCCTGTACACCACTCAGAGCAAACTGCCTGGGCCTGGAGGATTAGCAATTAGATCTCTTTTTCTAAGGATATGAAAAATGTGAGGTCTGTTACTTAGAATCATAGAATGGTTTGGATTGGAAGGGACTGTAAGACCACCCAGTTCCAACCCCCCGCCATCGGAAGGGACACCTCCCACCAGACCAGGTTGCCCAAAGCCCCATCCAGCCTGGCCTTGAACACCTCCAGGGATGGGGCATCCACAGCTTCTCTGGGCAACCTGTTCCAGTGCCTCACCATCCTCATAGTGAATAATTTCTTTGTTACATCTAATCTAAATCTACCCTCTTTTAGTTTAAAGGCATTACTCCTTGTCCTATCACTTCAGTCCCTGACAAAGAGTCCCTCCCCAGTTTTCCTGTAGGCCCCCTTTAGTTGCTGGAAGACCACTATATGGTCTCCCTACAGCCTTCTCTGCTCTAGGTTAAATAACCCCAGCTTTCTCAGCCTTTCTTCATAGGAAAGGTGCTCCAGCCCTCTGATCATCCTCATGGCCCTCCTTGGACTTAACTCCAACAGGTCCATGTCCTTCTTATATTGGGGGTTCCAGAGGTGAACACAGTACTGCAGGTGGGGTCTCATGAGAGCAGAGAAGAGGGGAAGAAGAGGTCCCTCGACCTGCTGGTCATGTTTCTTTCGATGCGGACCAGGATATAGTTGGATTTCTGGGCCATGAGCACACATTGACAGTTTTTCATCCACCAATATCCCCAAGCCCTTTTCCACAAGGCTGCTCTCAATCCGTTAGTAATCCAGCCTGTATTCATGTTTGGGATTACGTTGTGCAGGACCTTGCACTTGGCCTTGTTTAACTGTGAGCTTTTCACACAGGCTCACCTCTCAAGCCTGCCCAGGTGTCTCTGGATGACATCCCTTCCCTCCAACGTGTCAACCGCATGGTACCTATTTCAGCTAAAGCCATTACAGCTCTGTTTCTTTGGTACAGGGCCTACGCTGTAGGCTGGCTCTAATTTGCTCTCCATGGCTTTAGCTCAACCTAGCCTTTTGCCACCACCAAACCAATGCTCTGTTGCTGCTTCATCACCTACCATCCATCCCTGCAGTGCTACTGCCGCTGCTTCTCCAAAGCTTGCTGCTGCTACATCCCCACTGCAATAACCTTTTGCTCACCAACCTGTGACCTTCACAGCACCTCTGCAGCACTTCTGCCTGCTGACCTGCTGTAGGACTTGCTCCTTCCTCAAGGTGAAGGTGCTAAAATTTGGCATTGGAGATGCCCTTTTTTACTGCCATGTGGTGTTTTGTAGACTTGGAGACATTTCTCTTGTTTACAGGTTATCAGACACCAACCAATGCACTAGTTTCCTGAATATTTAGTGAAAACGTTGTGGGTTTTTTGTTTGTTTGTTTGTTTTGTTTTGTTTGATTGGTTTTGCTTTTTGTTTTACACAGTAAAAAGACACACACTCAAGGCTTGATCTGTCCAGTCATCTCCCCCTTCTCTCTGATAAGTCCTCAGAAGGAGTTCCTACAAGTGACTTTGATCACTTCTAGTGTGAAATTTCAAATGCTTTTGCATGTTGATTCAGAGGTTGCATCTATAACATCCATCAGGTCCCCTCTGCAGCATCTTCCATCCCCTCAGTCCCCATATGAGAGCAAGAGCTGGAGCAGGGCTGGTGGCCAGGGCAGCCGTGACCACACAACCTGAGATGCCTTCATGGGACTCTCTAGGGCTGGCTGGGAATGCCCCCGCTTCACAAAGCAACACACCACTCCCTGCACCTCCACTGCCAAGTGCCCTTTTTGGGGGTCCCCCACCATTGGAGTCTGTTGATCTCCTCTCTGAATAATGCTAGATGACTAGAAAGAGAGCATCAGGGAGTAACTCTTGTGTAGGCTGCATGGTAGCTTATGGGACGTGTGTGACAGATGGACACTAGTGGGGCTTGGCTGGGAGCGTGGTGCCGTTGGGCTGTGTAGCAGTGTTCCCATGGGCACTCTGCATTGTGCAAGGCAGAGGCAGATATGATATTCTGGGGCAAAGTATTCTGGGGCAAAGTACATTCGACATGGGTATGGATAGAACTGGCCTCAGAAATGATCTAAAAAAAATACGTAAACTTGTGCAAATACTCCACTCCCATTGAGTTTAAATTACTGGTCAAAATTATTCACATTCTTCATGTGTTCTGTGCTCTTTTAATGAACTTGAGGACAACTTGTATTGGAAGAAAAGTGTCTTCAAAATGAAGTTGTGGAAGGCCATTTACAACAAAGAAATGGTACCCACAGCATTTCAGGTTTCTCATAGCAATAATTTTAATAAATCCTTTCATTTGGGCACTATTTTACATACTGTGCTTTACACATCAGTGCTGGCAGGTGGAAAAGCAGGCTTGTTTTGCAGTCACAGGAAGAGAATGTAAATTATTTACAAGGGGAAAATTTTTCAGTCTGGGAATCATAGTCAAATGAGGAAAATTAAAAATCTAAACTACTGCACAGAGCAAATGCTATAAACATAAGATCTCCCATCCTTATTTTTTTTTATGTGGGTAAAGGACATTTGTATTCAGAAGATCACAAAAATAACTCATACACAAGTGGATGCAGGTGGACTTACTTTTCTTTGCTTTGGCTCTCTTCGCATTAATATATGCTAAATACGTGATTTGACACAGAAGCTTAACTTGCTCTCTGAATTAGTTACTACTGTCATATTTTTGGCACATACTGGCTTTCATGCGTCTGCTGCTTGTATGCAATATTACTGCACTTTTATTATCTTCATTTTTGAGCTTGCAGCAGCACAAACCTGCAGGGTGCAATGACTCAGCACCTTTCCTCCTCATATTGCTGTGTAGAGCACACATATCTAGTAGCAATGGTGAAGGGCAAAATGAATGGGGAGAACAGATAAAGAGTTTCTCTGTAGATATACATATGCTGCTATTGCATAATACAGATACCTTTGTTCATACCTACACTTTTCATCTATGCCCACTCAAGCAGTTTGGTTTTAAGATGTATTAGTATATTATACGAAAGAACTAGTAATGCATTCTTGTACCAATATTACAGCAACACTTAAGGAGAAGACAGATTTCAATATTCATTCTATGAAACATCTTGTGATAAGGACAATTCTCCTCTATCTTCTCAGTCTATTGGTGTCCACTCATCCAGAAAAACAACCCATCTTTACTACAAGACCCTTGGCCCTCACATCCTGCTCCCATGATGGGATCCTAAGCAATCCCTCTCCTTTGGATATGGAATCAGGTGTAATTGCCTTAACTTTCAGAGCTAGATTGCATAGAGGGCCCTATGAATACAGCTAGGTTCATGTGCTACTGTTGTTGTTTCTCATGGCAAGCAATTATAAGAAATAAAAATAGTTTCCCCATTTCTAATATTGTACAGCAGCTCTGCACTTACTTTTGTTAATCTTTCCTTTAGGAGATGCACCGAGTCCATGAAGAAATCAAAAGCTGCCAAACATCAGCCTCTTCATTGAAGTGACAGCAGTGGGAGACACTTTGGAGAGGGAAAGCCGCTGCAGAAGGAGAAAACACAGCTCATTTCTGTTTCTTTTTACCTTCTAGACACTAGACCTGAGGTGGAGATCACAATGCTGGCAGCACACCTTGAAAAACTTGATTAAATATGGCCAAATTACTCCAAAGAGGTCCTCCAAGACTTATTTCCATAAAAGCAACACCACCTCACCTTGTAAAAGCAATTTTTCATCGGTTAAAAGTCAAAGGGAGAATTAAAGAAACACAGAATTGAAATATGTATAATTTCCTCCTTTACGTTCTTTTCTATATACATTCAGCTAAGCTCATTAGTCCTTGTGAGGTATCTTTGCTTCAAAAATATTACAAAAGTAATCAGTTATGACTGTTACTGTTAAAAAAGGAGGTGACACTTGGGAGCAATCTGGATTGCATGATAGCTGCGTTCATTTGAACAATATGTGTTTGTGTATAGCTAATGTAATGTCATTAACCTTGGCATAAAAAATTTAGATTACTGTTATAGAAGGGGTGACTGTATTTTGGAAATCAATAACCAAGTCAAGGATTTAAGGGTCGTATTACCATATTACTTACTAATCATGCATTCCTAATGTGAGGCTGATCCTGATTCCACCACTGTATTTGTGCTGAATGTGAAATTAACTCTTTAAGTTGCCAATGTTTAACTGAAATTAGTATAAATCCCAACTGGAATTATTAAAAATAATATATTGTTTCAAACAATAATTATAGTCAATTATCATTTCATTTATATCTATGATTTTGTTGCACAATTCATTTTGACAAGGCTTGGCATCACAGAATCATGCAATCTTGTCAGAAATGCAACTTTCCTTAAAATGAAACAACTCTCTACCAGATATTGCTGTCTAGTTCTGATTGCTAGGGAAAAAAAAAAAACAACCAAAAAAAAACAAACAAAACCTAAAAAACATGAACAGTGTACATTCAAGGACATCCAAATAAGTATTTTTAATTAAATCTCATGCTTGGACCCATTATTTCTGCTTATACACCAAAAAAGATAACAGAAGCATTTGCATTTTAGATGGTAGATATATAACAAGATTGAGTAACTAAAATTAAGACACTCAGATATGAAGTACAATGCACAGTTTTGCCACTGAAGGTGTTTCAATCTTCAGTCCTAGCTGGAGAAATGAAGACCAGTGCAGGAAAGGCATGCTGAAGTAGTATGGTGTATATATGTAGGCAGCCAGTAAGTTGGGACAGTCCCACCTAACTCTGAAATCATAGAATCATTCAGGTTGGAAAAGACCTCTAAGATCATCTAGTCCAACCTTTAACCTAATACTAAAGTCCATCACTAAACCATGCTACTAAATTCTAAGTTTACATGTTTCTTGAAGACCTCCAGGGATGGTAACTCAACCGCTTCCCTGGGCAGCCTACTCCAATGCCGCACAACTCTTTCAGTAAAGAAAGTTCTCCTAACATCCAACCTAAACCACCCCTGGTGCAACTTGAGGCCATTTTATCACTTGGTAAAGAAAATCTACAGTTTTAAAGCTGTCTATGTTTAGTTTATTAGCTACAGTCAGCAGGACAACATATGTTCATCATCTGTGTTGGTTGGTAATCAATCAACATTTGCAGATATTGGCTATAGTTACAGTTGTGTCTCCAAACTCTTGTAACCTAAAAGGTTTTGTTGCACACTAAGACACTACAGCTGTACTGTGCTTGAGGCCTGCATGAGGGAGATAATTAAAAATAAGCACTTTGGAGGCCAGAACTCCAAAATTCTGTCTTCTTTCTGCTAAACCAAGTCTTCAAAGTTTCATAGCACTTGTAGTCCTGGCATGGAATGGGACTTGGTTTCTTCACAACTTGCTCCTTTAGTTGCTGAAATTTGGTGCAAACTCCCCTTCCCACTATAACAGGCATTTTACTTTGTGGATGGGAAATGTATTCCTTCAGCAGTCTTCTTCCTTCCTAAAAGACGGAAACCTCTTTCTGGGTGACCAGTGTTGGACTTTTCCCTACCAACTTCTCTTCCTCCCCAGACCATGGCCTTGCATCTGGCGTAGTGCACCAGTGCTTCCTGAGGATTACAGCTCCTCTCTTTGAAAAGTCTCCCCTGGGGGCACCATGCAGCCTTTGTACTTCTCAAGCAACACTCAAGCTCAAACCCTCTGGTGCTAAAAGAGGAATTCAGGTGGCCTAGCCCCAAGGCACACTACGGTTTTTCTTCCAAAAGGAAGACAATTTCTGTACTTTATACCTCGTTCTGGTGCTTCAGGAGATTCTCTTGCCAACTCCCAGCATTCTCCAGGTCTGTAGCTACAGACTACTGCTTCCTCATGTCTCCAAAACTATTTGACTTTTTCTCTGTTTTTTTCACCAAAGAGAACCCTTTACAAGACCTACAGCTTTCCTGGCATCCCTCTGTTTTGACTGAAAGGCTATGACTTTTTTTCCCGGCAGTCCTTCCCAGCACTTTTCTCCCTCTGCTTCTGTGCCAGGATAGCTTGCAGGAATGGGGCCTATATGAGGTTATAATCGCTTGGGAAAGGAATGTAATTAAAAGCAACATATAAAGTAATTAAAAAAAAATCTTCTGAGGATGCTCAGCTGGCGTAGTGAGAATCTTACTGAGAATATTTAATTGTTTGTGTTATTAAGTGCAGACAGGTTAGTTTTAATTCAAAACAAACATGGCAATTAAATTAAAAAAAAAAGTATCAATACAACATTATAACTACATAGTTTAAAAAAATGAAAACATATAGGAAACATAAACATTAAGGGTTTCCAAAAATGGGAAGACTTACCAGATTAACTGGATAATTAAAAATAAATAAAAAAATATACCAGCTAAAATATAAGGATCCAGATGTAACACTGATGCAGCTGCCCTGATTATTCATACTTTTATTCTTGTTGTTCCAGTTAAATCTGTAGTAGAACATACTGCATTTGGTGATACCAAATGCCTGTCATATGAAGCACTTCACAGCTGAATTTACATTTGTTACATTTCCTACATGTCCTGTCTGCTTATCATCTTGTTTTTTTAAATGTTACCACATTAACATATTAATATAAAGTTTTAGTTTCTTCTCAGAGACTGTATTTTCTTGTTTCGCTATTTGATAGAATTTTGTACTCATAAACATGAGAGTTTTGTAAGGTAATGGCCAAATTGATCAGAAAAAGTCAAAGCTATTTATTTTTATAAATAATCAACAACAAAATTCTCATGAAAGGCAGTACTTAGCTTTATATAGTACTTTTCTTGTGTGGATGTTAACCAATTAGCCAATTCTTATCGGAGCCAAATAAGAAGCATTTAGCCCTACTTAGGAAATGGGAAACCTTTGAGATTAATTGGCTACTGCAAAAACAAGGAAACTCTTTTAGAGCTAATATCAGATATCAGGGGCTCTGGATTTCTTACGTCTGCTCAATCCTTTAGTCAAAACGACTCCATCTACTCCAAATAAAATACTTAATATCTCACTCCGTGACCAAGAGTATTATTATGCATTTCCGAAAGTTGACCAGTTGTTTTTATTTTATTTTATTTTATTTTATTTTATTTTATTTTATTTTATTTTATTTTATTTTATTTATTTATTTTTTAATATCTGTTCCTAAACTCTTGCATTTATTTCCATTATACCCTTACTGCCCAAAGCATGCATTCAGATGGTGCCTAAGCCAAGTCAGCACACAGCAACTTTTCTTTTGTGTCAAAACTGTTGGGGAGGAGGGAATAAAGGGTGCTAGGATGACAGTGTTGACACTTGAGCTACTGTGTAGAATCACAAACACCATTCCCTAATAAATAATCCCTGCTGACAGGTTAGAAATCAAAGCTTATTAGCACAAAGGAGGGAAGATGAGCATTTTAATGTCTCTGGATTGCATCCAGTGCAATTAACACCACATACAGCATATTGTTCACCTAAAGCCATAAATCACAGTAACAAGTGTCATATTATACACAGATCCTGAAACCACAAGAATGAAAATGAAGAATGGCTTAGAAAAATTATGGGATATCACATTTTTCATATTGCCAACTGGAAACTAAACGTAGTGCTGAAAATACTTTAAAATTCTTTCAAGATGGATGGTCTTCATAAATACGTCTGAAGGAGTCCATTTACCTGAGTAAACTACATTTCTGTAATGCCTGTGGGCCCAACCCTACCAAGACAAGTAAGACAACAATATTCCTGAACTGAATTAAAAAAAAAAACAAACTCTGTAGAGGTTTTAGTATAAATTTTGGTAGGAGTCTTACTCAAGTGTTTAAGGAGAAAAATAGTGACCTGCAAGTTCAAAAGGCATCAGAGGCAAATCTGAAGCTGAGGCACCTACCACCCAGGTGCAGATTAAATTAACCAGTGATTATTTTAGATTATTTCTATTTCCAGGCAGGTTAGACCCCAGGAGGGGAAGTTGTTAGGTTGCTGCTACTGTTTGAACTCAGTACCACATCCACTGCATTTCATTTTTTGATTTTAACCACTCGATGCACTGTCAGGGGAAGCAGATCTCTTTACAAGTCCTGTACAATGTCTGACATCCTTCCATGCAGACAGTCATCTTTCACTAGTAAATAATGTAGAGCATTAAATACAATCCACTGATATCTTTATCTTTTCCTCCTTTTTTAAGCTCTCTCTTCCTTCCTGCCTAGGCAATCAGTCGTGCACACCATCCAGCTGAGAGAGCCATCAATCTGAAACTCTGAATACTCAAATGTTGGACAGGGAAAATGTAGTTCTGATAAACTGCATCCTACAAGATGAAATATTGCCTTTCAGATTGTATCCACAGAGACAGCAGCACAAGAGCGGTGCTGCTGAGTCCCCATTAGCTTCTTATGAGCCCACCCCACTGAGGCTCAGGCTGGCCCAGTGCCTGGATATTAACCAATAAAAGCTTGCTGGGCAGCCCAGGTCCACCTAGAGACAGCAGAGCTTGTGACAGCACCAAGGAGACACAGGGCAGCCCAAATACCGCCACGATGCTCAAGCATATGAGGACACCATTACACCATTTCATTGCTCAGGAAGCATTGCAGACCTGCAGCTTCTGCCTGCTCAGCTGCAAAAACATGTCCTTGGGCACCCAGCCCCCCTACTCCACACCTGCCTCCCCCTCCTGCCCCAGCTAGCAGAAAAGCAGGATGGCCCATGACTCCACAAATCCCACAGGAGCTATGTCACCCCCCAAAAAAGATGTCTGATAACCTGTCTGCGAGCAGAGATCAGAAACTGTTCAGAGGTCATCCCAGGACAGCACAGCTCCTTAGGGACAGAAATGACAGAGCACTTGGGGCCACCCCTTCTGACCCCTCTCTTTGTCACAGAGTTACTCACCTGTGCGATGGCCTGGCCTGGCCCCGCTATCGGACCCAATCCAGGCAAATCCCCTTCCCGGGAGGAATCGTGCAGCTCTGCAGGTGCTCTCTGGTTGCATGGAAAATTTCTCAATGATCTGGGCTTGGCTGGGTGTGGAGGAGAGCACAGGTCTCTCTTGGGGAGCTCCCTGATGTAGTAGGAAATAGGTTTGGCACTGGCCACGTGTGAAGAGCAGCTCCTTCCACTCTGTAATTACCGTTTTGTGCTGTGGGCCAGGAGAAGTGGGCTCTTGCTGCCAGTTTCTCTCATGTACAGCTCCTGCAGAAAGGAGCTATAAAACCGAGTCCACTGCCAGCTGGGTGCCTGCCCGCTCCTCTGCAGTGGAAGGAGATCCCTGTGAGAGGAGTACAACTGCCTGAACCCTGGCTGGAGGGCTGCCCTCGACCAGGGTCTCTAGCTACAGGACCGGGCACAATTTCACTTGCTTTTCCTGCCCTACAGCTCCTGAGTTCCTGTCAGACAGGGCTGGGGTTTGACAGGAGGACTGAGACATGTCTTCTTCCCTGACCTCCTCTTGGGGATATGTTACTGGCTGGTGGTTAGACTGTTCCCTTGGGAGACAAGGATTACCCAGACACGCCTTCTAAGGGAGGCTGCAACTCTTTATCCCATCTGAGGAACAAGCTGGTACCACCAGCATGGAGACAGCCTCAGCACTTTTGTCCCTGTAGCAGACCATTGCCCCTGTTGTGACCGTGAAAATCTTCCTGTGCGGTGGACAGAGGAGTTGAAGGCAGCCCTGAGCAGGCCCTCCAGGGCCAAAAGGTGGCAGAGATTCAGGTGCACCTCTATGCCTACCGTGTACTAAAGGTTTGCTCCCTCCCAATCCCTACTTGAAATGTAAAACTTGAGACATAAAACATAAATGTTTGAAGGCAGAAATCCTTCTTTGAGTAGGAAATGTAAGTGTCTTCCTGAGGTGGTCTAGGTTTTCCTCTTTCTTTAGTCTAGAGGTCTAGATACCTCCTTGTTTAGTCACTGCCTGTTTTTGCTGTCTACATGATGTGTTGCAATCTTTGACTTGCCCTAAGACACCAGCAAAAGTAAAATAATCAAGTTCTATGTCGACAACAAGTTGGAAACAAACAGGGAAGAAGAAAGACCTGTAGCAAGTTTGACCTTCATGCATGTTTTGGAGGGTTCTCTTCCCCACGTCTCCTGCATTTCAGTGTATTACCCAAAGCACTAAATTACACATCTATATTTCCCCAACTTGTCAACAGAAATTTAAGAAATTGGCTCTTCTCCTAGAAGGGTATGGCTATAGCTAGAGCAGAGCAAAATTCTTCTCATAGTTTTCTAATCGAGTGTTCTCTGTGGGCATTTATTCCCCGTCCTACCCTAAGTGTCTCTGACAAAAGACATAACACCACCCCACTCTCCATAATTATCAATTATCCAAGCCCTACAAACAGCATTGTTAAGACAGAAGAGAGCAGTTTCCCACAGAAGTGCTTCTTGTTTGGTTCTCATGCAAAAGTATTTTCAATTAGCCAAGAAAGTATATTCTGTAGAGAACACTTGAAGGCTCACAGCTGTAGGTGGTGGGAGGATTACTCTGCATGCATACAGGGGACTCAGCATGGACTCAGTAGTGTGCTGTCAATTGTGGTATCAGTGTCAAAGCCCAGTCCAGCCTTCAGACCACTGTCATTAACCAGGCATTTTCTGAAGCCACTGGCACACTGTGGATGACATGGCTGGCCTTCAGCTGCTTCTCTTTGACACTCCAGGCCAGGTGATCATATCATTTACAGCTGCAGCTCTAAATGATCATATAATTTAGTGTGGACAGCCTGTGGCACAATGCAAAGGTTCAGTCATGTTGCCATGCCATGATGTACAGCCCTTGAACCATCCTTACAGCTCAAAAATCACAGCAAGAGATCACACACTTGTTTTGTTGTGTTTCTGGAAGCTGAATGAACCTGTAGCACCAACAGCTGCACAAATGATTCCTCTGGATTAAGAATAAGGTTGCGGCCAAAGCCCCTACAGTGCCCTCTGCTTCCCTCCCTACCTTCTGCTCCTCTCCTCACAGGGAACCTGCAATCACCCTTTTGTAGTAGACACTAATAGCAGAGTTTAAGGATTTTTCTTTTTCCTTATCTGGAACCTTTTGGGTAGGCAAGCCATTCTTTCCATCATTAATACAGTCCATGGTAGTAGACTGACTCAAGTTCATGGAAATCTCTGTGGAATACACCAGACTTCTTAGTCTATCCACATGCCTGAGGCTATTGTGACACCTTTGTGGGCAGCTACACTGAAGTGGTCAGCCTGCCTTGACTTGTTTGCCATCTTCAGGACTTCCTCAGCAGCCCTGGAGTTTTGCCTGAAGTAACCCAAAACTGCTTCTCACATTGTCATACTCATTCTCTGGGGCTCACAGTAGTTATCTGCAAAAACAAACAAACCCAAAACATTTCCAACAACAAATTAAATAAAATAAAACAAGCATGAACAATAAGCTGTTTGGATTCTGTGGGCAAAACCCATAACAACTTATTGGCTGTTTACATTCCTTTAAGAAAAAACTCACCACTTATTCTACAGATGTATTCTGACGGCAGCATCTTGGGCAGCAGCCAAGCAAGGATAGGCACAGAGTGTTGATGCTTATAAGGGAAATACAAGAAATGGAGGAGGGAAGGGAAGGGAAGGGAAGGGAAGGGAAGGGAAGGGAAGGGAAGGGAAGGGAAGGGAAGGGAAGGGAAGGGAAGGGAAGGGAAGGGAAGGGAAGGGAAGGGAAGGGAAGGGAAGGGAAGGGAAGGGAAGGGAAGGGAAGGGAAGGGAAGGGAAGGGAAGGGAAGGGAAGGGAAGGGAAGGGAAGGGAAGGGAAGGGAAGGGAAGGGAAGGGAAGGGAAGGGAAGGGAAGGGAAGGGAAGGGAAGGGAAGGGAAGGGAAGGGAAGGGAAGGGAAGGGAAGGGACATGCACAAACACACAGAGAAAAACCAAAGGACTTTGCAAATAGATCAGGAAATGAGGAGGGTATTTCAAAAAAAGTGTGCAGTCACCGAGCTGGATAGATTGGTTAAAGAAGGAGACCTAGAATAAAATGATTTCAATATCAGATTGAGAGAAGGTGTGTTTAGACATTCAATGTCCTGAACAAGGTTAAAGTTATTCTGAATAGAACGGGACACCTTTGCCTGTGCCCTTCCCCAATGGCCACTGTCCACTTCTCCAGTACTTCAGCTTCTTCCTGTCCCATGGTGTTGCTGCTAAACCCCTAAACGACAACTTAATGCTTCTCTCCATCCCATCTCTCATGGACTTCTTATTCCCGAAGCTGGACTCCGAGTTCACCATTAACAACTGGGCTCTTCAACTTCAGAAATAGTTTCCTAATTCAAATCCTTACCCTCCCCACCCTTCCGAGCAGCTCATTTAGAAACTTCTCCAAAAGTGAGGGTTGTAGAGATACTGCCTCAGAGCACAAGGCCCCACAGAGTGCACACTGCCAATTATCAGCTAATCTGGGCATACCACCTAAGTGTGGGACTTACTCTATTTGAGAAATGGGGAAAAGTTTCTGGGGAAAAAAAACAATGTTTTTAAGACACCTGCACTGCTAGCACCAAAATCTGTTTCAGTAAGTAAGATTGGGTATCTAGATGTACTTTCGTCATCTGAAAATATAGGTGTTTGCAGGCAGTATCACAAAACATGTAGATGAAAATATGTTTATAACAGAAATCAAAAGCTAGGATGTTATGTAAGTAGCCTAAATTTCAGAAAGGACAGTAATTTCCAGTGAGACCCACAGCACTGTTATGTGACTGTGACTATATATAATGTAAACTCCAGAAAGAGTGAAAAATATAGACAAAGTAAGATTACACTATCTCCTACTGGAAAAGCTGATTAAATATATTTTCCTTGGTTGCTATTTCATGTTACATGTCTACCCACTATTCAGTCCTTCAGCATATCATGCTTGTGTTTGCCATGATAAAACACACAGTGTTATTCAAATAATACAAATGCTGAACCACGAACCAGTTGCATTTTTTTTGGCAACCTGCAGATAGATGAGGTACTATATGCGTGGTACAGTACATATATAGGGGGCATTTTTTCACAGCTTAGCCTTCTGTGTAGTGAAGAAGAACAATAAATAATCTTGCATGCTTTTGTTTGGTTGCATCTAAGTTGTAGCATCGTAGAATGGTTTGGGTTGGAAGGGACCTTAAACCACCCAGTTCCAACCCCCCTCCATGGGCAGGGACACCTCCCACCAGACCATGGCTCAAAGCCCCATCCAGCCTGGTCTTGAACACTTCCAGGGATGGGGCATCCACAGCTTCTCTGGGAAACCTGTTCCAGTGCCTTCCAGTGCTTAAGTCTTCCAGGCTCATATTACGGTAATAATACTATTTCCATACACCACTGAATTGTTGCAGGGTGAAATACACTGCACATGGGGAAGTGCCCACATACTACTGTAAAACACTAATAAGAAACACCCAGATATGTAGCTGGTTATCAAGTTACATGAGTTAAGACGCTAACCTGGTTTACAAAGACTACTTATCTGATTATTATAATCTGACCAGAATATAACCCAACACCAAAATATTTTGCCCCAGGATATTTTAGTGACAGATGTTACATATAGACCACTTAAAACTCCTGGTGGCTGGTCAGATGTTCTCCATGTGGTTAGGCACAACTACAGAGTAGTTGTACAGAGGGTGTACGTAACACACTGAAATGCTGCTGACAGAGGTTTACAGTCCCTGTAGCCTAAGCTGTAAATTCAGCTCTGGTCCCACCACTCCTGGAGTTTGCTTTCCTCAAAGCTTTCTGACTCAGCAATGCCCCTACCACCACCACCACCTTCCCCTCACCAGTGTGTTGGTGGGCCCATCTGGTTTGCTTGCTGGGACTTGATCGGGAAAACTCTGCTTAGATGCCACAAGGGCCTTGGCCATCTTTCTGTTCTGGACACCAGAACTAGAATATACCTTTAGTTATTCACATTAGCATCATTACAGGTGAGTTTAATCATGCTCGCTTATCCCTCTTCTGGCAACTTATCAGCTCAGAGTACAACATCCAGTTTCCGTGGTCCTCCCCACTGCACCTCAGGCATAAGTAGGAGGTGTGCAGGGTGTGAGGAATGTATTCAAAGCACATGAATTTAAATGCCTAAACATCTACATTTGCCAGCCTTCCTGGACTCTCCTGATAGTCAGTGCAGACAGAGCGTCTCCCCCAGCGGGCAAGTCAGAGCCCATAAACTAGGCTCCTCTCTGAGTCACCCCCAGAGAAGTTACCCTCTTCCACCGACTCTGAAAGGAGGATAGGGAGACTCATTTCCTAACAAAGGCATCCAAGTCCAGTATCTAAACCTTGGCAGTGTCAGTGTTCTCCATCTTCCCTGAGTATTTTCTTTTTTTATTTCTCAAGGGAACAAAGAATAATGAAGGAACCACAGGTATTACAAGCAATTGAGCTAAACTCAGACTAGCAAAAATACACTTTTGGCACATTGGCTTAATGAAGAAACAAGCCCTGGCCAGGAATGTGTGACAACAATGTCTATATCTGAAAGATGGACTGGGATGATACATAGTGAAACCAACCTTCCCAACTCGTAATGAGTCCTACTGCATGTATAGACCCATAGGCAAGTGTTCCATATACGGGGGAAATCTGGTCGCTTTCCAGTGCACCCTCAACTCTATGTAAACCAGGAGGAGAGTGACTAAAGTGAGATCCAAAATGAGATACCAGATAGTTCTTTCATCCAGTTTTAAATATATGAATACATAAATCAATGTGAATGTTTATGTGTCTGGCTCCAATTAATAAGTACCCATCCTGTGCCCCAGGCTTCCTGACAAGCATCAGAATTAATAATTTTATACATGGAAGAATGATAATCTTGTGGTTAAGTCATTTGAGAGGTGGTTTCAGTTCCTGGCTCTGCCATAGATTTCCTGTGTGACCGTGGGCAAGTCGCTTAATCTCCTTGGCCATGTACCTCAAAGGTATGTAGGTGCCTGATCCCACCAGTTAGGCGCCACTGATACCTTCAAAAAAACATTGCTCAGCTGTTACTTCAGTCAGGAGGTGTCTAGTTTTTGTCAGTAGGCATGAAAAGAAGGCTGCTGACATCATCCCTTGAGCTAATGAGCCACTTGGAGGCCTTGTTCAAACTCCTGGGTCCCCAAAATGTCATGTCAGGGAAAGCTGGCTTTTAGCTAATGGGACCCTGAGGTGCAGAGGACCTGTCTGCCTAGCTAGATGGAAGTGAGCACTTTTGGATGAGGAAAGCACTGTCTTTTCACAAGAACTTTGGCTCCTGGCAACTCCTTTCTCAGCTGCGAAGTTTTCTTCCCATTCATCAGTTGTCTGGACCACTAATTCAATCCCGTACATTCAATTAGGTAACAGGGAATTACAGTAGAAGGGAATATTTAGAGAAAGGACAAAGAGGAGGGAAAGAATCATGCAGGAAAAGTAGCTCTTTTAGCCAGTACCAGGGCAGGATGCCCTCTAAGCCTCCTTGGAGGGGAAAAGCCACCTCCAAGGGGACAAGCATAGGGAACTACCTCCACATCTTGCTGTTACTGTCCCAGATTTCTCTGGAGGAAGCATGATGCTTTTAGACTGTTCGGAGTTTTAGACTCTGAGGACTGGATTTAAACAAGTTGGTCGAGTTGCTCAGGTGTTTAGCATATGTGCTAAGCTCAGCCAGTTGTACTTCATCCAAAGAAAGAATAAGGGAAGAAATTTTACATGGCAAGAGAGAAGTAAACAGAAAATATAGCATTGAAATTAATTTAGTGGTTTAAGAAATTCGTCCAGCTAAATACTTACTGTTAGCTGATTTAAAACACTGCAAACCAACCTAAGTGGTAGAGAAAATTATTTTTTCCATACATGCTTTAATGCTTACCATAACAATGTGTAGCTGCTAAATCCCATGAATCATGCATAAGAGGAGTGAAGATCTCCGAGCACAACTCAAAGGCACTGAACTGCCAAGATAAGGAGGTTTTGAGCTGGTGAAAGTCATTCCCTGAGGTCAGTGTCCTTGCAGATGTGCGGAGCTGTCTCTGGTGCATGTGTCTGGGGGATAGTAGCCACAGTGAGGTGAAATCAGGACCTAGAACTCATCTCTCCTCCTGTGAAAATACAGAATTCCTTACTTTATAGGCTCCTTTGCCTACACAACCCCATGGAGTGAGCCTGGTTGCTGCTGCTGCCTTTGAGGAAGAGTTCCCAAGAGGATTAGACATGGACCTTTACCAGGAGAGCTGTGCCTGTCCCTATCTGTACAAACAGATGACAAACCAACCCTATTCTCCCCCACTAGCAATAGCAACTTGACTTTTCACTCTTACCTCATTCCCTGATGTGCAGTCCTAGCCTTTCACTTTCTACTAAATTGTAGCCAGGGAGGCACAGAAGAGTTACACAGCAAATCTCAGCTCTGCCTGGCAGGGCAAAGGCTTTCCCCAGCCCTGCAGATTTCTCCGTGAAGACTCTGTGAGATTTTGACTGGGATCACAATTCCCTTGGCTCTTGGCTAGATTTAATCCACCTGGAATGAAGGCCTGCTCTATAGAGTTCGATGAAATTTCAGATAGACAAGGATTTGACAAATGAACTCCCCTAACACACATTACTGGAGGGGAAGCTAGTTCAGGGTATCCTACTCCTCCATATTACAGAGGAGTACAGCACTTACTACAAAATAAATGAAAGCCTAGGAACTCTTTTGTGGCTTTTAAAGTTACCCAGCAAGTGCTTTGAATGCACAAATTGAGACATTACTGTAACGAGGAACAGAAGGCAGGAGATACACAAAAATATCACAACATTTAGAAAACAAATATTTTAGAGAGGAAAGTAATTCTTTAATACCTCTGTGGTAGGCATTCTCCAGAAACAATCTTCTCAGCTTGAGTCTGTAATATTATTAGTCATTATACTCAGCACCTGTAATAAATACCTTTAGGCAAGATCAGATTTTGTGTTGTCTTGGGGAATTTTTAACATAGATAATATAATTTAAAAATATAAAAAACGTGTGTTGTTCAGCCAAATGAACACAAAGGTTGATCTTTTTGTCAGTTGATCTAGGATACAGGCATCGATTAAGTAAATAGTGGCTATAGGTTTAGCCATGAAATGAATCTATCTGTAGGAGAAACACTGACCACAAAGTACAGCAAAAAGAGCATTATAGCTCTTGGACTATTCTGGCCTGAAGTGAGTGTTTTTTTTTTTCCTTTTATTAACTAGTAGAGAGCAACCTTTTTTTTTTACATCATGCATTATCATTTAAAAAAGGAGGTACAGACATTGCTTTCCATGCTGTGGTTTACAGGCACATGCAAAACACTTCGTGAGCTTAGTCATTATTATACCTAATGATAATCATTTAGGAATAGTTTATTAACATCTGGCAATCATCAGCTTCTAATGAGAGGTAATTTTAATACATCCATTCCAGAAAATTAATTTTTGATGCTTAATGGACTGAAACATTAGCACCATAATTGAAGGCTGTTTTTTTTTTTTTCAAACACCTTCATTCTGTATATATTACTTTTTTTTTCATGCATTTTTTGTTGTTTTGTTTTTTTTTTACTTGAATTATTTTTAATTTCTTGTTGAGCACACACTTTATAAAGGAAATTAATGGGGGCTTCCTATTATGAGCCAAAGGAAGTCAAAAAACCTAACAGATGGATACTTTAATGGGTATCTTCACAAATCCACATAATGCTTTTTTCATGTGCCCTTAATCATGTGTACATTTGCATTATCTAGATTTTGCTTGCAGTTATACCATAGAGAAGCTGAATAATTGCATACTTGGAATAACTACCATTTAAGCCCTTTACACAGCTCTTTAAGCAAATTGAACACACAGAAACTCTTAATTTTTGAACTGTACATAAGGTGAAGGACAACCGCCATTTCTAGACTACAGAAGAATTCACTTTGTAGTTAATAAAACCAGTAGAAATAGCATCAACTGCTCTGATGCAAAGATGTATATATGTATTTGGCAGTTTGCTACAGGACAGTCGCATCTTCAAAATGCCTAAAGACTCTGAAGGAGATCATTTCTAAGTCTGTGACCAAAAGGAGACACTAGTAGCCTGGAGATAATGGACTACATACATAATCATTGAAGCAAACCAACCAAAATCACAAAGATGGCAAAACAGCAATAGGCATATTTAGAACATGATAAAAATGCCACTAATACATTCTCGTTTTTTCAAGTGATGAAGGATGAAGTGGACACCACACGGAAAATGTAGAGAAGCATTATGAAGCACTAAGAGAAAAGACACCCACTGCATCATATTATGCTGATGAACCTGAGCAGGTAAGTTTGAAATTGAATGAGATAATAAATGAATAACCCAATGAGTAAAATTTTGATGAAAAGAATGATAGATAAAACTCAGCCTGTGATAAAGAAATGTGTTTCCAAGCTGAATAACAACAACAATACAGTAATCACATTTTTCTTAAAGAAGATATTATAATTTTGTATTTGAATGAAGAACTAAGTAAAGCCTGGATGATTTTTGCTAGAAACCACCACGTTATGATGACATGAACCCAGCAGGAAGTTGTCCTAGAATGTGCGTTGACAGCACGATTCCCTTCTCTGTTACAAAACCAGAAGCAAGAGGAGACCATAGCTGAGACCATAAATATTACTGTTTGTTTAAACCTCTTCATAATTGCTCCCACAAAATGCATTTTTAAAAACAATGACTTGGGATACACAGACACAAACAAGCCATTTTAGGCTCATGATCTGAAACTTGACACAATCGATAAAGTTGGCAATCCTAAGAAGGGCATGTTTGAACAGCTCATGGAAGAGCAAGGTCTATAGGTCTCTGCAACACACCTGGGAGCAGAGTCCCCTTAACTGAGCTCGCTCCCTGCAGAAAGTCATGATCTCTTCAGCTGACATTCTTGGACTGCTTCATGGCTTTTATTGCTACATAAAACTTACAGGTCCTGTTAGCACATCTTATAGGAGACTAGGAGCTAGATACAAGTAACTAGATATTGGGGAAGAGGGTCAGAGTGCCAGCTGCCAGCAATTCACCTATTGCTCAACAGAAATATCTGCTTAATATAGCCCCTTAATTATAATTACCACCCACCCACCCCCTATGATACATGGCTAATTGCACTGAACACAGGCCAGCTGAAGGGACTGCCCAGCTGCCCAGCGTTGGCTGCATCAACAGATCTGAACCCAGCAGCCCTGTTTGGGAAAGATGTATTGTGACCTTCATTTATCTTAATACTTACCAATTGTATCCAAGACCTATGAATAGTTTAGGTTTGGTCATTTGAAGTCTTCTGCTCTGTGACCTCTTCTATGCTTGCAGCTCACAAGTGAATTAATGAAGCCTGGGCACACTCTCTCACTGTATCCACTTATTCTAGGCTAGGGCCTGCTCTCCACTGACTTTTTGCAGCTCTGCAAGCTTAATACATAGCACTAGTTTTGATGCAGAAGGGGATAAAATCTTTCAGAAGTACTTACTGCTTTCTCACATTGTTCACAGCATCACCAGCAGAAAACACGTAGTAGGCATGATGTACTGGAGATCTTTCTTCCTTGCCCATGATCACAAGAGCAGCCATACAGTTATCAAGGCTTAGTATGGCAAGGCTGTCTGCCTGCTCTCGCCCCAAGCCCTAGGGCAGGGGTACTGTGCACCGCCTGGTTTGACAGCCTCAGCAGATCCCTGGATCCCTTCCCGACCAGCTATGGCCCACTGCAAAGAAAAGTCCTTTCTGGACTGGGAATGTCTCACTCCGTATTTTCTCCTTTGATCCTTCCCTGTAGAGATTGGCTCAAGAAAAGAGGTGAAATCTTCAAAGGAAATAGATGTAGCACGTTTCTGAACAAGTCTACAGAGTTTGCTGAGAGATGGCTATCTTGAGATATGCTTTTCTTTCCCACCCGTCATTCTTCCAAAGTCTCCTGCTCAATTAAATCTATCCACAATTAAAAAAAAAAAAAAAAAAAAAACAAAACACACTCATTAGGCAGTCAGACAGATCTCATTTTTATGGAGCTCTTCTCCACCCCCCCGTGCTGTGTCACTGTTATACAAGGCAGAGTACTGCTATTTCCCAGGCAGGCAGGGAGCATGGCAGTGGGGAGCAGTGGGGCAGCCCCAGGCAGGCCATCGGGTAACTCCCTGGGGATGGAGCCAGGCTGTGGCCAGGCTGGTTTGTGGGCCCATGGGTGGGCAGGGCAGAGAAGGGCTGTGGGGAGCTGGGGCACAGCCCTGCTGCAGCCTTGCTGGGGCTGCCCTGGTCCTTGTATGTATTCCTGGTCCTTTGTTGATGTATTCATGGAGAATCCCATCATGGGAAGAGCTACACACAGAGATAACTTCTTTTTCATATTTATCCTAAGAAATCATCAGAGAACCCTAGACTGATGAAAAATTAATAGTTAGTAGACCAGCAATATGGAAATCAGAAACCTTATCAGCACCTTTCAGAAATAAACATGAGGAGGAAATGATTTCAGTACTGATCATGTATTTGTAATTTTAGGAAAAGATCTTCTAGACTCAAGGTTGTACATGTAGCTTTACAAGTGTACTTTGTCATGAGATTTTTGCATCCTGTATTTACTTGCATTTTTTAGAGGTCATAAATGGAGTTGACTTCCTTCGAGTTTTGATTTTGTAAATGAATTCTCTGTAGACATCACAGCTTCTGGCATAACATCAATATTATTGTACTTTATATGCAATTATTCTCACGGTAGGTTCTAGTTCATTAATTTCTGAGAAGCTAATACTGTCAACAACACTTTGATTTTAATGATATCATTAGAAATAATCTTTCTACTTCTCTGTTATTTCTCCAGTGGCATATTTCACAGTACTAACTCCTTCACTTTGGTTGCCCTGAGTTTCATCTGGGTGAGGGTGATTCAAACTCAATTTCTCTTGAGCAGACATCCCCCAGGATTTTACTGGTGTTTAATCTAAGTTTTTCAGCATTTCAGAATCTCACACAGAAGACTGTATGTTGGCCACCTTTCTTAAGCTGCTGCTCTCCCTCAGCTGCCCTTTGTACTCGCTGGAGGTAGAGACACTCAATGGGGTCATGATTTGTAGGAATCACCCAACCCACATCCTCACATCTAATTCAGTTTGAAAGAGCATAGCCCTGATAACTGTGTAATGACAAGTAACAAGCACAGGCACCCAGTAGTGACCGTTGCCAGATGAAATACTTACATGCTCACTAAAGTTAGTTTCTGAGTAGATGCTCTGACAGGAAAAGAAATTCTTTCCTACAGGGATATGTGTGATCATTATCTCCAGTTCAGTTTTCTCATTTTTTGAAAACCTTTATCAGCAACTCATATAATATGGAGTTACCTTGTAAAATACCCAATTTTCTAGTCATTGCACAGTTGGAAATGAAGACTTCTGAAGGAGGGATTCCGTAAATGTCAGAATAACTCCACTCCCAATGAAGATGGCGATGGTTTTCTCTAGGGAGACCTCATCTGGTCAGCAGTGGCCCAGATGGATCCTACCTAGGTTCACAAAGGAATACAGCTCTGCTAGGTGAACTTCACTCTCAGGGGAGAGCAACAGGGATCAGCAGGACATGATCAGACTGTTTGAAGGCTGAACAGCTCTTTGAAGGGTGCCTGGCTTGTTTCCCATGGTATTGGTAATGGAGGTACTGAGATGGGCAGGAGTAAAGTTGGCTGTGGTGAGCAAATCCTTCGTGAATGAAATAGCCTGTCATCCGATGTGAAGCCAGATTTATATATTTTCCCCCTGTTTTGCTATGCTGTATGTCAGAATAAATGCTGGCATCCTGCAATATATCAGTTACACCATGAAATTTGATGAGAAATTGTGTGTTAGTCACCACTTAATGGAAAACACATAAATTTTTACTTAACTTTCAAAGCACATTGTTTCAAATCTTTTAAGACAGGCATGATTCTGATGCCAAGTCTTTTTAAAGCACTGGAATATATCCTTGATCCTCCAAATCTGATTCAAAGCTCTTGGAAGAAGCCTATGTAGTGCTTGACAGAAATAAAAGTTACACTGTTTTTACCTCATTCTTGTGTCAGAACTTTCTGGGAAATTGAGTGCTTTGCAAAATCTCTTGAATACACAGCTAGTAAATGACTTTGTTTCACTTCATAGTTTGACCGGGGATGGCATTTTTTGCTGAAAACTTTCTACTACCACTCTTAAATTTCCTAGTTCTGTTTTTGAGAAATGGAAGAGAGGAAGAAGAGAAAAACAAAGAGAAAAAGGAAGACAGACTAAGAAAGAAAGACAAAGAAACGAAGGGAAGGAGACCCAGTATTTTTGATCTTGGAAATACCCTTTTTAGTTTGCCTTTGCCTGAGGAGTGAGTGCAGGAGAGAACACTGGTCAGGAGCCATGAGGTTATCACAGCCCAGCAAGGATATTCCGGAACAACTGAGGTAGGGAAATAAACTGTGTTAACTGAGTTCATGCCCTTTGTGACCCCATGTTCCTATCACAGAGAAGGCATGTAGCTTGCTCAGTTTACTGACTAAAAAAAAGACCAAGTCAGCAATTATGCTCTTTCTATAAATAAATCCTGTTTTTCTACATCCTGGAATTAGTAACCCCCAAAGGAGAGTGTTATTGTGCTGTATGCTAACACAGTTACTGAAAGAGAGTATCTATGCAGTTTTCTAGGTCATTTGTATTAGCACATGTTTGGCTCAGTCTTAAGAGGTTGAATTATTGATTCTTCCCATTGTCCCCTCTTTTCTCCTCTTCCACTCTCTAAGTCATCACATCCGCAACACCACAGAAAAGTCAGTGTTGTAAGTTGATGATAGATAACTGCTGAGCAGAACTGATTGGAATAATTTTGCATGCTTTTTCTTGGCTCTGCCACCACAAAGTTTAAGCTGTACGTATAAAATCTGCCACAAAAGCTGCAGGGTTTTTTTGTTTGTTTGTTTGTGTGTGTGTTTTTGCACACATTTGTCAGATCCTGTTACAATCCCAGTGCATGAGTTTACGCACCTGTACAAGGCTCACATTTACAAATATAACCTTTTGCATCATTCCTTCACCTACTCTTCACTGGAAATCGAACCAGACTGAATTTGGCTGACGTGCCTTGGAGTTTGGCGCCAGAATAGACATCATCTTGGCCTTAGCACACATCTTGGAGGCCTGCAGTGGTAGTGTGGTGTTCTGGCAGGGCAGGCAGAGAGGAGCTTTGTGGTGAGTGTGCTGCTTTTCAACAGCTCTTTGAGCTACAGGTCAATCCACAGAGAGTCTGTTACACATTAGAGTGTTCTGCCAGAGTACAGTTAAATTAAGGTCTGTAATTAATTGCTTCAGAGTGCTGTCATTGAGGAGGTCTGACAGAAGCATACACCTCAACTTTTATGGCAAAAACTTCCTACACTGATGAAAACATCAGAGAATGTTATATATGATTTCATTAATATTATTGGCTAAATGTGAACTCACAAGACAAATGACAGTGGCTTAGTTACAAGGTGTAAGAGGTGAATCAGCAAAGGTCTTGTCACACACGGCCATGCCTTCAAGCCCAGCGAACGTCCCCCTAATGCTTTGAGGTAGTACCATGCTGCATAAGGTTGGACTGTCCCATTAGCGTAGTGACCCAGTTAGGGTGTGCAAGCAGCTCAGTCAGGAGGCAAAGCCTAATGGGCTCAGTGCTGGAGAGCAGTCCCAGGTGTTACATTTAGTACACGAAGCAGTCACTGTGTCCATGAGTGTGTCCCAGCTACCAGCACCGCAGAGGGGCTGCTAGCAGGGAGCTGCTCGAGCAAGATCAATCCCCTGGTCTGAATTCCTCTGGAGACTCCATGCTTTTATATCTTTCTCCCCATGGGAATCAGAAATAAGCAGTCTTTGTATTCCCTGTCAAGCATTGCCTTTTTACCAGTGGCTGACATTGCACTTTGTAATGTGGCTAGGGTGGGGTTTATCTTCCCCAGAATTAGATAGCTATGATTTAGAGCTAGGTCTCAATAGTCAGTGGGCAGGGGAATCATTTGTCTGACCTATTTACTCATCTAATGTAAGATAAGATAACTCTGCTATAAATGTAGATGCTTCATGTGGTTGCAGGGAAGAGTTGTCTTTGAAAACCATTATCAGGGCTGAAAGTAGAGTAGGATGTGGACCAGAGAGAATTCAAGCAGGTCTTTAATTTTATCCTTTCTGCCCTCATCCATTAGCAATGTTCAGGGCAGGGTATATTCCAGGGCACCTGGCATGGCTGCAGTTGGAGATGTGCGCCTGTACAGTTCCTCCCAACCATCTCAAGGTGTACCTCCTGATGGGAACCCATCTTCAACACAGTGCCTTTGCTGCCCGTTGTTGAATGTCTCCTCCTAGTGGGTATAGAGCACTCGTGACAGACATTTTGCCAGCATAATTATTGTACTTTCCCACATAACACTGGCTAACACTATGTCAGCAGAGCTGCATGTATGCCAGACATTAATCAAGAGAATAGACAAGAGTTAAGGTCAACTAAGATGAAGGAGATGCTTTTCATATGCTTTTTCAAGACATCTGTTAGAATAGACTTGGTTAATCTGCATCCACACTAAGGAAAAAAAAAATTAAAAAAAAATTTAAAAAAAGCTTATTAGCCTGTCAAGGAAAGAAAAGACGGCGTTTGAGATATGAACATTACTTTTGATTTTCTATTCATGTGGATATTCATGCTTTCTGTCCTTTCTTCTGTTTTTGAGAACAAAAGGAATGCTAAAATGACAAAGCAAAAGAAACTACTGGCAGAAAAGTTAAAGAAAAACGAATCGTCTCTGGAAGAAACAGGGAGGGGAAATATTTCTCTGAAAATGTCTCTGCTCTGTGTGGAAGGCAGGTTGTTCCCACACAGTGCCAATGTCCTAACATGGTGAAAATTTTCCACTGGACATTGTATGTAAAGATGGAGCATGCGCAAGTGCTAAAAGCTATGAAATGCATGCTGCTGCCAACAGAATTTGCTTAATCTATATTGTGCTGTCATAACCTGAAAGATTGACATTTCAGTGACATAATTAAATAAACAAAATCTCCAAACAATAGCATTTGGAACTACTTCAAGATCTGTACCAATACGTATTTGGGTATTACCTGATGTTCGTTATTTTAATTCCAATAGGAAATGTAGCTTAATATAATGCTGGGGCAAATCAAGACTGGAAGATCTGGTCTTCAGCCAGATATCTAATATTTAAAGGCATATTTCTTATAATCTTCTGTAGCTAGAGGCTCCAAAGTCTGGAAACAAAGAAGTCTCACAAACAAACAAAGGTTGTTCTTTGAAGAGTGGAAATAATGAAGCCTTTTCTCTTATGGATGTTTGTTCTATGCCCCACTCTTCCCCTTCTTGCCCAAGCACTGCAGTGATCTCAGTTTTCCTCTGCCAGGAGCGAGGTGAGCTGAGCCGTACTGGCACTGAAGTGTTTTCCAGCTGGGCTTCCAGCAGGCCAGACAGAACAGGTAATGTCAGTTTTAGCTGCAGCCCCTTTTGATGCAAAGCTCTAATTTAAGTCTCTGCCTTCTACTCAGACTATGAATTTCTTTAGTATGATAGCTGTTTAAGTTGTCTGCTACTGTCCAAAAATGCTGAAAAGCTCTCAGGAGATTCTCAGCCACTGAAGTCGGGAAAATCTTTGTGTATCACCTATAATCAAAGTAAAACAGCTACCCTTACTCCAGAAAGGCTCATATCTCCTGCAAAATTCACAAGAAGGCAGGGGAGGGATACACAGGACCTCAACCCCTCCAGACCTTTACTGTTACAGATGACATTATTATAAAATTAGAAAGCTCCAATTCAAAAGACAGTTATTATATCTTGAGTAACATTAATACATTTATTTAATTGTAATTTACTTTTCATTCATAAAAAGGACAAAGCACAGTCCTGCTCTACTCTTTAAAAAAAAAAAAAAAAAAAAAGATAAAAAGTAACTAAAAAACCAGTTCAATATTCATCAGTATCAAATAATAGTAATATCAAGTTTCCTGAAATATAAAGAAACAACAAATATGTCTATCTATATAAACTTTAATTAAGAACCTTGCATTTTAAAGCAGGTGATACATCAGTTAGTTTTTCTTGACAACAATTTGAAACTGAAGGTCCCAGTCAAATTTATACAATTATGTGAAACAATGAAGAACCTGGAACTACCTGATCAGTATGTGAAACCTACCTCATCTGTGTTGCTGATTAAAAAAAAAAAAAAAAAAGTGTATTTCCCTCCCAGGTCATTTTCATGCAAAAACTAACCACTGCTGCTTTTTACATGATGTATTATAAAAGTAAAAGGCAATCATGCATTTGGCAAAAGATTTAGTTGTGGTTGTAGATAATATAAAAATGAGTCATACTGCAAAAGAACCAAACCAAATGAAATACAATAAAATGCATTATTTTTTTTTGTACAGAAGGCTTACAGCATATTAGTTATTCATGTATGAAGACAGCTCATTTCTCTTTCAAATAATTATACAATTTATGAAACTCAGTAGTGCTTGACACTTTGACATTCCTCTATAGGGAAGTTATCACTTTCACCTATTTAAAAAATTTTCATCTTGTAACAAATATTTAAAATTAAACTAAAACAATATTATTGATATTCCTTAATGAATACTCTACACTTTTACATGTAAATATATAGTACAAAATTATACAAATTAAAGAAAGGGGTGTAAATTATTAATAGACCTACTCTTGCTTCATGTAAATATTATTATTATGGACCTCTACAGTATCAGTTCTAAAAAGATAAAATCTATTTCTAACTAGCCAGCAAGGTTGTGCTAATAAAATATGACTCAAAGCTTATAATTCTTGAAGCATCAGACATTGCACTATTACTTGAGCCAGCTGATTCAATATCACTGTGTTTCTTCAACATTCACACTCTAATTCCCAGCACACCCACCATGGAAAATGTAAGGAATGTGCATTTCTTTAAAAACAAACAAAACAAAACAAAATAAAAAAACTACTGAAACACCCTGGATACAGTCAGAACAAAAACATTCTCCATCTCTAATAGAGCTCCCATTTTGCAAAGGCCATAGTAAACATTTAAATTCAACTAACAGTTGGGATCTGACTCTTATGTATTAACACGCAGTTGGATCATTCAGTACTCTATCAAATAGGGAAACAGTCTCAGAACTTTAAAACTCTTATTTACAACACTATGAACATTAGAATAATATCAAATTCTTGAAAAAGCATATAATTCTCCCAAATGTACACTTCACTACAGGAAGGTAACATCTGGTATCTGCAGCATAGAAATGTAAATATAATATTATTTTTTTACTGTGCTACTCTGTTTTTGCCATTTATTGTATATCTTTTTCTTTTTTCTATTTTAAATCTTTTCACTTTAAAAAATAACATAAGTTTCCTACCATTTCATGGTCCATTTAGCTGATTTTAGTGTGGACTCTATCTTCAGTCTCCTAACTGTTATATTGCTACCTTAATAATAATAGTAATAATACTAAATCAAAACCAATATATTATGCTGCTTCCCTGAAAGCTGACATTTCATTCCTAAAATCAGGAACAATGACCATAACAGAATTTTCAACAGAATTGTTTCTAAAAAAGAATATGGTAAATCCAGTGTCAGTAAAGTACAGGTAAATTCCTTTAAGTTGAGCATGCTACGAGTGTCTCAGGTATTCTGAACATATTTAAAATAAAAAATTCCTTGTAACTGACTTTTATTTCAGGTCCTTCAAATTGTATCCAATAGCCTCAAGAAATATAGCTGTAAAAATAAACAAAATGTTTTTGCTTTGACTGTCTCTCTAAAAACCAGTAATCCCAATAAATGATGATGGGGCCATTCAAAAATATGCAGTACACAAAACATATAGGATAGTACAGACAGACGTAGTACTCTTACATTTATCACATACAATCAACATTTCAATCTCTATTATATTTCACAATTTGTTATTCAAGTTAAAGCACCTACGTATGGTGATTTTACTTTCACTGTACAGCCTATGTTATTGGGTTTTAACACTGTAACTTGCCCCATTGGACCGAATCATGCAACTGTCACAGATCAGCATAAGTGTTTTATAAGGCATATTGGAACAAGTTAAAAATATTTCTTATCCTTTCAAAAGTTGATTTACTTAATGAAGGAGTTCCTGGATGCCTCAGTCCTCTTAAAGTCCATAGGAAATTGGTAGGGTGATTTATTTTAAAGTGTAATTTATTTGGCTTAGGATGGTGCCACAGAAATCAAGAGTTGCAGTCCTCGTCTTCAAGGGAGTCCCTTGTGTTCGGTTGAGGACAAGATAAATCCAGCTACATTCAGAATCCCGAGTAGGCAAGGACACCGAGGGTAGGCAGCACCAGGCCCAGAAGCAGAGTCGGTACTCCAGCAGTGGCACCTGCACATCAAACAGATAACAGCACAGTGTTATTTTACTTCAGCATTACTCACTGTGTGGAGAAACAATCTTGGATGCAAGCAAGAATGCAGGGTTTAGAAGGCCAGAAAACCAGCTGGCGTATCTCAACACAGCTCCTACCTGTATGCATAATCTGAAATGGACAAAGAGACTTTCTCAGTACAGCCGAGGACTTGGTCTTTTGTTCTGCAAGAGTTGTTTATGCAGTGTGTTTATACAAGCAGCAAGGCCATTCAGAACACATCAGTGTATTTTGATTTGGATGGTCCAACAAGCCAGAAGGTTATACCAGGAGGTAAAAGGTCAAAATAAATATTTAAACACTTGAAAACAAAATTAATGGAGTCTTTGAAATGTGACAAAGCAAAGAGACACCTTTGGAAATGTTAATGTTATTATGATCAGCAATAATCTGAGAGATGTCAAAGAGCCTGGTCCATTTGTTTACCAGCTAGATTACAAAGTCCAGATGGCTGACTTCTAGCAGTGTGGCATTTACACATCGATGTCTGTTAAAGTCACAAGGGTCTTTCTTAAACAAATATTTTAAGACAAAAAATATTAATTGACAGCTTACAAGCTTTACTTGACTTGCTCTGGCAATCAGGCATAAGAATTGCTATTACATTAAATGTCTTGTGTTGCTGTGGACCAGCTCCTCGTTAAGAAGCATGTACGTGACAAAATAACCCAGCCAAATTGATAATGAATGTCAGCCTGGCTGTTAGTCCTGGAGATGGGCCAAAGATGTTGGAGAATGGGCTATTCTGTCATCCCAGAAAGGTGGGACCTAGCTTACTACTGCTCATGTTGCTGTTGAACACACACTAAGGGGTTTGCAACTGGTGGCAACAATCCTGAGGCACTGCTGGAACCTACCTGCTGGATGGCTCCTCAGTCAATGTTCCTCTGAATGAGGACAAAAATAGACTGAAAAGGTAACACGTGAAACAAGCAGCATAGATTTCAGCAGGTAGTCCTAATTTAGCTAATGACAGGCACAGTACACCAAATTTCAAGCATTCTTTCATAGGAAGTCCCAAAGTAGCATTCACATCTCCTTGTCAGGCACATCTTGCACAGCCACATAAATCACGTAATTTTCTCCAACTTCATGCAGGCTTCCAGAAAGACATGTGTAGGTTTTATGCGGCTGCCCGAGAAGTTTTTGCATCTTTCAGTATAAGTAAAGAGCTTATATTCATTCTCAAACCTCCTATTACTAAAGCACTTAACTAATTATAAATTAGCAAAACAAGATAGAGTGTGAAAAAAATGCTGTTTTGAAGTGAGAATTTGGCCAACTAAATACCAGTAAGTTCCCTCAAGCGTTTACTTCTCACAGTATTTCCTATCCACAATAATAAGGAGAAAGTAAGGAAACTAGATGAAATGAAACTGAGTGATAACAAAAACAATTTTCATAAAGTATGTGGGCCAAGTCCAAAACAGAAAACTCCTGGATTCACCAGCTCATCAGTCAGTTGTAGATATATAAAAGTAATATTATTCATTTGTGGTTCCTATATACATAATTGCAGGGATTTTGTCTCTGATGGGGTTTTCATGAAATGTCTCAGTATAGGTTTGACTTCCTTCTAATCAGTGTCTTCTGTGATGTACTATACTTGTACTATTTGCAAGTCCAGGATGAAAGCTTTGCCCCCCAAACAAGTCCCAACTAAGGATAATCACATACAGTCTTAATCTTTGTACTAGAGAGAGCTTTTCCTCTTTGCACAGTCATTTAATTCATAGAATCATACAATCATTAAGGCTGGAAAAGATCTTCAAGATCATCTGGTCCAACTATCACCCTACTACCAATGTCACCCACTAAACCATGTCCCTAAGCACCATGTCCAACCTTCCCTTAAACACCCCCAGGGATGGTGACACCACCACCTCCCTGGGCAACCCTTTCCAATGTCTGACTGCTCTTTCTGAGAAGAAAATTGAGTCTTGAGTCTTTATCTGCAGTTGCCCATGTTCATAGCACTATCTCCTCTCCTCATTTGGCCCCAAACATTTTTTTCATGCAATTCTTTGGAAAGCCAGTTGGGATCATATCTCAACCTAGAATGCTTATTCTTCTTTCCTTACAATTGACTGACTACCGCTCTTCCCAACCAATTCCTGAACATTGGTATGGTGGGAAGAATTATGTTCCACCAGATATACATAGTATATGTGTATCACTGGAAAGAGCTGGGTCTAATGACACCTTTCAGCCAAAATCTGTGTGCACCCTCCCCATCCCAGGAATGGAAGGATGCTTATGAGGTGGCCAAATACCACACAAGATATGCAAGATTCATGGTGCAAGTCATTTAACAGAAAGGGGACCATAAGCCACTAGCAAACAGGAGGCCTTCTGCAGTGAATTTAAATGCTACTAGAAAGGCAGACTGAAAGGCAGTGTCTCCTGACCCCTGGCTGAAGCTTCATGCAAACTGCGACAGAGATCTATTCAGAAAACAGCCTCAGAGATGGAGCCAACTATTCCCCCACTTTTTTCTGCCACAGGAGGTGGGAACAAGTATTTTCACATCATCCTGGTTTCTCTAATGTCCAGCCAGGAAGAAAGTCCACAGCATCTCTGCCATGAACCCAGGATTTTGGGGCTTTCCCCAGATAATTTATTTTCAACTTCAGCTGTACTATTCTTCTTCTCCACCCTCCAACTCCACCATCTAACTCCTCCTGACTCTGCTCCTCACTCAGATGATGACGTTCTGCTGCTCCGCTCTCTTTCCTGTCCCCTGTACTAAACTCCACCCTCAGCTTTCTCTTGCTTCAGACCTCTAAAAACTCTGCTCCCACTCCCACCCTTTCCCCTAATACTGTAGGGTTCCTTTCTGAAGTCAGCATTTCTTCTGAAGTACTTTCTGATATCCAAGCATTTGGAAAACAAGACAAGAGACCAACAAATACTTCTCCATTGCCTCAAATCAGCTGTACACAGTGCAGCTCAGTAAAAGGTAAATGAAGGAAAATATTGAAAGATTACTTTTGTAAGTATCCATAAATGGAGGAGGTTTATGCTTAAGACATACATAAACTTATGTTCAAATGTATTCTCATACATAACAACTGCACATTTTGGTAATTGTGAAAGTATGGGGGTATATTTACCCGTACTTTTAGTGACTTATAAGATGTGAATATTTTTTGTAGTCTCTATACACAAATATCGATGTTGTCATTTATAATGAACAAATAATAGCCACAGAAAATATGTTCTAGATTCTGGACCTAAGAATATCCACAAGAATGTATTCTGTCTTTGTCAGAACAGGAAAATGCAGTTGGGAAGACACAACTGAAGTCCCATTTTGAATGCTTCTGATGAAAGAAAACATGAAGAAAAAGTTTTCTGAGTGAAGCTCGATGATGAGCAAGTACGAGGAAATTTCTATTTCCATGTAACTATTCTACAAAGAGAAAGGAATAATAAGTCTTCCCCTGAGACGCATTCACTAGCTCCGGAATTGAGAGCTAGCAGTTTACCCCATTGCAGCAGTTTCTTCAAGGTTTAGGCACTGGTGCACAGATGCTTACAACAGCTTTCCACAGTGAAGCAAATCCTACCCTCAGACAGCTCATCAGCAGAACATTAGAACAATAAATGCACATTAAATTTTTCTTCTCTCTCTCTCTTTTTTTTTTTTTTTTATTTTCTTCTTGTTAGATTACGGACCCACACGTCAGGAACCATACTTTACTTGAAATATTATTCACCACTGCATGACAGCCCATATATTCCTGTAGCTCATGAATGGAAATTAATGTAACTTTTGCCTGAGTACAAACCACAGGATTTAATTCTGTGCAATAGAGTAAAGCAGTTGTGATCTGTCAGTTTTAACAATCTTTTTAAAAAATAGAGAAATGCCGGATTAAGACTTAGTGAATATGCAGAGATAAACATGTGGATGTAAATTAAAACAGAATGATTATTGAACATCTCCTGAAGTCTAGCCAGGTATGAGCTGGATATATTTAGCATGTAAAGCTTCATTCTCTCCTCAGCGTCATGTTTGTTCTGTACTCTCAGCCAGTATCTTATGTCTCCAGCGTGCATGCTATTGCAAGCTACAGCCACCAAAGTAGGGGCCAAAACCAAATGAGTATCACATGACCTAATTACCACTCCTAATACCCACTATGTGTGGACATCAGATCAAGATTCCTCATTTCTTTCAAATAAACATGAAACACATACCTTAAATGCATTTTTTTCCCAACAGCCCTAAACATTTGCTGTGAAATCTTGTTTTCTTCCTGTATTCCCATGAAGGCCTTACTACTGTCTGCTATAGAGTTCCTGTAGTTGATCTTTTTAAGCCTAGGACTAAACTATCTACAGAAACATATACCAAGAACATAGCTTAAAATTGAATACAATTTGTGTGTGATGCATGCAGTTATCATAACTATTTTCCTGTCTTCTGTTCTCAGGAGCCTTTAGGGATAACTTTCTCATGAATGGCTGTTTACCTGAGTAAATGAACCTGGCCTACTGCTGGCCAGGTTTGCCTTCAGCAAGACCTTTACATACCACAGGAACTCCCGGTAAAATCCCACTAATCCACAGCTTTCCATTTGTATTTCATATTCTGCATTGCCATTTCAATCATTAAAAGTCTAGGATGAAACTTTTTACACGACTGGAGATCTCAAATTTTACTGGCATCTTGAACAATGGGCAACATGTTTCCAATTACATTCAAAAGGAATGAAATTAGTTTCATGCCTAAATGAAACAAGCATTAAAACAATTCAGACATCTATATATTTCCCAAGACTTCGCAATGACCTGATATTAAAAATATGTCATTATTTTCTTTAAATGTTACTTATCTTAAAGATAAGGCATTTCTGGTCCTTTTCCCAACATTAGTATCTTTTTTTATACTGGACTGTAAAAAAAATGTACAGGACTATTTAGAAATCTTACTTTCATCAGGTCTGCAAACCAGGAAATTAGTTACTGGTCATCTGTGAAACTGTCATACATAAATAACTTCTCTTTCTCAGTGAGAAAATGTCTGTCCTGCCAACGTACACAAACTTCAAGCTGTTCCTTGGCTATTAATGAGCTGATCCTGTTGTGGCAAAACTCCTTCTCCCCTTTTGTTGTCAGGAATGATTGTTCAAGACTTAATTTGTATTAAATTACATCAGTTTTCTTAGTTTTTTAGGGGATTTTTGCCTGTTCAGATCTTCTGAAAGCTGTTCATAAGTTTCTTTAGCATCTACTGGGTTTCATCAATATCTGTTTTCTGAGTGTTTTCATGTTTATCCAGGTAGGACAGTAAACTGGGAAGGGAGAAAATACTTTTTTTTTTTTTAGGTTAAATTGCATAAAATAAGTGTGTGGGTTTGTTGTCTGTGAACTGGCTTCTGAAAAGAAATTCCACTTGTCCCAGACAGAAATTGTGTCTTCATGAAAGGCTGCTGCAAAAGAAATGGGAAATATCAGCAGGCATGTTTAAAATTCTTCTATCCCTATTCATGGAAATGGAAAATAACTGAACTAATTAGAATATGTTTATCTAGCATCAGTGGCAGCATTGCTAAGTCGTAAGTCCAACTTTCCCTTGTCTAGGAATACCTTTGTTTAGGTATGAGGAAATTTTCCTCTTGTCTATGCCATAAACATTTCAAGAAAGGCTCTACAGAGTAATTCACAGCCCTGTGAATTACAGTTTTGCAGCAGAGTAGATGTATATGCTGTGCATTTGCCTGTGCTTTGTGCTGTGCTAATGTTTTCTGTGTAGCTCTAGAACAGTTTTAAAACTATTACAAGAACAAGAGACAGAACATAAAAACATGTTTAAAGGACTACTGATGGTCTGGGTGGTTTTTCCATCCACTGTGTTAGTCTTTTTTCTTCTACTTGAGAAGCTGTATCCCAGAGCCAAGTGAACTTCTTTGTTTTGCTCTGGCAATGGCACCTGGCTTGCTGGCAGTGCCCACTGGCAGCTGCATGGGCTTCTTTTCTATTGACTCTAGCCCTGCTGGAGACCTGGGCTGCCAACATGAAAAGATGCATTAGACTCTGAGGAAAATGAGATAATATTCAGTTGGCAGACTATTAGTAAATTTCAATAAATGTGAATTATTTATCAGAGTCCTCTTCCCCTTCACATCTGTAATGCTCATTACAGATTATCTTGCATGGATAGTTAAGTAGAAGATCACAGGTAGCATTATTAAAATGTATTTTTAAAGTGGTACACACAATAATAGCAAGAAAAATTTGTGAAGGCCCATTTGTGACCCAGGCAAAAGTTGCATTTGTAGCTCACACACGTTGTGAATTTCAGGGTAGTTTCTGTGACATAAAGGCTTGTCATACCTCTCAGCATCTGCTCTGTCTCTCCATTGCGAGCAATCACTCCTGACAAACTGGCTTACAAGAAGCACCAGGATTACTGCCAGACCAAGTAAGGCTGAATCATGTCTTCAGCTAAGAAGAGGTGTTCGCTGCTGGAAATTGCTGAAGCAGCAGGAGGAGCTTGGAGCAAGTTTTCATAGCTTGTCCATATAGAAAAGCTCATTTGTAATTACACCGATTGTCTGGTGTGGCAAAACACTTGGCTGTGAATGTTCCACATGGATATGTTCTGCATTGCCTCAGAAATTATAGTTGATAACCACTCAGAGGAAATTGATCTTCCTCTGAGTGACTCGTAACAGGTTTTTAATCAGAAAGGGCTAATATTTCAGGAAGAAAAAAAAATGGGAGGCTAAAAGAGAAAGTTTCATTGTAGCCCTGAAAAGAAGAAAAAGGGCAGATCTTTGGTGAAGTGGTATGTCTGGGGATTTCTGAGTGAGGAGCCTGCTCTTCTTTATTCAAGAAAACAAGGATTTGTGAATGTTTTTGCAAATAAGTATGTCCCAAGTATACACCAGATAAGTCACTCCTTTTCACTTGCAAATAGCTCACATTTATACAACCAAATGGTACAATGGGTGAACAGCAGGAACTTCAGGTGCAAAATGGTGGTGAATTGATGGGAAAATACTACAGTTTTGAAATTTTCTGTGTTCTTGGAAACAGATGTAGCAGAAACAGAATTGACTAGACATTGAGACTTACATAAGCTGTAAGCCTAACATCTCTTCAGTTCAAACTTCTGTGATTAATTTAGTCTCTAAAACCAATGAAACAAAAGTTCTTGGGTTGTGCAAATTGTCAGGCTTCTGGGGAAGAAATTTTTTAATTGACCTACTGTTAGATTTTCTCTCCTGATACAGTTCCTATTTCAACATCTCTATAGCTAAAAGACACAAACACTGAATCTGATACTCAGAAATATTCAGATGAGCTGAGATGAAAGATTCTTCTGACACTTCCTACGTTGACAGAGTTAATATTCCTCCTTCCCTTCCATGCTAGCTTAATATAATTGTGTTGAACAGGCACATAGACAGGCCAGGTACCTTGGTAGCACTCTTATAACGCCTAGTTCTAAGACAATTCTGCCTTCAATTCTCCATCTATTGCTTCTACAAACAGGCTTTAGAGCACAGTGAAAGTGAAATATATGGCATTAACCTTTAAAGGCAAAAACAATCTGACATCTAAGTCCTTCGAATATTCTGAAAAGGGCATGGAGCATTTCAGTATGTAATAAGATGAACTACTTAATACAGCTATGAAAGGGAGACAAAAATACACACAAATATTTCCTATATGGTCACTAGCACTTAAAAGATAAGTTTGACTTAACAAATATGTGATTTCTATCTATGTTTTATACCTGCAGTAACAAATCCATCTATCTATACATGAATTCAAATCTGCCAAATAATCACGGAACAAACTGTACTTCTAATGAAACATCATTTAATGTACCATCAACAGATCTGAAGTTCAGAAGTTATTCAGCTCATAGGAGCACAAAATGCCTGTTTGGAAGGTGCATATGGGGTGATCTAGTCTGACTTCCCACTCATATCAGGCCTGTCGCCAACATTGGATGTCCCCAGTCACAGCTTTGCCTAGCTGAGACACAAAAACCTCCAAAGATGAAAAAAGCACATGCTCTCTGGGTTTCCTGTCCCAGTGCTGAAATTTCACTTCTTGGTGAAATTTTTCTTTAAGTCTAGTCTAAACTTTCCAAATTGCAGTTTCAGACCACTGCCCTATGTGATATCATCTGACATTATCTAGACTTTGGATCTATCATTTTTGTTCTTTATACCATTATGCACTTCTGTTAGATAGCCTCTTGCCACCGAACTATACAACCTTAGTGTTTATTAAAGGAACTGGACTCAGTGGTACTTTCTTAATACTGAACTAGAGAGATGTGTGCCTTCCTTATTACCAAAAAGGTTTTCTGAAGTCGGTTGGACTTTGCCAGTGAAGTAACTAGAAAAAAAGATCACTAATGTCATCTGTCAGAAAATCACTGGTTTCTGTTACACAAGAGAGGTTTTAACAAAAGATGTGTAAGAGATGATGTCTAACCTAGGACTTCTGAATCATTCTCCTCACTGAGAAAAAAAGTAGTCTGTCTAGGTTAGGTACACAAAACTGAGAAGTTTGTGTTTTGTGAAGTTTGTGAAGACTGTTAACCACTGAACTTAAAAAATACCACAAGGATTTGAATAACGCAGTTCCACTGCTTGCTACTAAAAATTAAAACATGTAAGAATTGGTTATGGCTAGAAAGCATTCCCTTCTTCATCCCTTCATCCCTGTGATCACCTCTGCTATCCTGTCTAGATTATTAAGGGGAAAAAATAATGAGATGAGTTCTCCAAAGATTACTTTAAACCACTCCAAACACCAGTTGGCTACCTTTGATTTCTCAAAGCACTTAAAACTACTGTATAAATATAGTTCAACAGTTGCCCTACGAAGAAGTAAAAGTGGAATATGCATTTGTATAAAATTAAATCATTATGCATCAAAGGAATTACTATATTAAAGCAAAATACTAATCTTGGCATTCACTCTATGGGCTATGTGATTTTTACTGTGATTTCTGCCTTTTGCTATGTTGCTACATTTAAGGAAAAAAAGAGTTAAAATACATATGGAACTTTCATATTTCCTCCATCTTCTTCTAATGGCAAATCAAACGTAAAATAACAAGCAATTTGCTTCATAAAAGAGATGGAGTATAGTGTTCCTGTGTAGGTCTAACGAGAAAGCTTAAAATACCCATAATACCCATATGATATATCTCAATAAGGAAATAAAATAATGAAGAAAAACTCAGCCAAATTAACTTTGAATGCCACACCATTAATTCATTGATGAATTGATGGCCCTAATGAAACAGTGGCAGCCAAAATCTTGCCATTTTTTTTCAAAAAGGTATTCCTAACTGCACAGTGAAGCTCAATTTATTTTTCTTCTTCTCATTTTAGAAGTCAGACATTGATTGGTGAGTAACATCCAAACTGCTGAGAACAGTAAAAAGAGTATGAAACGATTTCTAAAGAAGAACTAATCCTTTGTCTGTCAACTAAATATTATTCGGGCGTTTCATAGTACACTTTACTGAAGCTGGGAGTATAGGGTCAGCCTCAGTGAGTCAGAAGAAAGGCCTGTCCCATTCAGGACTCCAACAGAGGTCTGTAACAAATGCAGCAGAAAGAAAAATGAATTCACTGCATGCAGAATACAACTTTCATCTCATATTCTTCGCTACTTCTGTCAGTCAGTAGCTCCTCAGTCACAAGTTGGATATAGGACATTGTTTTAAATAAAGCAGTGATAGAGCAAGTATCTATCAAGTCTGTCCTGGGCAACATCCTGGCACAGGAAGTTGCACAATTTAATTTTGTGCCATGTAAAAGAGTATTACTTGGATAGTTTTCAACCTACTGCCTGCTTTCACTGAGTACCTTTGTTCTCACACTGTGGAGAAAAGTGAATAATATTTTCCTACTTACTTTCCTTACTATTCATGACTACCTTACCATCCTTAGCCTGGCTGAAGATTCCTTGCCTCTCTTGCACTCCTCATCCTGTGAGGTACCCTCACTTGACTTTCTCTGTATTTTTTTAGTATCTTTCTCAAACATCTTTTGGAATCTTTAGAAGCTTTACTTTTTGAGATCCAACAACAGTTTAAAAATGTATGTTTTCTGTGACAGTTACATCTTTCTATAGCATTCTTGCTAGAAAAATCTCTGACCTGTAATGAGTTAAAACATGTAACAAAATGTCTCAAGTTGAGGTAAATTTCTTTTTTTTTGCTAATGTTGAAAGGCATTACAGAGTTCCCAAGCACACATGACCAAGCAATAGCCATCAGTTGGGAATTTGCAGGCAGTTCCCAAGCTCACACAGTCGGGCATGTAGCAACTCAGACTGAAGATGAAAGAAGTGCATGGGAGGAAGTTGCAAGGTCCTTTAAAAGACAGTAGCCACTTTTTCTGTTTTCTGATATGTAGCAACTACTGTCTTGTTAGCATGATTCTGATAATGAATAATCTATACTGCTTTTGTTCGTGTGTTACTGTTCTCTAGAAACTCTGTTGAGTTTTAAATCTCTGTACACACATCTAATTTCTAGTTATAAAGCCTTTCAACTGCCACTGCACAGCTTAGTTATGAGCATTACAACTAAAACTGAAATTTTCTTGCATTTACACTTCCCATGTATCCAGACTTCCCCATGTAAATAAACGTAAATGACAAAATTAACAGCATTGGGATTATCATAGGATCATGCATACTAAAAACATAACCAGATAAGAAAACATTTTCACAGTCTGTCTACTGTTGAGTTTAAATACAAGAAAAAGCAAAGAAATTAAGGAAAATATGGCTTGTTCTAATGCTTGTTCTAGCACTCAATATATTGCAACACATGAAGTTACCAATTCGTAATTCTTAAAGTAAGGTTTGAAACTGGGCCCCACTAATAAATTAGAACTGTGATGAAATGAAATGTCATGATGAAGGAAAATCAAGAGAAAGAAGAGAAAACCAAACAAGTTGCTTTAGGCAGATTTATGTACCACGTTAGAGGTTGTCCTGAGTATTTTCTACTTAATTTTCAGTCATGAGAAAACTGTCAAGTGCACTGTGAAAATTATAATTCTCATAGAGGAGAGTTCTTTTGGATGTATATTCTTAGTTTAGTAGAACCTTATGCATAATAGTTCCAAGATCAGTAACACAGCACTGTCATGCAATATGCAGATAGTTAGAGGCCTCTTTTCATAAGCATTTCTCATGATTTTTACCTGCTTTCTCCTCTTAGTTTTCTTATTACTGCAACCATCTTTGCAACAGAGGGACATTTTCAAATTATTATCAAAAGATTTTGACCGTTCTACACGAAAAGTGAATGATTACTTTATTTACTTGATAATAATATGTGCAATAAATATTAATATCCCCTTTAAATCGTAATAAAAAAAGAAATGAAAAGATAAAATGATTAAAATGTTTGTTTGAGTTACTCTGGGTAAGAATTTTGCATTTTGCTTTGAAAAAGCTGCATACTTCAAAGTAAATATTTTTCCAGGATCATAAAATATGCCTCTGGCAAATGCGATTCATATATACATATACATATACGTAAGTAGTGTAAACAGAGAGGCTATAATTTTGTTTTCTTGCTGCAAGCATATACAATATATAAATACATTTTTGTCCATGTTGCTATTTAAAGTGAAACATTAACCTGATTTCATATTTGAAGGTGAAAGTGTACGGTATCTTCATTTTTTTTTCACAGTATTTTCCTAAATAAGAAGTTACCCTCCTCCCTTATGGATGAAATTTTAAGATTTGAGAGCTTGCTTCTATTTTTCCTTTCCCTGGCATAAATTAACTGCCAGTTAATTATTGAGGCCAGTGCAGCTACACAAGTGAAGTGAGAAAAGAACAAAGTACCGTATGGTTTTAGTTTTGACTGACTGCAAGATTGCTTTAATTGCATTAACACTAGCATTATGAGAAAGCACTGCAATCCAAAAAGCATAAAAGAGACAAAAAAAAATCTCAGCCATTCACATGTTTCAGAGAAAACAGATAAGCCTATTATTAGCCATTGGAACGGACTCCTTTGGTTAAACAAGTAGTTCCAATCTTCAACTGGTTGTGGTATCTCAAGAATGAATCTAAAATTGTGTAGCTGATGAATTTATGATAATGGTCTTGCAAAGCATCTCCATACTTAGCTGAGAAAGCGTGGGATAGAGGAGTGGACATTAAGGTGGGTTGAGAACTGGCTGACTGGCTGAGCTCAGAGGGTGGTGATCGGTATCGCAGAGTCCGGGTGGAGACCTGTGACTAGCGGTGTTCCCCAGGGGTCGATGCTGGATCCGGTCTTGTTCAACATCTTCATCGACAACCTTGATGAGGGAATAGTGTCTGCCCTCAGCAAGTACGCCAATGACACAAAGCTGGGAGGAGTGGCTGACATGCCAGAAGGCTGTGCTGCCATCCAGTGAGACCTGGACCAGCTGGAGAGATGGGCAGGAAGAAACCAAATGAGGTTTAATAAGAGCAAGTGTAGAGTCCTGCACCTGGGAAGGAACAACCACATGTATCAGTACAGGCTGGGGGATGACCTGCTGGAGAGGAGCTCTGAGGAGAAGGACCTGGGGGTCCTAGTGGACGACAGGTTGACCATGAGCCAGCAGTGTGCCCTCGTGGCCAAGAGGGCCAATGGGATCCTGGCGTGCATTAAAAGGAGCCAGCAAGCTCAAGGCCAGCAGGTCAAGGGAGGTGATCCTCCCCCTCTACTCTGCCCTGGTCAGGCCTCACCTGGAGTACTGTGTCCAGTTCTGGGCTCCCCGGTACAAAAAAGACAGGGATCTCCTGGAACGAGTCCAGTGGAGGGCCACAAAGATGATACGGGGCCTGGAGCATCTTCCCTATGAAGAAAGGCTGAGAGACCTGGGTGTGTTCAGCCTGGAGAAAAGAAGACTGAGAGGGGATCTCATCAATGTTTATAAATACCTGAGGTGTGGGAGACAGAGGGATTTGGCCAACCTCTTTTCAGTGGTTTGTGGGGACAGGACAAGGGGTAATGGCCACAAGATGGAGCACAGGAAGTTCCGCACCAATATGCGAAAGAACTTCTTCATGGTGAGCGCGATGGAGCACTGGAACAGGCTGCCCAGGGAGGTTGTGGAGTCTCCTTCTCTGGAGGTATTCAAGGCCTGTCTGGACGCCTACCTGGGCAGCCTGCTCTAGGGAATCTGCTTTGGCAGGGGGGTTGGACCTGATGATCTTTCGAGGTCCCTTCCAACCCCTACAATTCTGTGATTCTGTGATACCCCTAACTGTACAACAAGCACTGGTCAACAGAATATGACAGTTCACTACTAGTTCATTGTGATTATAGTGATATGATGAAATGCAGCCCAACATAAATGCAGTGAGTGATTTTATGATAAGCGCTTCCATTTCAAGATGCTCACTAAAAAGAAATGCATGTAAGATGGCTGTGTTTGATAAACTTCCTTTATATCATACTCAACAAAAACTGTATATCCCTTGAGAAGTTGACTGTTATATGAGAGTAAAGTTGTCAGGATGTTTTGCCTCCCTCTTCAGCCTATGCCTGGGTTTTCTATGAGAAAGAGGAGAAAAATATAAAAAAAAAAGTTTCTGCCTTGGACAAGGTGCTAGAAATAACATACACTTCTGGATTCTTTTACATTTGATTTTCAAATTTAACTTACGTTTGTTAAAATGTGCTGTAGTTGTAATACCTAAATTTAAGCCTTAGGGCCAGTTAGGGTTCTTGAACTAGATGGTCTTGAACTTAAACCAGTGAAAGACGTATCTCAGCAAGTGCTTAGAATTGCACATCTACAACATACTGACAACGCTCTAGCCTAGCACAGCAATAGCAGCCACACAAACCAAGAACATGTTTTTTTGCAAAAAAAAAAAAAAGTGCAAATCAGATGCCTGAAATATAGGCCAAAAATGCCTTCTAACTTCCTGCCTGGCCTCCAGTTGCTGATCCATAAGATCTAGATTCTATATTTTCTGTAGATCTACTCTAGATGTAGATCTCTTGTAGATCTTGTAATGCCTGCCAGCATTATGTGGATGTCCCTGGTAATTTAGGGCATGACAAATGCTACAGGCTTTGTTTAAGTTTCTGAATGTTTAAACATCTGAATTATATCCTAGATGACAACTGATTTAATGGAAACATAGATACCTAAGTCACATGCATAAGGTGGATTACTTTGGATTTGATACAAAATGAATAGCAGCAAAACACCAATTTGGAAGACACACAGATATTCTAGACATTCCTCTCTCTTCGGTGCATGCTTCCAGTTTGCTTAGGATTTGGTCAGTCCTGGTCAGCATCCAGGCTATTTTGAATCCCTGTTCTAGTTTCATAATTCTCCCCAGTCACTTATATATGGAATTAATTTGGCTTGTAAATTTTGGAATCAGATGCCTGAAGGCAGTGGTCCTCTCTGAATTAGATAAAATGCCTTATGCTTTGCTTTCCCTAAATATTTAAGTTCCATTCTGTCCTGCTGACCACCAGAACACACATTTCTAGGAAACCAGGTCTTCTCCTCTGCAAGTTTCCAAGAAAAATCATAATTACTTAAAATCTTCTCACCATTTTGTAACATAGTTCTCAATAATTATCCTTTTTGGATAATTATTCTAAACCATCTCACACTACTGGAAAATTGCCTGCTAATAAAAATTAGCAGACGGAATTTCCCACGTGTAGGTATTAAAGCTGTACTTCTCTCTGCTCTTTAGAAAAAGCATGGTTTGATTACAGAAATAGCATGAAATTCTCACCCAGTTCTCTATAAAATGCATATACCAAAGAGACTGCCCTGTCTTTTGTCTTCTTTTCAGTCTTCTTTCCTAAATTGACTCCAGGGAATGCTGCCCTCTGAGGTACTGTGCCTCCCTATCTATCTGGCATACAGGAGAAGTTGCATCCCAAAACTTATCTGCAGTGTGGAACACAGAGCAATGCAAAACTAGCATTTGTAGAGCACTAACTCTTCTAGAGGTGCTAACAAAGGAGAGGTGCTATCTCTGTACAGGAGGGTTTGGAACAGGCCTTACTGTCAATACTTAATAGCTTGTGTTCAACATTGTGCTGGCATGACGGTTCTGCTTCCAGTTTGCAACCTACAAGGTCTTTGCACCACACTGATAGTAGATAATAATATATGTGTGATACAAAGATGACCTAATAATATACGTCCAAAAGATAACAGCTGCTTCAACTTTTTTACAACTCATAAAATGTGAAGTGATTCCCGAGGAGTATGATAATATAATGCAATTTATTATGGTTTTTCTAAAGTGGTTGACATTTTCATGAAAAAAATGATACAATTAGTAGAGCATATGCTAAATGGATTAAGAATTCACTCACCAGCAAATTTCAAAACACAATTATTGACCTGTAACCTGTGCTAAGGCACTACTTAAATTACAAAACTAACAGGAAAGAGATGTGCAGACCATGTCTGACCTTGTATTTAGAGTCAATACTGAGCACAAGATGAATCAGCTCCATCCACCCTCTTTACTAATCATCTGAACCACTCCAAAGTTGAGCACTTTGCATTTCTCATTGCTTATTCGTCTGTATGTGTTACAGCTTCCCTTCTCCCCTGAGAAGTGGAATTCCCCTAGCAAGTGGTCTGTGGACCACTGTGGACCACTTACTTTTCTGTTACTTTGTCTCCTCTTCAAGGCAGTTGACGAAGGAATGAGATGCAAAGGTTAACAGATACTAGGAGCTATAGGATTACTGCAAGCAGACTTCTCGAGTCCGAGGCCTGCACTGGGTAGTTGTGCTTGAAGTACTCTACTAAAACTGGCAGCCTAACTGCTGGCACCAGTAGAAACAGTGATATTTGGAAAATTGGCAGTGCATCCAGGATTGAGCTGGGCTGCTGCTGAAGCATCATGTATTATCAGTTGTCAGCAAGATTTTAAGATAAACCATAATTACCAGTGCAGACAGTCATCAGTGTTGAAGAGCTGGTGTGCTTATCTCTAGATAGTGTATAAGAGGAAAGTATTTATTCTAAGATTTCCAAGGAGCATTGGAAGGAAAAAAGGAATTTCTTTCAGCTCACCTGAAATTTTAATTTGAGCTACTTCTCCATCTCCTCCTTCACTGTGTGCTCGGACCTCAACAACATATTCACCATCACTGGGGACTGGGACCTCTATTGTGTGTTTTCCAGTTGAAAACAACTTGCCTTCGTGTTGTCCATCTGGCCTATATAACACCTAGGAAAGTCAGAGTAACTATAGTTACTGAAATGCTACATTTCCACAAAAACACAGTTGTATATGCACAGTGAGTGAATTAAAAAGTTTTAGGTTTTTATTTATGAATGAAACCTATATATCTCAAAACACAGTGGCAAATACTACTTTTTCCATTTTTACATAAGGTCAATCTAGACAGAATGTTTTCTCATTGTTTTCACTGTTATAAAATTACGCCACCATTTGAAAAATAGTTTCAGCTTCTCCATTCAGAATATGTACTTGAATGATGGAGGATAATAATGGAGGGTGGCAAAGAACATCAAATAAAAATCTCACTTCTCAGTTGGGTTGTCTGACATAAAACTTATTACCATTTTTATAAAAGAAAAAATTTTGTTATCTACTCAGTGCTATTAAACTATGACAAATGTGACAGTATGTCTTGGGGGACCTTTAGAACAGATCTCCACTCTTTCTTGAATCATCTCTGGGAAACGCTTTCAGCAATTCCCAGGAAGTAATTAAACTCCTCAAGGAAAAATTGTACATGTACAATATGATACTAATTTTCTTACTTCCAAGCAAAGAGCAATCTTAAACAGGAATTAATTTTTGAACTTTCTATACTCTCAATAGTTAGTATACACACTTGCTGTAGTTACACAGTAATTGAATCTTTTGAGGTTAAGTGTCCTTTCACTTATTCTCCCTTCTCTGACGTTAAAGAACTTGTGTTGCAGGAACTGTAGTTCCCGTGGAGATGGGAAAGGAAAGCTGGAACAATGCAGCTGTTACAAGGAGAAACAATTGAAGTGTAGCTTTTTTAATCATTCTGTTTAGCCAATAGACCAAATATAATCTGGGAAAATACAATATGACCAAATATAATATGGGAAATCAGGTTGTTGCTGTCACAAAAGATCTAAACTTTTCCATAACATGGCTCACTACCCAAATGCATGTCAGTGGCACAGTGTTTTTCTTATCACATTGACTAGGCCCACCGGCTTTAAGACTGCTGGGTATTTGTGATCTCTGAGCACAGTGCTGTCATCTTTAGCATGCAACTACGTTTAAGTCCAATTAGGTATCAAAATGCATCACTGTTTACAAAATACAGCTCACGTAGGATACACAAAGATAGAAATTATTTTCATAGATCATACTTTGTATCCTTCAACTGCAGACTCATTTGACATTGCCTTCACATGATCCCAGGTGATGATGTACCTTGAACCAGATCTTACAGAACTGACAATTCTTGGACGTTGACTTGGAGCTGAAAAGCAACATATGTATAATGTGCACATAAATGAGATTTCATAAACCTTCAATGACATTTGTATTGATATATAAAAATGTTAACAGGAAAATTATGGCTATCTTCATATAGCTAAAGGGTAGTCTCCTTCCTGGAACAAAATGCTGCAGCTCCAGCCAGGCAATTTTTGTATGGCTTGTGCAGTGGCTGCTTTGTGCGTTTGCCTTTCTGTGTTGAAAAGAAGTGGCCAGCACTACCCTTTACTATGTTGCTGACCATGTGTGTCTGCTGGCACGCAACTATGTTCAGAACCTCCCTGAAATGTGGCTTAAGTCATATTTATTCATTGACATCTAATGTTTAATTAACCATTTAAAGGCAGTTCTAAAACATTTAACTCAGTAGTAATCAAAGTACCTCACTGCAGAAATCATTAATCATATTTTACACAATAAGTTTATAAAATGGAGTCTTATTCAACACAAGTGAACCCTGAAGGTCCAAGTTGCTCAGTATACTATTTACGGACAGAAATCCTCAGATTAGTTATACATACTTTTAGCCCATATAGGTGTTTTAAATACACAATATGCATTTATTGAGCATTGCTCAGAATATGTTAGAGCTAGGTATTATTAATAAATCAGGAGCTATAATCAGAAACCTGGCATGTAAATTCAAGACTGTGATTCAGATCACCCAGTTTTCAAAAGTGCCTGATCCTGGCTATCAATACCGTTAATGAAAAAGGCAATTAGTCATAATTTAATAGTCAGAATACAATCCTTCCCCCCTACTGATTAAACAGAAAGCCAGAGTATAGCTGTCCAAGTTTGGTCTGAATGTTCACCCTTTAGAACCACAGAATGGTTTGGGTCGGAAGGGACCTTAAAGATCATCTAGTCCAACCCCCCTGCCATGGGCAGGGACATCTTTCACTAGACCAGGTTGCTCAAAACCCTGTCCAACCTGACTTTAAACATGGGCCATCCACAATTTCTCTGGGCAACCTGTTCCATTGTTTCACTGCTCCCATTGTGAAAAATTTATTCCTTACATCCAATCTAAATCCACCCTCTTTCAGCTTAGAACCAGTACCCCTTGTCCTGCCACCCCAGCCCACACTAAGGGTAGACTTGGAATATCATGCCCAGCTTTGAGCCCCCCAGTACAAGAAAGACACTGATAATCTGCAGAGTTCTGCAGTTTCCATCTCTAGATGTTTTCAAGACCCAACCCTGTGCACCCTGGTCTAAGCTTGCAGCTGACCATGCTCTGAGCAGGAGGTTGGACCTTCTGAGTCACTTCCACCCTGAATTATCCTATGAGCTTAAAACCTGTGTCTCCTTACTGCCTTTTGTAAGACAGCCACATTGTATATGGAAACAAAAGTGAGGAAGGAGAGCCTCGGTAGAAATTTTCATACCAAGAACCAATACCACATAAAGGAAGAACACATGGCATATGAGTGAGAAGCCAAGTTTGAGGGCATGAGAGACATGATACAACATGCAATAATGAAGTACACAACTTTATAAATAACCTAATGCTCCATTTACTTACGTGCTTTCCTGGTAATAATATCAATGGTTCTACTGGGAGGTCCGTAGCCTGCACTATTGAAGGCAGAAACATCTACATGGTAACGTGTATTCGGCTTCAAGTTTTCCAGTTTGGTTGAGTATTCTTGATTGCTTACTTGTACCCGCTGTGCAGCTGCTTCTTTATCATGAGCAGCCCAGTAACGAATCTGTAAGCAATCAAATTGAATGACTAAACTTAGCATATTTTGTTACAAGGAAAGTTTATCAAAAATATATGCTGGGTATTTCTACACAACATACTCTGGGTAATAAGTGAGCTAAAAGACATTTAACAGCAACAGCATGGAATTTCTTCTCCAGGCTATGACCAAGCTGTATATAGACATAAAGAAACAGCGACTAAGTCAGACTGTATTATGAAGCTTGTCCACACCGTGGCTTAACTTGTTTTCAGTTAAGTCATTACAAGTCTGGGAAATGGCTAATACCTTCTAAGAATTAGGCTATTTTCTTGCTGATTTGTTTTTTGAGCATTTTACTCTGAACTTTAATATTGTTTTTCTACACTGAAGAGTAGACTACACTCTGCTACTGATTTCATATTTTGTGTAAAATTTTTAATAAATCTATTCCTTTTGTACTTATATATAGAAAAATGAAAAGAAGTCAATCATGTTATGTGTGTGTATCTAGATATAAGTACCTAATCATTTTCTAAAGTTCTCTGGATAAATTCAATCAGATTTCAAAATACAATATGACATTTGTCAAAGTAGACAAAGTGTCAAAGAACCTGTAAATGCTTAAAATATGGGAAAAGCATCAATGTGAACTTATAACATCTGAAAATCCTTAGTCAATTAACTGTACATAGAAATCCTGTGAGATTATTTTTTTCAAGTAATTGCTCCACATTACATTAATTCATTATACATTTCTTCAGTAAATATGCACCAGGCCATACTACCTTCCTGACATACTTAGACCCAGTCTGAGAAGCATAACTAAGACAGATTCTAATGAATAAACACATTTTCTTCTGTTTCTTCCAGTGATTAAGAAGTTTTACAAAGAAGACTTGCTTCAAAAATAATTGAACCTAAACATATGTATTTGTTACCTTTTTCTCTGTGAGCTATGTGCACAGCAGCTCTTCTGCCAAATTGGCCCTTAGACTTCAAAGTTTTATCACGTACTACATCAAAAGTTCTTTTCCTCTGAGTAAAAAATATTTTTAAAGAACTGTAAGGGCACCTTAAAATACCTGCTTTTACCAATATATGAGGGCACTTCAGCTTGGCCACAAATATTAAAATGAGAGATTAAAAAAACAACAACAAAATAAAACAAAAAAAAAAAACAACCTAGAAAATAGATGTAGTATTATGTTATCCCTGAAATTAAGTATTTTCTATTTAAAAAAGTTGTATATTGCCTCAGGTATATTGTATGAAGATAACCTTGACAGATATAAACACAAAGATTAAACCAAAGAACAGGCCATACTGAGTTTTTATGGCCTCATTTTTAATCAGAGTTTCACAGCTTGCTATTTGGGGTTAGCTTTTTAAATCCATATTTAAATAGACAAAAAAAGGAACCTTGGTTTTCAAAAGCAGTATCGATCCAGCAGCACCTAAAATGCACCTCTTTACAAGCTACTGATACAAATATTTATGTTTAGATTTCAGACGCAATTACAAAACAGAAATTAAAAACAAAATAATTACTAATTACTAATAATTACTAATGAAGTGATGCCATTCCACATGGACTGCCACATATGCAGGGTGCTATTCTGCATAGCCTCATGAGATGCAAATGAGAGTAAAACACTGTATCTTCTGGGTTTTGTCTTTTTTATAACTGTAGGCATAAGAATAAATTATTAAACTAACCTTAGAAACTGAAAAGCTGTTCCCATTATATTTTGGTTTTGAGTATTTTTGTTCTCAGAATTCCTGCTCAGCTCTGCCTGTCTTCATAATGATTTTAGACTATGCTACATGAGAACTTTTAAAATCTTATGAAGAGGCTAATGCTGTTGTTAATTTCAGGCTCTAGGAAAAATTTTGCTTTGTAAGATTTGATTAGTGACATCAGGTATCCTGATATTTTGTCTTTTAAATAGCAACTGCTTTAATCTTCTATTTTGCTGATGTTAGTTTTCTCCTTGGAAACTTCAGTTGAGGTATATGTTAGAAGAGCAGATAGTTTGTCAAGGCGTTAGTATTGCAGTTCTCCTCTTTAAAAAATAGGGGTACAACTTTTATTTGACAAGGCTTTATTTTTGCTTATTGAAATTTAAATGTTTAATAAAACTATTTCTTTGTTTTACCTCAGAGTGTGTATTGTAGTTGAATGAGAAGAAGTGCAGTAGAGGATTTCTCTTCCCCTATTGTAAAACTACTGTGCTGGATACTGTAACAGCCACTAACACTAAACAGAGGTTACTCTCATTCACATACTAGAGTCTCTCGTCAGTGTTTGTTGCCTTAGTCTTGCCCATCACCGTTCATCCTGTGATAACTATAATTGGCTCCCATTTTTAAATATGGCATGCATATCTGCCTTTGAGCAGGCATGAGCAGGTAATTTTTAGCTCTGCAAATATATGTCCTGCACAGTGTTTTGGAGATGTAATCCACTAGCATCCGAAATTTCAGTTTGCTGTAATTTAGGCACTCCCACTCATGAAATTCCCACTTAACAAGGTGGCTTTCTTACTGAGGGAACAGCCTTTGCCCTGAAGTGAGTGAGGAATATGTGTCCACTCCATTCTGCAAGTTTCTCTGGAAGGCTGGCAACCTCAGTTTTTGATGAATGATTTCAAACTAGCATGGGACCCTAAACCATCACAGTCATTTCAGCTGAAAGCCTATGATCTTCAACTCAGAATTGTTTTTATATGATTGTAATTAACAAACTGTTGTAGATAAATTGCTGTTGTTGAAAGCAACAGCTGTGTGCCATTAGCTATTAACTTTAATTAACTCAAGCACGAGAGGGTCCGCACAGCAAGAACTAGAGGACATTAGGTCTGCCTCTGTCTCAAAATTCAAACAAGCGAAGGGCTATCTGTAAAGTTCTAAGAAGCCAAAAATTTATTAGTTACAATAGGACCAATGGCAGCTTTGCTGTAGATATTAACTGGTCATTGAAGTCCAATTCATTCATTTTCAGTATGTTCTATTCCGTTTAATTATTTGCTTTACCTAAAGACGGCAACGCTACATACACCCTATATGAGAAGCTTTTGTTAAACATAGGGCATATGCTGGAGGCCTTTGAATACTTGTAAAACTTCCTACAAGCCTCCTGTTCGTTTACACTACAGTAATGCCAATGACATAATAAGTAATGTACAGCATCAAACAACACAAGTGAGAACAATGAATGAAAATGTAAATTAGACCAAAGAGCATATTACATTTCAGGCAGAAGTAATATAAATTAAATCTAAATCCCAAATACTATTGTTCTTGGCTGCGATGTTGTGGACTTAACTACTCCTAGAGTGTGAATCACATCTATTTGGATTATTGTAACTGATCTTGGAAAATCAAAAATTTGAAATAAGATGATTCTCTTGATAGCTAAGAAAAATACCGTCTTCTTTACCTTATTCCTAGGTTTCTTTTCTCACATACACTTTAAAAGTCTTTTAAAACACTTAGAAATCTCCTTTTCACTCTCCTTTTCACTCTCTTGCCTCTTTGGAAGTGGTATCTAGAATGATATGCCCCATTGCTACAAGAATCCACATTTTCCCACTTTGCTCTCTTTTTTTATTTCAGAGCTTGGATAAGAATCTCAAACAGTCCGTTTTTTTCCTGGTGCTCTGCATTTACTTTGTTAGGGTAGACCATGAATCCTTAGGGGACAAGTGAGAGTATTTCACCCCAGCTCTACAGTTTGTTGAAGAGGTTAAGCCAAAACCAACAAAGGGGTCACACAGTGATCTGTGGAAAGGGAATGCCTCAGACATCATGAGTTTGAGCTGCTGCCTGTGTTGAAATCAGGGGAAAAAACACTATCCTACATTATCCTCTTCTTTATTCAAATTTTAATATACTGAAATACATCAGAAGGTGTTTCTGTAAGTGTCATGGAACAACATCTTTCATATTCATGGAAGTTTTACATAGGAGGGACATAAAAGAGACACTCTATTCATAATAAGAGAGAATGCTAATGATATATTTCAGTAAGAGGAACAATGGTGGTGAATAGCCATAAATGTGTTTAGTAAAATAAACATCTGTTGCATAGAAATAGCAGGAAATATATAGTGTCTTTGGTATTGCATGCACTGAAGAGCTGTGGCTTTTAGCAGGATATTGCAAGAACTCATAAATCTGAAATTCTCTGTATGGATGGAGATAGTTTTCATATTTTATCTCTTCTTTAAGTGTGAGCTGAAGACACTCCCCTATAATGGCAAAATGCATCAGCTCACACTCATCACCATGAGGGCAGTCATTCTGACAGTATGCATTAGTGTCAAAAAAATCTGACTCCTCCTAGTGTGAAAAGCATCATGTCACAGGTGAAATACCTCCAGACATTTTGCTCAGAATACTCCCACCTCTTAAACTCTAGCATTTAAGAGGTCAGTTATGCCATTTTCAGGTAATAATAAAGACCAAAGTGAAACTGAGAAAGTGTTCTGGTGAATGAGGGACTTTGCTAACAAGTGTTAGAGCTGAGCAATAATTAGAAAATAAGTATTGAAAAATTTCCTGATGCCTGTATGAATAGAGTCTTCCAGACATATTCATTTTAATTTTATAATGCAGTTTGACCCAATCTGTGCTCTTTTCTCCACAACTCATATCATAATTTCACAAAGGTAACCTACAGCCCTGACCTTCCAGAAGAGCCTTCTCTATTTCTGCCCTGTACAATGGTTCCTTCAGGGCTGATGGGGATGTCATATCTGATCTTCAGGAACATAAGACTTTTTTTTTGCTCTAGAAGCACAGGCTCACCCTTTGCTGCTCTGCCCTCTGCTAGAATGAGGCTTATTATTGTTCTAGAGAAAAGGATCTCAGAATGAACACATTACTGAATTCCATGGGACAGTAATTCATGCCTATTAGTCTGCTTATTGCTGTGTCAGATATTAACTTTTTTTCACAGTCATGATAACTAAAAAAACTTAGTTTAAAAAAGGAGAAAAAAAGAGAAGAAACTCAAGAGTCTAATACCACTGCTCATGGTACATATTCAAGCAATCAGCTCATGCTGGATTTATGGAAGTGTAATACTTCTCTAGGAATGAGTGGATGAACAAGTACTCCAGACCACATCCCTTACATCTGTATTCTGTGTAACAGAACTCTCCACCCATTCCCAGGTATCCCACCTTTCTTCAGAAGTGCAGTTATCCTCTTCCTAACCCAAAGGTCCTCCATGCTTCTCCATTGCAACTATATTCACTCTCCCCTGTCTCCCATTCTTTCTCAATGAACACTCTTCCCTCTCTTCTTTTCCTGATCTCTCCTGACAGCAATTCACACGGCTTTAGGTAAAATAATGTAAAATAAAAATGTGGCCAGAAACGCATATGAGAATGTTCTCCCACCATGTTCGTTCCCCATTCATCCTCAACACCCCTCCATACTTCCTGCCCCACTCCCCATCACAACCCTCAACATCCATTGCCATGTTCCATTGCTACTGCAACCTCAGCCTTTCCAGTGTTCTCCCAGCCCTCCTTGCTGCTGCTCTCTCCACACTTCCACAAGTCCCCTGGTGTGTGTCTGCCCAATGTCTGTTCTGGTTACTCCCAGCATAAAGCTTCTTGCCTATTTTCTGCAAATACTGTCCAGCTTGGAAGTGCAACACTGCTACATAACTAGCTGGTCTGAGTGCTATGTTCTCCACCCTGCTCTCAATTACAACCATGACTTCTTCTATTAGATCCTACTTGCAGAACCCATATGTAACACCAAACCACTTTACTAAATTAAGAGTTACCATTGATGTCAGTGGCTTTATTACAAACCCCAGTGTCCTCTGCTTATAATTTTAAGCATAATGTGTGCACTATGTGGAATCACGTTTTATATGGGACACTGTGCTATTTCGTATTGAGATCTTCACTATGATCTGTATCTTGTTACAATAACCCCAAACTATTACATATATCTCATGGAGACAAAAATATATATAATGAAATATGGAACCGAGTACTAGTAATTAAAAGAACATTTATTCATATACTTCTGTCACAAAGATGCATTCTGTGAGGTTACACTGCATTCGTCTATGTTCATTTTGGAACATGGAGTCTACCATCAAGCAGCTGACAACTTAAATATCAAAGCAAATCACTAACAAACAATGCCCAAATCCCTTTTCTGGAATGCAGCCAAAGTAAGCCGGCTGTACACTGCAGAGTTCATCAGCATCCGCTGTGCACCGATGATGTAAGACTTCCCTGCTGGAGAGCTACATGGCTGTTTGTAGTTGCACCCACCCTGTGGCTGTTTTCATCTTTGTACAAGGACATGAACAATTTTTACCAGTGGTACCAGTAGTTTTTACCAGTAGTTCTGGACCAGAAAAACACGCCTTGAAGCTCTTTCTGATGTGGAGAATAGAAACCATGAATAAAACATTGTCTTGCACAATAGCACTGTATCTGTTTTATTGGATTCTGGGCATTTGTCACCTAGTTTCACTTACTATAGGATTTGTGGGTGAATTATATTAATAACTGCTGATAATTTAAATGGGCCATGACTTACAATTTCATGTCCATGTTGACAATTACACCCAAAACTTAATTTCATTATGTTTTGAGAAGGTAGAGATAGGCATTCAATTGTGTAACATAAACAGACAACATTTGTTTGTGAAATAATGATGACTTTTTTTCAGTTGATCAGTGGATACACACCAGTTAATGTCTTAGTAATGAAGTACATAGCACCAAAAATAATCTGTTTCTTAAGACATGAAATCTAGACAGCAAAAAATAACTAAACAGAAGTGAACTCTAAGAACTAGAATGTTACAATATGAATTATTCTTGCATTTAACTACTAAAATTCAATTAATGAGAAAGCATGCAGTGTCACCTCTAAACTCACCTGATATCCTTCCACAGATTTCTCAGAAACATGGTGCCAAGAAACAGAAATTTCAGAAGATGACAAAACTTTTACGCTCACATCTGTGGGTACCTCAGTTGGAGCTGGAAGAAAAAACATGTTAAATATCCAATCTCATCCAGTGGTGAGATTATGTTATGTTCACTTTGAGGGGTTTCTCTCACTTCAGGACTTTGTATTACTTTCTTGATATCAGTGTGTTAGTCTTCAATCTGCTTTTACATGAGTAAATTTTAAATTCAGTGATGATCTGTGTGGGAAAGGACTCTATAAAAACAAAGCAATGATCCTATTACTTGGCTCAGACTATGTATTTTTATGCTTCAACAGATTCCATTCTGAAATTTGTGTAAATTAAAACCTGGCTTTGATAAAGAACTGATTGAAACATTCAGTGATCTTTTACTAAATTGGACAGCAGTTGACAGATTAAAACATATATATCAAATATTTTTAAGCTAGCTACACACAAATATTCATGTGTATATCATTTAATCACAATGACACAAAGTTTTTATGAGACTATATATTAGATACAGAGCTGGCTAGTGGGGCATATAAATCTGAACATATGTGTGAAATAATCCAAGAGCATCCTTCCATCAGCTATTCATCAGACAGTTGATTTTGTTTGTTTTCTCACTTTTGGACACCAGCCAATGCAGAATACAGATCACTATAATGTGACATACGTTTATTCAGGGCTCAGAAAACTAAGTTCTAGGTAAATTATACAAAGGTGTTAATTTCGCTGCTGCTTTCATTTTAAGTAAGGTAAGGAATTTGAAAACTCATAAACTTAGCAATGTCTACAAAAGAGAAAGTTTTCCAAGCTAAGGACAATTCTCTTTTGCGAAACAAGTTGCAACAGACAGGCTTGAGAGCCTGAGCTGAGGAAAGCTTTCATATACTTGATCTTCCAACCGGGCATCAAGTCAACTATGCATCAAAACAGCCACTGTTAAGAAAAAATCAGCTACATCTCTTATGAAAATTATCCTGGGCAACAAAATAATCTTATATGCAAAGTTACCTTTTGTAATTGTCTTTCACTGTCTGTTAATAATGCAAATGTATAATTAAAAATGATACATTATTGCAAAATTGTTTTCACAATGACAGGCATTTAGATAAGCAAAAGGTCTGGGCACTCACTGCTAGCAATCATTACTCTGCAATGGAAGGTATGACTAGCAGTTGTCAGATATGGAACTTGGTTTAAAATATGTTGAAATGCAGAAATTCCACAGTCACAAAAGTGAATAAAGATGTCTACAATTATAACTAGACACAGATACATTACAAAACACACTGTTTAATAGAAATGCTGTCGTTATATATAAGTATGCATGCACATTTGTACATATCAGTATGGAATACTGTATATTTCTTTAAAATTCCACTGTCTTTGAGAGGTTATGATTTCTGACAGTAGCAAAATCCCTTGCTATTTCAGAGGTACAGAGGTACAGGTGGAATAGATGTGATCATCTCATCCAGTTCCAAATCAGTGACAGACTCTTTATTGTTTCAATTACAGAATTTGCCAAAATGTTTCATACTGAAAAGTTCCAACTGACAGGGATTTTGCTGATACAATACTCTAGACAATAATTCATCTGCTTATGCTTATTCATTAACTCTATGTAATTTATATCCATATTTGGCATTTATGTTCTACAAATATTTTGCAGTCTTTTCTGAGCCAGAAAGATGACATCAGCTGCTTTTCTTCAATCTTCTAATTCAGCAATTCTACCAATAAAAAAAATAAAGTGTGCTTTCCAGTATGTCCTCTTCTCTGAAAAATAGTGACCATTGCACAAGTTTCTTCTAAAAGTATAATTTTACAAAGTTAAAGCTGGAAGCCAGCAAGCATGCTACATGGTACTGAGGTGACTTTGTGCAAGTCCTGGTGCCAGCAGAAAACTGCAAAATGCTGTTTGGATTAACTTTTAACTGGATTAACTGGAAAAAATCTTTCTAACTTGTTCTGCAGTTCCTGTGTTTGATATGGTCCTTAAAGAAGGTCATAGCACAAGAGCTGTTAACATTACTAGTAAGGTTTAGAGCACCACGAATCTGACAGTTTTGGTGCTTCTTGTGGTTGAAATCAAATAAAAGAAGGTTCAATGAGCTTCTATTGCTTTTGCTGCCTGCATCTGGCGTCATTTGTGCACAAGTTTTTCTATCAATAAAGCGTCTGATCTTTGCTAAATTGTGCTAAAATATCAGCAACCACAGAAGTGATATCTTTATCTGGAAACTGGCACTACTGCCCATTTACTTTTCTTCTTCCTTGTGGAGCTACTAGGCTCTGCCATGTCTCTGAACTTAGAGAGCTATACAAACACACTCCCATGCCTGACATGGTTAGTATAAGCCTAACATAAACACATGGGAGCTTATCAGTCAGCTGTCGATAATGTCTCTGAGAAACGATGGATACTGAAATGTTATTTGGCAGATATGGCTTTTATTACACCATAGCAATTTATTAACTCATTTAGACAATTGCAAAAAGAATCATTCTTTGCTGAAGCAGCTGTTGAAGATGATATCCTAAGGTATGCTTTTCTGATAAAAAGGATTAATATTAATCACTTCAGAAAGCTAAGTGTTACTAGCTTGAATCCTGAATTATCATAAGAAACAAAAGGACTACTTTATCTTTTCTCTGTGTGTGGGCGATCTGTGTGCAAAGTTCCCATTAGTCCTAATGGGAAGCACGAACATAAATCTCCCGTAAAGTACACAGAGTAAAGACTAGAGTCGGAAGTGTGAGAATGTGGCCTTGTTATCATATCCCTCCTCTTGGCTCTTTGGTCTGGATCTGCTGACTTTGTGAAGGAGGGTCTGTTCTACAGAAAGAAAAATATGAGAAATTATTTGGGGTTTTGGCAGAAATTAATAAACTGTATTTTTTTAAAACAGGCTTCAGTGATTATGTTGCAATTACGATATTGTATATACTTCTTCTGATTTAAGGTAAACCTTCTTCTAGTGCTTTCCCTCTCCTGCTAAGTTCAGAAATGTCATTTAAACTTCAATAGTAAAGATCACAGCATGTGAAATAATTCCAGCAAGAACTAAGAAAAAGATTTTAGTGAAATGTCAAAGAGGTTTTCATTAAATTATTCACTTGGTAGCTCAAGCATCCAAACCAGAGTAAAGAATGTGGCAAGGCTAATTTATATTAGACTCTAAACACACTTGAAATATAACTAAATAGAACCGAGCCATCATTAATTCAGAATTTTTGGGCTAAATTCTGATACTGACCTACTAGAATAATAGGCTTTAGTGTGGTCTGTTAAAAAAAAAAACAACATACATATGTCAACCACATGTATTAAGATCACAGAGACAAAATAGATAGATAATGATGTAAATGTTTTAGGTAAAAAATGCGAAGATGGGAATCTATTTTTAAAAGATTCTTAAATCTTTTAACAAGAAGTGTGAAAAATCTTGAATGCTTCTTCATATTGCTCATTAAGACAGCAAGTACAACCAAGTGTTCTCCACTGTATAGAAAGTAGAGTTTGAGGTTCTTTATTATGACCTGCAAGTCTTTTGTGAGTGAGATATACCCTCCTTGCTGAAGGATAGTTGGTATATTCATCAGTGACAGGGACCTGGATTTCTCTAATGATGTTGGTAGCACTGATTTGGGCCCTCAGTGTGAAAATTAACTGGAACTTTTACTCACCATCTTGAGCTGAATAAATGACAGCAGTGAGACTGAATGGTCCATCCCCTTTGTTGTTAAAAGCTTTCACTTTTACTTGATACTGAGTCGAAGGTGGCATCGATTCATCTTTGTGGACGTACCGTCCAATTTCAGGATTAGTAACTGTAACTCTTCTCCATTCTTTCTCACCAAATGGCTTGAAAGCCACTATGTAACCAAAGTTATTGCCATAGTGGTATTCTCTTGACAAAGGCTAAAGAGGCAAAAGATAAAACATTGATTATTGTAGACAATCAAATAGATAGATCTCTAAAGAAAAACAAATAATACAGAAAGCATCAGAAAGTGTGCTGTAAAAAAAAAAAACAAAAAACAAAAACCTAAAGTTATATTTTCTTCTGTTTTACTTCTACGGTTTACTCGCATCCCCTTTAAAACTGTGCCACCTTCATTATCCAGGTCTGTAGTGGTAGTACATTTGCTATTAGTACATATGTGGATGAGCACAGTACTCATCCACATATGTAGTAGTACATTTGCTACTAGTACATATGTGGATGAGTACAGTACATTTGCTACTAGTACATATGTGGATGAGTACAGTACTCATCCATACTCACTATAAGACACATAAAGTTATTGCCTACAGAAAGAAACCAAGAACAGTTATGTACTAAACCATCATCAGCTGTAGCTAGGAAAAAAAGACTTTCTTAAGGAGTAAGTGAGAGAAGATATGAAACACAGACACAGTATGCAAGAATCTGGGTCCACCTGCACATGTAGAGATACCTGCGCAAGACAGAGAAAGAAAATTCAAGTGGCTGGTCTAAATTATATTCATTAACCTAAAGTTGGTCATCTAGGCCACCTGCGCAGTTGATGAAGAGAGACGAGTAAAGGAATGATTAATCCTACCTCTTTTTAGTGATGATGGAGGGGGTACAGTTAGCTGGTTTAGACTACCTATCTAACTTCTAATTGGTAAAAGTTTAAGTAAAAATGACTTCCACTTTCAGCATGACCATTAAAGGTATCTATCCAAAGATATTTCCTGAAACTACAGTTGATTTCCTATATGTAGAAATACTGGAAAATACAAAATTACAGAAGACCATCTGCTATAAAACAAAACTCTTTCACTTACCAAAGCTCTACATTCAGTGATTCTTCATCAGTCCGTGCAGCCTTAACCAAAACTACCAGATAGTGTGGCCAAAATCATGCACCTGAAAGCTGACTGAAAGTATCCTTTCAAAACAGACCTCCTGCATTATGTTTTCCCATCCTGTAAACCTCATAGAGATGAAATAGCTTATCTTAAGGCAAAGATCCTGGAACAGTATAACAGATACTAACTCTTGTCCTTAAGCTGTTCGGTTACTTGTGTAGCACTTCAGATAAAATTCGAGAAACCTGTCATGCCAAAAGTGAGATGGATATTTGCTGTCTAGTTGTGATGCCAAGCACATGTCATCTAAGTTTAGATTCACAGACAACCCTGCAATTCAAAAGGTAGAAGATTTCATATATTGGGTCACCTTTGATAACTGGTCTTCCAAAATTATCATTGTGTGCAGCCGCCTAAATTCAAACAGAATCCTATCCAAAGTAAGCAGTCTGGATAAATGGCCCTAGAATGATTTTCAGCCAGAGAAAACTTTAGAAAGCCAGGACTGACACTTTAAAATTATGTTCTAGAAAGTCTTGAAAATTTGAATGAGTCAAACGACTTCACATAATAAGGCATAAGTAGCTGAAGAGTTTGAAGTATTCACTAAAAACTTTGAAAAATGAAATAGAAAAGGGAAAGGCAAACAGGGAAAAAATGAGGAATGGACATGCCACTCCTAGCTCTTTCTTGGTTCTTCTTCCCAAACAAGTCTTAGAAGAACTTTGATTGCATCTCTGGCTGTCTCATTCAACTTGGGCTTATGAGTCATAGCAAAAACTGAAAGGGGGTTGGCAGCAACATGTGAATCTACCATACATTTTGTTCTTTTCTTAATTAAGGACTACTTTAAGTAGTATATGCAAATGTTAGCACATTTTGGGGAATCAATATACAGCTTTATCTTAGCCTTACAGACAGATTGGTGTCTATCTATCCTGTGTCAGACAGGCTCTGTAAATCTAATGCCTCCATTCAAAACACTTGCTAGGCATAGTAGTAGAAGATTTTTGGAAAGTAAATATTTGAAGCCATGCTTAAATTGTCTAGTTAAATGAGTTACTCATTATAGAACACATGTAAAATCATGACATTAGGTAAGAGAAATAATTGGAATATAAATCTACTTGGGCATATAGGAAGGACTAAAATGATCTTGTACTTCTTGCATTAGTCACTCTCCTCCTGGTTATAATTTTTGTTGTTTTTTTTTCATTTTGTCACAGACAATTTTTCACTGTACTCACAATGCCAGGAGTCTTTACCCAAAATGCAGTAATTCAGACACATCTACTTCTTGACCTATTGTTAGTGGAACTGAGAAATAAACTTTTCAATATATTTTAACAGCAATATAGATTTTACTTTTCCAGAAAACTTGAATTAACTTAGAAATCTTTCTCAGCTGAACTTAGCTAAGAAAAGGTTTTAGAAAACATCTTAATTTTTTGAATATTTTATTCAGTTATTTTGGTGTTCTATATTTTATCTCTGTCTTTTTTCCCTTTCTTTATTTTGCTTAATACGTAATCAATACAGAAAAATGAACGGCTTGGAAAAAAGAACAAAGATATCATTGTGTGGATATCAGTAAATGGCTAAATTGTGGCATGAGGCAAGATTGTTTTTGTGTTACTGGTCACACTAGCATAAAATAAAACATAAAATATAGAAGAATTTCCTTAAAAATCCAGTTATTAATTATGACGGGCTGGTTTACAGAATGGTGATATCGTCTTTGTTTCATCACAGAATCACAGAACTGTAGGGTTTGGAAGGGACCTTGAAAGATCATCAGGTCCAACCCCCCTGCCAAAGCAGGTTCCCTAGAGCAGGCTGCCCAGGTAGGCGTCCAGATGGGCCTTGAATATCTCCAGAGAAGGAGACTCCAAAACCTCCCTGGGCAGCCTGTTCCAGTGCTCCGTCGCACTCACCATGAAGAAGTTCTTTCGCATGTTGGTGAGGAACTTCCTGTGCTCCCTTTTTTGACCATTGCACCTTTTCCTATCCCCACAAACCACTGAAAATAGGTTGGCCAAAAAAAGCTTATACATCTGTACACAGCACATCAAAATTACAACTAAGATGTTATACTTTTAATTGTTTGAGAATCGGCACGCTATTCAAACTGCAACTTAAAAAAAAGGCTCAGAGAGATATCTGTAGAATTTTCAAATGCAGTTAGTTACATCAATGCATTATCATAGCCAGTACTTCTTGTGTTTCAGTCTCTTCAAAACATATTCAGAGAGCGTTTTAGGCCATGTTTTAGAAATGTCCAATACATAAACATCTAAAATATCATACTCCACATTTCTTTTAATGTATTTTTATGAGAAAAGTCTGAAAATCCACAGAGTGTATACAAATCCTGCTCTCACAGGAGCCAACGACAAACCTTCTGTGGGTCTCAGGAGCAGCAAGATCAGAGCCAAGAAGGTATATGCTTCATTCCATCTCAGTGCGTTACTTACCATCCACGTTATTGTCAGCTCTCGATTGCTTCCACCCCCTCCTCCAACATCAGAAGGAGCCACATTAGGAGCTAGAAAAATAGAAGAGACAAGAACAATGAATACAGAGTATGCAGTCATTAAAAACTAAAACAAACAAATAAACAAAAAAACCACCAACAGTATTATTTACTTCTCTTTTATCAGCAAAGCCAATGAGCACACATGGCCCACACAATTAAAATAATGATAGTCTGTAACAACTGTGAGTCTGCAGTCTTGCCAAGACTAATGTATAGCTACTGCTACAGGAAACATACCAGTTCTAACCGTAGTTAGCAATCATTCTTCTTTCTAACCATACTCTCTATAAATATTTAATTTAATATTTAGAAATGCAACACTCCTTGTAGGCCTTAAGAGAAACACAGTGTTTTGTTCTTGTGTTTCTTCAGATGCTGATATTCCAAGGGCTCAAGCACTCAGGGCATGAACATGTATTTACCCTAACAGACTGTGATTAGTTCCATCTGTTTCAATGGATTTACCCACAATGTGTAATGTTAAACCCACGGTTACGTTTTTGAAGCATTGTTATCCCACTCCTATTCTGGTTTAGATGAGTGGCAAGTGTCTTCTTGATTGGCATGGGTAGATACTCAGAATTGAAGCTGGCCTAGTACTTCAGTCATTTACTAATTAATTGCATTTCACACTGATGTTCTGTGGGACGCAACAACCTGTTGATCTCTCATTGATGCACACCTGAGTGGTAAGGTAAGATACTCTCGAGAGCCCCATTACAAGTCATTCCTATATTTTCATTTCTGTAAGACTCTGTTACTACCTAAACTCTCTTAACTACAGTAAGCAGCTGAAAACTAAATTTTCTCTTTGGAAAAGATATTCCTCCAAAATTAGTCTCTAAAATGATACATAAAAAAAAAAAAATTGTCAAGAACCTTCTAATTAATTAAAGACTTTTTTTTTTCCACTAAATGTGATGATTGCTATCCTCTTTGCTGTGTGTGTATTTATTTGGTATCTCTGAATACTAAGGACACACACGGTACCACTGCAAACTCAGGAAATAATGTTTAATCCTATTTATTGTACATTAAAGATGCCTTTGGTGATCATGCATTAGCTACATGTTCTAATGACATGAACATGTTCTTTGTGTTAAAACGTTCTTACATGGTCAGGCATTTTTCCTACTAATCAACAAAAGTCACAAGATCATAGAGTTATAGAATACCCTGAGGACCCACAAGGAAGGGACCTACAAGGATGCTCTCCAGCTATTTAAGTGAGATGTTTGCTGAGGCCTTCTATTTGGGTCAGTCAGGAAGAAACAGGAAAGCAGAAAAGAATTAATGTTTTTATAAAGGAAAAAAAAAAAAGTAAAACAAATTTGAAAATGGAATGGTTTTGCATTTGGTGCATGGTTTATATTATTTTTTTCTGGCCTTCCAGAAAACAAATCAGTGGAGAATGAGGCCAAATATACATATTACGATAATTGAAAGGGAAGCTTTTCTTGGAATTATTAACTTATAACCTGACCTTGTTATTACTGAAATACACAGCAGTCGCACTGTCTATTACAAGCATGTAGCTCTGTAGCTAAGTTAGAAACAGAGGTTTGCTAGAATGCTTAGGTAGTCAAAGAACATACACAGGCTGCCAGAGGAGAGGAAAAAATCACCTTACAAATCACCTTTTTCAGGAGAGTTTCCCTCAATCTCTCTCCATTAAAACCAGGTTTCTCCCTTCATTAATACCAGGTTATGAATTCAGACAGCAACACTTAGAAAATTACTATAATGCATCCAGAAGCTAAAATACATAAAAGCAGCCTTTGATCAATTGAATTTCAAGAAGTCTGTGAAATAATGTGTGTTATTGACTGAACAAGTAGATTTATTAGGAAAAAAAAAATCTTTTTTTTTTTCCTATTTTTTTTTCCCATAGGACATATTCTTGTCATGCTAACAAAGAATGCTAGTGAAATTAAAGTTCTACAAGAAGGGAGGCTTCAGAACTGAAAAAGACATTGATAACATTAGAGTTTAGCAGACACCATTGGTCGGTCACATAGTACAGCAGAGACACAGCATTGTTTGTTGCTGTTTAACACAGAACAAATGTTAAAAATAACTGCAATGTATGGAAATGGATTGTTGTTTACACAATAAAATATTTAACTTCTTCAGGTTTACGTGAAAATGCAAAGTACTGGTTCTGTAGCACCCTGGAAGTTGATACAGCAACCTGAATGCTACTGTTGGTGCTTATAACAAATTCCAGCTCCTGGCAGGAAATGCTCTTGGGCTCAGAAGTTTATCTGCAAACTCTTACAGATTTTTACTCTGTTTTGGCATTGCAAGAAGTCCTGTCTGATGCTTAGGAAGCTTATGCTAACATTTTGCTTCATTTCACCAAAAGTGTCTATCACAGTCTGCCAGAGCTGACAATGGTGCTGTGCACTGGGAATGAGACAGCAGACTAAACAGACTACATCTTGCAGAGGCATTGCAACCTGCTACAAAAGTGGCAGATATGCCATTTTGGGGGTGTGTGGAAGGAGGCTAAAACTAACTCCATGAATGTGGCACTGCAAACTTCAGGACACTACTGTGCTCACTACCTGTGAGCACTACTTCCGAGCCTCCCACCTCCCCACAACCTTTCTGTCTCCTTTCTGACATTTCAGAAATGTCTGTTGTGCATCCAGCACCCCAAGGAGCACACCCAGATTTCTCATTTAGATGCCTGGGCCATGTTCAAGTACAGCTGTTGAGTCAGAAAACATGCGAAGTCAATTTTATAGACAGTAATTTAATTTTAATTTAAGTGTTAAAGTTCTGTGGATTTTCTTTCCCTGTCTAGATTAATTTAACAAATCTGTATTTCCTTCCTCCCTAAGGAACACATTTTTTAATGGACCAGATGCGGATCTTTATTAACAAATGCTTTGATATTTGCAATGCAAATATATTTTGTTTTGAAAACGCTACCTAATCAAAGCAATGACCTAGCAGGTATAATTGCAAAATTTCATTTTTTTCACTTTCATTTTGCATTTTGAGTTTACAACCTCAAGCTATGGGACAACTGTTTTTTAAAAACTATAAATATATCAAGGCTGCACATGGGTGCTAATATGCATTGAGAAGGATATACTGGTACACAGGCTTTGTTGGATACAATCTTGTAGCAGTGATACATTACTTCCTAGAGCACTGCTGTTATCTCCATTGTACAGTCCAAACAGAACGTATTATCTTGAATAATTACATCTAATTCTTTATTCTTAAGAATCCATTTTAAAAGGACCTGCCCAAGACTGAAGGATATTCTTGAATATGCTCAGAGATTTTAACACTAAGCAATTAGACTGATAAGGGCATGTGTTATGCCAGATAATGTCACACCTCTCATGTGGAATAAGAGGACACAAGACCAAACCTTCCGTCACAGAAAAATAGTGTTATACTGTAAGACACACATCTTGTCATGTATCTTTTAGTTATAATATAAACCAAATAGCAAAAGGACATTTTCCTTGTCAGAAACATGCATCTTTCTTTCTTTTTTTCTTTTTTTTCCTAAGCCCTGAATCCCATTGCAAACAAGGCAAGTGCATGCATTTATGTACACCAGCTCAAGGATAGAGGTGGGGTACCTCTAAAAGATACAGTATGACTGTTTCAACAATGGAGACAGATTTTCTGTTTTTATCAGGATGTTTATTTCCTGTCTGATGTAATGCTAGGATATCTAGAAAGTCTGGTGTTTCCTCACTAAAATCTACAGTAGCTGGTGACTAAAAATATATTCTGGATTTGCATTTTATGATTTTTTTTTTATTTAAAGCAAATAAAATTACAAAATTGACAGGAAAATGTGAAAATAAAAAGCACACCAAAAAAATGACATTTTCTGTTTACGTACGAGCGCCTTCAGTTCTAATTCTCTGTGATGGCATACTAGGTTCTCCTATTCCCAAAGTGTTTGTTGCTATTATTCGGAACTCATATTCCATCCACGGAATTAAATCAATCACTCTGGCAGACTCCATATTTCCTTCAATATCTGATGGCTCTAAAAGAAATGAGAAATTGCTTTAGAAAACAGCATTTTTACAATGAGGTCAGTTATCAATGAAGTTTTTAAATCCACAAACTGCCACTATTCTGCAACCACACGCATCCAGCTGAAGGAATGCTATACATGAGGGATACCACATTTTATGAGTACTCCTGGCAATGACTGGGAACTTGGAAAATATGACACTATCTTGGATAAACTCTTACAGACTTGTAAGTTTTAACTGGGTGTGAACTAGCAAAAGAAGTGCATTTAATGATGAAGGCATCCTTATTAATTACATGCTGCTGTTGTAGAATTTCATTTTTCCTACATAAAAACTCAAGGAGAAATCGCATAAGAAAAGGAGTAATGCATAAGAAAATAAAAAATCATGAAATAGATAACGGCTGCACAGGAGTAAATATAGGGACTGATCAACTGATAGAGTGGTTTATAAAAATGTGGTCATATTTTGATGTACCTTACTAGTGAGTGTGTTACAACCTGCTATCTAGTTCTAATTTAACAAGGATAAGTGTTCTTATAATTCCTGTGAAAAAGATGTACTGTTGTCATAAGGATGAACTTCTTTACCATACATGAGAGGCATAACTCATGACTCTTTTTGTCTATAATTCACAGACAGTAGTGGTTGTTTCTGTAGCTGTCTGCAGCTACAGAAAGAGGATTTTCATTTCTTGTGCAGGCCAAGAACTTTGTCAAACTGGAGTCTTGGGGTCAGAGGGAGATGAGAAATAACATATTCTGCACTGAAAAGGTGGCTGATTGGGAATTACAATATGAGCACAATGGCTGCAAAAAAACAGGAATAGCAATGTTACACAACCTATTTACACGTATTTCCATACTGTGAAGTAGAACATACTTCTTTCATAAAACACACTTGGTATTATGCAACCTGAGATGAATTATTTGGCTTGGGAAGGATGGTAGTAGTAGTAATAATAACAATATTTTCAAAGTGCAATGCCAAAGTACATTTTTTTGTTGTTGTTTCACACATTGAAAATTACCAACATTAAATGACAGCCTAAATACTGATGAGAGATCAATTTGGACCGATCATTGTGGTTTTTTTTCATACAAAAATGAACACTGAGTCAAACTGGGAGGAGCCCAGAAATTAAGCAATGCACTGGCTTGCAGTGGTTCCAGTGATGGTTACTATGGTGATTTCAGCTATTTTTTGAAGGCATCTATAGAACAAAATTAGTCAGTGTTGTTCAAATGAAAAAGCAATGATTTTGAAAACACTGGAATAGTTCATTTCAACTTTTCAGAAAGGAAACATTTCTATCTTTCATGCTAGCTTCCTAAAAAATAAATTTAAGAACGTAGGTTCCTCCCTGTCCAAAGATGTGAATCCCATTCAACATGCTACAGGATAACATTCTGACTGTATGTCTCAGTGACTATCTCATTAATTACACAAAGCAGAAGAACTTCAGAGATGCAGAGACATGCATCCTGTCATGCCTGTAACACTGCAAATAAGGAATATTCCTGAGAAGTGAATTTTTTGAGCAGAAGTGTCTGCTCTGAACCAGAGTGAAGATCTGAATCCTGCACTTGTATCTCCTACACAAATGTTTCTAGTTCCAGTAACACGTAGCACAATAGGTGGCAATATCAGAGCTGTCACCCCCTCTTCATATTTTTTTCTTATATCTTCCTATAACCTAGCCACTCCCCAAGAGCATATTCTTTATTAAAAAAAAAAAAAATCAACAGAAAATAAAATATAATTTATCCTGAAAAAAGGGAGGCTGATCCAAATGGATCCTCCCTCCTGCAAACAGTCACTTGAATAAATAACCAATTACTTGAACGACTCTAATTTTTACATTATTTATTGTAAAAGTTCAAAGAAATCTATTCTACATAAATTATTAAACAAGATACCAGAGATAGAAAGGGACTGGAGGACCTCCTAGTTTAATTTACCAAACTACTTTACCATAAGCCATATACTAGTGCTGGCTGTTGGAGGTAATTATATACAACGAAACTACATATACTACATATTCTAGGAGAGAAATGTGATTTAAGGCAGTAGCTCTATTATTAACAGAGATTTTGAGGTTAATATGTCAATGTCTATTTCTTAGACATATACCTCTGCAGTTTCAAAGGACTACTTAATTAAAAGAAAATAGCTGAAACCATTAATTTTCTTAATATTAAGAAATCCTGAGTGTGTGATGCCCTAATTTCACAGGAAAGAACTGAAGTTATAATTTTCCAGTGTCATAATGAATTGTATTGATAAATACACTCCATATAGCTATTAGCAATGCTATCCATCATAAAGCATTCAAAGATACTGGTGTTATTAAAATATTTTCACAATTTATGTATTTTGTTAAATCTTGTAAATAAATACTATATATGTCAGCACATCCTATGTTCAGGTAGGTGTCTCCTCAACTACAATTATGTGGCACACTGATGACATCCAGTGGTTAGAAGGATAATCTTAGCTGTGTTTTCTCTAGGGGTGCCAGTTTTAATGCAAATGGTAAGTAGTCTGTTCACAGAAAAAGTAGACAATTTCAGCCAACTTTCTGCATAACAAATACAGAACTTAAGACATACTTTTTTCATCCAAAGTAACCTGCAAATATATATATTTTTAAATTCCAGTAGCTGATGTGGAATATTACAAGCAACAAGAGATTAATATATATATATATATAAAAAAAAATATAAATATATAAAAAAAATTAAAAAAATAGAATAAAAATGTTGACAACACACTGATAGGACTACCTGCTCCCAAACTCTGTAGCAGACATTAATAGCATCCCCATTTTCCTTCTACAGTGGCTGTTTTCTGATTAACAATCAAACATTTAATAATCTATTGGCTTTATTATTTCTGGCATTACTCTTACCTGTTTTGGCATCTTTCCACTCTTCAGACAGAAAAGTTTTTGACTGGATAGTGTATTTAGAAATAGGGCTATGATTGTCTGTTCCACGACTCCACGTAAGTGCTACAGCAGTGTCTCTAATTTCTTCTACTCTTATACCTCCGGGAGGGCCTGGAGGACCTGAGGAAAAATTCAATTCACAGATTAAATATACTAAAAAAGGAAAGTTTATTAATTTTCCTGTTTGCATTTATCAGGTATGAGGCTTTTGAGCCTCACTTTCTATGTAAGAACAGATGGAAAATGTGTTTATACATACTTTATTATTGTATAGAGTGATTCAGAGGATAACTGTTCTTGCATCAGAAAACTATCAAATGAAACTTCCATGAGTCCTGCCTAACTAGTAATACTGAGAACAGAATTTCTTAAGTGAAAAAGGGATACTTTATAACTGTTGCTGCTCTTTTTTGAACGATGAACTCAGAAAAAAAAATAAAACCTTCCTTTCTAAATACCACCTAATGATAACCTTTTGGAAACCTTAATCTATACTTCTGCTTGTTCAGTTTTGGCCTGAACTGTAATTTATATGGAAAATCTTGAGACTTATACTGGAGAGAAATCATACCTTGAAAAAACATTTCTATAAACCTCTTCACATTTCTCTTGGACCCTCATCTTACCCCACACTGGATAAACCCACCATGAGATTTGAACTTCCTATGAACCGATATAAACTGAGTAAAAGAAAAAGTAGTCACTGTCTCTCTAAAGGCCTACTAAAGTCTGCCCATAACAAGAACCTCAAAATCTATGCCAAAATGTGGAATCCATTCCACCCAGTGACCCAAAAGCAGTCTTCTGAATTATAAGGGTGAAATCAAACAAACCCTGTATACCAGAATCAATCTACAAAGATCACCAACAAAGAACAGAAGCTGTCAAAGAAAATATTTTTCACAAAACTGTCTCTTCCAGCCTTGATTATCACAAAGTGTCTATAAAATATTTTCAAAGAATAATTTCTTTTTCTTCAAAAGGCTGATACCTGCATTATATTCTAATGAATATAAAATTTCATGAACTAAATATATATGTTTGTTTTATGGCATATTGCTATCTTCCCAACACCCAGCAAAAACCTTCTAGGTAAAAGCTACTTGTCTTAAACCAGTTTACAGTCTCATCCTTACACTCTTCAAGTATCAAATACCATTTCTGCTCATAACAACTCATTAAAATAGCCATGTTAAAATAACAGCAATTATTCTCAATCCATATTTGCTTTTTCATTCGAGAGAAGAGAGTGGTGCAGGCATACACATCTGTGAGTGTTGAAATCTTGATCTGTAAAAGATGCCACAACATTCAGTAAGCTGTGCTAAGAAGAAACAACATCCAAACTTACAGTAATTCTCTAACTCAAAGCTTAACACCTACTTACAAACTAGCCTATAGATATTTTCAGATTATTCTTTTCACATTGACTGTTCTGGTTCTGTTATTATCCATCTGTTTTATATGATACACAGTTATGTGATATGCATTACCAATCGTGTCAAAACAGAGACAATGAATGAGAACTATTGTGAAGTAGTTTCTGATTCCACTTTCAGAGATAACAACATGCCAACATGACTCAGGTAATTACTCAACAATCTGACTGAACAAGTCTCAGAGCACATTAAAAAAGAACAACAACCAAACAAGAAATAACAGGATACATTTATCTGCAGCATGTACAGGGAAACCACAGAAAACCAAAACAAAAACAACTCAACAATAAGAATGGAATGAGATTCCTACACCACGTATAAATACATGTGCCAAACGTATCTTCGGGTCTTGGGTTCTTTACTTTCTCCATAAAACTGAAGAAAAAGGAATCAAATGAAATGAACTGAAACAAATAAGAGTACGGAAACGCTCATCAGTACCAGGTCTTTCTTTCCTGCCTTCTTTGAGAGAGATCTCCTATAGCTTCTCACCCCACTATGAAAGTTTCCGTAAATAGCATGTGTCAAGAAACACCAAAGACCTTCAGGAAAGTGCAACCCCCCCAGGGTAGTCTGTGCCTTCAACAACAGGGAACAGTCCTGTAGGGTTAGAATATAGTGGGCAGAGCTGGGTGCTGGTAAGGGAGTCCTGGACACCACAGGCATTCAGGTGACAAGCTATAGCATACATCCAAGAGTGCATAGGTCTGAACTCCGCCCAGACTCCAGAGACAGAGCTGGAACAGGCACATCTGTAATACAGCTCAGGCCAGGACTGAAAGCCAAGGGCTGAGCTTAAATAGGGCTTGTGGGCCCTCCATGGTGGGTGTCCTAGATGAGGGTGATCACAGCTGTTAAGGCCTGTTGGTGTACTCAGGGGACTGACAGCTTGGTTTTCTGTGCACTACTACCATTATCAATTCTCCTGAACACACGAATTTTAACACTCTAATGTCAAAAAGGACAATCCATATGAACCGTTATAGTGTCCTGTTGATGGAGAAAATATCTTCACGCATCTGCATGAACAGTGTCTATCCTTGAGGTGCTCTGGAACCTAACTCTGTGTTTCCAGACTTTGCTGTTGCCTCTTACCATCAACACAGTGAAATTACAATGTCACTTGTGTCATATTTCATCAGATAGGGGTATTTAACCCTGAGCCTGTAAAATACTGAGTCTTCCTCTGACAAAAATAGTAGCAAGAAGCTCTCAACACTAAGTAGGATTGTGTTCATAATATTAAAACCTGAAAGTTGAGCATAAAACAAATGCTGATTTCTTCAACCACATATGCTAAGAGTTATGATTCTATTTATAATTACTGGGTTAAAAGGATTATCAGAAGGTTGATAAGGCAGCTGATCTCTCTTTTTGTTTTGTAAAAGGATTTGCTTACATACTACTACGGCACATGAACAAACCCTTCTCTTTTTCTTCACAGTTTTCTGCAATTTATTCTGCAATTTCACCACATATCACATTTGCTTTGACATTTCACCCCAAACTGATGACATTTCACTGTCTGTTAACACCCAGTGAAAAATAAATCAGAAATATTGAAGTGCACAACATCTACAGATGGCAAAAACTCAACAAGCTATACTCCAGTTACTATCCAGATGTATAGTACAACTGGAATGGGGTCAAAACACGATAGCTGTGCAGACCCAAGTACAAGTTATATCTGATTTGAATTGTCAGCATTACAGAGCATTAGCACTTTAGAAGATGTATCTGGAGGCACAAAATGGAGTAAAAAGCCCAAAGAACATGAATTAACTCATGCTCCTGAAACCATGCATGGAAACATATTTTGTAGGGTATGTACCATATGAGCACGTACAGTATTTTGAGACTGCAGTAACTCTTACAGATAGAAGTAACTCTTACAGATAGAAGAATAAGTTAACAATGGAGTGATAACCTTGACTTCAAATCTCCATTTTTCTGTCATTTGAAAACCAGAAATCCTTTTAATGTAGGCTTAGTGTTACACACAATAATGTAATCAAAAAAGCATTATGCAAAAACAGAAATGGCTTCTCAAAACAATATAAATATTATAAATTAAGTATATTGAAATGATACAATCTACTTTGCTATTTAATAATAAACACCAAATTAAAGTATCTAAAAATTACTTAAACAGAAGAAAAGTATACGTAATAAAAAAATTTTATTGATTTCCAGGAAAACACACATTGAGTTAGATATTTAAATGTCTGGAAAAGAACAAGTACCCTGAGCAGTACTTTAAGGACTTCACATTCTGCTTATCTAGATGAAAAACAGAAACATTTCTCTTTTACCTGGAGAACCTTACCTCTTACAACAAGGTCAGCTGAAGCTGAAGAATTGTCAACAATTGTCTGTGCCGTGCACGTGTATCTTCCTGCATGCCGCAGCTGAACGTTTTTAATAAGAAGTTCACCATTGGATTTAATCTGTTAAAAAACAGTACTTAATGAAGCTGGTAAACATCCCTGTATAACTAAGTGATACCTATGATACCTATCTACACATGCCTCCCAACCATTATACAGTGGTTGCTATTTCCAAGAAATGAGTGCTTACTTCACAATCAGATCACTCTCAAAGATATATTTGATTTATATGACAGCTGTAGAAAGTGTCCTGTGTTTCTTGAAGAGCTGCTGATCTTTACTACATATGAAAAAACAAATGTCTTTCTTAAGAGATCTGTTCAGTAGGCGTTTCTTCAGAAGCCGACATTGCCTATTTTCTACTATTTTAAGACCACATCTGAATATTAGATTTAGTCAGGCCTATTTTTTTCATAAACAGCAATCAGACGATTCCTCTATACCATTACATGCTATTTATGCACGTTTGTATGATAACAGTGTCATGGAGACCTACTAACAGAGCCACCAATGCTGTGTGGCTCTTCTTTTACAAACCTAAAACAGCACAAATGTTTTTACCATAGAGAGGTTACAAGCAGAGCCCAGATACAGTTCTTACTACATTATGGCTCAGCCTAGCCATCCCTGAGTGGCCAGCTGCCATCCTAGCCTGACCTTGGCCTGGCCTTCTCTCTATGGACCTGCCCTGGTCCTGGGCTGTGCATAGTGCTGGCTGCTGCCACTGGACCTGCCCCACCTGGGGAAAACAAGGGCCAGCCATGCTGTCCCCCCTTGCCTCAGCCTCCACAGCTCCATCGCAAAGGGTTTCAGGGAAGCAAATTACCATTCAATGAGGCTCACAGACTCCTCCTTCTTTTCTTCCTCCTTTTCCTTCTCATCATCACAGATCCTAATCCTTCCCCAAGACTTTTCACCAGTGCGAGACTGCAATGTCTAACTTCAGACTCATGAATTCCATCTCACAGGCCATCCACTTTAAATTGACAAGCAATAGGCTAACACAAGGATCTGGAAATCTCCAGCAGTGATAACAAAAGAGCTGACTCCACTTTAGACTTCTCAAATTCCTACAGGAGAGCTGTTCCATTATGAAATGCCATTTCTGCTGCAGAAATACCTGTGTATGCTGTTTAATTGCTGGCATGCTTCCCATGCACAATTTTGGACCATGCCAAAAGGAACCCCAGCCAACAAGTAGGCACCTAGCACACAAGAGATCACACACACAAGAGATCTCTGGAAACATGGTTTGCTCCACACTGGTTTGGGAAAGTAGAAAGTTTGGCTAATTTGATCTTCCTGTACCTGCTGACCTCAGAGCCAGATAAAAGGCACTGGTCTAACTCCCTTTTCCATTGACTTCCCCAGAATATCTGCCGGCAGCCACTGCTGCCAGGTGTATTTGCACCATACTCAATATACATACTACACTTGCTTCACTGTCACATTGTTGGATGTCTTCCATCTTTTACCTATTCAGTGTTATTTCTATTTACTTGAATGAAAATCAAGTAGGAACATTAAAATAACAAAATAAAATAAAATAAAATAAAATAAAATAAAATAAATAAAAACCCAACAACAACTCAGATTTCTTCACATAATGCTTTGGAACTCTTACTCTTTTGAATTCCCTTTGGAAAACCTTTAGCCCAGGTAGCTAGACATATCAAGAAAAAGCTGACTCTGTTTTTAACTTGCCTAATAAAAGACATTTGTTGGGTTTTGTTCTGATTTTTTGGGTTGGTTGTTTTTTTGGTGTGTTGAAGGTGTTTCCACCTAGCAAATTAACAGAGGAAGTACTTCTCCATTGTCAAAGATTTAAAATCTGTTGGTTCTAATCAGAATATAGCAAAGAGTTTATAATGTCTAAGTATTTCTGTATGACGTTTTAAAATTTCAGTCAATTTCTAGCAGGCTTTTAATATGTAATATATAAAGAGAATAAAACATGATTTTACAGATATACAGAATATGGCATTTAAAATGGAAACGATAAAAATAACTAACTTAGAGGGACATTTTACACTAGGTGTCAGCATTACCTGTATTCACATAAATATAGTGATGGGATTCAGCATTATATAATGAACACTGCAGTACAAAAGGAATTCCTCAACCACAGGAGTCTAATGCAAAGATGAAGTCCTTAGTAATACAGAATCGTAGAATCATTCAGGTTGGAAAAAACCTCTAAGATCATCTAGTCCAACCTTTAACCTAGTACTAAAGTCCATCACTAAACCATGCTACTAAGTTCTAAGTCTACGTGTTTCTTGAAGACCTCCGGGATGGTGACTCAGTCTCTTCCCTGGGCAGCCTGTTCCAATGCTGCACAACTCTTTCAGCAAAGAAAGTTCTCCTAATATCCAACCTAAACTTCCCCTGGCGCAACTTTAGCCCATTTCCCCTCATCACTTGGTGCTTGGGAGAAGAGACCGATCCTCTCTTCGCTATGGCCTCCTCTAAGGTAATTGTAAAGTACGATAAGGTCTCCCTTGAGCCTTCTCTTCTCCAAGCTAAACAGCCCCAGTTCCCTCAGCCGCTCCTCATAAAACTTATTTTCTAGACCCTTCACCAGCTTTGTTGCCGTTCTCTGGACACGCTCCAGCACCTCGATGTCCTTCTTGTACTGAGGGGCCCAGAACTGAAAACATTATTCGAGGTGCAGCCTCACCAGAGCTGAGGTCCTGCCTTTGATAAACCCACGCTGACTGGGCCTGATCACCAGGTTGCCCCGTAGGTGCTGTGTGATGGCACTCAACCTAATCTTCTCCATGAGCTTCCCCAGCACTAAGGTCAGACTGACAGGCCTAGAGGCCTTAATTGTTTTATTACCACGTTATGTGATTCAAGAGATGATCTATGTAGTCTTTGCAAAATTTCTCCAGTTCTCTTAGAAGCTTATGTAATACTTCATTACCTTGTGGCCTTTGGACAACCCATAATGACTACTGTCATCTTGTGTTTTGGAAAAAGTCCTTCAACTTGGGTGAAACTCTGACAAACCTACAAATTACACTTTCTGAAGAAAATCTCTAGGGTGCAAAAGAGCTAATCTTTATGATGTCTGAATGGCTATATTCGGGGAAAATATCTAGCCATATTTTCAGATGGCTATAAGGTTCACTATCTTCAGCTACCTGTGCTTGAACAGATATGCAAAAAGAATAAAATATTTTTGTCTTATGACATTTCTCTGAACCCACTGGGTAACTAGATGGACACCTGTAAAACAAGGAGCAGAACAGAGAACACTCTACATATCACAGCTACTCTGAAAGAAAAACACATTTTATGTTAAGAAATACATTTATATATATATTTTAAAATAATCAATTTGAAATATTCTGCTTATTCTGTACTTTATCCTTATCCCCCCTTAAAAAAAAAAAAAAAAAAGATTACTAAGCTAAATCACATGGTTATACATGTGGTAATCTTTAAGGTATTTCAGAAAAGAAAAAAAAATTCTCTCCGAAATATATCTGACTGTTTTCATGAAGGTCAAAATGTTACAAAAGATTAACAGATGGATTTATATCACACTAAACTGGAAGGGGCAACATTCGGATTTTGTAACTCAACTCCAGACTGCTCAGAAATCTCATTTTGTTATAAAAAACAAACCCTGCAATCCTGAAACCTTCACAGGCAGCAACAAAAAGTATTCAGATGCAAAATGGTACGTAAGAAAGAAATTGCTAAATATTTAGGCATAAGAAATGGTGTTATCATCACTGGATGGTTCTAGGGAACAACAAAGATCTTCAGTACAATCTAAAATATGATGGGCTGTCATTAGTGTCCCTGTATTTCGACATTTTGAATAAATGACATAAACTTATGTCACCCAGTTTTTGTTTCCTGTCTGAAAATGAGAAGGGAAAAAAAAAAAAAAAGTAGAGGTTAAATATTTTCCAAATGTTCTGAAAGTAGAATGCCAGTTCAGTTCATATTTAGGGAGATTAAAATAGTCAGATAAAACTATCCTTTTCCTTTCCAAACTTTAGTGAGGATTTTGGATGCCAGTTTAAAATTCTGATCACTTAAAATTCCAGCAAAAAATTAAATCAGTTAACACCATTTTTTTTTTTTGGTCTAACATAAGAATTCACATCTTTAAGAAATTATTGAGGTAAACCATTGCAACTGATAAAAACTAGAATTGAAAACATATGAAAGGGAATGCTTAATTCTGGCTAGCAATACTTCTTGATTGCCATGTAGGGTCAAATAGAAATACAGGTTACACTGTCCCTGCTAAGTTCCAGGTCGCACAAGAGTTCTTAGCAGTGATTAAACAGATCAACTGGATCACTGAACAATCAGGTATATGAATGCTTAGTTTCTTTGTTTATCATAGAATCATAGAATGGCTTGGGTTGGAAGGCACCTTAAAGATCATCTAGCTCCACCCCCACGCCCCCCCCCCCCCCCCAGGTTATTTTTGCTCATTTTGTTTTTAGATATTATTAAACTATGCCCATGTTAAGATATACATACATATGTACATACATATTTGCATCTTCCACACATAACTAATATGACAGGTTTTAACTAATATGTCATAACTAATATGACAATTTTCCAAAGTGCATGTAGGATCCAGACAAGAGGTGAGTCTGGAATGATGGCATTTCTGTATGGGTGCCCCCCTAGTTAATTCATGAGAATTCCAGGGGTATTGCTTTCAAGGACAGCAGCCTTTGAAAATCTATGGGGATTACTGCATAAACGAATGTTGGCTGGCTGCCTGACTAACCACAGGTAAGCCTTTTTTGTCTACAGTGGGCTACGCAATGCTGTCAACAGCTTTCAGGAAGAAAAATCACTGGGCATGTCAGTACCGCAGTGGGAGTAGAGAAGGGCAGCCACCTGTTCTTCTGACCTTCAAAAATTACAACAAAGAAGTTGCAGAATTTCAAAACCTTTGAGTTTCTGTGTGTGTGTGTTTTTAATTGTTATTGTTTTTAATGAAAGAGATAAATGGCCCTCTATTTTAGTACTCTATATAAACCTGTAGCATATTAACACTAAATATCATCCTAGAGAGGACCGTACTGCCTGTGAATCTCTGACTATTGCTTGCACTTTGATCTGCAAAGAAACACATGCAGTTTGTCCATACCAATAAGGTTCACAAAAACTGCATTTATTAAGAATTCTCATAATCATATTATTACTTCATACAAATGATTACAAATTCTTAAGTCTTAGTACTCCCCAATTCTTACGTTAACAATTAAATTAACATACTGTATTGTATTTATTAATGATGTACCCATATACTCACTCTAATAATAATTTCCCCTATGGGAACTTGGTTTTAAAATCTAAGTGACAGAAAACGTGGAAAAACATAACGTAATTAAAAATTCATCAACCCATAGATATGGTATCGTACCATGTTGGTTCAGAAGCTCTCCTGTATCACATCGTTGTACGGTTCGTGATAAAGCTTTCCGTGCCTCAGAAGAAGCCCAAGTTCTTGGTGGTAAAAGAAGAGCTTACAAAGCACATAAGGAGCATGGGCATCAGCAGATTCTGTCCACAAATTAGATATGAATGCACTGTATGTTTTCATTTCAAAAACCTCAGCTTGGCTAAGTTAAAAAATGCCTTCCTTAATACAGGAAAAAATGAATCACAGACTGGAAATTGTGACAGCAGTATTCAAGGATGTTCCAAGTGTATCTGTGGTTCACCACTCAGATATTTACCAAGTTTCAAGCAAAGACTTTCATCATACAAACCCTATATTTATGCTTTAATAGTGATGTCAAAAATAGCACTGTATGCTCTATTTCTGAGATTCACTGTTCCCTTCTGACAATCACCTTTGCCAGTGCACAAAACTACTAAATGCCATCAGAATGTGACTCTACATGATGGAAAATCATTTACAAGTGCCTAGACTTTTGTTTGAAAGGAGTATCACTTCCGTTACAACCTCAGCAACAATGAAGGACCTTATGTTACTATGAAGCTAACGAGCCCTTTGTAATAACAAAACTACATAAAATCTGATAAGCAGAGATTTTTAAGCCAGGTTTACAAACACAAACCTTCACATGCGTTTTAATGCACAGTGGAGGTATGATGATAAAACAATCATTAAGAAGTAATTTGGAAGAGGTGGGATTCTTGGAGATGAGATCAGCTTTTTTCCAAAGCTAGTGATAACTTAAACATATTTTAAATACCTGTAACTATGAACTTTAAATGAGTTCACCTGAATTATTTTGTTCCTGTACAGAAAATCCAACAGCTGGTGATGAATGTTAATGTAAATGTGATTGTAGCTACTTCCTTGATATTGAGATCAGAGGTGACATAGGGACAACAACATCAATGCAGTTCTAGTGTCTCAATTCCGTTCACAGAAGAGCTTATCTCACTTTGCTTTATAAGCTACAGCTGGCATAAAAGTTACAGGTAAATAAAAAACCCAGCAGGATAATGATGACACGGCCATTCCCACTAAAGAATCTCTTCCTTCAGTGAACTATATTTATATGTAAAGGAAGTACTGTGCTAATTCTACCCCTGAAATGTGGACTGGAAAATACTTCCAACAAATACATTATTCTTCCCCATTCAGCATACCACTGCAACTGCCTCAGGATACTATGCTTTGTACCAGCACCCTTGTGGTAATATGCCCTGTTATTTTACTTCTAAGAGGAAAAAGAAAAGACTAGATATTTGTTCACTTGTACTCATGGCTCACAGCCTTATGGTTGATGATGAAAATTCAGAATAAACTGCCAACTATATTTCTACGTGCAGTGCTGAACCCATGTGGCTTTTTCAGGTCCTGTTTAGCTACATAGGGATGATACATGGATTTTGGCAGTTTGTGAAGACTCACAAGCACATAAGGTTACAGGTCAACTGATTTTGCAGTGTATTATTATTATTATTATTTTTAGTTCTAGAACAGAAGTTGGCGTATCTTGATCCCTTTAAATAGACTATATTTCTTTGTGCTGGAAATAGCACTGCAGATTAATAATAGGTTTCCTCAATGCCTTCAGTCAGAGCTAACTGCTTTCTGGCTTCACCCTCAGCTCTATGTCTTCTGCTTTCCTTCTCCTCCTTGCTTTTAACCACTGACTCCATCCATCTCATTCCATGCTTGCTACATTACTATTAAGTCTCTTTCCCCAAACCTAGCCAAAATATGTAACTTCAAACTCACTCATGTCTAAAGTCTCTCCCTAATGCATTAGGGCACTGAAAGCAATGTATTGAGACAGTGCCTTCGGAGAGTCCTGTGTCTCTTTCAGAAAAAGTAGAAGCTCAAATGATTTGGTTGGCCATGCTTCATGAACAATCATCTATCCCCTCAATATATTCAATAAACTGTATTGAACGAGCTCGCTGTGCCTCTGACTCCCAGGTTTTGTTCGAGTCCACACCAAGCTGCTGCTTCCTCATCAGTGGGTTACTGAGCTTCCCTATCTAAATATTTTCCTCTAATTCTTCAGTTCTGCTGATGAACTTTCTATTGATTTCCTGTCATTTAGCTGTACCTAGACTCAACACTCTGCAAGGAAGATTACCTTGGGAAGCAGTGAGGAAAAATTAAAACAAACATCTTTGTATCTTTTCTGCTGCAGAAGACTGTGGAGTGTACAAGAGAGATTTATACAGTAAAACTGTCTGTTCTGTAATCTGTTAAAGCAGGAACATACAGCAATATATTTTTGTCTACCACATCCAAACAAGGAATCATCATTGTTTTCAAACTATGACTTACAAAACCCAAGCAGGTATTAAGCTATACTCCTCCAATGGGATTTTATAGTCCAACTTACACTCTGTGGTTTACAAAAACATCTGTTTTGGAGAACTTTCCTTTTTGGCAAATGCTGTCTCCAATCTAGAACTCATCTCACCTATTTCAGACATCTATAGTGCGGATTTTGGTATCTGAACTAAACACTTTTTGCAGCCAAAGCAAAGAAACATGCCCTTCCACCTGTGATTTACTTTAATGAAAAGTAGCTGTCTGGCCACGCATCTTCAGAGCATTATGAATGTGGTCCTTGAAGACTGCAAAGTTTTCTGCACTTTGGAGAGGGGTAAGGTAAGATGAATAGTATTTGAATATAGAACTAAAAAACAAAACAAAAAAAAAAGGCTTTTGAAAATGCAGTGACGTCCAGTCCACACTGTTGCACAATTATGCACAGACAGCTTGGATTCAGAAGCGACTTCAAAGCCAAATAGAGCCTGAGCAACAAGTCCTGCAAGTTCTGTGCCAAACTTGTTTTGTCACCTTTGTGTCATGTCTCTGTGAACACTGGAGAGCACAATGCAAAGGCCTGACTTCAGAATCAGCATGGATTCAGTACATCTTAATTCCTGCTTAGTAGCACTCATGACAATGGGGTGTGTCAGCACCATCTCAAACAGTGCTCCTCATTCTGTGAGAGCTTCTTACTTGGTTGCAATGCTACACAATGTCCAGAATGTGTAATGACACCTTTCTTGGCCTGGGAACAGCCTAGCAAAAATTCTGTAAAATAAATTACTGGGAAGGGAAGGGAAGGGAAGGGAAGGGAAGGGAAGGGAAGGGAAGGGAAGGGAAGGGAAGGGAAGGGAAGGGAAGGGAAGGGAAGGGAAGGGAAGGGAAGGGAAGGGAAGGGAAGGGAAGGGAAGGGAAGGGAAGGGAAGGGAAGGGAAGGGAAGGGAAGGGAAGGGAAGGGAAGGGAAGGGAAGGGAAGGGAAGGGAAGGGAAGGGAAGGGAAGGGAAGGGAAGGGAAGGGAAGGGAAGGGAAGGGAAGGGAAGGGAAGGGAAGGGAAGGGACAAATTTCTGACTGGAACAAGTCAAATTATGGAGTTACTCTTCCTGACTATCTATACAAATTAACTAGTGTGTTCAAAATATACATTAAAAATAGAATTATACACCTTCACTTTCACATATAAAAGAGAATGTTTTGTAGTAACAAAATTTATTTGGGTAGTGTATGTTATTTAAAATATGAATTAAAAGTAAGCCTTTCAGTCTTTAAATATACATGACAAAGTCGAGATCCATAAATAACAAATGACCAAACATCAGATGTTTCCCAGTTACTTGAAGTGCTATATCTGCACAGGATTTGAAAGGAAATGTTAATGTCTAGTTTCTCAATTAAATAACAACCATACATAAAGTCAAAAGCAAGCAATTTAATAGTAAGATTTTGTAGACTCCATTTAACACTTTGAAAGTTAACCAAATAGTATGTATATTTTTCATTCTAAATATCACTGTCATACTTGGTCATGTGAAATCAAAACAGCACTGACAAATGTTGTTTTGATAAATGAGTTTTAGTACTAATGTAATGCAAATTAGTTTTGCCTTTAGCAAATGATGAAGTTACCAATGCTTCCATTTAAAGAAAAAGAGACTTATGCAGGTATTTACATGAATTTCATTAGCATTCAATTATATGTATGTGACAACAATATTAATATTATGTTCAGAATTGAAATATTGTGGCTGTATCAAGTTTCCGCATGTTGATCTGCATTGTCAACACAAATTAATAGTGATATTATCAGAAAGATAGAGTAGGATCCTTCAACAACAGGAAATGATAGCAGAGGGCATGCATCATATGGCCAGTAATTGCAATATTCATGATGGAATATTTTTTCTTTTATGTTTGTGAAGAGTTCTGTGGCAGTATGGGAGTTAGGGCTGCTGCTGTCTAATGCACACTCAACAGCTCATGCCTTTGCATCCGAGAAAGCCTGAGCAAACCTGCCACCCAGTGACTTCAGATGAGAATTGCGAAAGAGATGTAAGCGGTAGGCAGGAGAAAATCCCTTTACTCATATTAGAAGGAGGGGGGGTGGTGGTGAGGGGGTGGAACACCTTTATGTAAGAAAATGATAACAAATGAAACAAATGTTGAAAGTACATATTCCTTTCAGTTACGTCCTATATAAACATTTATATTTAATCCCTTACATTTTTAAAAAATATCCTATATTAAGTGCTGAATCCTGAAATAACTACAAATCTCAGCTACAGACTTGGAATGCAATCCTACTGCCCCCTCTGTCCTGACTGATGAAGAACGAGTTGCTTGTGGAAGAACAACAGAAATTATCTGCACTTACTTTGCATTTGAAAGCAAAAATAAGGCTCAGAAATACAAACCAACAAGCTTCCCCAGCTTCAATTATTTATACCTGTATTGACTGAGTGCAAAAGGAACATAAACTAAGAAGCATCCCTCAGGAAGACAGAGTTACACTCTGACAAATAAATTAATTGATGTTTGGTTCTAAGCTACTTAACTTTAACAGTCTAAATGAATTAATAGTTAGTCACACCTCAGCTACTTCTGCATACTATGGAGTAAGCATCTCTATAATCTATTGAAAGAGCCAAGTTACATCTAGCACAAGATTCAACACCTACATGAAGTGAAACACCTCTCTCTCTCTGTCTGCAGACTGTAGAAACAAGACAGGTCAATTTGGTTTTTAAAATATTGTGGAGTCAGGAAGAATTTGGGATCGGGAGACCCAGGACCACCAGCTATCTCTGAAAGATGAAGCAGGTGGCTAGAAACCTTAATACTAAGTCAAACTTCAGAGAGAATTATGCCCTACACACTTGCTGAAGCCCATACTTGCCCCTAAACTCATTCTCTAGAAGTGTTTTGGTAGAAAGTGTCCTAAAATTGTGATTAAATTTCAGAATAAAATTCCTATATATATATATATATATTTCCTTCTATTTTCCTTATTAAAAGGAAAACTCAGAGGTGTATATCAATGATATAAGAACTTTTCTTCAACACATGACAAACGGAGAAAGTTCAGGCTTTACATCACAAAGTCCTCTGGTAAAGGCAGTTTCACCTTTCTTCTGCACCAAAATCATTGTTTCATCTACTCTTTTAGTCAGATTTGCTGTTTAGCGTAACACAACTTCTTTGTATGACTTCTGTCAAGTGGTTAAAAACAAGCAACTAAAAAAGAATGGACAAAATTAGGAATGGTTCTTTCTACAAGGATTCCTTTTACACAGAATACATTCAATAGAAGCTTTACTCTTTAAGCTCTTATTTTGACCAACATGCAGACTCATTCTGGCCTTTATCTGGGGAAAAATTAATGCTATTTGGAGGTGATTCAAGCTTCTCCAAGGTACTGCTATGTAGTGATCAGTACCTATGTGGAAATAAAGACATCAAAAGTGTGGCCTAACAGTCACATGCAGGAATTTTTTTGGATGATGCTGGAGTATTAGTGTAAATCTACATAGTTTGTAGATATAAACATGACATAAACAGAACATCAAATAACACTTTTCTAATTCCTTAGTACTCTGCTACTGAGTTTGGACATAGACTTTCGGGAGCTTTATTTCAGAAAGAGATTTATGTCTTTGGGTTTCAATGTTTTCCAGCTGACCTTCGTATAGTTCTACTGTCTTTTTGGACAAAGACTCGTTCTCTCACCTAAAGAGAGCATGGTGACTTCTTAGGGATAATTACAACTCAGCAAATGAGCAGGCTAAGGCAGTTCTGGGCCTCTGAAGGACTGGTTTGTTCCAAAGCAGACTAAAATAGCTATGCTTGAAATATCTTCTCACTTGGAGATAAACAGATATTTAAAAAATAGCAACAGAAAAAAATAATCTCTCGATCAATGGAAAATTAAATAACGTTGCTGGTTTAGGACAAAGACTCTGTAGGAGCTACTGTTAGAAGGCAGATAAGTTTGAAGACAGAGCTGAAACTGACTACAGGCCCTGGAGTTCTTGACCTCACAGGCACTGTTAGCAACCTTTTCTCTCCACACACAAGTTTCTCTTGGGAGCATGAAAAGAATCTCTATCTAAATTTGAGTATTTTTCACAGAATCACAGAATCACAGAATCGTCTAGGTTGGAAGAGACCTCCAAGATCATCTAGTCCAACCTCTGCCCTAACACTAACAAGTCCTCCACTAAGCCATATCACTAAGGGCTACATCTAAACGTCTTTTAAAGACCTCCAGGGACGGTGACTCAACCACCTCCCTGGGCAGCCCCTTCCAATGCCTAACAACCCTTTCGGTAAAGAAGTTCCTCCTAATATCCAACCTAAACCTCCCCTGGCGCAACTTTAGCCCATTCCCCCTCGTCCTGTCACCAGGCACGTGGGAGAATAGACCAACCCCCACCTCTCTACAGCCTCCTTTCAGGTATCTATAGAGAGCGATGAGGTCTCCCCTGAGCCTCCTCTTCTCAAGGCTAAACAACCCCAGCTCCCTCAGCCGCTCCTCGTAAGACTTCTTATTCTCCAGACCCCTCACCAGCTTCGTTGCCCTTCTCTGGACTCGCTCGAGCACCTCCATGTCCTTCTTGTAGCGAGGGGCCCAAAACTGGACACAGTACTCGAGGTGCGGCCTCACCAGAGCTGAGTACAGGGGGATAATCACCTCCTTAGACCTGCTGGCCACACTGCTTCTTATGCAGGCCAGGATGCTGTTGGCCTTCTTGGCCACCTGAGCACACTGCTGGCTCATATTCAGCCGACTATCAACCAGTACTCCCAGGTCCTTCTCCGCCAGGCAGCTTTCCAGCCACTCATCTCCCAGCCTGTAGCGCTGCTTGGGGTTGTTATGCCCCAGATGCAGGACCCGGCACTTGGCCTTGTTGAACTTCATGCAGTTGACCTCAGCCCATCGGTCCAGCCTATCCAGATCCTCCTGCAGAGCCTTCCTTCCCTCGAGCAGATCGACACACGCACCTAACTTGGTGTCATCTGCAAACTTACTGAGGGTGCACTCGATCCCCTCATCCAGGTCATCGATAAAGATATTAAAGAGGACCGGCCCCAGCACTGAGCCCTGGGGGACTCCACTAGTAACCGGCCTCCAACTGGATTTGGCTCCATTCACCACAAAATTCACCCCATTTTTATATCATTTAAACTCAGAACAACAGAATAAATATATAAACACTCTGAGGTTGTAGTTGAATATTACATAAATTATCAGTAGACACAGGCAGAAAGGATTTCTGCTTAAGGTATTCATTTTGAATAAGCCTGACAGAAGACTGTAAAGAGATAACCATACACTCAAACACAAAAGGTCTATAATTCCTCTTTCTATGTGCCAAAATAAGTGTCTTTGTATTAACTTGTTTAGACTTCACACAAACTCTTCTTGCTCAGTGTTTACAGACTGTTTGACTCCTACCCACCATCTGGCCCAGCCTTGTGCCAAATTCCAGAAATGCTGATGAGAAAAACATGGGCAAGTTAAAGTGAATGTATATGCATGCTTTCCCAAGATAATCTGCACCCTGTTTACTATCAAGCTACCTACTTACCAGTTGTATTCACTCTTCATCAGAGTGGGATTTAACTGAAATATCAAAATACTTACGTCAATTTAGATATCTGAATTCAGGTATCTACCTGCAAGTGTCTACATGTCTGTAAGGTGTCTACAGTAATTTTATGTTATGTTCTTAGCCTACTGTATTTATACAGACTTGAACCAACACAACAGAAAAAGTAAAACAGAAAGGACAATTTGTGATAAAGAAAACTAGTATTTCACATATTAAATAAGGATCTATAGCATCTTACCATAACATTCCTTTCATAATGTTCATGCTCTTTCTCAAAATCTATTACAAAGCCATTTAGAGACCAAATAAATGTCAGGTCTAATGTGGGATCATGGGATGCAATGCATTGCATGGTAGCATTCTCTCCAACGGTGACATCAACATTCAGCGGCGCTAAAGTAATCCTTGTAGCTTCTGTGAAATTAACAGCAAACATGGAAAATTCCAATAAGAGTTTATGCAAATATAAGCTCAGTTCTGTAACTGTTTGATTATACATGAAACCACTCCCTCAACTCTAGTTTACATGTTATTCATGCAGCTACATTTGAAAGAACCAAATTAAACAGAACAAAGGAAAACAACTACAACTGAAATGCCTAACTTGTATTTAGCTGTCCTTTGAAAATGATTATGGTTCAGTCTCTGAATCATATTACTAACTATGCAAAGCTATTTTTATTCTTTTACTATATCTCAGGTAGAGAGAAGACATGTTAAGAATCTTATGTGACCTGTGTTGTATTTCTTTTTTTAATTATAGTATTTATTATGTTTAAAAACCTGTCTCTTTCACAAACAGAAAGTTCTACTCAGTTGTCAGGCTGAGTCAAATTTCCATTACAGCATTGCAGGAACCGAGATCTTAATTTCTCTGCTGAGAAACAATATAAGGGATGTATAACAAACTATACAAATAACTACACATGGAAAGAAAATGAATACAAGAAAAGGAAGAAAGCTGTACACCCCTCAGCAATGTCTCTTATCATTACAGAAACAAAAAAAAAAAAGGCAGAGAGTTCAATGCTTGCTAGAGATCTTGGTACATGCATCAAATTTATGGCAAATTAGTGACACGATCCTGGAAGAAACTCACTGGATACTTGTGATACTTGTTCCTTTTCTCTCAGATACAATCATGAAACAAAAAGCCACTGAATATTTGCTCCTCACACCACGGCATATAATAACTTCCCACAACTATGAGAGTGGGTGCCAAAACCTGGAAGATGATAGTCAGAAGAGCTACTGCCACCAGTTAAGATCCAGGTTTCAGTGTGCTCCAAAGCACACACTACACCGTATTATAAATGTAACTGCAAAGTATCTTCAATAAACCTAACATTTCTTGTCACTCTGACTTGGAGAGAAACCTTTAGCCAGGTCCTACTCTAGTAATCCAAAAAGTGCCTAATCCCGAGACTATGAGTATGGCACAACTACTCAGTATCTCAGATTGGAGTATCTCAGTGCTTGGAGCAACCTGTTAACATCTGATCTCTAAAACCCTTGCTATAGACACGTTTTAGGATAACTGATGCACTCTAATACTATGCTTCTATATTCAGTGTTTGGTTCTACTATCAGTGAGTTAATAAATGTTTACATAAAGAACTACCAGTCTAGGAAGTTGCTGAAACAGTGGTCCAGAAGCACTGAAAAAATAGCATGTGGGAAAGGCCATCAGACTTTACAGTGCCTATCAACTTCAGTTTAACTTTTAAATTTCTTGTAGTCACAAACAATGTCTGAAAAGTTTTATGAGCCACACAAAGTGCTTAGAAATGCCATTTTCAAAGCATTCTTAGTCAACACTTATAACTATCTGCAATGTGAAAATAATTTTGAAATATATCATCTGAACATTCTGTTTCTGCTGTGATGTAAGGGAGGCATCTTAGTCCTTTGGTATCCCTTTTTAGACGAATCAGAGCAGAATACTCCAAAATTTAGAACTTTTTTATACCTAGTTTATATAGTTCATAAAGCTATGGTTTAATTGTTTCACTGTGCAGATCTACTATGCAAATGTTCATCTTGATTTTAGAAGGTATGACTGGACTATAAAGGGGCTGGATATTTATTTATATAACCTTTCAAGATAATTAAATGGCTGAGGGTAATACTAGGACATGTAAAACTGCAGAAGATGATAAAGAGTAACTGCAAACATTGAAAAGATCTAATTAGTCAAAATAAAGACTTACAATAGCATAGAATCACAGAAGCACAGGTTGGAAAAGACTTCAAAGTTCATCATGTCCAACAGTTAACCTAGCACTGCCAAGTCCACCACTAACCCATGTCCCTAAGCACCGCATTTACACATCCTTTGAATGCCTCCAGGGATGGTGACTCAATCACTTCCCTGGGCAGACTGTTCCAATGCTCCACAACGCTTTCAGTGAAGAATTTTTTCCTAATATGAAACCTAAACCTCCCCTAGCACAACTTGAGGCCGTTTCCCCTTGTCTTATCACTTGGTGCTTGGGAGAAGAGCCCAATCCCCACCTTGCTATAGCCTCCTGTAAGGTAATTGTAGAAACCGATAAGGTCTCCCCTGAGCCTCCTTTCCTCTGTGCTAAACAACCCCAGTTCCCTCAGCCACTCCTTAAAAGACCGGTGTTCCAGACCCTTCAGCAGGTTCACTGCTCTTCTTTGGACACACTCCAAGGCCTCGATGTCCTTCTTGTAGTGAGGGGCCCAAAACTGAACACGGTACTCAAGGTGTGGCCTCACCAGAGCCGAGTACAGAGGGACAATCACTTCCCTAATCCTGCTGGCCACACTTTCTGACACAAGCCAGGATGCTGTTGGCCTTCTTGGCCATCTGAGCACACTGCTGGCTCATATTCAACCAAAACCCCTGGATTCCTTTCCACCGGGCAGCTTTTCAGCCACCCATCCCTCAGCCTGTAGCATTGCATGGGGTTGTTGTGCCTCAAGTGCAAGACCCAGCACTTTGTCTTGTTGAACCTCATACAGTTGGCCTCAGCCCATCAGTCCAGCCTATCAAGATCCCTCTGCAGAGCCTTCCTACCATAGAGCAGATCAACAATCACACCTAACTTGGTGTCATCTGAGAACTTACTGAGGGTGCACTTGCATCCAGATCATTGATAAAGATATTGAAGAGAACTGGCAGCAATACTGGGGGGACACCACTGGTGACCAGCCTCCAACTGGATCTAACTTCCTCTTAGTACAATAAATCATCTATAAAAATGCTTTTGATGATACAGATCTGATGATACAGATTAATTCTTACATTAGTATATCAATGATGTGTTATTGAGCTGCCACATCCAGCATGACTTCTGGAACAGACATTAAAAAGTGTATTTAATAAATGACTCTTCTACAATCAGTAAGACTTTGTAGACATAACTGTTCATGAACGTCATCTTTCCTGTCTTAATTCTACAGCTATTTATTACTTGACATCAGATTTAAAAAACACAGTTATGGATATTCAATCAGTATTCAGTCAGTAAATACTAATATCTTTAAGGGAAAGGAATTTAGTAGTTCAACTATATGGCTATATACTCCTATCTCACAATTTTAATGCATGTTTATTTAACTGCAATGCTTTCTCAGTCTTGTTTACCTCACCAGAGGAAAAAAAAATTTAAAAAAATAAATTAAAGATGGTCAATAGGAGTCCCATTTCTCTCTTCCAGCCATGATCCTAGATTTGTGCTTGAGCTAAGCTACCAAGTTGAATGAGGGCATCAGAATGTGTCAATTTAACAGACTAGATTTAATAAGCCCTGAAAATTGAGGTGCAATTTCTGACATGGTGCACATGTAACCAGTTTCTACTGTGCAATACATTTTAAAAGTGCAATTCATTTTTAAAAGAGCAACTAAATTAGAAAGAAAACATATAAAGTGGCTTGCAAAAGTACTGCAATGCTGGGACAAAAAATAGTGATTTTTAATTGTGGGATACTACCTGAAGCAAACTAATGCAATTTAGAGGTTTACCTGTCATTTCTAGAACACCAGTGCTATTAGCTTTTCCTCGGTTATTTTCTGCAAAACAGGTGTAGCGACCTTCATCCAGCTTTGTGATATTGATAATCTCCAGGCTCCCATCATCCCAGATTCGTATGCTATTGAAAGTGCAAAAATTACAGCAAGGGAAATAAAACATTTAGATCAGAAAGAAATAATTTCAGTTGGAACTGTTAGTGTTAAAAGACACCACACTCATCTCTTGGAAGCTCATCTCTAACTGCTACATTTATAAACACCCCTATAACCCAAAAATATTTAAATAGATTGTGGCATGATTAGATGCCTCACATTGCTGGAGCAAGAGAGTGTACTTCTATTTACTAGAAATCATTTAAATATTTTTCTAAAAGTTTTGTAATACAATTCAATTCTGAAATGTGAACAACAAACAGACTGGCTAAAGTTGCACGCCCTGCTAGCTCTATGGATCCACACTGCTAGTAACATTTTGGCATATCATTTTCCCGAAACTACACATTCTCCTGCCCATGAACTCTTCAAAAATGAGGACTAGCCTGCACGATAAATACAAACATAAGACAGCAATTTTAAGATTCATAGTGTCCACTAACAGTCAATACTAACCGGCTCCCATTTACAAGCAATTCAGTTCCTTTGCTCCAGGAGAATTTTGGCTTAGGAGCAGCTTTAGGTTTGCATTCAATGATAACACGCCCCCCTTTAGCTGCTAGGATTTTCTTCTTCATAGGGTTCAGTTCAAAAGTAGGAGGTGAAGCTGAAAGCAAAAATTAACACGAGTACTGCTGTTAGTGCCTTTTCTGAAGAACACAATTTGTTTGCAACATTAAAAAATATATATAATCAAAAATATTGAATTGTATATAAATGTCCATTATTCGGACCAGTGAGAAAAATATTAATGATACAAAGATGTGGTGAGAAGCAGATGGTGATCTAAAAGAAACAGCGAAGATCACTGTGTAGTTACATACTGTGTTATAGCAGAAGTTTCTTTTTGTTCACTTCTAAACCTCCATCTAAGTTTAATCTAAGAAGATCAAAGCCCACTGAAATCAATAGAAAGTTACTCCTTTTCAAAGGCCTTTTGATCAGTCCTAGTAAAATTTAGATTCCAAGAGCCCAACTTCTGTAAGAAGTTGCTCAGTCAATTATACTTTCAAATTGTATGTTGTTTTACTTTTCAGTGGCTTTAAACTCTTATCTAGCAACTTTCAGTTGTTCCCTTCTCTCTCTTTCTAGTTTTCTGTTTGGCCAGCTATCTTTAAGTGCTCCCTGAGATGTACAACTGTAATTAGAGATGACTGTAGCAAGCATCACACTTATGTACCTTAGGTCAGACTTTTGCTTACTATTTTTTTCTTTATTTATAACTAAATATGAGAAAAAAATACTTTTAATTACTTTGTATTTCAGTGTACCATCACTATTAACCATGCCAGCAAATATGTGCACAGCTTGGGGAAATATGGCTTTTAGTTAATTATAGAAGTACAGAGAAGTCTGCTTAAACATCTACATCTTACCAACAATGATGTTTGAAAACGCTCAATGCAAAAAGTGCTCATTTCTGGGTAATCCAGGCTGGCAGTGAGTAAATGGCTATGGAGAAATAGTAAAGGATGAAGTATTGTGCAATGGGTTGGGGAAGTCAAATATTGCTCTTGGGAAAGTCTGGATGTGAGTTTGAGATGGAAAGAACACAGGGTAACTACTCCAAGGAAATCTCCTATGGAAGCCATGTCAAATAGCCAGTGCATCTGCACTAATGTCATCAGTGTAAAGGTCAGAAATTATTTTAAGCCTGTGCACTCTGGATCTGAAAGTCTAGCTTCCTATTAAAGGATGATGCTTTGGAAAATACAATGGGTTAATAACTATATCTACCCATCAAATGGGACAGCTATGTCACACACAAATATTGAAACTGATCTTAATGAGCTATAGAAGGCAAAAGCAAACGGAAGAGTGAAGAGAAAGATTTTCAAAGGCCAGGTGCCTGACAACACAGCTTCTAAAAAAGCGAATTTTGCCCAACAGAGGAGTGTAGGTGAGCAAAAAAAGAAAACACTTCTCAACATGTTTTGCAAGCTTAACAGGGTAGTCAGCAACTCTATGCACTTCATATAATTTCTGCACTATCATTTCCTCTGTGTGATAATAGCAGCAAGCAAATATCAGAAAAAATACAGTAATAACAATTTCCATAAATTAGTATCTTGATTGCTCGTGTTGTCAAAACCTTACTAGAGAGCTCAAATAAACCCCATCTCACCTAGATTCAGTGAGTGTTCTTTCCCCTCATGCTCACAGAAATTTGTTACCAAGCAATTCCTGCAAATAAGACTCGAATCTCAAGTAGTATATACAGCAAATAATCTCACTGACCCACAATCTTCAGTTCAGCATTTGCATAAATAATTCCATGTGTGTTTTCTGCTATACACTGATACATGCCAGCATCTTCAAAGGTCAGACTTTGAATTCTTAGTTCACCTTTCCGGAACTAAAACACAATCAATAAAAAAACAAGATATTCATATAGACAACATATACTGATGAATTCATGCCCATTCCCATTTCTTCACTTTTTTTTCAGTGCCTGTGTTCAGAAGAGAGTCCCTCACATAACATTAAGGTACTGATGAGATTTTCTTTTTGTCCCTGCTACATTTCCATCTTTATGGCAATGTACATTCACCTTCTTAATTCTAAAGAAAGAAAGAATCAGTGTCAATATTTTCCTGGAAAAATCACAGCTGAGTGGCACTAGACAGACACATCTATTCTTCAGTCCATTGTTACCATACCAGCTCAAGCACTACTGATACAGAAAAAATAAACTAGAAATTAAATGTTTTATGCACATAAGTCTTTTTTCATTGTGCCCAGTGTTCAGAATGTTATTCTGTATGTATATTTTTTTTACAACAGTAAGAGGTCAAAGCAAGTCCGAATTAGATATGACTTTTTCCAAACATTCTTCTGGGAGATAGTATAAACCATTCTATGTTACTCTTTATATATATACATACATATATATGTATATATATATATATATAAAATCTGTAAACCAAAATAAAGTACTTGATCTATTTCTAAAAAAAAAAAAAAAAAGTGTATAAAAAAGCTCAAAAGGAGGTGGGATATTTTGTAAATTATAAATAGATGTCAATTGTTTTTTGAAAGACCATGTTAAAAATTCTTCTTGTGAAAATTCTTTTGAAATGCTTTAAATTTGTATATGAGTCACTTGGAGTGTGTGGAGCATTGGAAAGTTAAAGGAATAACATTTATCTGAAAAAATAATAGATTAAAAGACTCATATTTCTTGTATAGTTTTATTTAAATACATATAGATCAGATTTTTTACAAGGAATTTGTTTTGTACTAAATGAAATACCTAATTAAAAATATATGATTCAGAAACAAGCTATATTCTCAATGTAATTTAAATATTTTTGCTATTTTCCATTTGGAAATCATAACATTAACATACAGCATAGTCTGGTGGTGTCTTACTGGAGAATTACACAGTGCTTTGTGCAATCCAGTATATAGATTTTGTCAGTGAAACCCAAATGTAGTGGGGACTGTCAAGTAATTTACTTGTTCAATTACTTGTTTGTAATAACTACAGAAGCTTAGTTTTTCTTCTGGTTTAAGCCATTTCCATATGGCAGATGGTGATGTCCCTATTCTTCCTCCAACCTCCTATTTTTTTCTTACAATACACAGCCAAAGAAACTCTGCCTCATTGTATTCTTTTGTTTGCATACCAAGACCAGTGTCACCACAGCTCAACAGATGCAGTCTTCTACTGTGTTCTCTAGCAGCTCATCACACAGTACCAGCAAGGGATATTAAATGCACGTTGAAATGCCTGGGCTGAAAATCTACTTTGTTAAAAAAAAAATCCAGAGCAATAAACTTAAATTATCAAACGGTACTCGTTTACACTTCACATCACCTAAAAAAATGGAATTTTGCAATGTTCTGTGACTAGAAAAAATGTGAAAAAGTACATGATATAGGAACATCACTGATCGTTGTAAAATGATTCTATCTCCTTGTCTGCGCTGACTCCATTCCATTTTACATTTTTTAAAGATGCATTTAGGTTTAATGTGGTAAAAAGGATTATTTTTAGAGAGAAGCTGATGATTTTTCATCACCTTTTCATCTAGGCCTTCATCTAGAGAGAAGAAAATAGCATTTACTTATAAAGGACCAGAGAAAAAAGGAAAATCCACCCCCCAAATATGTGGTCAAAAGACAAGGTCAGAATTCAGAGCTGAATACTAAATAGTGAGAAAAAATGCATTTCAAAACTGACGAGAAGATGGACACAAAACTTTCAAAAATAGATTTTAATCCTTAATGCATGTGGAAGCAGAAGAAATTTGTATCATTATAATTCAATTTCTTTTACTTCTTAATAATGCATGCTTCAAAAAATCATTTCCATCAGCTAGCCTATCAATCCTGCATTACCTATGGCAGTATACTTACCGAGGCACCGTTCTTCAACCATCTAATTGTTGGAATAGGCTTGCCTGTAGCTACACAAGGCCAGTAGAGGTCACTGCCTATATCCTTCTCTGTGTCATTGATATGTTCTACCCACTCTGGAGAGGCTGAAGAATAAATAAAACACAAAAACAAAACAAAATATGATGCCTTGTAAATATATCAGATCTGTACTTAACTAGCATTATGATCTATTAATTCCACTGTTTTTCCCATGATACTTAACAGGCATAATTATAACTTAGCAGTGCATCAATATACCAGCAAAAGAAAGAATTAAGTGAAGGTGTTTCTCTTTTACCACATAGAGCCAAAATAACTACAACTCATTTTTTAATGAGCATAAAATATGAAATTGTAATAATGGTTCACAAATGTCCAAGAGATATAAGACGTTACCGGTTACAGTGACCTGTGGATTATACAACATGTAAATTATTCAGTAATGTCATATAAATGGTAGTTAAATGACATGAAATTGAGCAAAGACAGTTAGATACTGAAAGGTTTTCTAAGAAATATTCTCTTGGCTCAGAAAATATACTTAATAATATGGAAAACGTCCCATTATTTTTGCTCTTGCTAAGCAAATGAATTAATTTATCAACTTAAAACAAGCAGTAACAATCTTCCTATGCCAATTTTGATTTATCCCAATGAAGTTCAAGTGCTTAACTGAGGATCTTAACTCAGATGATGTTCTTTATTGCCTGTGAAATGAGACAGAATTCTTCTGAAGTGAATTCAGATGTTATACAGAATTTTTTCATGCCACAAATTGTGGTGTAAGTCTCAGTCAAGGAGTCTGGATACTTGAGATGTTTCCACTATAGTTGTAAGATAAATTTTTTGGTCCCTCCTTTAACCAAATGCATGAGAGGAGGGGACATAGGAGAAACAAAGAATTGACTGTAGCTAATATGAGACAGAGCTAAGATAGATAGAAAAGACAAAATGCAGAAACAAGAAAGCATAACAAACCTAATGGTCTATTTTTCTTCCTGGCAGTTCTTTCACTTCAATTACTCTAAATCTATTAATTAATTCCCATTACGCATAATTATATCAATACAAACACACATTGCTGTCAAGGTGTACATGCAGCTACCATAACCAGGCAAACCAAGCAGTTGTTCAATTAATACATGAATGTTACGCTTGACATTCAATCCACGGGCTTTGACTTTGTTTTATTAACTCAAATAGCAGTGGGTCAGGATGATGTAATGAGTCAGCACTGATATCAAGTGTGAAAACACGGATACTTCCAAAATAATTAAAAGCAACATAGATCATGAAGAATAAATTTTTTCTACCTACCTTGCACATAAACTCTTGCTTGATGTTTATCTTTTCCTTTATAGTTTTCAGCCTCACACTCATAAAGTCCTTCATCTTCATACTGAATATTAAAGATCTTAAGAACTGCACCAGACATGCTTATCTCAGCAGTGGCTGGCATAGGTTCAAGGTATTTACTCCATCTGAGTTCAGGAACCGGACTTGAAAAGGTACAGTAAAGTACAAATCAGCATGTTCTAGAAGTGGCTGTTAAATTGCAGACTACAAAAAAGTATTTGATGATGAAACATATATTTTTGTTCCCTGAAACATGAAAGCAAACAGTGCTCTACAATAACTTTAGTACATACTTACTTCCCAAGAGCAAAACACTCCAGTGTCACATTTTGCCCCAGGAGAGCATACGTGTCCTTGAACTTCACCTTGATATCAGCAGGATACACTTTTGCACCTGACATGAAAATAACAGATTCTCAGAAAATGCATGGTAAAAACAAACATATGTATTAAAACTTCCACAGTTCAAGAAAACCCTTTTTAAAATTCCAGACAAAAGTCTTCATTAGAGTGCATGATAGCCTTGCTGTCTATGAAGTCTGATGCAGCACATAGTAAGGCAGAATTGTTTTATTCAGCAACTAATTGTCTCTGGACAGTAATGTCTAACATTTTTTTTACAGCACAATACTTCAACAAAAACTCATTTATTAGCATTTGGAGTATGATGATGTCCTGTGTGGGGGCAGACAAAAACCCGAGCCTCTATTTTTCACAGATTCTTTTACTGGATGAAATATTCTGAATTATTGTGAATTTAAACTCAGTATTCTCTTACTAATGGCACAAAGGAGCTACATACAGCTTAAAGAGGGCACAGGTATGTAATGCAATCAAATCTACCTACTGGTGATCTCTGTGGGACTCCTCTTGCAGTTCTAGATGAAGATCTCAGTGTGAGTATTGGCCATGGAAAATTCGGACAAAGTTCACTGATTTGTAATCACCCAAATTCAGTCATAGTTCTTTACTGTAATATGGGAAATCTAACAAATATAAGAGGCACTGAAATCCTGATGATCAGTTTATAAGACTAGTGACTGACAGTCTAAAGTGACAAGAGGGAACCCGGTTACCACTTGCAAAATATGCAATTTTCATGAAATGGCAGAGGCTAATCTAGCACCAAAACTGAATAGATAGATTGGATGGTGAGATGCAGGGCCTTTAGGTCACCATTCAATAGCAGATTTTAACAGCCTGAAGGGTTTTCTATTTTCATGGGAGATTTGTTAGAAAAAAACACAATCCTGAAACTGTTTATTAGCATCTATATAAAGTTTCTTCTTTCCAGTCATACCCTTTTGAACCATTGCCAAGACCATAAAGTATATTAAAGATTTTGAGATGAGTACAGGGGCTTATCACATAAAAGAGATGGAGAAAACTCTGTTCTCAATTATATGAAAGGGATTTAGTGAATGAATCCAGGGAGATTTCTTGCACAGAGTTCTCATTGTGGACAGCAATGATTTGGACCTCTATATGTGGAAAACCAAAGAACATATGTACAGTAGCCGTTAGGACTTGCCATGTAATTCTTCTCACAGAGCTGAAAATAGTTATGAATGAGCAAAATTAAAATACAAATTGAGCACTGCATGTACATAGTATTTACAATAAATACTTACGATCGGTCTGTGGAATAAGTGGAATAAATTTACTGAATACACTCTTTGTTATCGAAGGGCTGGACACAAAACATGAATAATTGCCCTTATCTGATGCTTCTACATTTGCAATGTAGAGATTGCCATTTGTCTGGGACACAAATCGTCGTTTGTCCAAAGTGATGAATACTGGGAACTCATTTAGAAGCCAGCGATAACTGAGGTCATCTGGAGGAAAACATTTTCTAGTTAATATTAAAAAACAATAATATCGGCTACTTAAACTGTGGAATGCTCTCTGCATATGAATTACCGCATTCTAAATTTCTAGCTAACACATCTTTTATTTGGGAAAGGCAGCTATAGAAGCGTGTTTACTCATACACACGTCTCAGTAGCCAGCTGTTAGCTGTCCACACTGGACACCAGGGTGCTGTTCCCTTGAGTCCAGACCACTGGTCACCTGGTCCCCTTAGGCCCAGCCTTTCCACTGGAGTGGGAGTGGGGTGGAGAGGAGATGTGAAGCTGTCTTGCCCTGACCCAACTGAGAAGCTGGGAAGCTTTTGTCTGTCTTGTCATTTGGACAAAACCGGAGAATATTTTAACTAGAAATATGTCTCAGTTCTTCACCTCCTTACAGTACTTAGACACAGTACGAAAACTGAAATGTTATCCTATTTGACAAGCAACATACGGTAACAGAGATGCTAGCAGCCAAGTTCACCCCTCATGATGGAACTGCAAATGCTTGAGGATACAGGCATAATCCCTGTAGAGCTCTTCAGCAGCTAACGCTGAGAGAAAGGCATTTCCAGAGCTTAAATTATCTCATCTATGACTCTCTGAGGGTGCCTACTGCTGTTCCATGATCTTAACAGAAGCCATGATCATTTCTGTTGAGGTGAGTTCATTAGGTGGAATGAAGCTGGGCTTTGTCCAAGGCCAGCAGCAAGTCTGGGATGACACAATGACACAGTGACATGTACTCAGATCTTCTGAGTGGTACACCAAGGCTACCTTTCATTATCCAGATTAGTTTGAGTCATATTATTTGCAATAATAAAAACTGTCTGAAAATTCAACCATGTCCTTTACATATGTGCAAGCATATATTCAAAATAAAAACCTAACCTAAACACTGATTCTCAAGCTGCATAAAAGTTACTGTTTAAGGAAACTTAAAGGAAACTTTTAAAAATAAATATTCTTTTGTCTTTTATTCTTAAGCAACAGAAAATGAATCACTGCTGAGTTACCTGGGTAGTGGTAAGGGGGCTCACAAAGAAGCACTGCTCCAACACCTTCTCGCACTTTAACCTCATAGCGTTCCTCAGGCGGAAAGGGATCCAGATCTAGTTTAAAACAAGGTGGGGGAGTAAAACTGTGTTTTTCACTACCATAAAAATGTTTTTTTTTTTTTTAATTATTTTCAGCCTGTAGAGATAAATACAGAAATACAACAATATATGGCAGATAGGTATCTGTGGATGCATTATGCCAGTTTTACTCATTTTAACTTTGTCATTAAGTGCAATGAATTTTTTACAGTATTTTAGTCATCATAACTAGAAATTCTAGAAAGAAATGGTGCAGATTGTACCTCTAATAGTAGCCAAGTGAGGTACATTGGAAGAAGGAATCCCAGGAAAAGAAAGTAAAAGGTTTGTAGGTTACCTTTTAATTGGATTTTCAAAAATGTGAGTATTGAGCCGTAACTTAATGTGGCTGCCCTCCATGACAATTCCAGCATCAAAGGACTGGTGACAGTTAGTGCAAAGAAATCTTTTTGTGCCAGAACTTTGGGACAGAAGTGGTTCAGATCTCAGGAGAAACCTTAGCTGACACTTTTAAAACCAACTGCAGCATGGGTAAAGGGACTGTTGTAAAAGTATAAAGAAACACATCCTTTGTGGAGCTACCCATCATCCCACAGACCATGGGAGAACAGTAATGGTATCTGGAATGATAAGACAAAGAGCTGCCTAACAGCCTTTAACTAGGTCAATAACTGTACTTTGCTTCTTCTTACCATTCTCATTTTCTGTATCCAATCTGAAATTAAACTATAAAGACCTTGAAGAAGACAATGCCTCTTGTGAACCATCAATATGCCACCAACTGCAGTGAAGTTGTAAAAATCCTGATTATTTATATTATAATATTATAGCATAATATACATAATATATTATAACTATATATATATATTATATAATATATCATAGTTAAATCATAATATTAATATGCTTTATCTAATTCATGGAAAAAAACTCAAGGAGTGTTACATAAGTATCTACGGAAAGACACCTCTCCCAGCTTCTGAAATGCTAATCTTTCTTCTGCTCAAACTGACCAGAAGATAATATAATCTTCCCAGTGACTGTCTGGATCTTTTCATTAGACAGTACAAGGTAGGCATTGATATGGGCCATTCTAAGGACTTCTGATGATTATTTAATATAATTTTACCCTGTATCTTAGCACAATGTATTCAGTTCTCCACAAGTGGCTTCCAATTCATTTAGAATATTATTCTTTGTTAAAGAAGAAATTAAGTATATCAGACTGACTTAGTAAGAATTAGCAATTTTACCAGACAGGTTTTGTAATCAAAGCCAAAGAAGCTCTCTACATAGACTAGAATACCTATATTCATACAATATCTATAGTAGGTTGAGCATATTCCCATTCCATTTGTCAGCATGGACCCTACTACACAACTACTTCTCTCTTCAAAATATTGACCATTCTCTTCTGCAGACATCTATTTCCCTTGTTGCAGATCTTTTCATCATCTTGTAAACTTACCACTATTATTCATTTCTATTTTCATTGGGGCAGATTGGTTTTTAAAATGTTGCAGAAATAGGAAAAAATTATAAATGACAATCATTAGAAAGAAATCTGTTGTTAATTTGATACTTTGCATTTGGAGAGCATGGGGTTTGATGAAAGGAAGACTTTTCACTGCTCTTTAGTTATTTTAGCTATTTTGCAATTTACATTTCAAATCTAGACATTTTGTTTACAATGTCCTTTGACTAACCTTTGAGACTTTAGGACAGTCACCACAAATTTAAATATAGCAGATAGGCTACGCAATTTGCATATGTAAAATATATGTCTGTTAGTACAGAAATAGAATGGTCTATGCCAGGTGCAGGAATGTCATCCAATTCTCGAGATGTAATTGTATACCTTCTTCCCACTTATGAAATGCTCTGAACTCTGATTGGGTCTTGATGTCTTCTTTGCATAAGCATTACTTGGTTATTATTCAATAATTATAATAAGCCTGATTCCATGAACTCTTAATTGGAAGACATTCATTTTTAGTTAGAATGAAAGAATTAGCATAATCATTGCACTCTTAGAAACATATAGCTAACATCTAAAGAGTATGAAAATTTCTCTTCGTTGTCATTCTTGAAGCCTCCCTGCTACGAAATTGCTATATTTTACTCTTCTGAAAGTGTTTTGCAGCAAATAGAATGGTATTTCAGCTTGTGATTTTGCTCAGCACACACCAAAAAGCCACTAAATATTCCTGCAGGATAAAATTCCTTCCTTCAGGAGTACATGTGTAACAATAAAAACAGATTTTAATGGTTAAAAAAACATTGGAGATAAAAAGAATTGTTTCTTTTCTTCCTGGAGGCCAATCCAGATCTACTACAGACAGTGTTCCCAGATGGGTTAGTTGACATAAAGCTTATGAGAGTGTGACTTTTGCTCCATAATTTCAGCAAATTTGACAGTAAGACAAAAATAAAAGGTCTTGCTCATTTACAGATGGCTGAGATTTTCTTGAACTCTTCTAAATGTTTGTTTCTATTTTTCCGTCAGTTTGCACAAGCAAAAGAACAAAAAACCTACTAAAGATTATTTCTCATATTAGCTATAGAAGCTGTATATTTAATTCTTTTGAAACTATCATAGTGGTTATTAAAGTAAATATTTTTCTTTAGAGATGATCATAAAAAGAAGAAAGGAAGAAACACAACAGTGTAAAGAAGAATTACAGTACCATTTTTAAACTAGTATTTATCAGTTTACAGGTATCTTTTTTTTTTTTTTTCCTATTCTTTCCCTTTTTGCCCTGTTATCATTTGAATATTTAAATATTGGATATTAGGGTTCTGTTCAGTATAGTTGTCCAGTACACTAACTACCAGTGTTCACCTCATGCAATTTGTGAGCTGCTAGTCATAAAAACATGCCCTGGACTGTTTTGATTCTACTCATTTTACCTATTATATGTATTTGTTTGCTTTTCAGTAGCTGCAGCTATTGTCATAGCTCTTATCCTACTGGTTGTTCAGGACTGGCACCACTGATGCCTGCTTTGTAGAAGACCATGTATCTCTGTCACTGAATACAGCAAAAAATATCCTGTAAACTGATTTTTTATGTTATCCCCATTAGAGAGAAATAACACCCTGGTGTTCTATTCACAGTAGAATATACTCCAGCTAAAATACAGACTAAGACTAGATCAACTATTTACAGCCCCTGAGCTTCCTTGAGATATGAAGTCCCACAGTATTACAATGAGTGGCAGAAACAGAACTTTTCACTTCATCTCTGATCACAGTACGAAGTGAAACACTGTAAAAGTGAAACTGTTCTGCTGATGGAGACTGCTGAAAGAGAAGGGGCACTAAGCACTTAATGTCAGAATTAAAGGGCACACAGAGCTTTATGAATGGTCACCAGATAAGTGGGTCCCTTTTTTGTTTTTTATGAAAAAAATATTTCCAGGAAAAAAAAGCATTTTAAGAAAAAATAATAATAATAAAAAATCCCAAACTGTCTTCTGTCAGTAAAATTTTCCATTAATCTTCACGCAGTGCTTCAGTTCTTTACAATGCATCCATTAGATGACAGTGTATGTCTGCATATACGGAGGTATTCACAACACTTGTTCATGATCATCTGAAGTTGACAGAAATGTCCCCCAGCATGGTCTTCACCCAGCCCAGCGGTCAGGGAGCACACTTCACTACCGAGTGCCATACCCTCCTTTCTGCAGGCACCCCACTTGTACTTTCACTGCAGCAGTGCCTGATCACTTCGTGCCACTACTAGTGTCACTCTTTAGTGACAATTTCCCCTTTGGCTCTACCACAACTTAAAAAGAGTCTGGGCATTATTATCTCAAGATCTGGTTCTGTGAGTCAGTTCAACTAGTAATTTAATAATAATTCACTGAGAAGGTTGGAATGCCAGCTGAATGCTAAACAACATAAAATGTTGATAAAACTTATTCTGTGTTGTTCTCTGCAGACTAAGACACTTAAGACTTCTTTACAGAGTAATACAGCTACAGAACATGCAAGCAGAAAACACGGAAATGTAAAACATTGGGTATTTTGAGGTAACTGTAACATTTCTATGTTTTGATGTAAACATTGGCTTACATCCAAAACTCAGAGTTGCTTCACTGCTTCTGACAGTTCCGAAGATATTCGATACTACGCAGACATATTTTCCAGCATCCCTTGATTTCTCTGGATTATTGATAACAAGTCTGCCTCCCACCATACTGTAGCGATCCTTTGTTAAATCGATATCCCAGTTGTTGAGTTTCCACCTATGAAAAAAGAAAAGCCAGACGTAAGATTTGGCACCCAAAAACAAACCTAGTAAGCAAAATGATTTGAGAAATAATTCCTAAATTGTGATAAACTATACAGGAAGTTATTAATACACTACTATGTATGCTTTCAGTTTTTCCTCAGCAGGAGCCACAGATTTGGTGAACTTTATAGGTGTCTTAAATATAACAGTCTCAGTCTGCTTCAGCCCTCTCAGAGATGGGACATACATTAAAACTTGATCCATGTAGTACCAGACACTTGAGCTGCCTACTGATGAGCTAGCTAGTGATCAAGCACTGGGACTGTAAACATATTGTCAAACAGCTACTTAAGGCCAAACTGGCTAAGGATATACTTCCTCTGCACCTTTGAAGGTCAGATTTTCAGGACTTTTTTGCACAATTGCTATAGGGGATGAAAATGTTTCATAAAGCCTAAACTGCTAGTGAAGTCAGCACAATAATAGTGTCACACCTGATTTAAGAGCTGCTTCTGTATTCAGAAAATTGCTAGACGCTCCCATCTTAATCACTGTAAAATTCTGCAGTGGGTCTCCTGAGTTGCTGTAACTTTCCCTTCAGACTACAAGAGAAACTCGGTCGATGAAGTCTGGCCCTTAACAACTTCTATTGATTTCAAGAAAATTACAGTACAATGAGTGTGAACCAGTACGCAAGAACTTGTATCCATTACAGTTTCCACAAGGGGGGGCCCACAATCTTCTTTGAAAGGAATTACACATTTACTGAGCACAAACATGAAAAGCTGCAACATTCATGATCACAAAAGTCTTGCAGTGTGGATTGCTTTTTGTACCAAGCTAAGCATAGGCACTGCTTTTTGAAAAAGAGACCGCATACACTATGTGTTCCTTCCTTATTGAAAAGTTGTACCAAAATATACAGAATACTTGTTTGGAAGCTGAAGGAAACCACCAAACTAATTAATTAAATAAATAATTAAATGGCAAGCTTTTCAAGATGCAATAAACAGTATTTAGCTTTGATACAATTTTAGGGGTATCACTCTTCAATCCTGTGAGATATTCTACACATCTGTATTACAAATAATAAATCCCCTGTGCAGAAATACCGAGGAATAACTGTCGGGAGTACAGCTTATGCTACAATGAAAGAGCATAAATCACATTAGGATTTGAACTTTAGCAAGGGGAAAGGGCCATCAAATACTGAAAGAAGAGTGGACGAAAGCTTAAGAAAAAATGTAAATTAAAAAATGTCTAAAAGAAGACTAAGAAGATAAATGGTCAGAAACAACAGAAGTGTCAAGAAGGACTTACATACCTCCAAAACAGGACATTTTGGCTGAAAAGCTATTGGAGGGCTACGAAATGAATACAATGCATTAAGGCAGACTGAAATAATGGCATCATGAAAAAAAGAAAGTAGCCTTGTCTTGCATTGCAATTATTTTCACAACAGCTATCAGCAATAATTGTCACATCTGCTTAGATACGTGGAGGCTGAGGGGAGGCCTCCTGGCGGCCTGCAGCTCCCGCACAAGGGAAGCGGAGGGGCAGGCGCTGAGCTCTGCTCTCTGGGGACAGCGACAGGACCCGAGGGCACGGCATGGAGCTGGGACAAGGGAGGGTCAGGCTGGGGGTTAGGGAAAGGTTCTGCACCCAGAGGGTGGTCGGGCACTGGGACGGGCTCCCCAGGGCAGTGGTCATGGCACCGAGCCTGAGAAAGTTCAAGAAGTGTTTGGACAGTGCTCTCAGACACATGGTCTGATTTTTGGGTGGTCCTGTGTGGAGCCAGGAGTTGGACTCAATGATCTTTACTGGGCCCTTCCAACTCAGGACATTCTTTGATTCTATGATCCGAGATAGAAGAGTTCTGGAGATGCAAGACAATTCTTCCAGAGTGACTTTATTCATTTAGATTTCACAGAACTGATAACAGATAAAGAAGAATCCCAAAATTTATGTAGAGCTTATAATCACTATCCATATGCTATGTGTATATAGCTTTTTGCAGAGAGTGGGAGTCTGGGTGGACTGGAAGTGATGGGTATGTCTATTTGAAAGGTTCTGAATTTAATTGTATCTGATCTCTCCACACTGCTACATGGCTTCCAGTCCTCTCCAAGCATGGGGACAGCAAAGAAGTGCAACAGCAAAATACCATGTAGAAAAGCTTGTAGAGATTGTAAAGATACTAAAGCCAGAGATCAGACTCAAAAAGGGTATTCTAGCTGCCCCTCAAATCCTTCAGTCACAGGTGATTCTGTATAAGTAGACAAACTGTAAATATATATTACCAAAAAAAAAAAAAAAGACAATGTAGACTAGCTAAGTTGTTTTGGTAGAAGAATTCCAAAGTTTTGACCATGATTGTGTAACAGATTTGAAAGAATGGCCAGCACACTCAACTGATTTTTTCTGTCTTAGAAGCATGAATGAATTTCAGGAAGACAAATAAGTTCAGGACCAAACATAGGATAATTTAAGGAAAAGTATCTTTTTTGCTGACAAGAAATTGTGTCTGACCTTAGTTTGATGACAACAGTTATCTGCTCATGACTAGGTTGTGAATTAGTCAGGATAATGACAACCTTAAGTACATTTCTCTATACATACAAATAGAGCAGATAATTGAGTTTATTGGCCTGAGATCTCACAATGAAGCAGAACTGCTCTGTTAATTACAACATAATTATCATGAAAGAGGTCATATGTGTGAATTTTATACATTCATGACAGTCTCTTTACAACATGGTGGACAAAGAAGCAACATAAGATGTAAAATATTCAGGTTCAACACCAGTCCTTCTTTCAGAGTAAAATAGGATCAAAAAGTTATTCTGATTCAAGAAGAACAAGGACTTGAACTCTAGTCATTCCTAACGTAAGATAGAAAGATGGCCTCTTAAGTGCTTTTTAAAGGTTGCTTTTTTATGTTTTGCATCTGGATCAGTATTCCTTTCAAAAGCTGAAAACAATTAACAACAGGACTTTAATATTTTCAAGACTGTCTAGACATTTTGGCAAATTTAATCCAGGTTGATTCTTACTGAAAAAACAGCAACTCTACCATTTTTTTCCTGTTAGGACAATCAATCATTTAATACAAAAAACTTAAACACTCACGGAGTAAAGAACACAATAAGACCTGACAATCGAAATACGAGAGATTACCTGTAAGTAGGAAAAGGAATTGCTCGAGCCCTGCAGTTCATTGAAACTTGTCCATCTGAAGATTCTTCTGGATATATGGTATCAATGGGTTGCTCCTCAAAAACGGGTCCATAACCTTTGTTTCCTTCCTCTGAAAAATAGGTAGTTTGAAAATTAATCACTTATTTATTAGTAGTCAAACTGAAGAGGAATTTACAACACAACTACTGCATTCAAAATGCAAAGGCTAAATAGTGAGCACCACAAAATCAAGTTTTATATGCATCAGGAAAACCAGAACAGTGTGGATAATAGTAGTGCTGACCTTCCTTCACTGACTTCTTCTTCAATACTGTTCTCTGAGAACAAAAGTAAATTAAACTATGTTCCTGTGAAACTACCTTCCCTTTCTTCTGTGCTGGCGTCATCATTATTTTTCATAGTTTATGCCAGACTTGATGGATATAATTATGAATTGAAGATATACCCTTTAGAAATGCAAGTCAGACCAGCTTATTTCACAGAGGCCAACAAATTCTCATCAAACAGGTCCAGATGCAAAACAACAATCTCAACATCAAATGTCCCTCATCTTGCAACCTAATCAGCTCCAATTGTTTCATATATTTGGAAAGAACACAAAGTATGTAAATACATACAAAGAAAAACTAACGTTGGAGATCACAGCTGAGAACTGCATTGTTTCCAGAATGGAATTCTGTCCTTCCTTTCAAGCTCAGGTATGTATGTTAACTCTTTTCCCTCCAAAATAAAATAAAAATCCCATGCCAAAAATAATTGAAGTTTGTAAAATTAAGCAGTTAAAGGTGAGTGAATGTCAAACAGATTTGGCAACAAACTACTGTGTTTTTTTAATCTTTATCCTCCATTTGATGATGCTGTTGTAAAGATTTCAGGCTCTGCCTCCTCCTGCTGTATTCCCTTCTCCTTTATCTCCTCCCAGTGTATAAGGCTACTGCTCTTTGGGGTCTGTAAAAGCAAGAGCAGAGGTGGGAAAACTCTGGAAAAATTCTGCTCAGCAAATCCAGGATGTAACTTTTTTTTTTTTTTTTCCTGTGAAAACAGCAAATATGCATTCTTGGTATAGAATGGCACTGGGAGAAGATGGTGCATGCTCAGTATAGATATAAGTTTTAGACAACACAGCAGTCATTCTCACAGGTCTCTGCTGAGACTAAACTAATTTACAATTTGGACACTTGAAAGCCAAACTCATGGGAAAAGCATTGTAGTACGTGTCTGCTTCCAGGCTCACTTTTCACTCCAGTTTAGAGCCCTGTTCCAAATCCTGGAAATGCCAGATACCTTCTGGGAGATGACAGCAAAAATCTTGTAAGATAAAAGAAACAAACATGGTTTTCCTAAAATGATCTGTAGAGACAGTTGAATCTTTTTAGCCTAAGAATTTCCCAAATCAATGGTTAAGGATGGAAAATCCTAACATTTTGCAATAGTATCTGTGCTGCCTACAAAAAAAGCAGTATGTCTTGTAATGTTACATTTTAAAAATCTCCACAGATGAACACATGAACTGACAATTTAGCAGATGAAAGTCCTTAAATCAAAGTATGATATTATACTTATCCCCTTAAAATTCTTTCCTTTGTTTTTAAAACTTTTTGGATTAAAGTAAGCAGGTCTTATGAAACCTAAAAGAGAAGGTAGAATCTATCTATATAATTAAGTAATGTAAATTATGTCAGTATTAAAATATCCTATATGCATAAAAGAATCCTTATGCATGTATTTTATTGTTTGTAAGTTCACATTCATAGAGAGATTCTGGACTACAGAACTAGCAGAAAACTGCTATTGTATAAAAATTAACTCCCCTTCCCGGTTCAATTCTGGGTAAAAGCACTGTTTCCCTTGGGGACAGGAACAGATACAAAGGCACTCCTATGCAGTGATAGGTACAGTCAGGCAACTTCATTTTTAAAACAAATTAATTTAATGAGAAGAGAAAGCTTTAAAAGAAGGAAAGAAGAGCAACCAGAATGAAATGCAGAGCTTTTGAAAAATGGTTTGCTTTCTTTGATATTTTAAAGCACAACACTATGTAAAAATCTATGTATTGCTAGATCAAAAGAAGTCAATTCAGACTCTAAAGGCAGAAATCATGTATTTGCTTAGAACCTTGAATGACTGAGCCACAACCCTGACAGCAGTTTCTGTGCAGTTCTTAAATATGAATATAGAATAACAATGGCCTCTGGCAGCAAATCGCCGTATCACATGCAGCTGACTGTTTCCGCCATAGGGCTCAAATGGTGTTACAGAGCACTTAGGCACTTCATGGCATGCATTTTTAATGTTTCCAGCACTATTAATTATACTGAGTGAATGTCTGTTTCTCACACCTATCAAATATGCTTTGTAATGGCACTTCTGCTGCCATCTATTATGAATTGAGTTTCAGATGTCTGGCTGAGCGCAAAAAGATGCGCAGACTGGGTGCATGCCAAGTGCGGCACCCAATAAACCCTTCATTCTCAATCAAAAGTTGCTTGCAGACCAGTAGTATGTAAGCAGCATGAGGAAGAAAAATAAGAGAAAGAAATGAACAGCAAGAATTTTTCAAACTTTAGTGGAGAAACATGCCCGTGTGATGGAGTTTGGGACCAAAGAGGACACTAAGAGGACAAGGGAAAAGACCAGTTGATTGATGTTATGCCTACAAGAAAAAGGGGGAAAGTAAAGGTAGGGAAAAGAATAAGGAAAAAAAATAAGAAAGAAAAAAAGAATAGGGAAAAGAATAAGGAAATGTATGCACTAGATAAATTGGGGATGAGAAGTAAAGCACATTTTACCTGTTCTGGTCCTGCTTTAGACAAGAGGATGGACTACATGACCTCTCAAAGACCCTTACTGACCTATTTTCTGAATACTGATCAATAATATATATATTAATAAAATATAATATTTTAAATAATTATTAAAATATAATTATAAAAATATATACTTTAATAAAATATAATCTTTTGATTATATTTTAAATTGGAGCAAAAGCAATCATCCAGTTCTGACTATTCAAGGCATTCTCTAGTGAATTCTGTAAATGAGGTTCAGAATTTTCAACAAGGCTAAAAGGTATTACAGGGTCTTTGTGAAGGTCAAGAAAAACTCTATGTAACTGATGAGATCGTGGATCCAGTATAGGTACTGATGCTACTGGAAGATGGCCCTGCCCCCTTCTCCAAGCAATACTCTCTAGCTGTGCAGTGCCATTTTCCTTCTAGCCCTTTCTGTAACACTCCTCATGGTTGACTGACTACTTAGGAAACTAAAGGGAGTGGAAATCTATTCACTTCTACCTTTCTGGGTTAGTTTTCTGCAAGTTTAGTGTGGTGAATTTGTTCACTGAAGAAGATCTGTGCTGCTGCAAGGGGAGGAACAGGGCAGCACAGCATAGAATAGGAGCAGGGGTATTCCACCTTTTGAGTAAGAAAAGTTGTCTTATTTTTCGAAACACCTGAAAGGACTACTGCTTGAATAATACATACATCTGAAAGACCACTCCAAGATCAGTTACAAAATTGTGTTAGTACATCTTTACTTCCTTGCACAAGCCTGTGAATAATTGTAACATAAAACATCCAGCACTCAGAAAAAGATAACAAAAAGATACCTGAAAATAACAATCAATAACAACCTAAGGTAGTAATTTTCAAGTCACTTCATGAAATTTCATCAGAAGTAGGAAAAGGAAGGCACAATAAAAAGGCCTGTTCAGTGTATCCAAATTCTTTATATATTTAATTTAGGAAATATCATTTTTTTCCATATTATTATTTTTAAAACAAACTAGCTTTCAAATGCCTTAATTTTGCACTATATAAACCAACGTAAGAATGGAGAAACAAATAGTTTTTCCAGCTCACGTACACTCCTGTTGTTTTACTTAAGTCATGGAAAGAACAATTGAAAATAAATCGGTAGCTGACCATCCATGGATCAGTCCTCCTTGGATCTCTGTTCGCCTCCTATCCTTCCTCATGTCCTAACCACTTGCCCACTCAAATGTCATTTCTCCCCTATCTCTCATGTCCATCTCCTCTTTGATATGGAAATTATGCTTATAGTTACTGTCTTTAAAGGTATTGGAAAATTTTAAATACAGCCGCCATATACTTCCATGCTTTGTGCTTTATTTCCAATAGCCTAATCGCTGTCTGTTGTTGTTAGAGATATTTAATTAGTTCAGTATTTATTTTCATAATGTAATTCTATGTAAATTTACTAATTCTATGTACTGTTGTAACTACACTGACACTAAATTACTCATGTCAGGTACAAATTTGGCATACATTTAACAATATTGCAGATAAATTTTGACTTGATTTTTAAAAGATGAATGCAGTTACTGTCCATTAAAAATACCCTAAATTACCCAAGTAACTTTTCAGCTTAGCCTACAGGTCTTCACTTAATAATACACTTGTGGAAACACTGTTCACTAGAGGGTCTCTTCATCTCTTTTATCTGTGGGCCTGCTGCAGACAGGAAGGAGGTTGATTATGGATGGGGAGAAGTACGGGCACTTGGGCAGCTTGGGATTTGAGGATCAGGAGCCTGAGAGGTGGAAAAGATACAGGGTAAGAATTAAAATAATATCTGAATTATTTTATTTGTTTTTCAAACAATTCCTTATTCCTTTTTTTTTTTTTTAATCCCCCTTGAAGCAACATATTTTTGTGAAATGACTCATTACTAAGAATTTCCATGACTGTGTCCCAGTCTGCTGCAAGATGTACACACTCCTCATCTTCAGGGCAACATACCATTGATTTTTTCACTTTCATTTTCCCAGTGCATGAACTTCAAACCTTTTAAAAACAGCAAATGAACCATTTTTCTTTTATTATATATATAAAAAAGGGTGACTGATTACCTGATATTTCTACCTGATCTAGGTAGATCCTACCAAATTTACCATACCAAATCATACTAAAAGATGTCTTTTTCACAAAAAAAAACCCTACGAGTAAGACTTCAATTTTTTTTTTGTAATTCCATTCCGAAGTCTAATGATGCTTAAAATAAATATATATATGTAATATTTAAATTGTAATATCTAAAGGTCTTCATGTTTTGGACCTGTTTGTTGAACTTCCTAATTTTAATGAAAATTCTGATATTAGATCTGAGTTTCATCTTCTGTTATTTTACCTACCTCTTCAGTCTTTCCTCTTATAACTATGAAATAATGAAGAGAAAATTGCATCAAGAGCACTTGTTCACAACTGCTCATGTTGTTCTTCATGTACAATGGAAGCCTTCTATTTGCATTCTGCATAGTATTAAGAAACCTGCTATCACAGAGAATATATAATCTTGAACTCAAAACATCAATTTCAGTAGGTTAGAGTATATAGCAAATAATTTATCTGTTGAGAGAGAGCATCCATATCACTTTCAGGCAAGTCAATTAATTTTATTATCAGCTAATTCAGTCCCTTCAAGGTTCTAATTTATTTTGAAAATCGATTTTACTCACAGATTGAGGATAATGTCATGAAGCAAAGCTGATGATAATTATGGAAACTGCTGTGCATGTGTGAGCACAACCAGACAAGTTAAAATATGTAGTTTATTAAAGACCATTGTGACCTTTATTTATTTATTTATTTCACAGAAAAAAAAAAACAGCTTTTTAACAGTGCGTTATTTTTTTTTTCCCCCAATATGGAACAGTAAATAAAGCCTAATTGTTTACTTTTGTCTTGTTCTCAGCTATGAATTGCTCAAATCACATATTTTTAGGGGTTATTTTCTAATCTGCGTGGCAAGGAACATAAAAGGCTTTAAAAGGCTTTTCTTATGGATACTCTGGGTTTGCAGCACTCCAGTGTATCAAACCTTAATGATATGACAGAGAGGAGATAAAGTTTAATAAATGAAGTGATAGCAAGAATAAGTATTCCTTCTTTAATTTTTCTTTCTGCTCAGTCTATTTGCTTGTGTACGGTAGCAAATTCAAAGTGAGATTCTTGATGTTTGGAATTTATCTTACAAAATTTTGAAAGATACGGATTTCATCCAAAGCAGTCATATACTTATTTTCTTTAGGGGGACTAGACAAACATTTACCATGAATGGTAATTCATCCCATTCTCTCTTCATCAACCACAGAGAAAACTTGTATCACATACCTAACCTATGGATGGTTAAAATAAAGTGCTATGAATCTTCCCGTAGCAGAGTCTGGATTTACTTGACTGTAGCTGTGCAACATGACCTGGAGTCTCCCAGGTGAGCCTGCTGGCACTGAACCCAAAAATAAAGCCTCCTCCTGGAGCTGAATGTTCTGAAGTTGCTGCAGCACTATCACTAGCAACAAAAGCTAATGACAGTTCATCTCCCATGTCTTCAAGTGTTAAGAAGAGTCAGGAAGCAGGGGACAACGATGGCATGGCCCAGCCCTACACCTGCTGTTACACGGTTGGCTTTACTTGTTTTGCAGCAGCATCTAGAAAACTCCGTAGAAGGTCAGGGAGCAGATGGTCAGCCAATACATCAACATTGTACTACAAAAACAGTCTTTACCCTAAAGAAATTATTCTTCCACTCCAGTGCAGCACCAGAAGTGCAACTGTACTTTCTGCTTCTTATTTGTTCTGCAGGGCTCAGACACCCAAAGAACATGGAGAAGGTCAAGCACTAAGAGGTAGCATTGTCCATGACATATTCAAAAATGTAACAGTTTATCTGTTCCTTCTTAGCAAAAATTTAATAATCTCTACTGGAAGCCATACAAATATCCTACAAATATCCTTTTTTTTTCTTCTTTTTTTTTTCCCAACAAACCCTAGGCAGAAATGTATTGAAATAGTGATCTTATCAATAAATATAGGAATAAAATATTTATTGCCTGCAAAGATACGGCATTTGGATCTATAAATAATAAATCTTGAAGTATAGTTTTAATCTATAAAGTCCCTTGGGGTAAAGTTACCATCTCTCTGGTATCTGCCTTCAGGGGACTGTAAGGTCTGTAGGGCTTTCCCAAATCCATTTCTAATGCAGAATATAGTTTTTGTATTAAATATGACATTAGATATGAAAAAGGGTACGGATAAAGCTGAAGATATGAACTCAGCAATTCTCTATTTTATAATTTAAATCAGAAAAAAAAAAAAAAAAAAAAAAGGATATCTGGACCACACAAACTTCCCTTTTTGCAGAGCTAGAGGGGACTCTATTGCTTCATGTTTTGCTTTGTGAAGGCTACTTCAGCATGTCAGGTTATGTTTATTTCTCAGAAAATTCTAACTGGCTAAATTTCAGCCCAGGAAATGAGAGAGAGATTGGCCCACGCTACTGCTTCTCCTGAATCACAGTATGGTAATGGACATGTTAATATGTTCAATTAGTCACAAAATTGAGAGACTTTAGCAATATGAAGTATAAATAGCATGTATAGACAACACTGCCAACTACAAACCAGTTTCCCATAAACAAATCATTTTTCTGCAGAAATTAACTGTCTGCAACAACCTATCCCAGCAACCTCATCACGCTTCACAGACCTGAGAAAATGGCAACCCTGAGCATCTGGCACAGCACGGCTGAAATACAGGATCCTACTCCTGCTCTGTACTGAGTTTTACAGAGCCAAACCAATTTTAATGACTCCTCCTAGGTTCAATCACGTTGTTTTTGTTTGTTTGTTTGTTTTTTTCTCTCCCCTCTATCACTTGGATAATTTCAGAGACTCAGGAATTTTCTGAATTGGCACTGATGAGACAAGACTTAGCCTCTGGTGCATTGTTTTCCATGGCAGTAGTAGTTAAAGGACCAAGATCAAGTACAGCAAACTGCCTAGAGTAAATTGCCTAAAGTAAATTTTGTTGACAGTTTTAGAAATCATAAGGCTGATATATATTACACAGGAAGGGAAGCAAAAAGCTGATGATCTTAATCATGACTTTTGTATCACATGGAAGAAAATTTGGAAAATGGGAAACAAAGACCACTATGTTTACTGGTAGATGCTGCTAATAATAATTACACATTGTTTTACAGTTAACATATAATAGCCTCCATCATCCAAATAATCTGTTTTCTTCTGCTCAGGGCCAGTTGCCACAGGTATATAGAGAGCTACTTTCTATATGATCTGAGACACTATTTTGTAAGGAACCTGAAATTTACTTGTTCAATAACTTTGTACAGACTTCTGCCTGTCTTTTCCTTTTTTCATTTTCACATTTTGTGAAATCAATTCTCTAATCTAAATACAGAAAAGTGGAAGAAAACCAACAATTCTCAAGGGGAAAAGTACATTGTAATTTTACAGTTAGTCTTCTATGATTTTCTTCAATGGCTCTCATTCAAAGATAGGGCACTAAACCATGTTAAGACACCAGCTTATCAGTGCACCTTCAAGTTGTTAGTATGATAATAAGCAAATAATTAACATTTACAATTAACATTTACTCTCATTTTTGAATTTGATATCATACTGTGAGAGATTTCAAGCACATCTTCATTTTCTACATTTTTTACAAGATACGCCTTTTCATGATGGCTTACAGGATAGTTATAATCTATATTCATGCAAGAGCTGTGGAATATTCTTAATTTAGAAGTAAAACTATTTTTTCAAAAAAAATATATTCCCCTTGTCTACAAAGTTATAAATGCTTTGTCTTTCTGGAATGTACAAAATGACGCAAATTTACTTTCAGAACAGAATTGTCATGACTGGTGGACAGTATTACCACACAATTTTAAAAAAAGTTGTGTGTTTAAAAGGATCAATCAGAAATGGTGGATATGTAGTTATGTGGCAATTAAATAGAAAGTAGACTAAATGTGACGTTAAATGTAAGGTTAAGTTACTTCACTCAAATGCTTCACATGCTGCAATGGCAAGAGATTTTAATGGGTATCTATTTGCATATTTGCCTTCGTTGTTCTAAAGTGTCTTTAATCTTGCTAAATCCTTAAATTAAAACACACACACACACACACAAAACAAAACAAAAACAAAGAAACAAACAAGTAAAAGAGAAGTAACTTGTTCTTGATAGGGGAAACAGCTGATTATACAAAATGGTGCAGGCATTTCCTTAACCTGTTTTTAGAGCACTCAGGCTTCCGGAACAGCTCCCAGGTGTGGCATCACTGTCAAGGTGCTTTACCCAGGAGGGAAGAACAACTTGTGCATGTCAAACAGAAAAACATTAATGTGTAAAGTACCAAACGTAAAAGAAAAAAGAAATGATGATAGATATTACTGAAATGTAGTGAAGGGAAGATAGCAAAACATGCAGTGCTATATATACCTATGAATCCTTATGTCCAGAAACTGCAGTAGAAGTATCCTAAGGCCCTAATCCTGCAAACACTTCTGGACAGTGTGTGCTTTTCTTTAATATAATCATTCAGTTGCATAATAGAAAAATACCAGACTCCAAGACAAGAAGACCAAAATGCCATGTATCAAAAGGGACTGCTGAAAAATAAAGGGAGAAAGATTTGAATGTTTTTTAACCTATGGATTGCATACTTCAGCAAAGAAACTATCATTTTGCTTTAAAAAAAGCAAATATGTAAAAAGCTATATTAATTTTCCTTTCAGAATGACTGTTCATAAAACAATTACTTTTGAAGATAACTGTAAGAAGGTTTGCAGGTAGTTTTCTGATGAATAAATGCCTAATTCCACTGTCATGAAAACATTTTCTCAACAAAAATGGCAATACTTTTTCTAAGGGATGTCTGAAAGAGCTTCTCCTGGAAATATTAAGGTTTTTAACTTCATCTTTAGAAAGGGTAAAATAATAATATTGGCAAATAATAATGGGAGGCCAATAATAAGACAACAATGAATGTTCAGTAAAGGCCTCTCATATTATTTCAGCAACATGATTCATCACAAAATTTAAGAACATAAGTTGATCCAAATAAACAAGATTACTTGTGAATTTAATGTTAAGCACATGTTCAAGTCCTGTGCTGGATAAGAATCAACTTGATTCTAAAACCAACACAAATTGTGACATAAGTATAGATAGCAATTCACAGTAAAATATTTTCCAGAGGTCAATGCCAGAACGAAGCTAAAAGAAGTGAAATCCCATCACTCCCACTGCACACCAATATAAAATTATTTTCATTAGCAACTTTATTCTATCATTCTACTGAACATCTTCTCCTTCTACTCCTGCTTCCTGTAGACTTCTCTATTTCTCTGGCATTTAGCATTGCTAAATGTGTCTGCTCAAGACAGTCATTCAGTATCACTATCATCAGTATTGATCTATCTGACACTGTTGTATCCCATTACATGTTTTCACAGGAGAGAGGTACCAAGATCTGTTGACACAGCACACAGCTAGATTAACCTTGAATGTTAATGGATATAGAAATGCAATGGATTCATTCATTATCTTAACTATCACTAACTCATCAGGTTCCATATCATCATTGTAAGCCTAGAAACCATTTGATATTTAGAAGTATATCTTGTACCGTTTTCAATAAGTCACAGAAAAGAGGACCTACTACTATCTGAGAAGCTCATGCTCAGAACCAAGTTGGTCTGGGAATGAGACAAAATATTTCTACCAGGCTTGTAGGAAGGTAAAAAAGGCACTTTCAGGTTTCTGAGCATTATGACCACAGAGCATGTTATGATTATGTATCTACAAATGTCAAACACCCTGCTGTAGCATTAAATGATCTTCTAACACCCAAGCAGAGACATGGCAGACAAGATAAATGGGTATTAAGTGTATTAATTAGGAAAAAAAAAAGATGATATCTCTCTTTAGCAATTGTGGATAATGCCATATGTTGTGGTAAAGAGCTTTAAACAATGTATAGCTCAGACCTCAGTTCATGACATGTATTTGAACCTAATGTGCTGGAGAAAACGCAAGCCATATATAATTTAAGGTTTGGGGCTGGGTGTTTTTTTTTTCACTTCTCTAATAATCAGGTGGGAAAAATTACACTTGGCATTTATGGGAAGCTTATGTGCTGAAGCAAAACATGTTCATGTCCATAAAACTCATGATGTAGCATTTAGTAGTCTAGAAAGAAGATTCTGTTATCCTGATGGAGAAGAGGTACCAATGAAAGCCAGCAAGACGTTACAGGGACATGAATCACCAAGAGCCAGTCAGCACTTAAACAGAAAAAGTAGCCACTCACATAGTGCCACTTAATATTATAAGAAAGGATTAGATTGTCTTTGGGAAGGCTTCCTCTACTTATCCAGACTGACAAAGGCAGAATTACTCCTATCTTTAGCCTTCTCACATGTGTCAGTGAAGTCCTTAATGAGCCATGTAGTTTATTATGTAGTTTCTCTTTTATAGCAAGTTTCTAGTATGAAAATCTCCAACCCTTGGCAAAGAAATTTTATCCACTTATGCCTAAGAATGAAATGATAAAGTTTGCTTCTCTTCTCACGCTTCCAGTAGGAATGCCAACAAATACCAATTATAGTACTTGTCAGCGTACTCAAATTTGACTATCAGATTCTTAAGTCATTTTGGTGATTCCTCCTTAGAAACACAAGTGCTATTTCAAATGTTACTTAAGAATCTAACAGCTTGGTGTTTTGGGAAAGCTAGTGCTCAGCAAATTAGAAATGTATTTAGAGTGCGGTAGCTACTCTGCACAATCTCCTCACACAAGCCTTCCAAGTGCATAAGAAATACCAACAACGTACTTAAAAATTCAACATGTTGCCTAATCACAGCCCCATTTATACATCAACATAACTGTCTTGTATTGAGAAGCCCTATGTCTTACCAGTTTGCTTGGGGTCCTGGTGACCTTGGAAAATAAAGCATTAAGTTCCCTAAATAACAGAAGTGCTTTTGACATTTTTACCCTTGGACTATCAACTCATTTTACACAAACTAAAATATTTCCTAGAATAGAAATCTTCCTTTTGAGGCCTGATCTGACCCAAAATCAGATACTGCCTGGCTTGGCACTATGAAGTCTCAAGTCAGAAAGTTTGATTAGAAAGAAAATATTAGAGGAACAGCGTAATGTTTTTTGCTGTTGATTCCTCCTATAGACAAATGTAATTGAGTACTAACTAAGCACAACAAAATGTAAGCCCTCTGCAGTTTTTAATTAGCCTTTTGGAGAAAAAAAATAAAATAAAGCACGCCTGTTTCTGAATCAGACTCCTAATTCTTTTGGCCCAATTTATTATCCCAAGTGAAGATACAGTTTGGTTCATTGATTTATATGGGATATGACAGATGAAAGCAAAGTCTAAAATCCAGACTTGTCAATAGGATATGAACATAAAAAGAAATCAAAGGCCTCTGAGGAGTATGTTGGAGAGAGCCCACATGTCAGAGGAAAGAGAAGAAGAGTCAAATATTAGCAGTAATAGGCATGAAATAACTTTTTTGGCAGTGGACTGACAATCATCTCGATGTTCCCTGAGGAGTGATTTGCTGCTTTCCTTTGCCTTACACTGCTCAAATGTACTTAGAAAAGCAACCCTTACTATAACTGTCTATCAGTAAGTCAAAGACCAAATTGCTTACGGCTTTTTCATCAACTTATATCTGCAAGACTACATTTCAAGCATTAATTTACCTGAAAAATAAATATTGCTCCTGTCTCATAGCAGAAGATGATCTCTGTCTAAACTTCTGATGCACTGATTCATATAATGTTTGCTTCGCTTCATTCAAGTAACTGCACATTCCACTCTGATGGGAAATGGCTTGTCATTGAAACAATTTTTAACTTCTGCCTTTGATTACCATAAAACAGAAGTCAGGGGTCTTGTTCCAGGGAAAACTCCAAAATTCTAAAAAAAAACATGTATTTTGGTTTTGGAACAACAACAACAGCAACAACATGTAAATTTCCTGTAGTAGGAAAAAGATTTGTTTGAAAATAGGTCACAATCCTTGGCTTACAGAGTGCCAAAATAACTGCGACCCTTGCAGGCCAAATTCTGAAAATCTCAAGTCAGACTGGCATTCAGGTTTTCAGCTTCCTACCTCCATGCTTCCAAGATACTTCCAGTACTTATGCCTGGAAGCTTCCATGGTTTTATCCAAAGCATGAATTCTCAATACTTTCAACCTTTTTGGCAGCTGTCTTTGTACTTGAGACAGACTGTATAGTGAGACATCTCAAAGGACATTGACTCTGAAAAGTATGGATTTCCTGACCCTAGAGCAGTTCATACAGTAGGTCTGTTTAGGAGCCGTGGGTTGCAAAATCCTTGTCTGGTGACTCTGGTCATGGATCAGTTTGCCCAAAGGCAACTCACATAGAATCACCTTAGAACTGTGCATCCAGGACTACAGGAGACAACTTGAGCCAAAAATACTTCAAATGAAAGCCCATGTTTTCTTAAAAACTGTTGAAGCAATCTTTTGAACATTCTGCTTTCAACATCTTTTTCCTGCTAACTCGTCTATTCGCCATGATCCTTGATCTATCTTGTCACTGAAATGAGAAGTTATGATCTTTACTCATAAACTGCCCTCGATTTTCATATTCTCCATTACTATTGACATTGCATTCCCCTCAATGGCATCACGTGTAGAATAATACCTCCTAAATCTTGACCTGATCACCCTAATGGTGCTCTTTCTTTCTCTACAGTAGCTATTTTTCCCTTTGTAACCATCCTGTGAACATTCTCAAGCAGCCCCTTTTATTTCATCTTGATTACGGTAGCTATGCATTTTCTGGTTTCCATGACATTTCATTGCCAAGAAATACATTGAAAAAGAAAATTTGCTAAGACTAACTACCAGCAGCTCTAGCACTCATATGAAATGAGAAACCCTCTAGCAAGATTCAAGTGCTAGGGCAGAGCAAAGACTGCAGATTCATATTTATGTAATCTAAAAGGGCGCTAAAATTCCCAGACGACAGGAGCAGACTCTCTCTTAACTCAAATGGGTATTTAATTATTTATGCAAAGTAGAGCTGGTCCAACAGCAGAGTGTGTGTGTGCTACTCAGCCTTTTAATAATGCACTAGAGATAACAAACTCCCTGCGATTGTATAAGACTATGAATCCTCCACATTGGAGCATGGTGCTGTAGTCCTTAATGGTGGCAGTAAGTCTTATCTTTGGCTTTTGATGAAAAATGTATGCAAGTCCTGGATTTATTCCTTAACAAAAGATAAGTTAGGAATTTTCTTTGAACTTGAAAAGCCTTCTACAACCAGCGCTATTAGAACCTCTCCATATTCAAAACTCTTCACACCAATGCCTTCTATTTTTCTCACATGAACCTACCATAACCAATTACAGTCAAATGAAAGATAAAATGCATATTGCCATATCAGTTCACACTAAAACTACATTCAACATCATCAGACTCATCTTTGTTCTTTCTATGTCACTTGCTAGTGACACTCATAGCACACCATCTTCCAATGTCATTATAAGGCATCTGGCATGAGGTACATTCTGATGCCAAGCCCCAAAGGTTGGATGGGGCTTTGAGCAACCTGGTCTAGTGGGAGGTGGCCCTGCCACGGCAAGGGAGGTTGGAACTAGATGATCTTTAAGGTCCTTTCCAATCCAACCCAAACTATTCTATGATTCTGTGATCTCTTGCTTCTGGGCACAACCGCAATGTACATAATACACAAGTAATAGCATTCATCATTAGTTGATTATTCATAGCTGACCATCAAGAGATCAACTGGACATTTTTTGTCAGTGGTTGACTCATACACCTTTTTTTATCGGTCAATGTCCAGCACTTCTTTGGCTAGTTTTGTTAAAATGAAATCATGCGTCATGTTACTACTGGTGGTAGCTGACAGCCTTTTTTCAGGAAAAGCCCAGTATTAAATTAAAGTTGTGAATTTTAGTTTATTTTGGTGCCATCAATAACCCTCTTATCTTAATAAAGACAAAACTCTTAAAACACCTAATAAATATGTTGTAAAGGATAAAAATCAAGACCTTTAAAATCTTGTTATTAGGTGTCAGTATATCCTCCAGCAAACTCAGATTTGGAGTAAAGAATCAAGTTTAAACCCTTCATAGAATAAAATAGTGTTCTCACTAAGTGAATAAGCACTCCTGTGATCTACAGAGTAACTTCCTAAAGGTAGTGTGCTTACGTCAAATATTAATCATATTTTTGGACTCAATAATACAAACAATATGGTCTCATGATAGTGTTGAGTTGATACCTGAAATGGTAGGCCAGATTAAACAAGATCATGAACTGCTTATTTCAGTTACAGACTCATTACGTAATTATGTAAGAGCCATCACCCACAAAAACAAAACAAAAAAAAAACATATCAGTATGCTTTATGACATGCAGTAAAACTAGTTTTATGAATAACTTTCCCCACAAAGTAGGGAATGATCTACAGCCTACCTTGATATGCATTAGAAAACAACTGCATCATTAGTACACAATATTTGCACTTCTCAAACCTCAGTCATCATTTTGTGTATGCACAATTTAATTATTTTGCTTTTTACATGCTCAGATCTCAATCCATGCAGTCTGTACAAAAGTAAAACATTCTCTTTCTTGAGGAGAGCTCTATTTATGTTGACAATCCAATTCATGATGGCAACTAAAACCCAGCATCATTTAAATTGACAAGGATGTCTGAAACAGGCTTTACAAATTTCAAAGTTGTTTGGAAGGATTGGAACAGAAACTAGATTTCAATCCTGAATTTTAACTTTCCAAAAAGCTCCTTCTATCTTTTAGAACTGAACCAAAATTTGAGTTGCAAACACCTCTGTAATTTCAGATATTAGAGATATACCTCCTGCAATTTTTAATGTTTATGGCAGCATCTGTATTTATGAAAAGTTTTACTGTTTGTAATTTCAGATTAAAGTCAGTACATGCAGCATTGCCTCACGGTGTTATGAAAATTACCACTATGCTGTGCTGATAGGAAATACAGATTTTGTGAATTTTAGATAATGTCTACATTATAGATTTTTCTGTTTATTGTGTCTTCTTGTGGGCGTATTTCCATTCTTCCAATTGTGTTGATTATCTGTGCACAACTAGATGGTTGATACATTTTTTATAATCTTGGATGACTATAGAGAAAAAAATAATTCTGTATGCCAAATTAGAATAGACAAAAAAATTTAAAGTTCAGTTTTTGCAAGCTTTTAATTATGTCTTCCATTGTAGTAAGTATGCTTCCTTACAGCTTTCTTATTCACATTTAGTATTTCATTGTATCTGCACAAATGAACTGGAGCTATACAAATAGCATAATTGACCTTGGAATGAACAGAGCTTAAAACAGTTAAATGAATTAACATGTAAGGGCATCTTACCGTGAAGATGACCGCTCTCACAGAAGATGAAACAGAATGTAATAAGATGACCGATGAAGAACCACATGGTTATCTTCTATTCAGAGATTATCTCAAAAGGAATTCTGCCTTGCAACACCAGTATTCAGAGAACTAAAACCACCTGATGAGAGAGAAATAAAAAGGAGTAAATAATTCTGAAACACGGTTTTATCTCATATCACATTTAGCTTGCCATAATATCTGTCTAAACAGAATACTAAAGGATAGAGTCTTTTGGATAAATGCACTATCAAATTTTCTGGATTAAAATAATGATCTCTTCTATTCAGACAGCATGCTCTTTAAGGATATTCAGGTTTCCTGGTGATAGTAAGTAATATAGCAATTGTCAATAGTGAACATCCTTTATTAGATCAATCTTCCTAAATCAGAAGTATGCCTTGCATTGGATCTAGATCATTTCTGTGACAACACTTCACAGTATTAGATGTGTTAAAGTATTATGTAGTTTGCAACAACATAAGGAACATGCAGATTCTGTCCTCCCCAATCTCAGTAAGTACTACACTATAATTAATGATTGCGAAGTCTGCAAGAAAAAAAATACAGTGAAACCAAAGTATATGAATCTTTTTAAGGATTCATTTATGTTGTCTAGTATATCATTCCTTTAAAACTTTTAGCATACAATTCATGATCCTATGGAAAGGCAGTATTAGTTTTTATGCATTTCCTTTTCATTGCTGAACATAATGATTATTGCAATGTCATATTTAAAGCCTTATTTTCTTCCAATGAGAGAAATTCTTCCTGTATATATACTAAATTGAAACTAAAGAAACATGCAACTTCTTTTGAATATTTTGAGATTTTAGATACCATTTTCCGAAATACTTAACATTTTTTACTTCTCTCAAGCAATATTTTGCTAGCTTCTTCCTTCTGTCTGGTGGTTGTTATCTATTTCTTTAGGGCAATGTGTCAGCTTTTTTGAAGTGTGTAATTTTCCTTTTTCTTTAATGGATTTCTTGCCATGCATATATAAAAACACATATATGACCCTTTTACATCCATCATATCTTGTTCATACTCCTCCTGTCTTCTCTCGATTGGTTCTATTGTAGCACTGTTTAAGTTATGGCCTTCACACAAAGCAAGGCTTCCATCCCTGACAGAATATTGTCATATGTTGGGCATGTGAAAATATTACCTGCTCTGCTCAGTTTATAAATTTTGTTACTATTTCATTACATAAATATGCTAATGTGTAGTTAAATACCCTTCAGTACAGTGTATCCTAGCACATGTTTACATGTTAACATGGCTTTGTCACTTTTTGTGGGATGCAGTCTTGATGCTACTGTTTTCCAGTTGCCCATTGTCATGGTATTGATGACTCTGACCATGGCTTCTACCTTTTACCTGGACTCTTGTTCTCTTGTAAAGTTGAAAACTTTTTAACAAGCATGTCTAAACTGTATTAATAGTTGTGAAAATCATGGCTGTTACATGAAAACATTATTCAGCAAAACAAGTAAAAGACCTGTACAGTGATCCCAAGAGGTAGGATTGATTTAGAAATATTCCCTGGAAAAAGACTCTTACATTGGCAACAAATGCATATGCATCCTGTAGGTGGATCCAAGTGGCAGAATTTAACCAATGTTGCTCTCTTGCTCCTGTAGGCACTGAACTTTCTTTAGACTCCAGCATTATACTTTGCTCTGCTAAACAAAGGATATTCACAGCTATTTTAGGCATCCATCTTAAAATGGGAGAGGTATGAACTGCTGTGTCTGTATGACTCCTCAAGAAGACAGAGGTAGGTTATATCTACAAACAATTTTGTATACATGTCCAGTATCCAGATCCTGACTATGAAGGTTCTCATGGTATGACACTGCCTCTCCTGGAACATTTATTTCAGTGACATGAACTAAATTGCACGGTCCCTCTGAAATAATGCACATAATTAAACAGCAATGAAACAGTAACTCTGGTGGGAACAGTAATAATTACACAGTAACTCAGGGTGATAATAGCTGTGTTCAAATGTATTGACAGATGAAACTGCTAAGAGTAAACCTGTGCGCTCTCTCTGACGTTACAAGCACCACTGCAAACAGAAGATGCCTCATCCCTCTCTTTTGCAAAATTCACGTTCTTTCTGGAAAGATACTCTCATCCCTAGCTCTCTGAAAATGCCTTTCTGTTGGCTCAGAAAATGTAGTCTGAACACTGCTTCAAATTCCAGTAAATAAAAATTGTGTCAGTGAATGCTATAAATACCTCATTTTATTCAGATACTAAAATATCCCCCCTGCCAGGATTCAAATCCTTTCCTTGCTCTCACTTATTTCAGTTGGGTGAGTTCTGCGTATACAGCACATCTCTGCTGATTTAGCTCAGCTTGTGGAAGAGAAGTCAGACTGCTTCACACTGCTCTGGTGAATTCCAGCAGAACTGCCTGCTATTAGATGAGACAGTGCACGGGTTATCCTCTGTATGCCTGAAGCAGCGTGACTGTACGTGATGCTACTACCCAGCTGCCCAAGTGTGAACCCAGGAGGATTTGAGGGAGCAGCAGTCCCAGCGGAGGCAGCACTGTGAGCTGCAATGCTCATGTGGTGTCATCTATTGCCTTTTTTGCTTTATAGCTCTCATCTTTTCTTTCCTTGCAAAGAGAGAAGGCCGTTGTTGGCTAAGTAAAAATCATTCCCTAACAAAAGAAGTCATTAGTATGACTCACTTTTCTGCCCTGTAAAAGAAGAGAATGATTGCTTGCCTGGTTCTACACCATTTAGCCTGCACAGTATACTATCCTCTTTTTCTAACAACAAAGCATCACAATTTCAGCAAATGAGTAAGAGATTTTAAAAATATATAATAAAATGAGCAAGCACTTAACTGCAAATGTGTACACTTTAATTACTATCTAATGCTGATTAGCACATTCATATCCCTTCTTCAGTTCAGTTTCCCAAAACATGACTACAGGGCCTTTGCCTTGTTAGATTCAAGAAAACTCCTGGAGAGCTGTCTGGAGTGCAGTCCTCCCAGAGGAAGTGAGGAAAAACTGGGACATTGGCTGCCGAATAGAAAGCACATTCAGTTTTGAGCATGGGGACCTCCCAGAACTGCTCCGGAGACTTGCAGTGTTTCATGATGCTTCATTATGATCTGGGTGCTCCCAGGACAAAAGGAACGACCTGCCTCTTTATACTACCAAATCACAATGATTCTTTAATCTCTCAAAAAACAAACAAACAAAAAAAAAAACACTTCGGAAAATGTCTACATTTTCTTATTCTGTGTAGCTTTCTTCAGGTCTTCACTACTTACTTTTGCCTTCATTAAGAAGCAAAACCACTTGCTTTACAGCTATGAAATAGATGGTTTTACATCATTTCCCTTCTTAATATAAACCTGTAGATGACATCACTTTGCAAGAATATAAAGCACTCATAATCTAATCAGAAAAGCAAAGGTAAAAGAGCAGGTAAACCAGTCAGATGAATAAAGGTCAGAAGATCTAAAGCAGTGCCAGTAAACTACAGAAACTACTAGATTTGAAATTAAGACAGTGGGGATATATGGAGGAACAGAGGTCTACAGTGAAAATGGGAGCAAGAGTGGGGATGTTAAAGGGATGAAGAGTAAGCAAAGAAACTGAACTCAGCATCACAGAGGGAAGGGACCTTGGGTGGGACACATAACTGAAGTGTGGGAGGATAGAAGTAATAAATTAACCTGAAGGGGCAGTCAGAAAGAAAGATAGAGAGGAAAAGCAATGGAGAAGGAAATGAAGGTAGATGAAGATACATGAGGATGAGGAGTCTGCACTATCCACAGCAAGAGACCAAAAGACTGAAGGAAAAGATATGATGGGGGAGATTATTTAATCTGTTGTATATCAGCTAGACTAGCACAAAGTGAAAAGGGAGGAGCTGGGAGAAGCAGAGAATCAGCTTGCAGTTGTATATTAGAAAATTAATGATAGATACCTCAAGACTGGAAGAGTGTGGAAGAAGAAAGGTCGTCAAGTTGTGTGTGTCATTAAATCTCAGCTTTTACCACAATGAGATCTTCCTTTCCTGAGGCTTTCAGCATGGGAGCTGCATCAGCCCCTGACATCTGCTCAGGGCTCCCCCTTAGGAATCCCTAGTATAGAACTGATGGAGAGGGGGCAAAGGAAAGTATTTAGGAGCTCTGGCTTGGTACACACAGCTAAGAGAGGTAAATCAAGATTCTTGTTGCAGTTCTCATTTCCTGCTATATCATTATAATTACACACATTCAAGTTTTAGAATTGGTAGAGATTCCGTCCAGATTAGACTATAAATAGATACAAAAATCTAGAGGAAATCTCGGGTTCTCCACCCTTTTTCAAAACATGAATATACATAATTGCAATAATTTTCTAGTAAATTAACACAGTGGAAACTTATAATCAAAGCTTTTTAGGAGCAACACAATACTTCAACCTAATCAGTGTTTTGTATTTTTTTTATTATTATTATTTCAGGCTCTTTTTGTGATTTTAGTAAGCATCTAACTGCTTGTTATCCCGATTTTCTGAGAAGAGGTTGCATTTTTTTGCTATGATAAGTAGTTCCTCAAAAATCTTATTACTTGCTTAGTATTTAGAATTACCAACAAACTTTTGAAGTTAAATAAAATAACGATGCACATCACATATTATTTATTGTATCATCCATTGTCATCTACTATTTTGGTCTTTGCAATTTAATTTTGTAATGAATTTTAGGTTAGACTGTGACATTAGAAGGTGAATTACACCTTATTCAAAAATCTGTCTTCTCAACCACTATCCCCAAACCCTTGATCTAATTCTGAAACCAATACTTTAACCACTAGTGTTTCCTGCTCTTCTCTATTACCAGAAAAATCATGACAGCCAAGCTCCTTCCCACTACACAGATTTATCTCATTACAGTGCTCTGGGATTACCGTAAGTAAACTTCCAAGTCAGCCCTGCTCTTATAGCACTGCTGTGTCTACAAAAGATTTTAGATGACAGCTGTCTATCTCTTAGAGTCAATAAGTGGCTTTAATTCCTTTCAGAAAGGCTTGTATAGAAATGCTTTATTTCCTTTTGATCACCTTTGATTCCTATAATTATACTCTTCATTTTTGCCAGATTTGTTCACATGTAAATGCAATTTCAAATTTCTGCCTTTCAAAACCCACGCTGCTGCCCCCAGTAGTTGACCATTGGTCCAAACAGTGAGTCACCAACAGAAGTGTGCTTCTAGTATTTTCTATACCACTCTTTTTAAAGAGTATAGCTACTTTCTTCATTTCACATGAACAAAAGCCAGCTAAGAAACCCTTCAACTTGATGGCCCATAAATAAGATGATCTTCTATCTTTTACATATTGTTAAGTAAATAAATAAATAAATGCTTCTGTTCATTAATATACTTAGGCTAAATTAATAAGCACAAATAACCAAGCAAAAAGATTCTCTAGACGTTATGAGCTGTGCCTATTGCACTTGAAAGCCATAGCACCTTATCAACACATCAAGAAAACATAAAGCCTATAAGAAGAAACAAAAATATGTTATTGCAGAAGACTGATGTAAGATACAGAAGATACCACGTACTTGAATTGCAACCTCATTGTTACAAGCAGTTTTTCATTGTAATTTTATAATGCACTATTTTTTAACATAGGAAAACATGCTGGTAGTTAATCACACTGTGGATTTAACCCTCCTGCTTCTTTTGTATTTACACATCTAAGAATCCAGACTTCAAGACTCAATAATTTCTTCAGCTGGTTGCTCAGTAGGTACTCTTGCTTTTTGATTAAGCAATTAAGGAGCCTTATGGGACTTTGCTTGCCTGCTACCTCATCCCTTCCATTTTCATTTTTTTTCACTCTTTCTTTGGAGTTTCTGTTAGTTTGTCCTCTCAAACAGCTCATGCAACTAATAAGATGTCTTATTTTTCTTATTTGCATTCACAATTCATTATAAATAAGGATTCTTTTCCCTACAAGGGTTTTACAGTGGTCACACGCCTATCTCATGTTGCAGTTAATCAATGACTGCAACGAAGGGTCATTTAGTACTGACTGCTATACATACTTTTTTAGAAAGGTTAGGCATATCCTAATTTGTAACAAGATCAACAACTCAGCTTTACTATTAATTATTAATATGGCTTAGTTACTTTTCATGAGTCATTGCGCTGCAAAAAGGTTTTGTTTTGAGATACCTTCAGATAATGTAGTGTGGCTCAGCTGTTCTGAAACACTGTCCTTAATCAACATGTCAGTAGCAAAGGGTCAGGCAGCCAGTCCTCCAAGTCCCTATTCACAGGTTCTGCTCTATCAGCAACTGGCTGTTCTTTCTTCTAAGGTAATAAGTAAGAAAAAGATCACTTACTGCTGCCGTTCTTCACAGACATTGCTCATGCTTTTCTGAAAGTATGCTGCAAGGGCTATGTTGCTTATAGGTTGCCTGGTAGAAATTTTCAGCTAACAAAAATCAATAAACCCCTGCCAAACACAGAGTATCATGGAGAACAGCACACTGCTCTGTTCCTATACTAGCTTCCATTTGTGTCTTAAAGCCAATTAGTTTACCCTTGAATCCAAGATAATTGAACACACCCACTGCTCTAAAACTAGCATGAAAGAAGTCACCATGAATACAAATAAATATCAATTACTAAAAGTATGCACTCTTTCATATGATAAAGAGAACATTTTGGTTACTTCATCTGACAACTTTCAAGGGGCAAAATATACTAACTTCTCTAATAAAATTAAGACGATAATTGTTGTTATCCTTGCAGTTTCAATTTTAAGTTTAAAAAAGAAAAGAATGGGTACGCTGATTGCTTTGAGTACTCAGAATATCATCTTGAAATTAAATCTCAAATACATTAGATCCATATCTAAGAAAAAATTCATCTGATGTTTCAGAAAATGAAATGACATTATGAAAACCTTCATATCTCTCTTGCTATTTTCTATCCGATTTTCACATTTTCTTGAGTTTAGTAATACCTTGTAATTCATCACTAAATGAAGATATGGGAATGAATCATGTGTATTCAATAAGTTCATGGCAGATGTATTTATATTTATAAAAATTTAACAGTTTATTCACGTAATCGGTAACTCAGGACACCCTATAACATATTTCCTATTCTACAGCCAAAGACAAGCTCAGTGGGAGATTTCATCTTCAAACTGCATGTTTCCTAGCAACTCTCTTTAAATCAGAGTAGCTTCTTTTTTTTTTTTTTAATTTACATCAATCACTTGCAACTGTTGAGAATGCTTAAAAACATCTCTTTCATCCTGTGAATAAACAATTCAAATCAGACTAGCAGCTGCAAAGAGGAGAAAAAAGGAAAATCAATTCAATGTTTACAAGAACTTGCTACTGCATTTTGGAATAATGTGTTATTTGTGCATTTTGGCTTAAGATTACACATTTCAGAATAGCTATTGGTGAGATCCATGGTCATTTTTTACACATTTGAGCTGCCATACACCATTTTGAATGTTTTCTAAGTTTTAAAGGCTGCTTTTCAAGAATGCTTACTCATGAGGTAGACTCTGAACATTTCAGAAGATAAGTGACTATTATCATACTTTTCATTACCTACAACAGAAGCATTGTTTCCATAGTTTTCAGATGAACACAGTTTTTGGGAAAGCTTATTTTATCATCTGCTAATTATCAGTTGATAATTTTCATGTATATATTCTTTATCAACCACAACATAGCCCCAGAGGCGCACAGAATAAACAGAACTCTCTCTTAATGCTTCATCAGCTGGGGACATGCATTGACATGTACTGCACAGCAAGCTCACTACCCTGGGTTTCAGGAGAGCAGGCTTTGGCCTCTTCAGGAATCTGCCTGATAGAGTACCGTGAGATAAAACTTTGGAAGGAAGAGCTATCCAAGAAAACTGGTGAATATTCAAGGATCGCCTCTTCCAAACTCAGGAGCAATGCACCCCAGCAAAGAGGAAGTCAGGCAAAAATGCCAGGAGGCGTGCATGGATGAATGAGGAGCTCCTGGCCAAACTCAAACACAAAAAGGAGGCCTACAGAGGGTGGAAGCAAGGACAGGTAACCTGGGAGAAATACAGAGAAATTGTCCAAGCAGCCAGGGATCAGATTAGATCACCTAACATCCTAATAGAATTAAATCTGGCCGGAGACATCAAGGGCAACAAGAAAAACTTCTATAGATATGCTGGCGATTAAAGGAAGACTAGAGAAATTGTGGACCCTATCTGGAAGGAGATGGGAGACCTGGTTACCTGGGATATAGAAAAGGCTGAGGTACTCAACAACTTTTTTCCCCAGTCTTCACTGTCAAGAGTTCTAGCTGCATCACCCAGGTCGCAAAAGGCAAAGGCAGGGGACTGGGAGAATGAAGAACCACCCTAGGAGATCAGGTTTGAGACCTTCTAAGGAGCCTGAAGGTGAACAAGTTCATGAGACCTGTTGAGATGCATTCATGGGTCCTGAGGGAACAGGCGGATGAAGTTGCTAAGCCATTGTCCATCATATTTGAGAAGTCATGGCAGTCTGGTGAAGTTCCCACTGACTGGAAGAGGGGAAACACAACCCCCATTTTTAAAAACGGATAAAAGGAAGACCTGGGGAACAACAGGCCAGTCAGTCTCACCTCTGTGCCTTGCAAAAGATCAGGGAACAGATCCTCCTGGAAACTATGCTAAGGCACATGGAAAATAAAGAGGTGATTGGTGACAGCCAACATGGCTTCACTAAAGGAAGATCATGCCTGACAAATCTGGTAGGCTTCTATGATGGCGTTACAACATTGGTGGATAAGGAAAAAACAACTGATATCATCTACCTGGACTCATTAAAGCATTTGACACTGTCCTGCATGACATCCTTGTCTCTAAATTGAAGACATGGATTTGACAGATGGACCACTCGGTGGGTAAGAAATTGGCTGGATGGTTACACTGAAAAAGTTGTGGTCAGCGGCTCAGTGTCCAAGTGGAGACCAGTAATGACTGGTGTTCCTCAGGGGTCGGTATTGGGACCAGCACTGTTGAACATCTTTGTTGACAACATGGACAGTGGGATCAAGTGTACCCTCAGCAAGTTTACTGATGCCACCAAGCTGTGTGGTGCAGTCAACATGCTGGAGGGAAGGGATGCAATTGAGAGGGACTTTGAGAAGCAGACCTGTGTGAACCTCAGGAAGTTCAACAAGGTCAAGTGCAAGGTCCTGCACCTGGGTTGGGGCAATCCCAAGTACAGATACACTCTCGGTGGAGAATGATTGAGAGCAGCCCCGAGGAGAAAGACCCGGGGGTGTTGGTTGACAAGAAGCACAACACAATCCAGCAATGTGTACTTGCAGCCCAGAAAGCCAACCGTATCCTGGGCTGCATCTAAAGAAGAGTGGCCAGCAGGTTGAGGGAGGTGGTTCTCCCCCTGTACTCTGGTCTTGTGAGACCCCACCTCGAGCACTGTAAACAGGCCTGGGGCCCCAAGCACAAGAAGGACATGGACCTATTGGAGCAAGCCCAGAGGAGGGCCATGAGGACGATGAGAGGGCTGGAGCACCTCTCCTGTGAAGACAAGCTGAGAGGTTGGGGTTGTTCAGCCTGGAGAAGAGAAGGCTCTGGGGAGCCCTTATAACAGGATTACAGTACCTAAAGGGGCCTACAAGAAGGCTGTAGAGAGACTTTTTAAAAGGGCATGCAGTGACAAGACAAGGGGGAATGGCTTTAAACTGAAAGAGCTTAGATTTAGATTAGATATAAGGAAGAAATTCTTCCAAGTTGCCCAGAGAAGTTGTGGATGCCCCATCTCTGGACATGCTCAAGGCTGGGATGAATGGGATTTTGAGCAACCTGATCTAGTGGAAGGTGTCCCTGCCCATGTCAGAGCTGTTGGGGCTAGATGATCTTTAAGGTCCCTTCCAACCCAAACCATTCTATGGTTCTATGATTAGAACAGCCTTTGTATGAATCCCACAGTCAAAACCACTATATCTGAGAAACACCATAAATCAGATGTTCACATGGTAATAAGAAAGAATACTGATGTCATTACTGCACTTAGTTAAAATCTTTTTCCAAGCTCTTTGAATATTTAAAGTCTTTTTCAGAAAAAAACAAAACAAACAAAAAAAAAAAGCACCTTGAATCACCTTGAGGTGAAATGGGGAGGAATTAATGTGGGAAAATAAATGCATAATGGGATAAAAGTGTATGGCTGTATGTAAAGAGTGGGCTGGTGATTATGCTTGTTTGGCCATGCCCTTCCCTGATTAGCAAAGTGTGTTCTGTTTTCTTAATAAATTCCATCTCTAACTATTTTCCTGGGTGAGGGGCTTTCTATTCTGTGTGTGTGTGTGTACCAGCCTGAAGTAGGACCATGAGCCTGAGGGGCCCCACTCAAATTTACATATACAAATCATTCTGCTTTGCCTTTTTTTTTTCCTTAAATACAAAGGAAAAAAAAAGTTAAATAAACAAAACAAACAAACAAACAACAAAAAAAAAAACAACGGAATTGAGAGCTAAAGGTCTGATCTACTAAAGTGTCTGAAATATATTTAAGAGACTTAAGTGTAAGATGAACACAGAGCAAAATCACAGGAGACACTTATCTGTTCACAGGAGTGAAGTCTAGAAAACTGTATTTCAAAGATCTTGTTCCAATTTTCACATTATTGTGGCAAAAAAATACATTTTGATATGTAGATAAATACAGATTAGGCAAGTCAGACAGAAGAAAGACATTTCTTTATAGTTATCAAAGTCACATTAGTAAGTAATTCTAATTCCAATAGGCTAATTTCAAATAATTACATATATTTTAGGTGATAATTAGTCTGTTGAATGTAACATACAAGTGTATTCTTTCACAGATGCTATTTTAGTATGGCAATATGCCAAGAACTCAAAATAACCATCTCATTTAGAAGGAGTTGATTGCAAAGTAATGCCATAATGTCTTGCAGCAACTCTAGCTTCTTCCAAGCAACAAAAGGGAATCACTACAGACTCCATTAAACATCTACCTACAGTTCCTGCACACCTATTGTTCTAGCCTGAAAATGCCAAGTCAGCAGTATTGCTATCTGATATCTTAGGGGATGTGTTGGTACATCTACAAATCAAGAATATCCACACATTAACTTCTTTAAAGAAAATCATTTGCAAGTGCTTTAATTTATGAACTTTTACACACACATTCTTCTGTGCTTGTCTTCCTTCCACCCTGACCTCTTTCCTCCCCAATGTGTTCACGTTTTTTTAAATACTTCAGATATTCAGTTGAACTACTTTAACAGGTGAAGCATGTAAGGTACCTTTCACATTACCTTAATTTTTTTGGAAAAAAAAAAATAAAATTATCTCCCTGATGTACAGATGAAATTAGAAGAGAAGAACAGACAAAATGTTACACACAATAATCAATATCAGAAATTGAAATAGCATCATTACTTTCATTACCTTCTCTGTGCTTCTGTACTGATGGAGACACAATGACAACATACTCCAGTATGCATTATTAGTCATCTTAAAAGGCAATGTGAAAGATGCTACTATTTATAACTACCAAAAACTGCTGTGTATCACATTCCGTGGTCTGCTAATGCATCTGTCAAATGAATCATTATGGCAACACATATTAGGTCATTTGGTATTTCTATTTCTCAAACTATTACAATAAAATATATATATATTTAAACATACATGTTTATTATAATATGATTTATGTCCTGAAATCTTCATAAAAAAAATCTAATTCTCATGACAGTACCAACAATATGGAAAAAAAAAAAAAACTTTTAATGTGGGCAATACATTTTAGCTGTTTACCTGCAAAATCTGATATACATCATCAAACTCACCATGCATTTTGCAACACAGTTTTATATATCACATTTTTCTTTTTTAACACAGAGTAGCTCTAGGTCACATAGGCTATTTTTGATAGCTTCTGTGCTGATGGTATAACTGAAAACTACTTTTCTAAGATATTAAAATTTGACAATAAGTCAGCATGGCTTGCTTTCTTTATCAAGAGATGATATCTTACATTACTGTTTCAGAGTCAGTGGTCTTTTTTAATGCTGCAATCTGGCTTGTCTTTTATAGCAATCACAGAAATGCATTGACAATTTTGAAGAGCTAAAATTTCATTAGTTGTGAGCTGTCACAGGATCTAACACTTAAATTTTGCAGATCATTCTTTGGACTCTTAAGCAGAAACAAGATACTGAGGAGAGACAGGAGCATATAGTCCCTTGTCACTCAGTAAAGCATATGGGGACTGAAGGATTTAAGCACAGGGGTACAAAGGAAATAATATGATGGCTTAAGACTCCAGAACCAGGAAATCAGGAATAATTTCTGGGTGATCATTTTGACTTGTACATTTCAAAGTTGTTCCTTTCAAAAATTAACTCCAGTTTTCTACTTTCTTAGAGTAGAAACAGAATTAACATTGGATTTAAGGACATGAAAAATAGTGAAAGCTAAATGTCTGAGATGGTTAGGTATTCTGTGGGGATAAATTTTCATGGTAAGATTAAATTCAGAAGAAATGCAGAAACATCAATTCCAGGATTCATCAGCTCCCCTAATAAAGCACATAGCAAAGACCACTTTAATACTCACCTTGACAATGAAGCATCCTTCCTGCTTTTTGCTATACTTAAGTGCATATATGCTTGGTGCTAGCAGAGTACTCAGTAGTTTATAAAATGAACTCTATGGCCATTTATTGTGGATGGAAAAGAGCAAATGACAGCCCAAGCATCAGCAATGTAGTAATAAATAATGTACCTGAATTTACCTCTTTGTTGCACATTATAATTGAATAAACTCTAAATTTCTCCCATTTGACATGGGTAAAAACCACTTTGCCTGTAACTACTGTAGCATGGCCAAGAATTGATTTATTGGTATAGACAAAAAGAAAAACTCTCTTCATCTATGCTACCATATTTGTCACTCAAGATTACAGACAAAGAGATTATATAGGGTTACACTTCAAGTAAATTATATGAAGAATATACCTTGTACTTGCCTTCACATCTTATCAGAAGAGAAATTTCTATTCAGAAGACTGAACAGAAAAATCAAAGTAAGCAGATTTTCTATCCTTGTTTACCATTGATCTTCCTCTGTCTTGATGTGTGTTTTGTGGTATATAGTTTGAAGAACCCAGTAACAAATGTACAAGTTTACTACTGACAAAATAATATATGGCTATAACATATAATGGGTCAGACGTTTTTCCTAAGTGTTTATATTTTTTACTACCATTATTTTATGCTTCAGTGCACATCTAAATATTATTTGTTCTTACAGATCATTAGTGTTTTTACTAAAAATGGCCGCACTTAGCGATTTGTGTTTTTCCTGCAAAGAGTATGTCTATGATAAAAACCAAATGCATTTCAATTATGTGTAAAAAGAAATAGTCAAATGATAGTCTAAGTGACCAATATCAACAATTCTGAGTCTCCCTTATGTTCTGAAATAAAATGTGACTCATCGCATGTCTCATAAATTTGATTTAAACTACTTAACTAAAGCAAAAGGTAAAAACATAGCAATCCACAGTTAATACTAAATTAGCTAAAAGCAAAGCACTATATTTGCAAACCAAAGCTACATACACAAGTTAGTATCATAATTAGACTTAATATACCAAATCCGCTAAGTCTTCACATTGGCATCACATTATCAAGTAAAAAAATCTTTTAAATTCCAAGAAGGGTTATGTGGAAGTGATTTATCAGAACCAATTTAATGAATTCAACTCAAATCAACAGAACTTTTATCTTGAAGATGGTTCTAAAGGGTTATTTAGTGCTTAAACCATAAACTTGTTATGGTTTTTGCAGATTTCGATTCATTTTTCATTTTCTGTGTGGTATATAACCGTTCCCCCTTCCTAAATCCCAGCAGACATATGATAGATCTGAAAAGAACACACAAGTAGAAGAAGTCTGACAGCTCTTGTTAGCATCCTACAGCAGGCATTTTAAAAGCTTCCTTCAGTTCAAGGAGACACTTTAAAGAGTATCTTTTTGAGACCATATTTTAGGGTCACTTTAACGTCAGAAACTTCCCTTCTGACATCTTTTCTTTCAGAACTTTATTGATGTTCATTCTGCCAGGTCCCAAATCAAAGCTTAGGTGTCTTGAGTATTTCCCACCTAATAAAACATAGGGAAGGAAACAGAAGAGGAAATTGCATTTCACAGGAGGTTTTGACCAGTCCAGCTTGATAATATTTGTTATGTGGAAATAAATGCAAAATCACTCCTGTTATATTAGCAGATTAAAAAACAAAACAAAACAAAAAAAACAACACCTGGTTTAAGAAAATTAATAAGAACAAAGTGCTCACAGTGTTCTACAATGCTTAAAAAACTATAGCATTCAGTGCAGTAAGGAATAAATTATTAAGGCCATAAAACCGACTGGGTGCATTGTGGACAACAGCAACTCTGAAAAGCATCTAGGGAACACAGCGGAAAAGCAATTTAAGTTGGATTTCCAGGACAATGTTGTGACTAAAAGGACTGTGTATCTCTTAGGTATTAAGTGACTAAGAAGTGCAGTTATTATGTGATTTTGTTCCTTAGATAGAACTAGTGTGACTCAGACCACTGTAAATAATTTTAATGCTGGATATTTATTAAAAGAGACTGAAAAAAAGAGTGTGGAGAGATATAAAATATACATATATATACAAGCGTAGTGGAGAAAATGCCTTATGGCAAGCATTTTCCTTGTTCAGCCTGGTTGGCATACCAAAATGACGACTCAGGAATGTCCTGACTACAGCACATAAGTATGGACTGAAAATACTGGTTACAAAAAAAGTTCTTTATTCTATTATAGGAAAGCATAATAAAAACAGAAAGGTGAATGTTGAGTGACCTAAACTGGATGCATGGAAAAATTTTAGCAAAGAATACAGTGACATCCCCAGTTCTTGAGGTCTTCAAATAGATACTAAATTCTCTCTTGCAAGGTCCATTTTAGCAAAGCATAAAGTACTGGGCTAAGCACTGAGGCAGCTGGGTGGAATTTACTGGCCTACCTCTGAGCCCTCACAATGTTTTAAGAACTGGAGCTACAGTAAGGAGCCAGGAGATGATGTTCTGGCACAGTGCTTCCCTAGAGCGGGATGCTATGTTTTCAGACTGGCAAGCCTTGTTCCAGAAGCCAGGATCTCCAGACTTTTTCAAAGGACTGTTGACTTCAGTATTTGTCTCTTTAGCCTGTAAAAGTCAGGTTTTGAGATCTTTAACTACTCCATTTTATAGCATCATCTTTCAGTACATTCAGGAAATGCCATCACTAGACCACAGATTAAATTGCTAGCCTCCAGTGAGGTTCAAAGTAAATCATTTTTAGTAAGAGCATTTTTAATTGCTCCTAAGAAGCAAAAAACCCTCCAACCTGCTTTGTGTTTGAATACTAAAAACGATTGTGGAAACTGCAAACAAGGCTGTGACCAAGAGATAAAAATACAGAAAGAACTGACTGTAAAAAAACCTTTTTGATATAGCTGTATCAGCAAAAAAAGGTCTTGAGATGATAATATGTTATGAACTATCTTTAAAAAAAGTTCAATTCACACAGTAATAAACGAACTGCATGAAAAAAGATCTTTATATCTGGCAGCTATTCAGCATTCAGTCAGGAACAATATTAAAAATAGGTCTCAAGGTCTTATGGCTAGATGTCACTGCTTCTCTCTTAACAAACAAACTTTATAGTAAATTTTAAGTTTATGCAATAGATCATATGTCAAACAGCTTATTTTGAAAAATTTTCATTTTGATAATTCAAACATAAGAAGTAAAGATTTTCAAGATTGTCTTATAGTTCTGTAAAAAAAAAAATTCAAGCATTTAGATAAATGTGTTCTGTATTCCCACAGACACTAATTTATTATCAAAATACATTTTTCCCTAAATTTCATTTATTATCAAAATTCCATAGCTTATTTAGCAGAATGACAAATGTAGACCACCCAAAACTCCAATCTTTTCCTATGTGCATGTAGAATGCACGTAACTGTGTTCGCAGTATGCTGGGTGATGATGTGGATTCTGCTACAAAATGTGTAAGGTTCAAGGAGAAAAAGTGGAAAAAAAGGTGAGAAAATTGAGAAAGGTGAAAATTTAAAGAAAAAGATAATGTTATAGGGAGATTTTTGTGTAGCCAGTAGGTAGACTAGAATGTATAGTCGTGTTTTGTAAACATTAGCTGAGCAGCAGAGTCACACAGAGAAATACATACTTCAGCTGAAGAGACAGAGTTGAAATTGCAGGGTTAAAGGGACAAATTTTGTTCTAAGCTGTGTGTTTGCAACTCCCACTACGGTCAAAAGAAATTATGCATATAACTGACAGTATAATTTGGCATTAACTAATTAATTTGACATTAACTGCAAGTATTCATTTTTGATGGTCCACACAGTTGCATTTGGTTAACAGTTCTCACTACAAGTTATGAAGTCAGAAATTATCAGATGGACTACAATGAACGTTTGAAATTTTATTTTGGGTGTTCCCTCCTTTCCTTTTTTCTAAGTATTTTACCCACTCCCACCAATGCAATTAGCACTTAAAATGCTTTAAACCCCATTGCTCTAGATGAAATGTTGCTCACCCTCCAAACTTCTATGCTTCCACTGATTCCACAAACACAAATCACTTCTCATGTCTCTTTTTACATTTTTGGCCATTTTTGTCTACATTTTAGTACATTCAGATGTATGTATGCACAATCACTCCATTTCTTGTCCAAGTTTATCTAGCACCAAGAATCAGTAGCATCCAGAACCAGCATTGTTATGCCTTTACTTGATAAACAAAAGATTTGTCTTACAGTACTTCATCATTGCTTGCAAGTATTAGCTGAATCCTTGTAAGTTAAATCCTGTATGGTATAGAACCTTTACCATGAAGCATGTTTTCTTATACTTTCATTATTCTCATGCTTTTTGTTTGAAGCCACTCAGATATTTCAAAATCTTCCTGAAAGACATCTGCAGAGTTTTCCTCAGTCTTATTTAGTATTCCCTAGTTTATTATCATTGAACACCAGGCAGGCCATTTTTTACACATAGTGCTAGGATACTGATAATCTCCTACACTCCCCATGTCTTTTCTAAAGTCATTCATTGCAAGGAGAAGATAAACTAACCCACAGAAATGACTGACCTGTACAGACATCTGCCCTCAGGTGGGGAAGGGATGAAAAACCCAGAAACTGCTACTTTGAATCTCTCTCCATTCTGCTCTGCATTGTAGCTATTCAGTATTACGGAAGAAAACATTCATCCCTTAAATGTTTTTAAAAATCTTGTGGAATGATTTGAGTTCTGTGAAATGCAGTTAATGAACTGTGCACAATGATTTTCTGTTAGATCTTGGCCTTCCCTATTATTTAATTGGCAATTAGTTCAACATACCACATTGCATGAACTGCTGATGTTACCAGGTAACCAGGACAGAAAATGCTTCTTCTCAAAGGAGTAAAAGCAAGGGAAAAGGGTATATGAAATTCCATCACTGGAAGGAGTGTTTGAAAACCCATCACTACCAGCACTTGGCAAAGACTAAAGAAGGCTAACAGATTGCAAAAACACTGTCTCAACAGGGGATATCCTGCCAAAGGTCAGAGTGATGCTGCATAGAAAGACCATAATGAAGAAAAAAAAAAAAAAAAAGCTTAAAAAATGACCACAGCATTTTTCAGATTTTTCTTGGCTGTAGTCAACTTATAAACCTTACAGCTTTTATTTTTACTATTTTTGCTTCCTTTTAATGAGGACTGAAATGCAATGCAATCATTTATATTTGCAGTGTTTCTAACTGCAATATAGTAAGCAGAGGGTAAGAAAAGAAAGGACCAGTATGTTGGCCGTTTCTTCTTTTTCTGCATCAATAAGACCACTATGGCTTCAGACCATAACCTGAATTCTCAGCCAAGTCAGCCTAAGTGAATCTCAGATTCCAAAAGTGTCTAGAGAAGCTGCCTGATTTACCACTGTGTTACTATACCTTCTGCATAAGATTTTATAACTTTAAAATGGAAGTAACACAGAACATAGTCTTAATCCAGTGCTAGCTGGTACAATTTTAGTATTTGTTGGTTGTTTTAGTTTGTTCGTGTTTTTTTGTTTGTTCGTTTGTGTTTTTAATCATTTTTCAAGGGGGTGCTGTGGTATTGGAAATGTTATTTCAGGAGTTAAAACAGAGAGCTTATTTTAAACACTGTATGGAATCCGGCTCTTTTCTTCCAGGTAGAGAATTAAAGGGAACAATCTGTCCTAATGTCTTGAAGCAGATAAAGAGTAACTTATGTATGTAACTATTGTGCATCCCTGCAGTGATGCAGCTGCTGCTTTTGTGATACTAATGGATTCCTCTGCTGGCAGAAGAAGAATATCCAGTCTTTTTTCAACAGGTGGCAGGCAAAAATAAATTGCAAATCCTTGAGCTGGCCTGACAGAGAGCTGATTAGCATTTCAGCTGATCAGCAACACTTGAGAAGAAAGAAGAAACATGACAGAACATGACCAAAAAGAAACAACATTGGACAAAAAAAAAAAAAAAAAGTGAATTTGATGTTGAAAATAAGAGAATCCTCAAAATAAGATTAGGATAGCCTTCTAATAGTTGTTCCATTTTCCTTTCTTTATTTTTGCATTTGATGGGAGTAAATGCAAAGACTAGAGCTCTGTGGACTTGGTTTATGGATTTTTGCTGGTATCTTAACAAAACACACTTTGCCCCTGGCAAGTTATTCCAGTTCATTATTTAAGTGAGCTGGGTTTTATCGGCATGCTCATCTTAGTCAGCAGGAGCTATTGGCATGAACCTGGGAGGCAGCAAGAGTTGAAAAGGGGAGTGGGCAAAGGGAAAGCTTAGTTTTCCCTCCAATTATAAAATCTTCCACAACTTGCCTGGAAGAGGGAAGAGTGCTGGCCTCAGGGACAAGAAAAAAGGGATAAACACGGTGATTTAGCTTAATAATATGCTGCCTACTATATCAAACCGGATTAGATGCAGCTCATTTCCTGTAAAGGTTTCCCAAGCCTTGCTTTACACTGTCTTGTGCCAAATGAGAAAGTTGGTTCTTGCTATTCCATAAACGTGGTTTCACTAAAAGGAAACAGTTTTAGAGCGAAGCTTACAACAGCACAGTTCTGAAGGTGAACCACAGCACGTGGCATCTCCCGCTCTGGAGCTTGTTCATAAACTGCCCCCCTAGTACCTCAACTGTGTGAATAACGACAGGCAGATGACAAAGGTCTCTCCCACAGATGCAACTCTACCATGTGTAACAGCTTACAGCAAACAAATGTACTGACTGTACAATGAGTGGCAGCCCTAATGCAATACTTACATGTTTTTTCCTTCAGAGTTTGCAGAAAACACAGCAGTACATATGGTGTTGTTGGTTCTGGAATTTATAGCATAAGGCATTTGATAGGAATTGGTCTATATGTAAAAATGCAGTGGGGAGAAATATAATTGAAAATCACCAATTTTCTGTCAACTGCTTATCTTCTTGTTGTAATGCATACAAAATCTGAGCCCTTTGGGAATCAGAATGCCTGACGCCACTTGAGACTAGCATATGCAAGAGGCAGATAATGGACAACTCCGACAGCATGTTCATCGTCTTCTTTGGATCCCATTCTTAAACCTGCATCACAATGAGTTTCCTACCTTTGCAGTTGACAGTGAATAATAGCAGATTTGGGGATTCATAATACAAATATCAGGAAAGAGCAGCTTATATTACACAGATCACCCACAAGCAAATCCTCAGGCAACTTTAAATGTTCACAGCTCCCAAAATGTCTGGTAGACTGCTTTGCACCACACAGAAATGTACTGGCTTTTTACAAAATACACCACTAGAAATAAAATAAAATAAACCACTCCCTGGCTCAAAATGTTTTTAAAAAGCTTAAATTTAAAAACTTAATTTCAGGTGAAAAGAGAGGTTTACATCAGTATTCTTTAGCACAGGAAACATGGAACTGGCATTTATTTATTGTCACAAACTGGGAGAAATGACATTATCTGAAATATAGAAGCACTTCAAGAATGTTCCGTCCGCTCTGTGGAACTATTCATGCAGAAAATTATTACAGGTTAAAAAAAAAAAAAAAGAGTTGGTAGCAAATAAGATCATGAAAAATAGAGCTTATTAAAGCAAGCAAGCAAGCCCCCAATTCCAAGTGCTTAGGAGACCTCTTGCCAAAAGAACAAACCAACCAACCAACCAAACAAACAAAAAAAGGAGAGAGAGAGGAGAAAAAAAAAAAAAAGATTGTTCACAGAATTCTGCTTCCCAGGTACCATGAAAATGCTTCCCTTATGCTTTCCATAAGGTCTTGGTACTTCCTGCACTGCTCACCATGCCAGGTACTGCTACCATAAATCCCTGTTCTCTCATCCCATGCATGAGGGAAACGTTTGGACTCTTTGCCAAGCTTTTTACCCTTTTTGCCCCATGTTCTCACATGTGTTCTCAGACTACAGCAAGTGCTGACCTCTCATACCAGCCTCTGGCTAGAAAATCTGTCAAAAAATTTGATTAATCTTTGTAAAAATACTGTCTTCTTTTTAGATTGGTTTCCTAAGGATATTAGATTTTAGAAATCATGCTGCATTTATGTGAGCCTCTCTCTGTCCAGCCAACAGTTTCATTTTCCTAAAAAATTTTTACCTCCTTGACCCACTTCAGACAGATTTGACAGAAATCTGTAGGACGTAAACGAGTTAATTTCCTATAAGTGTCTTGACAATGTCTACCTAGGCAAAGACAGGCCTTATAGCACCTAAGGGAAAGGCGGAAACAGTGTACAACCATGGTAACAAAGAGCCTGCACGAGGAAGAGCTCACTCAAGGACGTCTCAACCATGTGAAAGTTTATTTGGGGCTGGTGCTCCAGCATAGATCAGATCACACAGCAACACAGCACACAAAGCCCCAGGAAACCACGTTTCATAAGTTCTGCTGCTCACAAAACTTCTTGTTCACCTTACTTCACAGGATAACAAATTTGATGATGAAATATTGCTCTGTCTACTGTACTGGGCCCAGCCCCATGCCAGGTTCATACCTGTGCACTACAAAGACATGCGGCAGGCAGTGCTTTCAGAAAAATCTCATAGTTAGAACTAACTGGCGTAAGATTCTTTCCAAAGCTACAATTGCAGATTTTTTCTGCTTAGCCTGAGGAGATATTTAAGAGAAGAATTACATTTCCAGGAAATATATACAGAAGTATAAAAAATTGTTTTGAATATATCACACACACAAAAAAATCATGTATATTAATTAAATATTTAAACTTTATTTTGCTCTGCATTAATAGATGAACTTTTAGCTAAATCCACATTAATGATGTAGATGTAGAAGAACATTGTCTTCATGGGTTTCAGTAGAGAAACCATGGCTGCAAAGAGTATAGTTATCATTCAAAGAAAACTTTTTTTTTTACACCATTTATACATTCAATTAGAATCTGTACCACAGAAGAGGAACACTGAAGATTTTAGACGTTATTTTAATGGTACTTTACATATATTTTGAAGAAGAACAAATAATTATACTGCTTGAAAGTCTAATAAGTACTAAGTTGAGTATAACAATACCAAAGTATCTAGCTTAAAATGAGTAATATAAAATCATACCTGAAGTTGGTCTTAAAAGCACTAATTATGTTCTCATCATATGGCTGCAGGTTACTTGGCAAGAAGCCAAACATTTTTTAGCTTCAAAAATGGGGTCTATATAGAAGATGACCTCTAAAATTCACCTGATTTCAGCTTGAATATTAAGATGCAAGATTTTGTTTTATCAACGTATCTCCAACTTTCAAAAAATGTACTAATATTATTTTTGAAGGAGACTAGAAGTATGTCTAGACTGTACGCCAGTCTACAACCATTTTTCTCCATAAACCTCTGCAACTTCTTACCGTTGACTTAGGAGTTTGGCTCTGTGCTTAACACCAGTTCTGACTGCAGGCGGGTGTGTGGCTGTGGATAACACTGCTAGGAAAACAACCAAGGTAAGAGAAAGGGTTGTGAGAAGTCTCCCCTGAGGACTCCACTTATTTCTCCTCCATTTACAGAGGTAGATGTCTATGTGCACGTACTCACAAACATAAGAATGGATTGGCAGCTAAGAAACAAAAGGATTTGTATGTTTGTGCGTGTACGAAATGTGAGTGGGTTGTTGTGTGGCAGGCTGTGTGTGTAAACAAGGACCATCGTGAGTCTGTGTGCATGCGTGCCCATGCTGGGGAAGTGGTCTGAACAAAGGGTGGTGGTGGCTGGGAGGACACTCAATACACCTTCCCTGGCATGTCCTGTGGAGCACCCCACTCTTGTGGGCCAACAGATTGCATGACCTCCCTCTAAAAGGAAACAAAGAGCTGACCGTGTACACAAGGGAAAGAAGACTCAGAATAGGTAATTTTTGGAGACCATAACAATTTGCATCACATACAATGAGGTAATTGAGAGCCATTCTGAATTAATTGCATCCAAAAGTTTAGTACATTTAAGATGGCATTTTCTGAAGAAAACTCTAATTCTCACTTTGAAGAGACACTACCATTCTGTGCATGTCTTCAGGAAATAAAATGAAATGAAGAGTTTAAAACCTTGCTGTGCTCTGTGTCCAGCAAGAAGTTTATTGCCAGACGAACTTCAAGTTCCATTTGCAAAGCCAGAGACAAACTCCAGGACAATCGCTGAGGCATTATGCATGCTTTTGTAGTCTGGTGGCAAGTTTCCTATGTCGTGAAAGCAGCTGGGGACTGCTCAGTTCCAAATGCCCTAATGCCAAGATTGTTTGTCCCAGTTTCAGTAAGTTACAGTGAAATAAAGCAGACACAGACACTATATTTCGTAGCTTTTTGCATTGGGAAAGCCTACCAACCATTATGTGTGAAAATGGCTTTCATCACAAAGGTTGTTGCTTAAAAGAAAATTTTAGGGATATCCGTCACTTGACATTGTCTACTGCTAGTCTGCAAGACCTTCTGTAATACCCCTACTGCTGAACCACCTGCAAAAGTATATATAGATAATAAAACATTCCCAAGAAAAATATTTGTTTTGTCTATTCAATATCCAACTTGCCTGTAAAATTTCGTCATTATATTTGACAATATAATGTCAAATAGTCTTAGAAATATTCTATCTTTACTCATACTAACAGGCAGAATTATTCTTTTCTTACAAGTCTAAAAACCTTAAGGGAAAACAATGATGGAGAGAAGACTATCCTCTTTTAGAATCATAGAATCATTCAAGTTGGAAAAGACCTCTAACATCATCTAGTCCAACCTTTAAACATCACCTTTTATATGATATGCTGCCACATACATAATTGTCATTATTATAAATATCTGTAGTGCTTAGTTCAAGAAATAAATATGCAACCACAGTGGCATTCATTCAGTGCATCCACAGCAACACTGATTCATTTAATGGTCCTGCTGCTTCTTGCTTCTGAAGCTTAAGTTTTCAGTGCGGCCTAGGCAGACTGAAAATCTTCATAAAGTTCTTTGGTGTGTTTTGCTCCAAAATGTCATGTCATTTTAAAAATTCTGCTACAGTCCCTATCTTTTCAGGGATAACTAAGAATTCAGCACACATGGTTCTGCTTCTTGTGGTTCTTTGTATTATCATCCTACTTATCTCCATCAACATTACGTCCCTTATTTAACACCATATCAGACTGGTTAAGCATGAAGACCTGGCCAACTGTTTTACTAGGAAAAGTGGCCATATTAACATGAATCTTTATTTAATAGAAGAAATAATAATAAAGAATAATATAGTAACATTATAATATGATATAATATATAAATAAAAATAAATAAAACATAATATATAAATAAAATATAATGTTATAACATAATAATAGAAAGAAGAAACCTATTGCTGTATAGATAATTAGTACAAGGCCTTTTAGTTCTCTCTTGAGCCTCTAACTTTTCCATCCACTCTGTAGTGAAGGATTTCCCATGCACATCTCTCTTCAAATGTCTCAGAAGAGTAACTGCTTATCTTGCAAAAGCACAATAAAAAGGTTCATCTCTACAACTGAAAATACAATACCTTCATGAGATTAAATCAGAACTCTATCCATTTCATGCACTGTACAAGGTCACAAAATTCCCCAAAGATAAACTGCCTTAGGACATATATCTTTCTTCAGTGCAATGAAAGTGTGACAGATTCACATGAACCCACACATTGCCTCAACAAAGCAAGTTGTAATTTTTGTAGAGATGAATTAAAATTCTGTTCAGGATGATCACCTGCCTTGCAAATGCCAAAACAAACCCCAAACAAATAGAAAAAATATATTAGTAATGGAAGTTAGATCCTACAGCCTGTTTTGTTCTGGTCTCCAGCAATAAGAAAGATGAAATATTTCCTTAACCCACCACCAGCACAAGCTCCAGAATGAAGTAACCTGACTTACCCTATTGTAGCTGCCAAGCCCTGACAGGCCAGTGCCTGCTTCAAATACTTCATTTCCAGAGGACCAATTCTCACTGTTCTGCCAGGAATTGATTGTGGCAGTCACAAGCCAACATAGGGCTTTGTCACGAAAGGGCATTTTCTAAAGGAAGAAAGCCCAGGGGGCTGGGCATCCAAGATGGGACAAGACATACCTTATACACTTGTTGCAGTATAACCTCTCTTTTTCCATAGGGGAGATAGTTGTGATGTCTTTACAACCCACTTCTTCTCTATGGTTCTCTATGGTTCATCAGATATGGTAGTCATAGAATCATTAAGGTTGGAAAAGACCTCCAAGATCATGTGGTCCAACCGTCCCCCAACCACCAATGTCACCCACTAAACCACGTCCCTAAGCACCACGTCCAACCTTTCCTTAAACACTCCGAGGGATGGTAACTCCACCACCTCCCTGGTTAATCTGTTCCAATGCCTGACAACTCTTTCTGAGAAGAAATTTCTTCTAATTTCCAACCTAAACCTCCCCTGGCACAACTTGAGGCCATGATGATCTATTTACAGGATCTTGAGGATAAGTCTATCAGACACTCCAGTAAAATTCACACTTCTCCAGTTTACTCTGTTGAACTGCTCAGTGATGACAAAAGTCTGCCCGTGTCAACCTCCTGTGGTTTGGTGGACCTACAGCCCCCAAAGCAATGTCAATTACAAGCACATTATTGCTAGGTCGCACTAGAAGCCAAAGTCCTCAGTGGGTTAGACATAGTAGAGGAAACACTGGTGGCAATTCTGCCCTAATTCTCTCTTAACATCTCCTGAAGAAGAGAAAAACATGGCCAAAGTGTGCTATCTGCTGTAGTCAACACCATCAGGTAATTGTGATGGTGTTTTCTGGGATGGGACTCCTCCATTTCTACGGTACAGATTAATGTACTGCTGCAAATGGTATCAAAGTTCACCACATAGATAAAAGAATCTCTAATCTTTCCCTGCCTCAGCTTTATTCCCCTCAATTATTCAGAACTGTTCACATTCGGACTTCTATTTTATTTTATTATCACTGGCACAGCCAGATGAAATTGGCACCTTACAGTGATCTTTATTCATAATCGTTTAGACTGAATTTGAACACTGAGTCATAGCTAAACTGATCTGAATAGGGCTTTGTTCGTTTAAGCTGGAGGATGAACAGCTCCAGAAGTGGAGCACAGAGTCCATTCCATTCCTACTTTTATTTTCAGTATTAGTGTCATTGCTCAGCAGCATCCAGTAACTCATTCATGTACTGTTTCCACCAAAATTATTTACAGGAGTAATTTCAGTAGAGTGTAGCTGTTAGGCAATTATCTCTTTTATGAAGAAGAATTTGAGAATGTTTGAGAGAGATGAGTCTGAAGAATAGCATAAGGTATTTCAATAATTAACTATCATAAAATGGAAATTTCCATAAGGGTCAGTGAGGAATAAAGCGTAGCATACACCATACAAACTGTATGCAGTGAACACTACTTAATAAATCAATATAGAATGGCAATTTTTCCTGAAGTTGGCTTAATCCGGAAAGGGGCTGAACAGCAACTATTCCTACCAAACCACAACTTCCAATGATGCTCATAATCTGGCATTTCATTCCTATGGTGTCAGTAGTAGCTACAGATGTTCAACACCTTTTAAGTAGTCCTTTGTCACTGTAAATGATCTGATTGCTTTCATTTTAATATGTGTCTGGCTATAACATGAGCTTCTGATGAATGAATGAAAATACAGAGTAAATGCTATAGTAAATTGTACTTTTAAGGAATACATTTAGCTGATCTAAGAAATTAAAGGAATCACAACCATAGAGACTATCTTTGCTGGTGAATCTGGTGCTTTTATTTTTCCTTAGAACTAAAATTTCTGTATGCATATTTTCTTTTTACTTTCCTTTTTGCTTTCTTTTCACATTTTTTACATTCCTCCACTAAATTTATCTGTTACCATGAAGACAACTGAATCTAACAGAATCAGCCAAGAAAACAACACTAACAGCTGGATAATTTAGAAATGTACCTAAATTGTTATAAGGCCTTAGTTTGTGGTTTTTACACATGAAGTTTGCTTAGTCAGGAAATGCTTGCTCTGCTTCATTCGAAAATGCATAGGACACTGGCTATCACTGTAATTGTGCTATAAACAATAAGTACAAACCATAAGACTTGCTACAGAAGTTGTAATGTCCTAGAATGATATAGTAGCAATTTGCCGGCTCTGTGAACTTAGTGAAAAAAATGCTGCACTATATTAAAATACCTATTCAAAACAATCAGTCAAGTGGTTTGAAAATGTAATCAAAACAGTTAATGGTGCTAAATGTAGGTTATTTTATTTGTTTGTTTTACAAACTAATCAAGTTAATGACTGGGAAATCACACTTTAATGGCTGATTTTTTGAATACATCTATTTTTATGGTTGCATAATCTAGAAACAGAGATCAATACCCTGAAGCACATCCTGAAGCCCTGATATGACAAACCTAGGAGCACAAACATTCAAGACACCTTCTATAGCTGGAGGACAGAAATCTGCCTATCTAGAAAACAGGTCAGTCTACCTAAGACCTAAACCTCTTAGTAGGTACCTGACTTCTTTTCACTTGCCCCGTCTTAGAGGAGCAAAGCAGAATTTACATCTAGCTCATGCACCTCACTTAGATGTCTAGTCAGGTGTGATGAGCCTGGGCCCTGGCTCTTAACATCTTGCTGCATTAACAGTGATATCTGTATCTTCTATTGCTTTATAGGAGTAAGCCAGCTAAGAGTAAGACAAAGTACTTACAAAAAGCATAGCTCTCAAACTGTATCTCATTTACAACACTTAGTGCCTTTTTACAGTCCCAGCTATGGGCGCTGCATAGCCTCAGAAAAGAAGACGACATTCAGCAAAACAATGATGTTGAAAAATGGGAATAAAGATAACGGCATCTCGCTTTGCAGGACTGCTGCTTCATGAATATCTCAGAAAAATTATATCTCAGGGGAAAACACAAATAAAATCCTTTAATTTCTGTTGTAGCTGCCACTTCCAGTTTTTGCTGTTGTTTTGTTTGTTTGATTATCTAATGAAAAATTCTACAGAAAACAATATTCTTAGTTCTACTGCTTCAAGTGTACAGACCTAACACTAAGCTTCTGGGAGAATAATCTAGCATTTAACTAAAATAATTCTGCTCTCATTTACTTCACCAACAGGAAAGACCAACCTCAGAGCTGCTAAAATTATTTTTTTAAATGTATGCAATTTAAAAATGAGTCAGTCTTTCTAATTGCTATAACACGTCTAGAGGGCAGCTAAATGGCAGACGCGTATTATTGCCATGAATATATCTTCTAGTATTTGTGACAATTAACATTCTTACCGCATTTGTCTTCTGCCAGTGCTGACACTACCAAGGGACAACACTGAGCATGACCTGTTACAAACCTGATTTAAGATCGGATGAACACTTTTTAACCAGCTTAGATTTAAGACTTCCTTTACATATTATTTTACTTGCTACAGGTCTCAGATAATTTTACTTCACAGTAAAGTGTTAAAAATGAAACTAAGTGGAAGGATACATGGTTTCAGCTTTTTTTTTGTCAACAGTACAAATAAACATGAATTCATTCCTAATAAGCACTGCAGGAAGTCAACCATACAATCTTAATGATCCTAGAGTCTTTTTCTAAAGTATACAGCTTGTAATCTCAAGCAGATTCCAGAATACTGTGTCAATTAGATATCATGCAGAGCAACAAAAAAAACAGTGCCAGCTGGAGGCATTCATTGAACCTCATCGTCAATTCAGCAATAGAAAAAATTCTACTAAAATGAAAACAATAAAACAAAGATAAGCTGAATTGGGTTAGGAAGTAAAACAATCCTGAGTTGCCAACTTAAAATGGCTGAGTATTAAAAACCTTTGGATAATCTATGAATTAACAGATTTGGGATTGTCTAACTGGATGTCACCGCCGGATGTCACTACTGCTTGAAAAAAAGCCACTGCATAAACATTTATCAGGCTGCACAGATTGTAAAGGGCAGTATTGGGAATTACAAATACTCTCATGCTCACGAAGGGCAGTATTGGGAATTACAAATACTCTCACGCTCACGTCTTTAGTTTGCTTTTCACTTTTATCATCTGTCCAACTTACTTCACAGGTTGAAATAGTTTTGTAAGACTCAGTAACACTTGAAGAAGTGAAGGAAGAAAAAGTAATTTTACAGCTAGCAACCATTGCAGTTATCCTAATCCTAACACCATGTTTTGTTTTGCTTTAAAGTAGGTATACCTGGAATATACTCTGGAATAACATATTTTATATTTACTTGTGTCTACTCAGCACCAAGTTGAAAATTTCACTGTTGTATGCTATCATCTTCATGTTTTACCATACCATGAACTTATTGGCTAGTTAAAATGGGATACACACTTACCACAAATCTAAATAGCAAATTTCTGCAATAGATGTATTCCAACAGCTGAGGCTGGAAACCATCAACATTCAAACATCTACTGTCATCTTGTTTCTGAACTCAGTCATGATACAGGCTTACTTTCACCTACAAGGATATAGCTATAATGAAAATGAAATCTTCATATTGATCAGATTATTTACTTCAGTCCAGTGGCAAATCTGCAGAGAAGGGAAAAAGTCTAACTGTATTGAAGCATCCTTCTTTGCTGACTGAAGCTCTGTGAGGAGAAAAAAAAAAAAAAAGAGCAATGGATACCAGAGATCTGCATGAATCCTCTGTCCAGACATTGCAGGTCTTAGTTCCATGACAAATATTCTCTCCTCCCAGCTTCTCTTCTTGTGGATTAAGAAGCATTAAAAGAAGAGAAATAAACTTTAGAAATAATGGGTTGGTTTTCACAATGGAACAAGGCTACCAGTGGATCCCTCAGATATTTTGCTGTTTAACTATCCATGAGTGGAATGGAAATGGAGAGCATACTGAGATGAGGAAGACTGCCGAAGATACACTTTTCAAGGCAGTAAGATCTAAGCTGCCTGTGAAGAATTACAGAAGGATATCATGGTACTAAGCAACTGAAGGTAAAATGGTAAAACAGCAGATGCAACTCACTACTGATAATAGAAAGTGACAAACATTGGGAAAAATGATTGTATATACAGAAAAATAGAGACTAGATTAGTCATTACCACTCAAAATATGTTCTAGCATGAGTAAATTTTCTGAAAATACCAATCTAGCTTTCAGCAGTGGTCAAAAAGACATCTATAACTTGGGTCACGTTGTTGTAGCTCCAATGACTTCTTGACAAAGGCAGCAGCAGTTTCAAAATGAGTGATACCTCACACAGGTGGAAAAAAATAACAAGCTTTCAGACACTCTAACTCTCTTTTGGCTCTTAGCAGCTGCAGCATTCTTCAAAGCTTACTACAAGCTGAGAACAATCATTTTGAGTTCAACTTAACTATGTCATGCAGTTAAACCATGGTGAGCAGTTAGGGGGTGTTAAGTATGCTACCTTTAATGGACAGCTTTAAATGAGCTTTCTGAATGCCATGTGTGAACTTGCTTTGATGTAGAAAGAAGCCTCACACTGTCTTATATCCACAGATGCCACATACAACCTTCCCAGGACAGCTATAAAGAAAAATCACTTAAGAGTAACAACCCACATGGAAAAATGATTTTAACTCATTTATTTTTTTCCCCCAGAACATCTGCTCCTGTTGCTCAAGTAGTCCCTCAGCATGGTTAAGCTCCTCATTTGGATCAGGTTCTCCCCACACAAACATCTGCTGCCTCTGGAACCAGCTCATGCTGAGACACAAATGCAAAGCTTGATGGCCATCTTCGCAACCAACCAACCAGAAAACAAACAAATAAACAAAAAAAGGCCCTTCAGACAATGTGATACACTTGGTGCGATGTACCAAACCTTACCACATGCGCCTATACTGCTGACACTAAACTACCATGATTCAAAAGAACAAACCTGTTCTTGATAAAAGATAGAAACACCTAGTCATCAATGGGAAAGCACACCTTACAAAAGAACTGTTTCTCCTCTGATGTCTCAGCATTGACAATCTGAGATCTGCCAGACATATTCTGAAGATAAGCCTCAGATAAAGAATTCATACACAGAATGTCTTGGACTCAGTAGGGTTATTAGCTTTTTGGGCTATATTAAATTCTCAGCTAGCAAACTCCACCACGTTCTTGAAGCAGTAATTTGCCTCTCTTTACCATAACAACCAATGACCTAATCACTTTTTTTTTTTGTTAAATACTTCCACCTTATACCACAGGTGGGAGTTTTTTTCTCCCTGTTAGTCTAATTGATTTAAACACCAAACCTGAACTCAAAACAACTGTTCTCAGCTTGCATTTAGCTTCTAAGACTGACATTTGTAATTCACGAATTATTATGAAAAGATCTAATGACAGAAAAAAATCATTGTTCTCCTTGGTAAGTCTGTTCTGTGCCCACGTTTTTTATACAGGTGTCACTACGGCCATTCTTTCTCAAAGAGGGGAAAAAAGCAGAAATCATACAGATGGAGAAGAGGACTAGAGGTATGGAACATCTTCCACACAAGTACTACATAAACCCGTACTTCTTCTTTCACAAAAGAACTGGTTGACATTAGGAAGTCCTTCACCTTGTGAATGATGCAGAGAAAATGAAGAGAATGAGTATTTACTGTATGTTGTAATACAATCAGAATGTGCCATACAATGAACACAAACACGCTCCCTATAATTCACACTCCTTCAGGTTTTTTCAGATGGACAACAGGCTACAGGCAAACTCAGCATGCACAGAGAGACACATTGCTAAGACTATAGTGACACCACCTTCTCCTTGCTCATTTAGCAAATGGTTACTCCAATTTCTGTAATCTTGACATTTTTTCAGATTTATTTGTTTTCTACTCCTCCAATAAAGGAATGGCTATTGCTCATGGCAGCCATAGCGAGGTCACTTGCTGCGGATTGGGAAGTGAAAACTGGCTGCAATTACTGGGTGTCAGCACAAGTACTCTTCCTCTTCACTTAAGCAACTGAATTGTTGCTCTCAATTTCATGTATTCAGATTTTCCCTGGCACACTAAATGTTTGCATAAAGTAATTACATCTGCTCCTCTGTCCCAAAAAGTTAGAGAGGGAAGAAAAATAATAATAATAAAAAAAGATAATGTTTTTATTGTTTTTCACCTAAGTTTTATGCATTTAATTCTACTGATGTTTCACCTAAGTTTTATGCATTTAATTCTACTGATGTTTCAATTAATAATTTAAAAGCTATTCTGATTTTTTAAGGTTTTCTCTAGTAATTTGTAAATTTTGCCCCCAAAACACTGCAGCTTTAAAAAATACTCCTCAAAACCTACTGCACTGCTTGTAGACTTAGAATAAACAACTTGAGACTCATGATTAAGAATACTAATTGATTTCATACACCATAGTTCATTTATATGTATTATGCCTAATAAATTTACCATAACAAATTAATACAAATACATTAAAATATATTCTTCTGTATCATAGTAGTAGTTAAGCTACAACTGAGATATATTGTGAGAGACTTCTTTATAGCATTTCTCTGTGCACAGACTAAAAATCTAAATATTTTTAGAGTCCTGTATTCTATATTATTTTGCAGACATTGACACTGCATCTTTAGTAACAGTAAACTAATTAATAGGAATTAATACACAGTATATAATAGTATTTTTTTTTCTTCAAAAATTCTAAACAAATTAAGGTATTGATGTATGTTCTGAGAAAAAGCAGTGATTTTTCTTTTAAAAATGAAATATTTTATGGAATGGTAAGTCAAAACTGAATATATATTCTTGTAATTTTTTAGGTGTGATATATACATTCTTGTAATTTGTGGTGTGATATATCAGTGAAGGTTAGTTGTTGTTTTTTTAACAGGAAATCATGCCTCCGCCTCCCAGCTCTGCTGGAGTCCTTTGAAGGAGCCAACAAGAATGTCAACTCAGTGCTCATTAACAGTGGAAAAAAAATTGCTAAGTGTTACTCAGAAAGAAACACAGAACGCAGCAGCAAATGTTGCACTGCCATTCCGTAGATGCCTGAAGTCCCCATCCTGAGCATCGTGATCAGGTCTGCTCTTTTCATTCCCCTCCTCTCAACGACGATGTAGGTGGAAAGAAACCAGTGCCAGATCTGGGTCTATACCCAAAGCAGTGAGGAAGAGCAGGCACAGAAGACCCGATAGACACACAGCAGGCACTTTGAGTGTTTCATTCCCAGATAGCTCTCATGTGGTGCCAGAACCAAGCACTCGTTGTCAGTGCCTCCCTCAGCCCAGGGATTCAGCTCTCCATGAGGGAAGACCTGGTTGTACGACCAGAGCCTGGCTGTGTGACCACAGCTCAAGTTTACTCAAAGTGTTTGGAAGGTGTCAAACAGTATGTGGCCTAAAACTACGTGAGGTAAGAGAAGTAAAGCACAGACAGCAGCGTAATTGTTGAGAAGGTAAAAGATAGCAGCTCAGTGGTTCAAGGGGAAAAGCGATGATACTGAATGGTTTAAACCCAGAAGACAAAAAGCAGAAAACAGAAGATGGCTACTCAGCAACACTGAGGATCATTCTGATCCAAGTGAAAAGGGAGGCTAATCACCTCCCTGTGTGGCTGACGCCACATGGAGTATCTTTTTTCAGAGTGGTAGCTTGTAGCTTTTTAGTCCTATATATTGCATATATTAAATAATGCTTCATATTCCTTCATTGCGTATATACTGCTCACAGAGTCTCTTGAGGACCAGGTTACTCAAGCAACGTGTCCCAAGGAGAGGTTTCATTAAAAACAAAGATGCATGTGGAGCACAAGTTCCACTTTAGCTTCATCAAAAGAAATTTAGTTTGTGTGATCTCTGCAGTTTTACAGTAAAAGGGGAAAATCTGGGGAGCTGCATTGAAAGCTCACTCCATATGAGCAACACATGTACTATGGGTCTTACCACTAATTATGTAAGGATGTCAACATTTTTTGAATGACTTCTAAAACAAATACGCAAACATGCAACACAGAAATCTTTAAAATTCTATCAAGCACAAAAATGGCAGCTGTGATTTGGGAATTCCCAAGTAACAAATGGCTAGGGACAGACAGAACATCACAGGAGTATACTATGCTATCTTTTCCCTCTTCTTATACTCTTTCTTCAGTAAATATTTGAAACTCCTGCAAACAAAATGGCCAGATGGACCATCCTTAAAATTATAAGTGCGATTTCTGTTTGTGCTCAGAATTTTGCTTATTTTTGTGTTCTCACCACTCACAAACAAGTAAATCTTACATGCATGCCCCTTTGAATAAAAAAGAAATGAGCAGTAGTTTTCTGTTACCATCTTCTCTCTTCTTCCTATTGCAAAATATGAGCTTTCTTGGAAGCTTCTTTGATTTTCCTTTGTCCAGTAGCACTGCCATCTTGCTTACCCAGAGGGATGAATGTTCTCAAGTACTGCATAAATATTAGCTACTGTAATATACATTTTATAAAAAAAAAAAAAAAAAAAAAAAAAAAAAAAAAGTAAAGTTGTAAAATACAGTAAAACAATCAAAATGTCAATGTCGGGCAAATTTTGGATAATCAGGCATCTTGGTTTAGCCACAGTTAGAATGAAATATATTTCTCTACCCTGACAACTCAAAGACTGTCTTCCAGAGACAACTGCCTTTCAACACGGAATATTGTTATACTTTCTTACTGGTCACTGTGTGCTACAATGACAAAATCAACTTAACTCTATCCACTCTTCTGTATTCATCAGAGGCTTAAGCATCGAGCATCGTGACAAAATGTCAGGCATGCAGCATTGTTTTTCATCTCTCAGGAACTCAGGCCTGTTACAGAATTTTTTTAAATTTGATTACATGAGCTCTCTGGGAAAAAAAGTATCAGGAAGAGAACAATAGGGCATCAACTCCACCAGGGAACTCTGAGTACTTCTGCATTAAAATAGGAATAATGATGGCTGCATACGGTGTCTCAAACAGTGCCATATACTGTAAAGCAATTGCAATTATTCTTTGGCTGCATGAAGCTTATTTGAAGGTGCACAGTATGCCCTTGATTAAGGACGTGCCTTCAGAACACCTTTTATAGTGAAATTAGCCATGTATAGACAACATCTTTCTAAGATATGTATTTTGTCTGTTGGAGGAAGAAAAAAAAAAGAATGTCATTTGCTCTAGTAATTTCAAAGTCAATCAAATGACTTCAGGACACCAGAATTCATTTGCTCTGATAAGAGCCCACTCCTTGTGAACTTCAAATCTATTCTTCTACCTGTAGAAGATTTAGCGCTCTGCCATAATTTTGTAGGAAGGAAAATATGGTTGTTGTTTTTTATTATTATTATTTTTTTAGTTTCCCGATTATCAAAGAATGACAAACTTATTTCAGCTTTGAATGAAGACCAGAAGCAAAGACATTTGCATAAGAGGAATTCATGAAAGGAAACATCATGGGGCTGGAAAGGTGGGAATGCTTGCATTGCCCTAGCAGTAGAGCTCACAAATGATCCAGCATCAGGTATAACGTGTAGCTCATGTTTTTGTAAAACAAAATTAGTTGCAAATGCAATCTCACATACACTGTTTCAATCTCTAGAGGTCTAAAGGTGACAGAGTAATTCATTTACATCAGATATGCATCACTGTAAGGCTTCCATTTTGTATTTGCCACTTCTTCTAGCCTATCAATTTTCTAATGATGTCTCATATTTTCCTATGCAGTTTTGGCAATGTTGTTAGATTTGTGTGTAACTAAGAAAATGAATCTTTAACTTATAATTTTAAAGCAGGAACAATTTTGAGTTATTTAAGTTCTGTAACATTTTAATTCCTCGAAGTTTTATCATCAAGAATATGCATAGATTAGTCTTATGAGCAATTTATAACCCACCCAGCCTGCAATTCTGAGAATAATATATTGATGCACTATATAATTTGAGATCAGGGAGGAAAACATCCTAATCTGTACATGCATATAATCACTTGAGGCTCTGTCAGTGCTGGCAGTAGCATAAATCCGCAATTTTGTGATGCAGCAGCTCTGGACTTGAGCCTAGATAACCTACACAGGGTACAGCAGGGAGTAGCAGTGAGGGCTTGAAACGCATTGTGTGCACAGACACTGCACGTTATGGCTACATCACACCCACTGACCAGCATCCCCTGCCTTGAACTTGGAGCCCCATTTGACTTGATTACCACTACAGCGAGGGAGGGCAACTCAGCGTGAGCTCAACTTCTTGTTAGCTTCCTTCTGTATATTGCTAGGCCATTTGGTGATGTGCGGTGTAGACATGCCCTAAATACTTAATGTCTGAGCACCAGCTAATATTCATAGAAAACAGATGGATTGGAGGAGGTTCCAAATGCCTGAAGCTCTTTTCTTTTGCCTCATCCTGCTTCTGTATGGAGTATCTGGCAGCTGCACTGTAATGTTTTCATTTGTTTTGAATTAAATTTCTCTTTGCTCCTGCCCTACCCATTTTTTTTCCATGTTCTGCTTGTGACTCTGCACATGTGTAGTGCCTGTTGTCCCTATGAGTCCTCACCAGTGAATCTGCTTCAGTAAGGCCAGCTGGATTTGGCCTATCACAATATTTATCAATGTGTGGTCTATGGAGATTTTTTAAGCAGCATTTTCAATGATAGATTAATTTCTGTTACCCTCTTCTATACTAGGACTTGCTACAAAAACCCTCTCAAATAAAATAATCCAATCCCTAAAGATTGTATTCCTATGTCTCAAGATAATTTTATAGCTCTTGGAACTTCCTTAAAAAATTAAAATAAATCTGAGAATTGTTCATTAAAAAGTTATATACAAAATGAATGCAAAGTCCCTAAACTCTTTGTGTGCATGTCTGTGTATACACTTCAGTAATGCAACTGTAGAAGATAACTATAAAAATTAAAAAAGAGCACCTTCACCTATTCTCTAATTCTGATTCATTCGATATTCATTATCTGAAGTCTGATTAATATAGAAGTTTGTATCACTATCATAAACGAACATTTCTATTAATGTTTAATTAGGCACAGAAGTTACCACAAAAAGGCTTTTCTGACCCCAGCAATTTAACGTTTCTAGAGCTAGCATCAAAACAAAAATACTTTAAACACATGTAATAAAAAGTATTGAAGTTCAGTTTAATTTTCTTTCCCCTTTTTTTAAAAAAACTGAAATGCAGAGTAAGTTCCATCTACATGCTGTGGTTTATTCTGTCTTCCCTTGCAACCTCTTCCAGTCCTCCCAGTTCACATACTTCTTCCATTCCAAGAAAGAATAAAGTTGAATTATCTCCTGTTTATATTCCTAATCTATTATTCTAAGTAAATTCTAATAACAAATAGCTCAAAGATGAAAATGGATTTAATTTCTTTATTGTTCTCTTCTTCCATCTGCTTCTACAAAATACAACTATAGCCACTGCAGCCACAAGATGATGTATTACTGCCATGGCTTGGCCATGCCAGCAGACCTGATAACCTGAGAAATCTTATTAAAGGGTCATGCCAAACACATTCCCAAGAGCTTCGGATGAAGAGCAGATTCTGCATCCTGCAGAACAACCAAACGTGACTAGTTTCTTACCCCACACATTTTAACCCTGCCCAGCTAAGGATGCTACCAGAACTGAGTTAATTATATATACATCTGGAACTGTTTCTTCTTAAGAAGGTTGTACAACAAAATCTGGATTTTTAGAAGAAACTGGTTAGCCTCACAAAGCAAACAGTTCAATCAAAGCATGGCTTGCTTAGGTTTCACAATTGAACCACTGTTGCATTTGAATAAGCTGGGCACCAGGAAAGAATACCACTGTGCTTGCATTCATTCACAGAAATCTTCAGGAGGTTGAGTGAGGCAAGTAAACTGAAACAGAGAAAGAGGCCAGCACCGTGTAGTTTGAGGCTCTGGAACAAACAAGATGGACTGGCTTGCTCACTTCTGAAGGAATAAAACAAGAAAGACCTCAAGATTGTCCTAGACTTAGAGCCTCCAGAGAAATCTCAAGGGATTTTAATTATTTTCCAGCTCAGAGGCTGGAGGTCACTTTTTGGTGCCTTCTCTGCTGAACTCCAGAACTGTGATGAAAGAAAATACTGCAGAGAGGACTCCAGCAGATGGGTTTTTTTTTTTACCCATTTGTTACTAAATGTGCTTAATAAGCCTTCAAAGCCATGAGACACTCGGTAGGTTCACACAAACCTCTCCACTAATATCTGCCTAATGTCACTGGGGTCAGATGAACCTCAACAGAGACAGCTTAACAAGAAGTATCCCATAAGACGGTTTACTGACACTTACTCACATTAAGCCTGGCTAATACTCTAGCTGACATCACCATCTTGAAGACATTTTGTTGGCCTGAGATTACCGTGGAGCATTTCACCACCTGCTTTCCCATCAGCCGTGTACTAGGAGAGCAACAGGCAGAAGTCAGACTTGTCCCTGCTTCTGCTTTAGAGTAAATGATTAAACAAGGCCCAAGATCTGTGATAATGAATTGAAAAGGCAAGAAGAGATGCTAGTTTTATACTGACAAAACTCTAAGGACTTCAGCAGAGTTACTTCTGATCTGGACAAACAAAGGTGGGACTGAAAGGTTACTTACAGCTTTCTTAACCGAAATCTTTAAAGATGTGCTCTCCCTAATAAATTTCCCTGTAGGCTCCCATAAAGGGACAGGGTTAAAAGGGCAAGGAAAGGACTTAAAGAAAGTCTCAGTCACTAAACTTGCCACACTGCACCAAACTGCACAAAAAACAATCAAGTATAAGAATACACTCAACCTGTGTGCGTACTGCATGTGCATACTGCACAACCACAGAAGTACCTGAAGAAAATGTCACTATGTCTGAGAGAATAAACAGAAGGAAAGACCTGGCATAATTTCTGGCATGTTACATTTTTATGTCTCTGATTTAATGTACAGAGGTATTAAAAAAAATCAAAAAGCAGCAAGATTTCTACCCTTGGGCATCTGATAAATGGCAACCAGGCAATGAAATGCACACAAGCACTTGATAAGAACAGGGGCGGTTGCTAGAAATCACTTTTCACAGGTATCTCTTCAGAAAAGTTGATTTTGGAAAAATAAATCAGCTTTACCTAGAATAAAATTTATAGCCATCAGGGGAGCAGATTCTGGAACAATCTTCCAAAGAAGGAGTGGGAACAAACAACCATTTTTTAAAATGGAGATATTTATGAACAAAGTTAAAGAACACAATGTTTTCAGACAGCAGAAAGCTTTTTCTTATTCTACAGTCCTCTATTCTTGAGCAAATCTATTACTAATAAAGCACTAGAAAATACATACTCAAAAAATGAATTTGAAAACAACAATTTGAATACAACAGTGTTTTATGTTTCTGGGCTTTGATTACTTTAAGCCCTTACACAGGCACACCCTGTTTTCCAGATCACTGCATCCAACTCCATCCTTACCTACTACGCGTACAATTGCATGGAGGTGTTCAACTTGAGATTAAGATGAGCTTGTCATTCATCAAAGGTTTGGAAGGCTTAAGGAAATTATTCATGTTACAATGAAATGTAATGCTATAAATTTTAAAATAATCATAATGAAAGATTAACCATGAGAATTGACTGTGCCTTCCCGCAGCAAAACTTGCAGATTCTGAACAGAGGACACAGAAAAGTCTGTAAGGTTCACCACCGGGTGTGTTCTCACAAAGAATCTCAATGTGGGGAGGATCAGTTCAGAAAGCAAAAAAATGGGTACAAAAATTGTCTTCTGAATTTCAGAGCTATGCACCAGCATGGATTTTTGCTTCAAGTCCTCTCCGTGGCTAGTCTGCTCCTTCGCCATCCTGGCTGCAGAGCCCACATGCAGCCACCAGAGATGCTTCTGGCATATGTTAATAAGGTGCAGACATACAGAAATACTGGCTCAGAAAAACTTCCCATAATACTTTGCATAATCAAGATCACCTATGGATAAATAAACAAAAATAAAATAAAAATAGAAATAAAAATAAGAGTCATTGTACCACTCTACATGTACATGTCTACTTTGAGCTTAATATTTTGGGTTGCTTTCTCAATATACTGGTGCAATACAAAGTACATGGGACACAGCCAATCTGATGGAACATCTTCTAAGGAACTAATCTATCTTAAAGCAAGTGAGCAGGACAACCAGAGCATAAAGTCAGAAGATGTATGTAGGTGACATATTAGTCCACTGCAAAGTAGCTGTGATGGTTCATGAGTGGGACTTGTTAATTAATTGACCTAGAGCTATTCCTCTTCCAGAAAGTACAGTCAGAGCTGAGAAAATAGCAATATTTGTTGCTAACCACATCCCAGAAAAAAATAGTAATAATTCAGCCCCAATTTTTTTTTTTTACTTGGCCCTTAGACAAAATATTTAACTTTAAAGATCTTAACTGTTTTTTTGTTGTTGTTGTTTTGTTTTAATTAAAAACAGCTAAATTTATAGTCTAAACAACATTTCAAAATTAAGTGCTGGAGAATAAGATGTCTAAATGAAGCATAGTACATAAATTCCATCCTTCACCCTTTTTTGGGGAGAGAAAAAAGAGAATTGATTGCTGAATAGGAAATCAACCCAAGTTTTACTAACCATACATCAAAAAGAAATTAATAGAGCACAATAGTGATTCTGTTGGTATAAAGCCTTGAAGATGTTCATTACTCTCAGCTTCATCATAAATCAGCACATTGTTATTTTTAAGTAGGCTGATGAACATTGTATGGATGCTTCATATAATAAGAATACTTTCTGTAGAAATTAGCAGAGAAAACCTTAACACTACACTTAAAGTTTTACACTGAATTTACACAAAACTATCAAAGTATTGATAATCTCAAAATTAACAAATTATCATCCAATTTGAAATATTTCTGAACTTTCAAAGGAAAACATCCACAAATCTCTATTTTTAGGCTGTTTTTACATGTTATAAACTCATAAAAGCAACAACAAAATCTGACTGGAACATACGAGAAAATCTTAGATGAAGCAATTTGCCTCGGACTTTCTTATAGAATTTGCCTAGAAGGCATCCACCTTTTTAAATGACAGGGACCCTGCACCCCACTAATCTCAGCTCTCAATTATTTAGAATTTCTAGTTACATTTTCAAGGAAAATAAATCCAACAAACAAAACTTGCAGGTGAATTTTGGTTTTGATCACTCAAAAATCCTACACAGGTACATATATGTTTAGAGGATGAGCAGGACTTTAATAACCATGACATTTCAGAATCTCTGATGATTTCTGACCCTGCTCATATTCTTCAATTCACTCACTCATGGACCACATCACTGGACATACTGCTGGCCAGCTGTGACTACACAGTACGTCTCAACAGCTCTGCAAGTTGCAAAACTGGCCTGTGGCTACTGGATGGAAATGAAGTGATTCAATAGACATTTTTTTCAAATCTAAATAATAACTATTCACTTACAAGAGGAAGGAAGGAAATCAGATCAAATCTGTAAAAATGTCCAGAGTCAAAAATTAACCCTCACTTTCAAGCTTTCAATTCAGCCTAGAACCTCTTGTCTCAGCCTGCTGCCCAAGGAAACCAACACTCTCCTCTTATTCTGTGATGCCTTTAACTTATTCCTTGATCTTTTGGCTTCTGTAAGCCACTGCACCTGAACCTGTGGTTCATATACTCCATCAAGTATGCTCCAGCACAGACATTACTGCAGAAATCTCTCTAAATAATTAGGCACAGTGAGTGGCTCATATGCTGCCATTGCCAGCTGAGCTCCATGCAGCCAGAAATATTGACAAAGATATACAGAATATCCACAGACAGATTTCTGATGTCTTCCACTGCTGGAGAAAGTCATTAAAGTCACAGACACCGTTATCACCTATGCTACAGGGAAGTCTTAACCAAGGCTCAAAAGCCGCTGCTCTGGGTGCAACAAAAATATAATAATGTTCCCAAATAATTTATATTCCAAATAAACAAGAGAAATAAACACGGGAAGTAGGCAGCATTGTTATTCTCACATTAAACATGATGAATTCAGCTAAAATAAGAACCTTCGCCTTTTTGATTTGGCCTTCACTGCAAAGCTCATTCATTGTATTTCCTCCACATGACATTGCCTTGCTCAGGAAAGAGCAATCATGCTGCACAGCCGCATGGCAGCCACATCAAATGACTTGATTCCCAGCAGCAGGCAACTGGGTGAGCAATGTGTCTAGTTTCGCAGGTGATAACTTCTTGTAACCTTAGCTGTGCCATTCTGTTTGCTGGTAGCTCGAGCCCCACTGCTATTAATTACTCAAGGTGACTGCTCCATCAGAAGTTTTGCCTGAAAATTCATTTAATAGAAGTGAAAGGTTTGGATGTGCACAAAGATCAGGCTCAGGATAAAAGGGAGCTCTGAGTGCAAACTACTGTATTTCATTTTTCCTTTCACCCCTGAAAAAGCAATCTGTATTGTTTTTTCCAAGGTCACAAAAAAGACCATGGCAGAAGCAAGAATAGAACATCCCTCTCCTACATCCCATCATATCTACACAGCAAACCTTCCACAATAATAGAATCTAATAAATGAATGATTACAGGCCTTAATTGTATATGCTTCTATTAGACTAAGAAGGAAAATAAACATGGCAAGTTTATGCCATGGCATATGTACATGGCAATGTACAATTGTACAATGTACAATTTATGTACATGGCAATGTACATGGCATAGAAATGCACAACATACATTTACTTCTCTCTCTCTTTTTCATGGACTCTATTTTAAATACCTGGCAGTATAAGGAATTCTATAATTCATGACAAGATGCACACCAGAAGAAGGAAAACAGTCACCTGTGAAGCTTCTGCAGACACAGCAGAGATACAATAAAAGAGAAGAACTCTTAAAAGAGTCACCTTGAAAAGTACTGAGGCACAGCATTCATCTTCACAGCAGGGAACAAAGAGGAAACACATTACAGCTTCCAATACACACAGTGGTAGTTAAGGGAATGAAGTTTCTCGGTGAAAGCACATATTTCAGTTTATAAATTCTTTTATCGTCTTGCTTTCCCTCCTTGACAAAGTTTTGACATGATTGTCTATACTCCCATTGGGCTGAAAAAGAGAACATGCCACAAGTGCAGAGATGACTGGCATGAAAACACTTATATGAGCAGTTGAAGAGAGAAAACAGTTCAAAAAGAGACTAAGCAAATTCCTGGTGGACTGGTTCATCAGTGGCTATTAAACACCCACCAGCTGGCTCCAAGCCAGGATCTCAGTAACCAGCTGAAGGCTGGAAGCTTGGAAGGTGAGGCAGGGGAAGCATTTGCTGTTAGCAACTGTTCAAGGCAGGAGGCTGGACCAGGTTTGGCTCAGTGTGGCTTTCCTTATGGCCCTCCATTATGTCATGCAACGACTCTGCACCGTACCCACTTTCACTCCAATTATCACGCACTGCATGCCAGTCCTGGGCCCCTCACACACGTAGGGCAAGAAGACACAGTGAGAGCATACATTTGTTTTTCTGAGTTGATGAGCTACACGAGGTGTTTGACAGGAAGCAGGACAGCAAAGTAGCCCAGTATCACCAGTTCTCTGAATAATACTAAATACTTATTTGGACCCAGCCCTTGGAAAAAAGGCTCTTTACCAGCCTTCAGAAAATTATGATTCTGTTTTTTCTCTACAAAAGCGCATTAAAGAAAATTCTTCGTGGTCTGGATGGTTACCAGGCCACCAATGGATTTTCTGGTTGCTGTTGCCCAGGCAGATCTTTCTAACACAAATAACAGGTAGAAGGTTTATATTTTATGCCAGATGGTACCCAACTATCTGACAACTCCGTCCTTAATGTGTTAGCTCATTATTGATTGCACTTCAGGTGAAAATTAATGTAGCCTGTTTTATTTTTAAATGTGTCCCAAATGGGGATCCACAGTAGTAGATGTTTGGGGGGGGAGGGGGAGGAAGGGGTATTTCCACCTTCTTAGTATGCTGTGGTTGACACAGATTTATTAGAGTTCCTCTAATATATGTAAATATACTTCCATGCACAAGTGTGTGTGTGTGTGTGTGTCTGTGCTAATTTATATTAGTTTATTTTATCTGATGCTGTGTGTGAAAACAGGTCCATTTATTTTATACATACATACATCTAAAAGTATTGGTTTTATTTATTTTAAAATCCTCAAGATTAAAATAAAATAAAATAAAATAAAATAAAATAAAATAAAATAAAATAAAATAAAATAAAATAAAATAAAATAAAATAAAATAAAATAAAATAAAATAAAATAAAATAAAATAAAATAAAAATACCTACATTGTAATTCCACTGAATAAGTAACAGAAGATATGACCGCTCTGAAGAAACTATTGCCATGGCCAGGGATAGAAACCTCCTGATCTGGCTCATGGCACAACCCAGAAAACCCTGAGGGGTCTGGCTGCATCCCAGCAGCCTGTGATGACCTGCATATGGACAGCTACTCTGCCCAGAGCCTCCAGTATGGGACTCACCTTTGGCACAACCTGTACATTAAAACCTGAGAACAACCATACAGATTAAGACCACGACACATCTCGCCTGGTAGTCCTGCCTCTGGCAGTGCCCGGGAGAAGGATGCTACAGTCCTGTCGTTTCCCTGGAACACCCTTTTCTTCTAGAATTTGGGATCTGGGGACTTCCTGAACCAGAGGTAACACGTTTCTGCCTTTGATGGATTGCACTTCTGTAAATTTTTCTCATTGCTTTTTGAGCCCATGTGAGAACATTTTGCACCTATATATTCTGTAGCAATAAGAGCAACAGTTTAACCACTCATTACATGAAAAATGCATTCTTTCTTTTACTCCGAACCTTTTCTCAAAAAAAAAAAAAAGGGAGCTTCAAATAAAATCTTTATGATAAAAAGTGAACAGTCATTCCAATTCACCTTCTGCATGCCCTTCATAACTTCATAGAGCTCTACTATATCTTTATCCTCACTCCACTAAAACACCTCTTTCCAAGGCTAAAGAAACGTACTGTACATCTACATTATCTGCTAAGTCTTCAAGAGTCTGGATAATACATTTCACGAGGAAATTCTTCCAGTTTCTTACTTCCTGCAATATCACATCAGGCTTTCTCTTTTCAGCAGTACCAAAGAACTAATCAGGCTAGATATGAACAACTGGAATACAGCAAATGATACACAATGAATCAAGCATATATTTCTTTTTGATGCTTGCCATTTGTAAGCAGATGGCCACTGAAACACTCTAAAAGCAAAATGAGAACAATATGCCCTATATGGGTAAAACTCAGGAGGAAAGTGCTATGGTGCACAAGAGCCAGAAATTTAAATCACGCAGACAATGTACCTACTCAAAAACACCAAATGTCCACTAACACTAAAATTATATCTCTTTTTGTAAAATGTACATATATGCACACTCCGCTGCTATGCGTGTTAGTCCCAGATGGGAATCAGATATTCTGGAGGACTTACCCAAAGAACGGCTGAAAAAGGCTGAATTCAGTGTCTTGCATTCAGCAATGAGCTGCAATTTTTGAGGCAGATCCTGTCCCCACCTCTGCAGGTCCCACACAAATCCTGCTAAGAGAACTGGGGAAGTTCAGCATCTAGGAGTATCCTTCTCTTGGAAGACAGAAATACCTAGTAAGGAAGCATCCGCTAAAAAGAAAACTGATTTACTCTCTTGCTTTCCTAGGCTCATGAAAAGATATTTAAACCTCCACAGAAAAACTTTCTTTACATGGATTTCCTCATAAATTAACCTGTCTCCATTTTGAAGCTGTGTTACGAGTTGCAGCCACTTGTGCCATTGCCATCAGGTTGCAGCCCCATACTTTTTAGAAGAGCTTGCTGCCATCCTGCCATTACTGACAATGATACACAGTATTTTCCTTTCAAGGGATGTAAATATCAACACTTGACTGACTTTTCCATCAGGTTGAGAAGCTGTTCTCCCGTATTTAGTGAATTAATCAATAAAATGCAATTTCCTACAGTATGTGACAAACCCTTGGGAGGCCAAAAATAGACTGAATGCTAGATTTATCTTATGGATTTTCCCATGATTCTTACCACCAAATTCACAATGAGAAAATACACAGGACAGTGTTATATGTCATTGGTGTCAAAATATTAATTAGCTAACACTAAATTATCTGATGTGAAAGCTACCTGTAGGTTTCAGAGCTAGTCTGCAGACTAGGAGTGGGAGGTGAGGGGAAGTTAACGCTCATCCCGCTGTGTTGAATCTGCCTAATAAGAGGATGAAGTTCTCAAGCTCGTGTTGAAATTTCCTGGTGAAATTGAGGATGAAGTGCCCAAGCCCAGGCACTGATAGTGCTGGGCACTTTGGAGGCTGAGGTGAGGTGACGTTACTTGAGCCCTGGAACGGGGAAGTCATGGAGGCAAAGAGCGGAGAGAGTCAGTTAGCTCTCCAGCTAGCTAGCGTGTTACAAGGATGACAGGATATTTAGAGTAGTAACTACTGCAGCACCTCTACCAGTAAAAGAAAGACATATGGACAGTTTTCATTTAGATTTCCATCCCTTCCAAGACCTTTCTAATATTTCAGGAGCCCAGCTCACAGGCTTCTGGGCTAAAGATGGTCCTTGGGCTGACTGGGACTTTAGGGAGCAGGAGAAGGAAGGAAAGAGGGATGAGAAACTCACCAGGGAACTCATGCACCCTCTTTTTCCTGGAGATTTAGCTCTGTTGGAGCATACTTCCATCCCCACAGTGGGATGGATAGCTGTCATGGAATCAGAGAATTGTTCAGGTTGGAAAAGACCCCTAAGCTCACCTACCGCAACCTTTAACCCAGTACCAAACTCCATCACTAAACCATGCTACTAAATTGTAAGTTTATATGTTTCTTGAAGACCTCCAGGGATGGTGACTCCACCACTTCCCTGGGCAGCCTATTCCAGTGCTGCACAACTCTTTCAGCAAACTTATCCTAATATCCAACCTAAACCTCCCCTGGTGCAACTTTTCTTATCACTTGGTGCTTGGGAGAAGAGACCGATCCCCACCTCACTAGAAACTCCTTCAGTGTAACTGTAAAGTATGATTAGGTCTCCCTTGAGCTTTCTCTTCTCCAAGCTAAACAATCCCAGTTCCCTCAGCCACTCCTCATAAGACTTATTTTCTAGACCCTTCACCAGCTTCATAGCCCTTCTCTGAACATGCTCCAGCACCTTGATGTCCTCCTTGCAGGGAGGGGCCCCAGACTGAACACAGTACTCGAGGTGCAGCAAATAATGTGTCTCAGCAGGTTAAATGGAATGAACCCACAAATACCCTGCTGGAAAGCACTGAGTTAGTATGAGTGGTGTAAAATGGAGCGGGAAAAACAAAACACCACCACAGGAGTTCACACACCCCTTGCTTGCATAAACACTTAGTTCCAAAGTGATCTGGTATTGCACATATCTAGTCATGAAGATAAAAAATAACTAATAAACATTTCTCTAATACTAGCAGCACTAATGTCCTTTCTTCCTTCTTCAGATACTTTTCAACATCCTCCTTCAAATCACGTAAGGGAACAGTCAGGAAAGCAAACAGATCTAAGTTTGAAGCTCTAAAAGGTAAATAGTAGAGCAATCCTACTTCAATTGCACTGTGCATTTCTGGAAAAAGACAAAGTATTTGTACCCAGCCAGCAAAAGTATTGTTTTATTCTGGAACACTAACAAAACAACATATCTCATTTCCAGTATGGCTTTCATTGCTTCAAGCTGAGCACGAAACCAGACTACAGAAGTAACTAGAAATGTATCCACAATTAATACAATGCTACATTTCTATCACAACTTTAATTATAGGAATTCCTAGCTCTTATGTGGTAAAAAAGTGTTCAGGAGTCTGAAACACAAATTTGAACGAACTTATATGTGGGCAAAATTCTGTGACACTGCCAACAAATGCAGAAAGGGCAGAAAGCTTAAAACTTATGCACATTTGCTATGAATACAGTAATGACTCACAAGTTCAGATCATTTGTCTTTTTCTCTTTTTTTTTTTTGCCATGTAGTTGTTCAGGAGTGAAAAAAAAAGATAGCTTAAAAAGCTACTGGGGGATTTTCTTGGGTGAAAAAACATATGAAAAGCATTTGTTTATGCAAGTTAACATCAGCAATTCTTGTCTTCTGTGAGAAAACCTGAATAACTGTCAACATATGGTGCTACTGCAGGTAAGAAAAAACATTAGCAACTACAGTGTTGGCAGTAGTAACCAACGTGAAGTTCTTGAGCTGTGTGTAATTCATAAGCAGTTCAAATATAGCTCCTATGCACAGCTAAAGGTTTCTACTGATGATGCGATTGCCACGTTATCTGAAACTTTAGCTATGCAAGAAACAAACAACAGGTTGGGTTGAGGCTGCCAGTGTCAGCTTATAAAGAGTCACATGAATCCAGGTGCAGGGAAGCAGAGGAGATGACATTTCCACCCATATTGAACTTTCTTCTGAAGTTATTATATCAGATGAGATGTAATATTCATATAAGGTATGACTGCTTGGTTTGCTTAGTCAAATCACTGTTCTTATAAATATGATTCTGCATAACCAAATATCTGATCAGCAGCACCAAATCCTAATCAATACTATCAGTAAGCTGATGCACTCATTTGGGATCATAAATTACTAGGAGAAGATGGTATGACTGTGGTTAAATGGCCCTCGCTATAACCAGATACTGCAAGATGAAAAGGCTCCTTATGAGAGCTTGAAACCCTACATCAATGTAAATAATCCTCCAGGCACTCCAAACAGACCACTCCCTGGCAGGATGCTGAGGAGTCTGGAGAAGCTCTTACTTTTCCTCTCAAGAGTTCCCCTTCTCCATCCCATACTCTCTTCTGCCTGCATCCCACTGAAAGTCACTGCAGAAACAGTGTCAATGGAAACTTCTTTGGTTTCATTCCCACTAAATTATGTGTGAATGTAGCAGACAGGACTCAACTTGAGTCACTCTAAGACACAGATTTCCTGAAAGAAGTAAGAAAAGTAAAGTCAAGAAGAAACACTGCTAATACCTCTCTCCCATACGGCACAAAAAAAAAAAAAAAACGGTCTGCCTGTTCCCAGCTCGCAGCCCTTGGTCATTCCCATGCTGAACTCCAGCTCTCTCAGTGAGACTTCTCCCCATGCCTGTCTCTGAAGTGTTCCCATCAAAGACAGAGAGCGAACAGCATGTCCTCCCAGGAGGAGGACAAAGGCTGGACAAATTTGTGACTGCTCTGCACTCGTTCCCTGCAGCTATGAAATCCTGCTCGTCACCCTCTACATACATTTTCAATATGTCCCAGTCTTCAAAACATTGAAGCTTAAATCAGGAGGAGTTCATCTCCAGCCTCACCACAAAAGACTACATACTTCAGTCCCTAAAGACATCTGAACCTCCCTCACAGAGCTTAGACTAGAATTTGGCACAGATTGGACACAACTTGTTCCGGTTTGTAAAGCACTATGTGATGATGGTCTCTAACCATACGCCCATTGTTTTGTTCCTCAACTCAGTTGAATAATTCAAGTTATACAGATTTCAGTGTGTTCCTATGGAAAACAAGGAAAGCTAAGGAAATATGGCCTATGCTATCCCAAAGTGAGCGCTGGGATATCATTATCACCATAACCAGGTGTGTACACTTCTTAAAACAGTTCTTCATTTCCACTGGTTAATTCAATCAAGTTTTGTATTTGATTTCTAACATCATTTTCCTGTCAATAACTACTAGTATGAAGCCTTGTGACACAAAAATGTCAAGCTACTGGTATTCATCTGCATTTGCGAGACTTTTTGAGATTGCTTGGTGTCTCCACAAGGAAACAAGCAAACAGCCTCAAGATAATTTCATCCTGCAAAAGGGTGAGATGACAACAGCCTTATAGTTAATGTACATGACCATCCTTCCATTCCTCTTTGAAGAAAGACTTGGGATAGGAAATGAGATGCTGGTCCAAAGAGGGAAGAGCTGTGGTCAGGTAGGATTCCCACAACCTACCGAAAAGCCCGTGCTTGAACATGTCCATATTGAAAGGTCTGCAAATTTCTCTTCAATTATGTTAATGTATTATATCTGCTATAAACACAGAACCTTGAGGAACAGATTTTGCTGTCTACGACTTTTATTTTCAGCCACATTGTGCCACCAGTTACCATGACCCTTCTCCACAGCTGCTGTCAGAGGCACAAAGAATGTCTGTTCTAAATCAATGTTTTAAGACACTAAGCCAATTTTTAAGCTAAGGAAAGAGATGTGGCTCAGAAAGCTAGGCTGAAAAACTCTATACAGCTTCACTGACCTACATTAATCAATGAAACTTCCATCTCAAAAGGCAGGTGAATAATTATTTTTTACAAAGTAATCTTTAGTGTGCCAGCACTTTTTTTTTTTAGTAAAAACATTGTTACCTGCAAAAATCCTAAGGCACTGATTCCTCTTTGCAGTTTCTCCTCAGAGATTAAAGAGCTTGTTTCCAGCATACTGAGATTAAAGAGCTTGTTTCCAACACACTGAAATGTTACTGTACTCTGATTAATGTCTTTGGCAAATGGGATAAAGGAGTTTCAGTCCTCTTGCTGCTCAACCAAGTCGAATGTGTTTTCAGGGCTATCAGTGAGTGATGTTTACCAGAACTCACCTCAGTCATCCCTTCTGTGTTATTTGTAGGAAAATGCTAACAGGAGTGAAAAGTAAATATTCCTAGTTGCTGCTGAAAAACTAGAGGTAAGGGAACATATTTGTTGAGTAAGTAGGTACCATGCACAGGTGTACACACATACAGATATACATTTATACACACATACATTTCTTTATAGACATACTTTTCCATTAATAAGCACTGATTACGTATTCATAGGTTACTTGCTTAAAATGATTATATGTAATTACCAATTTTTACATCTCTGAAGATGTATTCAGTCAGTCATAAGCAATCTGATTATTCTCAGTGTCTCTTCCCTACTACAGTAGGAAACACAAAAATAAACCAGTGACTAGTAAGAGTGTATATAACAGACACCCATGCAAAAAATAAAATAAAAATAAATAAATAAAAATGTACTATTTACCGTGTTATTGATACCTTACATGCATTCTTCTGATAGGATATTCTTTACTTGCTGATGTACTATGTTGCTACCATTTTTTTTTCAACAATTCTTACTATGTGATCACCTAATATGCATTAATTCCTGACACTTTCTGCCAGTACCTTCTCTCCTGCTTTCTCTCTGCTACAGCAAATGAAAAACATTTTAAGGCAGAGGGGCAAACCTTTCATTTTGTTTCTCATAGAGGCTTATCTCAACAGCACAGCAATGCCACTTTACTACAACTGGCGCTGAGAACTGATTTGTGTTCATCAGCATTCACTTGCTGCCTAAGCATCAGCTCTTGAAGCTTCTGATTTTCATAAATAGTCACCCCTTCAGTTATTAACTGTACTGAATGGGTCTGCTATGCAGCCCAGAGCAAGAACAAAATCGATAAACTCTGGTAGCAAGCATCAATTCTCTGACTGCAGATGTATTTATAACAAGACAATTTTCCAGAATTAGGTCTATATTATTTAAAATATGCAAAGTCAGGACTTGAGAAAACCACGTTCTGTTATTCAGTCTTTGACATTACAATAAGAATGAGACAGAGAATATTCCAACAAGTTAACAAAGGAGACTCCTGTCTCCATTAAACTGTATTTTTCTAACCATATCCCTTACTAATAAGATACTTGCAAGATCATCCTTCTTAACCCTTTTCTCTGTATAATACCCTGGATTATTTCTTAATATTTTTAATGATATAATTACACAGTTATCTAGTTATCTGAGGAAATAGGGGAGAACTACAAAAAAAATAAAAAAAAAAAAGGAAAGAAAAACTGACCTTCCTCTAATTACCTTTATTAATAGCAAAGAGTTGTTGGCCTGCCTTTGTTTTCCTTGCTTCTTATTCAAGCTGTTTTCTCTGTAGTCACTAAAATATTTATATATACTTCTCTGAAAATCTCAGCCTAAGGGATTTAAGATTGTGGTCCCCAGCGAATTTCAATGGACCCTGACTATTTAACTGTTTCAAATGCCTTGGAAAATTCTAGCCATTATTTCTTACAGAAAATTAGTATCTCCATTTTTTTTTTTTTACCACTTATTAATATATCTGTTTCCTTTTAAAACGTAGATAATTTAAATACCTCTGTTTGAATGGGTAAAAAAATGAGGACAGAAAAAAACGAGGCTGTTAAAAGATCAACATGAGTCTGCTTCACTGTGACTGTAGCTGTAGTGGCTTTCCATATGTGATAGTCAAAGAACAGAAGTAACACGTTTATTCACTGATACATCTGGAAAAACTAATAAAGCACTAAAACAGCTGAGCCGTATTTCAGTAAGCCATATATGCTCTGAACTCAGTATTTGAGTATGCAACCCTTAGCTATATACGTATCGTTCTCTCACGGAAATAGTGTCCATTATTTTGCTCGGTTACTATGATACAGTGTTAGATATTCCCTAATTAACCAAATGAGAGGAGTTTATGAAGTTTTTTCCTCCTGTTAGTTATTCTTTTTGTATCTCTTTTCATTGCTGAAAGTCTGGCTTATCTGCAAATTCTGCATTTCAGGTGATATTAAGTGGCGGAGAAAATATAATCAATCCTCCATAGCAAATGCAGAATGACTAGCACATTTGCAAGCGGTCCGGTAACAGATACACCCTTCTTGTTACTACTGTGTGAGCTCTTCACTTCTGTCACTGTTATCCCCCCCCACCCCCCCAAGGGTTTCCAGCCTGGAGTTCGCACGCCCGGCGATGCGTTTGCACTCACCACACTTGCGATGCAGCGATTGCCAGTGAGGATTTGTAACGCTTCCCCCTCGCTCATCGCTCCCCGTCCCTAGCCGTGCGTTTGTCTTCCACAGGCTTCATCTGGCTGCAACAGCTGATGTGCCTACAGGCGGGGGCTGGCGAGCACCTCTCCAACCTGCTCCGTGACTCAGCATCCAGGAGGCCTTCAGAAGCCCAGAAACCATGGGCTGAACATATCCCTCACCCCTCGGCCACCGCCTGCTTCCCCCAGCTCAGGAAGGGCAGAGGATGCGGGGATGTAGCCCTGTGCAAGAGCGGGCAGGATACAGCTTGCACAAGCAGCAGGGAAACTGCTAAGCTGGGGGGCTGCCCAACGACGTGTGCATTCCCACGCAGAGGGCTTCAGGCTGATGACTGCTTGATGGATTGTTAGTGGAACACGAGCATGTAATATTTATGTCCTCTCTTCTGAAATGGGCAATATGAGCACTAGTGGACTTCTGGTGCAGCATTTTCCTAGCTGATTATCCAGTTCCTCATATATTCCTTACGGACTTTTACCAGGTAATTAATAACCCACCTCAAGCTGTTCCTTGAGGCAGGAGTCCTTACGTGTCTCTGTACGATGTGACATAAGGACTGGCATCCTAACCGGACCATCAGGTGCTATTAAATGCAAATGTCAGATAACAATGTAAATTCAAAAAAAAAAAAAAAAAAGAGGCAGCTACCCAAGGAAGGGTAGCACATGGCATTCCTGTTGTGACCGTCTGTGATACCTACTGGTAGCACCTTGGTAATTCAGATCACAGAGCAAACAGCTTTCAGCCTTATTAAACTAACTGTTTCTCAATGCTCTGTGACAATATGTCTATCTGAAAGTACGGATATACCTTCAAGTTGCTGAACACAGAATATAAAGTATTTCTGTTCTATTTTCCAAACTACAGTGCCTTCTAAAACATGATTTTTCATATACACAAAATATTAATGATATATACATTTTTAATCATCCATTCTGTTAAATCATTTAGTAAGCAAAAATTATGTAATTTAACTGCTCTTTTAAAAGGTGGTATCCTTACTGTATACCTACACTGGTTAGACAACAATTTTCTTGAATATATCCTAAGCTGTCAAATGTCCAAATGAAAATAATACAAATGCTTTTAAAATCTCTGTCTCTCTCTCTCACTCTCTCTTTTTATTTTCCAGCAAATGACAATTAGAAATAGCTGCCCTTGTATGTAAAATCTCAGGCAGTACTTAGTTTTCTGAAGGACAATAAGGACAGGTTTGTCTCTTCCCTTGTCAGCCCAGTCTTTTATCCAAAATGAAGCAGTTTGATCATAGTTATTTACAGGACAGTCAAGCAATAGACTCCGGGACCCTGTTTGCCACATATTTCAGTGTAGCTTGCAAATGTTACAGAGGATTTACAAACAGAGGAATAAAAGTCAATGAAATTCCATTGCCATTATTTGCTTAGGACCTCTAATAAAATAGATCATGTTATTATATTGATTAAGCTCAGTGACTGCCCTGCCCCTCCCCACAATGCAGTCATCTATAGCAGACAAAAATTGATCAGAAATGCACACTCCTGAAAAAGCTGCGGGATTTGAAAAAGTATAGCAGTATTTATTCTCAGCAATATTTAAACAACCATTTTACAACACCCACGCCGGCAGGATCCATGCAGCCATATCCGACCGAGAATCCTGACGCTGCATTCCAGCACAGATATCTGAGTCAATGTAACCACACTGCATCATCATAATCCTGCCTCAGCATATTCCCTCTTCTGCACACAAATCTACAAAGAAAAAATACCCTGTTTTACCTGAGGTGGTGAATCCTTTCTTGTCCTTTTGTTCATAATAACTGTTCCAAGTTTGTATCTTTGCAAAGAATACAAGGATGGTTGCACCAATAAACTTCACAGATCCTCTCCTGCGGCAGAAAGCAAATTACAAAAAAAAAAAAAAAAAGACTTCAAGCTGTGACCTCAGAGCAAAGCACAGCCGTTAGCATCCCTCAGCCAACCTTCGGCAGAAAGCAGGTTAGACAGCAGGAAAACTAGCTCTCTACATGGCTGCAATGCTTTCAAATCAAGCATTCTGTGCTGTAAGCTCGGGGATTTATATCTTCGTAAATAGGCCGTCCCACTCAATGCTGCTTGTGTGCATGAAAATATGAAGCATTTCACTGCAGTCACTTTCTGCAAGAAACTATCCCAGTCATCTTTACAATCTCTGTCATTCTGCTCTGAGACTAAAGAATGAGCACAGCATGCATAATTCATGCATTAAAATCTTCTGTGCACTTCCTGCAGGAACTGTTACATCCAGTAATGGGATATTGATCAGCTCATCGCTAAAACAATTGGGCTAGGCAATTGGCTTGCTGCAACAAACAAATGGGATGCAGACACAGGCTTTCCACCCTGCAGCATTCAAGCGCAACTCCAACATACGTGGCGTGGCATTTACATATTGCAGAGTGTTTAATCTGGACTCTGCATTTCTTTGACCTTCGGAAAATGCTGCATTATCTAAGCCTTTTATTTGAAGGCTCTGTGTCCTGCAGCCTGCTTCTCCTTTTAACTCTATGCAGCACGAGAAGTGACTATGATCTCCTAACTCTTTGTTCAAAGCACAGTCAACCTCCAAAAGCAGAGAGCAAATTAAAAACCTTTCTGCCCCATGATGCAGTCTTTGACCTACATACACCTGCCTGTTTGTACCAAGGGATTAAACCACTCACACTCTTTAGTACAACATATACAGTCTCTTCAATCTGGATAGAGATGCACATATGCATCATTTTTGTCTAGCACAAGTCACATAATTTGTATCTGACAGATCAATTAAAACAAGACAAGTCCCAAAGTTTCTGCTTCTTCCCACAGATCTGAACATCCTCCAGCTTTTTCAGCACACTCCCCTTTCTTGCACCCCCACCATTTATACAAGCTTCATCAACAGTTCAGCAACTCCTTCTCCAGCCGCTGTCTTCAGCAGCTTCTCAGCAACCCCACCCTTGGACTGTCACGTGCTTCTCCCTCCAGACACAGCAAGAAACCTGGCTCACTCAGTTTCAGAAGAAAAAGACGAGAAAGACAGACATAAGGAAAACACAAGAGCCAGGACTGCTGTGAAGCTCCAAAATAATTATGAACAATAAAATCACAGGAATCTTCATAGCCACCCTGGTGCTGACAAACAGCACTGTCACCTGTGTTTGCACCACACAAATCTGTACTTTCCTCAAATCTAAGGAATTATGCCTTGGCATTGATGGAGATTGGGTCTGATCTTTTAACACTAAAATGCATCATTAACACTAAAATAAAGAACTGTTAGCGATGTTTATTTGAAAAGAAATTCATGAGGTTAGTAAGACCTTCTTCCGGGGACTAAATAGGGCACAATTGGCTAAAAAAAAAATCTTGATAGGGCTGCAGTATGAACAGGAACATGGCACACGCTGATGAAAACCTGAAGTTGGGCTAACCTACCCCTTCTATTGAATTGCTTTGCGTTCAGACTCCTCCCAAGTAAGCTAATGGAAAATTGTCTGGAGTAGCAGGACTTGGCTTACTATCTGGAAACAAGAATGAATAGAGGCTTGTTCAGAGGAAAATCAGGAAGAAGTTTTGCTTGGTTTGTCTCTCACCAAAGCAATGGCCTTTCAGTATATCTAGTATCTACTGCTTTCCCTCATGCTGAAGCATCCCCATACATTTCAGTGAGCTGGCAAAGGTGTCACCAGGAAATTACCACATGCATTTCTGGTATGTTCTTTCCCAACAGCTACAAGGGCTATAATACAACAGGAGCTAAACTCTACTTTGTGATAAAGCAAAAAGAGAAGCAAAAACATCTGCGGCCATTACTATATCCTGAGCGTGGGGTCATGATCATCTCTGACAAGCATTAAACCAGGAGTTACAAGCCATATTAGAAAACATGATGCTGTGAACCTGTCTGCCTAATTAATCAGATTAGAATAGGAAGAAATCTCAGAGAGATGAAATTCATGCCCCAGGTCGTACGATCCCCATGAGCTCATTCTGATCTTACTCTAATCAGTTATAAGTGGGAAACATACTAGGCAAAAAAATAAATAAATAAAAAATAAAAAAGCTCATATAAAGCACTGCAGACCAACTCAACCCACGCTCACCATTGCAGTGGGCATCTGCCACTTGCTGCTATATTGAGACTGCTCCAGATAAAGATGGCTAAATTTGGATAGCTAGCTAGATGCAAACAAGATGCCCATCCTCTGTCAGAAGATTCATAAAACCTGTTCAGCTGGGCAGATCTTGCTGGCTATTTAAGGGCAAGTTGAAGCATTCTCATCTCCACTGACTGTAGTGATGGGATTTCTACTGATGATGATTGGACTGCGAATGTGTAGGCCCCATATAGATACCAACACGTAAACCACTCAATTTAGACACCTAAATTTAGCACTGTAAACACCCTGCATGTAGTTTAACAGACTATTTCCCTAGGTACAGGGCAGAAGACATGCTAATTTGGGGCAGTTATGTATACTTTGACACCTACTCTCCCTGCTCTAGCTGTGTTTGGGATAACTTGGAGCTTTTGAGTAATTGCCTAAAACTGATTTCATATGTAAATGCCGTTACATCAGTGCCATTTCAGACAGTTGTGTCCAGAATATAAATTTTGATTAGTGGTTCAAAAAGAACCTAGATTTCTACATCTTATGAAGAGCTAAAGGTAAATTACACATTAAATTATGAGTTCATACTCCTATTAGAAATGGAAAATATCTCCATGTGGATGTCATTTTTTTCTGTATTAAATCATTGTGAGGTATTCTTATGTAGAAAAACAAAAACAGAAACACTCTTAGAATTTCTGTAATGCCTGCCTCGTATTTTGGAATTCATATGAGTTCCTCAGAGCTTTAGAAGCTTTAGGGAATAAAAAGTCAGTAGGTCTTCCCTCCATTACAGATCTTCAGAAGAAGCAGTAAGACAGTAAGAAGGGAAATTGGTGCCACTTTCTTTGGAAGATCACAAAGATAAGAAAGGGTTTTACTATTCAGATGGGTAAGGTCCAAAAACAGAGTAAATTAGTGTTTTGTTGAATTTACTGGTATTAGGAAACACACATATGAGTGCAAATATAAATGCATTTTATTACACTGAAGTACTGCCTATGGATTCATTGTGTTAGACGCATACCCCAGAGAAATCTGACAATCCATGCTGACAAACATTAGCCTTGTATGCACACTTATCTGTATTTTTTAACATTCCCTGATTTGCCAGTGCTGAAAATCACGTAATGAAAACACCCTATTCTCCTTGCTTTATGACTCTGGTTGTAAGATTCTCATATAAATGAACATATCAGGTGTTCACACTCTTACTACAGCTACGTAGAAACCCTTTCAAAGCAGAAACTCCAGACTTGCCAACCTTCTATTCAGTTTGAAATGGGGAAGTGCTCATGGGTCTGGAAGGTTTTAGGATGTGCTATACAGCAGACTGTCAGGTATTCTCAATAACAGGATCCCATTTTTAAAAGAGCACAAAGCAGCCATTTAGTGCAGCCATTTCACACAGATGTTTCATAAATCTTCATTTTATTTCAGTAACCAGTTGCATAAATCCCCGTTTCATGTACCTCTCTTCTTTTGTTATTCTCCCTTACTTAAGTCTTAACCCCAGCCTTGGTTCATCATCAACATCTTCCTCTTCTCTTCCTCTTCTTACATTAGGAAAAAACTCTATTCTTTCACAAGAAATTAATTCTGTCCTCCTTCACCTTTCCTAGGTAGGTAACTTATTCTAGTATCTATTTATCGCATCCACGATGACTGTCACCTGCTTGACTCTAGCTCTTATATACTACTGGCTCTATATTTCTTTTTACATACCTATTTCTCCAACAGAAATCTAACAGAAACTTGAATTTTTCTTCTTTTTCCCCTTCTTTCCCTGCCTCATCCTTGAAAACACAAAAACCACTTGTGTTCAGACCTGCTGTATGTTCCACCTGCTGAAGAGCCACAGCCATCTCCCCCAGTTCCATGATTTCTTTCAGAATCTCCTTTCCCCATCACGTCTGCTTTCATTCCCCTCCCATTCTCATCGGTTTTCCTTTCACAAAGCAAAAATTCCAGTCTTTCCCTTAACTTAATTTGCTTTTGCAGTCACCCTTACATCCACCTCCTCTCCTTTGATGTTACATAGCTTTAATTCTACCGCATGTAGTGCTTCTGCTCCTTTCATGATGGCTTTTATCTCTTGCATTCAAATGGAGCAAGTCTTGAAATCTCTAGCATTTGTACTTACCCATACTTGAGGAACTGGACTCATTCTTCATTCTTCCTGACATGATGACTGTTTTTTTTATGGTTAGGAGGCCTAAGTTTCTATTTCTGAAGTTATGACTTCCTTGATACAGTCTTATCCTGATCTCTGTAACTGCTGCTCTAGATGTCTTTCAGAGGAATGACTTCAAGCTTACTTCCAAGTTCTACAGAGATTTTTTGGTCTTCCTACCTCTTGAAATAGTACTCAGGCATAATCTCTTCTGTAAGCGCAGTGGCAGCTACCAACTCCTCCTTTCAAATCCATATCTCACCCAATATTTCTGATACTGATTTCTGATATTTCTTCAGACATCAGCCTTATCTCAACATAGCCAAATTAGGGTTCTTATTACCCACCTCCACAGACTCATGCTGACAGATCCTTCCTGAATCACTGTGTACAGTGGCACCATATAGCCCACCATTTGAGACACGTGCCTGAATGTTGATTCAGATCATTTTTCAGGTCATCAAATCCAGACCAAGTCTTGCAGAACCTTTCTGTACAATACTGCTTATATATAATCTTTTAATATGCACTTAATTAATACCCTTCTCCAGACCCTCATAATCTCAGGACCAGATCAGTGAAAAATGTTTTTCTCTGACCTGGACAGACACAGCACCTAATCAGTGTGCTGCTTCAAAGACTGTTCTTCCAGAGCATCACCCTAACTGCGTAACCTCTCTCCTTGCATCCCTCCATTCCCTGCCTTAGTAAATCAAACACAAGGAGCCTCATGTTCACTTCCACAGACTGCTCTCATTATTATTCTCAGTCGGTACTGAACAGCCAACTTACAATTAATCTGTAAGTTATTTTTCATTAGCCCCTTGTTAAGTTTTCAGTCAAGCACTTCTGTGCTTCCTTCCATTACACTTTATACTTCGGAAGAAACCTCTGCAACACCTGCAAAGTCATTTCATTGCCCTCCTTCAAACCCTTTTTTAAATCTCATTTGCTATGATAATTACAAAAAAACCTGACAGCACGTAGGCTGCTCAGGAAAGCTGAGACCACTATCTATCCTCATGGCTGATTTTTTTTTCACCATTCCTTTGCAATTCCCCATCTGTCTTTGTCTTTTATGTTATACTTTCACTCATAATTACTTATGAGTAATTCTCACTGGGAGAGGGACAGACTTTTTGTTTTGTTTGTTCAAAGCGGTCTCTGGTTGATGGCTGTGGCTTTTCACTACTACACTAATCAACATTACCGGAGGGCATACAGCACTCAGACTGGGAATCTAACGAGGGTGTATCTAACAGAACCTGGGGCGTCAGGAACAGAATTGGAGCTGGCCCACGTTTCCTGCTGAGGAGTTGTACAAGGCTGAGAGAAATCAAGGATGCTACTTCAATTGCTTAAGCTGAAAACATAATTTTATTCCTGTATGGAGTACTTTGCTACCAATACCTAAACATGTTCATCAATAAAACAACTGCATATTCTGCTTAATCAAGTGTTCTGAGATATCAAAGATACTAATTAACATTAAAATGCCTTCTTTAATCATTGTATTGGAACAACAAAAGTATTTTATAGTATGATAAAAATTATATAATTTTCACCATATGTGGTGGTTTTATTCAGGGGGACAGCTGAGCTCCACCACAACTGCTCTCTCACACCCCCTCCTCAAAGGGAAAGGGGGACAAAATATGACGAAAAGGGCTCAAGGGTTAAGATAAGGACAGGGAGATCGCTCAGCAATTATCATCATGGGCAAAACAGACTCAGCGTATGGAGATTAATGTAATTTATTACCTGTTACTAACAAGCTAGAGCAGTGAGAAGTAAAACTAAACAAACTAAAAACACCTTCCCCTCATCTGCCCTCTTCTACCTCCTCCCCCTGAGCAGTGCAGGGGAAGGGGGAATGGGGGCTGCAGTCAGTCCCTAACGCTTCGTCTCCGCCGCTCCTTCACGGTCCCTCTCTGCCCCTGCTCCACGCGGGGTCCCTCTCACGGGATGCCGTCCTTCCCCAACTGAGCCTGAGGGGGCTGCCCACAGGCAGCAGCTCTTCAAGAACTGCTCCCACACGGCTCCGTACCACGGGGTCCATCCCCCAGGAGCAAACTGCTCCAGCACGGGTCCCCCACGGGCGGCAGCTCCCCCCAGACCCCCTGCTCCTGCGTGGGCTCCTCTCCACGGGCTGCAGCTCCGGCCCGGGGCCTGCTCCTGCGGGGGCTCTCCATGGGCCGCAGCCTCCTCCAGGCCACATCCACCTGCTCCACCGGGGGCTCCTCCACGGGCTGCAGCGTGGAGATCTGCTCCGTGTGGGACCCATGGGCTGCAGGGGGACAGCCTGCTCCACCGGGGGCCTCTCCACAGGCCGCAGGGGAGCTTCTGCTGCGTGCCTGGAGCACCTCCTGCCCTCCTGCTGCACTGACCTGGGGCTCTGCTGGGCTGCTTCTCTCACATTTTCTCATTCATGTTGCACAGCAGTTGTTTTTTTTGTTTTGTTTTTGTTTTTTTTTTTGTTTTTGTTTTTTTCCCCTTCTTAACTCTGCTCTCCCAGAGGCCCAACCAGTGTCGCTCACTGGCTCAGCTCTGGCCAGTGGCACGTCCCTTTTGGAACCACCTGGAGCAGTCTCTGATCTGACATGGGGCAGCTGCTGGGCTCAGATCACAGAGGCCACCTCTGGAGCCTTCTGCTACCAAAACCTTGCCATGTAAACCCAATACACTCTATATACTACTCTGTGTTATTATATAGCTCAGTTTTAAAATATACTTGATATTTTATTGCAAAATATGTTACTATAGTTATTACAATAGACTACAGTCTAGTATGTATATGCCATTTTTTAGTTGTTTAAGAGAGCCTGTTCACACTGAGGAAATTCTACTCGGTGCATGTTCATGTGTTCTATGTGAAATCTAAGCATTTTTTTTCTTGCTGTGGAGATCTACGAGGCAGTTGTTACTCAACATGTCAGCTGCCTTTCAAGTAACAGCTACACATACAGAGCTGGAGAGAGTACTACTTTCATGCTTTTGCAGGGCTTTGGTTGCAACAGCAACAAAGGTTGTATCCCAGATAACATGGAAAACTTCTCTCCAAACCCTCCCACACTTGCACATTGATTTACTTCCAATTGCTACTGCTCTGAAACTAGCATAAAGTGCAGCATGACGTAAGGTGTATATATATCCTTACGTATAGATGCCGTAATACTGATTGGAAAATTCTGCTCTTCAGTTCTTCTCTTCAACTGATTCTCCGATCACATCATCCTCCTTGGGCCTACAGCCCAAGCCCACTACAGCACTAAACCTCTGCACACATTTTGTGCTTAGCAAAAAATTGGTTTGATAGGATCTTTTCCTACATGCACTCCACTGTGTCTGCTTCCTGTAAGAAGTTTCGGACCTCTGGATTGATTTTCCTATCCGTCATTAGTCAAGAACTCTCTTTCAGTTTCCCCCACACCAAAGTTTATTGGTTCTCATTCATCACCCTAACAACTTACATTACTGGATAAACAAAGCCCTTATACTTGACTCAGTAGCAACTCCCTGTTGGCTTGTCTGGCTTTAAAGCCAGGCCTTTCTGAAATTCCTATCCAAAGATCCACAAAAGTGCAGGGAACACCGCAGGAACCAACTGAATTATGTGTTTTGGTGAGAAGTGAAAAAAGCCAAATATCCATCAGTGCAAGCAGAAATCCAAGCCCACTGCCTGCACATAGCAACACGTTACGGCTGCCAGCTCTGTGCAGTTCAAGCCAACGAATGTTTCCACTTGACTGAAATGCTTTCACTACAAGCAGTTTGCCAGGCAAACAAGAGGCAAACCGCAGCATCCACAGATCTTATTGGGGTTATTCTGGAAAGGGCTGGGCAGGAGGGAGGCTGCTGGGGGAGGACCGGGGCAGGCAGGGCAGTCCCTCAGCCCTAGGGCACAAGCCTGTGGCTCCTGGACAAGCAGCAGGGCGCCAGGCTGAGGGCAACCAGGGGTGGCCACAGGTCTGGATCACTGGACTAGGCCATAATGATGGTACAGGTCCCAGGTCCTGCCAAGGAGATGGCAGAGCATGGGCAGGGGCATAAGCAGCGCTGAAGCACAGCTCAGGCAAGGACCAGGGCAGGGTCTGCCCTACAAATGGCAGAGGAAGGGTGGAGTACCCTGTAAAGGCTTCTCACAGCTCTCACACAAATCTGATCCTGGGTTACACAGTCCAGCCTTTTCAGAGATGGTCCTGAGCACCAGAAGCCAACTCCTAGGAGAGGGAAGGAGCCCCAGGGCCTCTAGGTACACTCCTTGGTGTCTGCTGCAAGGAGTTAGAAATGAGATTTTCCATGAAGACTGGTGAGGCAAAATGAAAAAAAAAAAAGAAAAAAAAATGCGATAGGGATAAATATGCAAAAAGGATATGAGGTTTGGTCTAAGCAGTGGGAACAGAAGCTATGGAAAGAGTATGAAATTGAAAAGGCTATCAAACTGACATCAGTGAAAGGAAGGTAAGGATGAGCAGGGCAGTGTGAACACGGGGAGGCAGGTGAGATAAAATAGGTGGGAGTGAGTAGCAGGAGAGACTCAGTGGCAGCCTGAATTTAACTCACTGGTTTGAGAGCAATCAGAGGGCTTAAAATGGGGTGGCTGAGGCCGAGGAGAGGAGCAAGGATTCAAGGCAGCAGAGCTGCCTGTCAGGCAGTTCATTTTATCCTGCCTGATTCCAGACAAAGGAGGTGGTGAATTTTCTCACCTGTGAAATGCTGATGTCCCTGGAGAGCAGCACGTTTCAGGAAGGAAAGGCTGAGGGCAGAGCAGCACCGGCATGCCCACTCTGCCCACTGCGGCCCTGCTGCCTGCCAGCTCCCACCCACAGCCCTGTGGCCCCAGTGCCCAACCTGCACTTGGATTTTTGCCTCGTTTTGTCTGCAAACTGCTCAGGAGGGGCCTATTGAGCAGCTACGTCCTAGAACTTGCTGCTATCAGCCCCATCGCACTGACAGAGGAAACGAGGGTGCTTTCTCCCAGAACAACCCACCGATCCCTGATAGCTCTGCTTGTCACACTGCACGTTTGTATGAGGAAAATGTCAGTGTGCTCCCTGATATGCAGCATGGCATAGCATTTGGCTGCATGCAAATGACAGGAAAACTGAGGTGGGAGGCCAGTATTTAATTTTCATCCTCATGTCAAACATACTTGCCAGTCAGTACCACCCAGTGTTTTCAAATGCAGGTCAACTTAGATCAGCAGCTTGTCAGTAAAGAAGCAGAAGTGACATAAATAAACCGAATGCCTCCTACTTTCCTGACACCAACAGCCTGCGTTGCCAGTGACAATCATCCTCTGCTACCCACCATCAGCGCACAGCCCCTGCTCGTCTTCACCAGAGCGTGGCTTTTGACTTTGTCATCTCCATTTGTTCACAGTTCTCTGAATCAACAGATGCTCTACCACACAACACACACCATTCGTCCTATCTGACCAGAGAGGAAACAAACACACAAATACAAATGGCAGAAGTGGTTCTTTTTAGCTTTTATGAACTACATTCCCCTGAATAAAAACCAGAGCAGATATTCAGGTTCTCCTAGTAAGGATCCACCCTACAGTAATATCTATTCCTGGGTCCAAAAGCAATCGTGTTTTTAATCCTCCACTCTCTCTTTAGAAATGATCTCTTAGAAATTACTGACTGCAAACACACAGATAATATAAAATTAGCAGTTGTAAATATGCATAATATATTGCAGACATTAGAGCCTAGAAATTAATGGAAGTAGAAAACCCTCAGTTGCCAGTGAGAATTCAGTACAAAATCAATTAAATCTGTAAATTTCAACGCTTTGCAGAAGAAAAAAAAAAAAAAGGAAAAAAAAGACACTAAACCAGCATTGTCAGTTCTTAAAATGTGGATCACTCTTTCCTTTAATTCTTCTTCTCTAGCCTAGATGAGTGCAATTGGTTTACATAGCTTTTAGAATTACTCCCTCCTCCTCAAACTAATTCTGCTTTTTTTTTTTTTTTTTTTTTCCCCCAGCAGAAGGCAGATCTCATCAGCACACAGAGAACAGTATATTTCCACTGGCTGATACTGGAAACTGAATGAACAGAAAATATCTAAAATTGTGTAGTAACAGATAAAAGAGTAGTAGGCAACACTTCCCAACAAATACAACATATGATATGGACTACAAACCATGAAGGACCTGAAACATCACATAGGCTATGTAAGCTTTTTTGCATGTTTTAAAAGTAATAACAACAATGCTAATAATAATAACAAAAATAATCCTAACTGGGACAACAACTAGCCACCTTTGAGGAAACAGGAGCTCAATTTCAAGACCCAAAGAGAAACGTTGCCATGTAAAGCATAGAGTGAGGAAACACTGTTTTGAAATGAGTAAATATTGTAAATTAAAAATGAAGGAAACCTTTGAATATATGTCAATTGTTTCTGAAAGAATAATACTTTTTTGTCAAGTGACTAACATTGCAGTTTACATGATTTTAGCAGTAGAAACCAGAAGGAGGAAAAAAAAAAAGGCAAATATGGATAATAAATCTAAATGACATACATAGTATCACACACATTTATGTACACAAATGTAAATGTTCACCAGCTTTTTTAATACACAAAAACTAAGCTACCCATTTGACAGATATAAAGAAATATCCATGCAATTGAAGGTAAATTAAGTATTTCTGATCACTGGCAATTTCTTTTCTCTGCCACAGTTCCAAGACTAAACTTTTTGTTGTTGTTAATTTGGGGGTAGGGGCACAAATGAAGGCTTAAGGACTGCAACATTCTCCCACTGCCTGTGGAGACCCTCAGAGCTTCCCTGCAGTGTGGATGGTCCTATGAAGGGTAAATAAAGAAAACTTTCAGAAAGTTCTGCTTTCAATTACTAATGTCCGAAAAAAGTAGCAGCAGCTTCTTGGCAAATATGGGGAATATGTTCCATATAAGCTATAATACAATTTAAGACTAAATACTGTGCCTCATAGGATACATGAGCTAAAAGACAGCAAAAAATAGCCCCTACAATACTGCCCTTATAGCTCTCCATCTGACTAGCGAGGTAAATATCTGAAAGTTAACTCTGTCGGTCTTTGAGCTCATAGAAGTTAACCTGTGTCTCCTTATTGTGCAGGTGAAGTATTAGCAAGCAATGGACACTAGTTCTTCAGTAGAAAAAGCACAGCATCTTCCAAAGAACAGGAAGCTGTGATAAGTAGCTTAACATACATCTACGGGAATCCACCATAGCATGTCTGCACAGGTATGTAGCAACATTAATAAAAAGTACAATCTGCATCAAAATACCCCATAAAACAAGTCTTTCAGTTATCCCAGGTGAAGATTTTAACTTGTGAGGAATAACTATAAGATACTATTTTGTATGTTAGCTTAATTGTGTACTCTGGGTTACAATTTTTAGGGTTTACATCAAGTGATGGACTCCTTTCCGTACACAAAGCTTTTACTTAAAGCAGCAGTATAAGCTAAGGGAACTGGCAAATAATGAATCTGTGATCATATCCTGAAATACAATTGCAAATATACCATCTGGCACTTAAGATTTGACTAAAGCTGATTGATACAGCCCAACTGTTCAGTAGCAGCTTCATTACATAGAAGCTTCAGCAAATTTCACATATAAAGTATTATTATTTCACATATAAAGTATTAATCTGTTCAAGCATGACAAAGTCCTAAAATAAGAGAACTGCAGGCATACAGCTTTAAAAATAAAGAACAGAATTTATCCATTACAGTATGAAATATAAATGCATTTAGTGCTCTCTAAAGAGGAAAAAATTAAATAAGTCTTGAACTCTCAAGAGTGCAATTGGCCATGTTCCATCTCTTTACCCTGTTTTCAAGTATATTTTCTGCCAAAAAGCATGTAAAAGGTTTTGTCCCTATCAGATTGAGTAATGTCCTAAGATAACCTAACAACAAAAATGGGCAGGAATCTTCTGGGCAATTCAATTATGATCTTACCAGGTTATTTCCAGACTACTGATATGTTATCACCTCTTAAAAAGCTGGCAATCTTGTGATAGGAGCACAGAATTTGCTAGATGTCTCTTAATGGAGTGTTCATCTCATTTCCTAATATAAAACAAAATTGCTGCTATGCTGCACAAAACGCAGAGTACAAATTAGTGACATTTAAATGACCTATGCAAGCTTATAAACTCTGGTCAGGGTTTGAAAAATCACTTTTTACCTACAGGTTCCAATCCCGTCTTAAGGACATAGGTGCTTTCTATTAATTCCAGCAAGCCTGCACTGTTGTTCAAGTGTAGATTTTTGTTTCTTAGTAATTAGTTATGTTCATCACAGAGACATACAAAGACATCTGCTATCACCATAAAAACAAGTTGAGATATCAATGAATGCCACGTGTTTGTTTTTTTTTTAAAGAAAGAATGACTTTAACTGTGGCTACTGAGGGACTCACAAAAATACTTTCCATAGCTCATGCCTATCTAAAGCTAGATGGAGGAGGGTGGGTTTACACCACCAGGCAGCAAATACTGTACTGCATCATGGGCAGTGACTAAGCTGTTCTGACAAAAATCCATGGAAGGGACAACCTGCAAGAAGACACTGCCAAAAAACAAACTATATAACTCTCTGATGACCACAGTTTTACCATCTCCTCTATCTCCACCTCTAGTTCCTCAGAGATGTATGTGTATCCTGAAGGACAGTAAGGCATTTTAATTTGTTTGTGTTCAGTAAAAGTCATGATTTTTTTTGTACAGCAGGGCAGGAGGGATTTGGATCATCTGTCTGGGCTGTACGAGCACTGGAGTCTGGGCCCAAAGACCAAAGAGGAAGCAAAAGAGCTTGACACCTCCTTGGGCTTTGCTTCCCAAGCTAAGCAAGCTGACATGGTGCCCCCTGCGTTTCTGGGGAAGTTCCCTGGAAGTTCTCTTCCAGGGTTTCGTCCACCCAGAAGCAGCTTGTAGGGTCTGTGAGAACGTACCTGGTAGGAAGGGTGCAGGAAGCTGGACCTGATAGCTCTGAGTTATGCAGGAAACCCCTGAGAGGATCAGGGACTTGCTCACAGTAAGGGGCAGATCTGCAAACAACCCTCAGTGGTTACAAAAGTAGGGACTACAGGAAGGGACTGTATGCATTTTACTCCACCTCACAAGCAAAGCTGGAGGAAAGAGCTAGCTTTGCAAGGCTCACACAAAGGCAAGGCTTTCTTTTCAAAGCCTTTTATCTTAATCCTTTTACTTTAATGTGTTTCACCTACGTTTTTTTCCTATGTAGTGATATACCTCTTCCAGTTTATTGATTTGTGTCCTAATGAAACCTATCTTACAAATCCCTTCTGGTACATTTGAGTATGCTGTTACACAGGAAAAAGATAAAGCTATTACTTCCATTTTCTAAACAAACATAAGCTCGTCATTTACATCACACACACATTACAAAAAAAGCCTCTGACTTCTCAGTCCATCTTTTTGTTACTAAGGAACGTTCCGTAGAAATAAGCATGCTTGATGACTTGCTAAGGTTGATATGTAGTTAGTCTCACCAAGAGAAGAAGCATTAAAGTGATATTAGAGGAAATCAATATACAGTATCAAAGTGTTCCGCAGTGTTGGATTTGTCAGAAAGAGGGTACAGACCATGATTTTATTTGTTACAACAGGAGGAAAACCAAAGAACAAAACCACCAGAGAAACTGGAGAGTCTTTGACACTCTGTACGATGATGCAAGGTTGCTCAAAAGTACCTACAATGCTAATTGTGAAAGAACACTTGAAAAACCTGTCTGTACATACAGCAATATAAATAGCTCATACAGTATAAAAATAGTATAAAAATATAAAAATAGCTCATACAATATTAAAAGCTCTGTGGCAGCCTTCACCCTTCAATGAAATCAAGTCACTTTCCTGATCTTTCCTGTAAAAATTCAGATTCTAATATTCTTATGCAAAAAATAAAAATAAAAATCTTGTAGCACCTCCAATTTCCATGGTTCCCTACCCTCTGCCCACTTCAGTCTATACATCAACGGCCTTAGTGCTACCCTTCAACTCTAAGAGCTAAAGAAATGCTTACAGAAAAGTAGGGAAAGCTTGCCAAAATGTCCAGGGCTTGGTTTTGTCACTTACTAAAGTCATTCTTGTATTAAAATTCTCTTATTACTGACACAAAGATCTAGATCCAAGGTCCTACTCAGGTCCCTAACTTCTCAGTCACTGCTGCTTTTCTCCCTAGATTCGAAAACAAAGAGATTTTACCTCGTTAAAGGTTAATTTTCAAAAATTGACGTGGATTGTGTTGTTGTCTTTTTCTCAACACAAGCAGTTTGGAAACATCATTATCTAATGTGACCTTCTAGTCTAGTTTTCTCTTTAACAGAAACAGTAAGAAAAGAAATGTATTATCAGTGGGCAAGAAAGTAAATAAATTGCATTAAGATTGCTAAAGTACATTTTTGAAATACTGGAACTAACGCTCTAATTCCTGTATGCAGTTAGATTCACAGGGGAATTTTCAGAGTAATACTATTCATTAATAATTATTGGTAAAATTCCCTTATTATTATGATTAAGGAAGCTTTAAAGCACTAATTTGAAAGAGGTAACAATCATCTGGGCCCTGATCCAGCAAAGCACTTAAAAATGTTAATTTTCATCATGAAAATAACGGCCTGGATTCAAACAGGACTGACATGCCTAAGTTAAGATAATCTTGGCTTTTTAAGCCTGTAATGGGAAGATCAACTAGAAGCATTATAAAAGTAATCCATGAAATCCTGCCAGAAGTTTGCCTCAATGCTATGCCATTATCAGACATTCTCCAAGGGGCTGCTTTCTCCTGGGAGACTCCCACGTAAAAGTGAGACCTCTTACAGAAACTGATTTTAGGGAAAAAAATATATTGCAGACCCAAGCACATTTAAAACCAATATATAACAAATATAGATGGTCACAAAATTGATATCTGGTATGGAAGGCCGAAGTTCAAGTGTTTGACCTGAACCAAACTCTGAACCTGGTCTTCCACATCTGAATTTGCAATGCATTTTCTTCTTTGTTCATATTCTTCAGGAAGATAAAAGACTGGAGCCGCATGCAGGCAAAACCCTTCCATAAAGATCACAAAATCTAGGCAGCTTTTTTGTCCAAAGAGACAGGCTTGGGCTAGGTATGTGGATGTTTAGCTGTAATTTTCAGAAGAAAAGGAATAAATGCAGGAGCACATTTTATTGTTCATTTGTGTTACTTTTGTCTGTGGCAGATAGGAGCTCATCACAGTAGTTATGGACAAAAAAAATGCCCAGATTCTGCAATCCTTCTGGAGAGGATTGCATCTGGCTCCACTCCCTTTTATCTTACCTGATGAAGAGAGGCTCTCTCTATGGCTGTGAGGTGTCACAGCTTGTCTGGACTCCCGAAAGTTATCTACCCATCTGCCTGAAAGAAGCAGTGCCCCTCTCTAGAACCCCTTAGGGAAATATGTTCTGTTTTTACCAAAGACTTTCTTCAGCTCACTGAATATTTTAAAAAAATATATAACAAAAAATGGTATTCAGCGTGAAATGCAGACAAGGCTTTATGGAAGCATACATCTTCCTCTATTTTTTTTCCACTAATCATAAAAACATTAGTGGTCAAGGAAGAGTTTCTTTGACTTTCTGGAATATAATTAAACTGGGTTTAGCTGCAGCAGAATGAATTCTGAACAACCCAAATAAATTGATCTTCAGCAGTTTTTGATAACAATATGAATCATTTGCTCTCTTTTTATTCTACATCTGAACATGTTCTCCTTTTAATTTTTTGCTTTTGTTCTTATTTCAGAACAGCTTTTTTTTTTTATCTGTACAGATATCTAAAGTATTTCATTTTACATATATCGATCCAGTAAACTCGTCACCAGCATCTGATAATAAAACCTCTACACCACTTAGCTGTAACTTCCACAATGCCAGGGATTTCTCCTTCCAAATGAATTCAGAACAATGCAGAATAAAACAAGACAATGATTTTCACATAAAATCATATTTCAAATACTCTGTCCACATTCCAGATGCTTTTATATTGTAACCTACCGTATTCCTAGTATAGGTTCTTACCTCTCCTCTCCCTGAGCTGCCAGTGAACAGCACATTCTACTCCAGTGCACACAGCCATTCTGACAGACACCCGTTTCCCTTCTCTACACCCACTGCACATTTATACAAAATATATTTTAATTAACCTTGAAGATTATCTTTATGCTCAAATTATTAGCATTCCTAAAGTAATATCTGTGGGTTTCAGCATTAAGTACCTATAAAATTTAACCTCAAATCATACCTCCTTCTCCTGTCTGCTGTTTATCCAAAGGAGCATGCAAGACAATGAAAACAAAAGAGTATCATATGAAGGACTCAAAAGACCGAGGAAAGATGTAAGGGCCATTTTATCATTTATGTGTTGCATGATGTTTTGACTCTATTAAGTACAACTCAGTACCAGAAAAAATGACTGAAATATCATTAACTGTATTAAAACAGATTATATTTGAGTTACTGAAAGGAGAGTGCACTGCTGGTGGGACTTAAATGGATTGCCTGACTCATTCAGGCTGAAGGTTAATCCTTAGGGGTTTCAAAAACCAAACATAAGAATGAGCAAAAAATCCCCACGACACCACTTAAGAATATTTCATTAATTATATGCACTTCTACATGCTCCCAAACCTGAAGCAAACACTTTACAGAGAAAAATAGGGTGACAGTTTATTTTATAAAGGCTATCTATATGCCATGCACGCAGGATTATGCAGAGACACTCAGCTAGCTCTAGGACCAGCAGGAGCAGAGCTGTGCCCAGCCTTATACCTAACAGTCCTTCTGATGTCTGAACTGGGGGGCACAGACATACCAGACCCTCTACCATGCCACGGTATTGCAGAGTCTGGCTCATGCAATACAAGCTATAAAGGAATAGCGCAGGGAAGCAAGAGATGAGGACAGAATGGGTGTAACGAAAGACAAGTGTTGCAGCAATTAGATGACACATAGGAGATATCATCCAGGTCTCATCTCAAATCAGGATGTAGCTGGGACGTGGCATTTAATATCCGCATAGCCACGTAATATGGAAAATCCTTTCTCCTCTGCTCCCCTCTCCGCTCTCTTCTCAATGTGCACCAGTTTCCTTCCAAATGAAGCCTGAGAAGAAGCTGTGCGGTATTTAATGAGATCCACTAACAGAAAAGGCTAGGAGATAAGGACTGTTGGAGTGCACAAACATCCCAAGATCAGCATTATCGGGTGATGGCACTCGTCCTGCAGGCATCCAGAACTTAGCTTCATCTACTTCAATCTCCTATTGCACAGCAGCAAGTAGGAGCCTGAACAGGAAAGTGCTTGGATGTTCTTAATGAACACCTCTGTCCTCACCCTTCTCCAAGCTCATGCCCTGAAACACAAATAAATGCATCACTTTTATCCTCCCCAAGCGAATATTCATTGAATGTCCTCTGGAATTTTATTAAGCTTTTTAGATATAATATACTGCAGTGATGACTCCCATAAATAATTTATGAAGTAAAATAGGTTTCCTTTTGCTAATTTTAAATTATTTATTTTGTAATTCTACTACCACATTACTTATTTTTAAGTATTATTTTAAAGGATAAGTGAAATTTTATACACATATATACACTTCTGCTGACCACGTTGCAGATTTCCAGCCTGTAGAAGGCACATTATTTGATTTTTCTTTTTCATTGTTCTTTGTTCATCTCAGCATCATGCTCCAGACCACTCAATGTTTTAGAAAAGCAAGACTTCTGAACTAATTTTATTCTTTGCATGTTCTTAGAAACTATTTACAGTACCAAATCCTTTTGTCACTACACTGTAAGTAAATATATTGATATTAATGGAAATACAAACATAAATTATTAGTTCTTAGAACAGTACCAATAGCTAAATATTTAAACACACTGTGTGACTGCATAGTGAAATCTGATTTTTTGGAAATGGTCTTCTAGAGTGACATGCTTCACTTATTTCAGTGAGCACTAACACAAGTCTGTTTAAAGACCAATGAAAAAGATTTCTGAAGCTGCAAGTCAGACTAGTGTCAGAGAACAAAACCGAAAAATGGCTTATAGCTAATAACTGTAAAGATAAAGTATGAAGCAAAATAGCTTTAGCTGTGTTAAGCATACTGTACAAAGACTCTCAATATCCCACTTGTTCTCATCTCAGAGGCATCTTATCTCTAGAACTGTGTATTTGGTGAATTCAGTAATTACATTACTTGAAACAGAAATATGAATGGTGAACTGAAAAAAGATTTAGAGTTGTTCTGCAACTGACAGAAATGAAACACGATTTCCTACAGATTTGAATCCCAGCTCACTCACACCCCTTAACTAAAATAATTTCAGCCTCTCTTCTCACCACATATACTTTCTGACATCTCTTCTGGGCAGGAGACAGCACCTGCTGTGCTTAGCCTGGAGGTATGTATATATTGATTGCTGCCAAAGAGAATATATAACAGCTTTCCACTCGGTAGGACACTGATTTGGATTTTTCCTCTTTACTTAGCTACAGATATATTGAAACTTGTAAGAACTTAATTATCTTCAAGATTGGCATACTTCCTTCCCATGTTGCAGGAGCTAGAAAGGCAGTTCAAACTACAAAGCAGACTGACACACAGAAAGTGACTGCATAATCCTTGTTTCCTTAGGAAACAAGCTAAAACGTTACACTGAATTAAAGCTACATTGCATTAATGGTGCTGGCAACACATCTATGAAAATTTTAACAGCTTATCAAATTTATTGATGTATGTAACATAAATACCTGGCTCAATCTAATTAAAATATATTAAAAGTGTATTTTATAATGAATGTTCAGCTCTGGGGCCCCCAGCACAAGAAGGACATGGAAGTATTAGAATGAGTCCAGAGGAGGGCCCCAAAGATGATCAAGGGGCTGGAGCACCCCTGCTATGAAGACAGGCTGGGGAAGTTGGGGTTGTTCAGCCTGGAGAAGAGAAGGCTCCAGGGAGACCTTACAGCGGCCTTCCAGTGCCTAAAGGGCGTCTCCAGGAAAGCTGGGGAGAGACTCTTTGTCAGGGGGTGTAGCGATAGGACAAGGAGTAATGGCTTTAAACTAAAAGAATAGAAGTTCAGATTAGATATAAGGAAGAAATCCATTACTTAGAGAGTGGTGAGGTGCTGAAAAAGTTTGCCCGGAGAAGCTGTGGGTGCCCCATCCCTGGAGGTGCTCAAGGCCAGGCTGGATGGGGCTTTGGGCAACCCAGTCTGGTGGGAGGTGTCCCTGCACATGGCACAGGGTTGGAGCTGGGTGGGCTTTAAGGTCCCTTCCAGCCCAAACCATTCTATGATTCTGTGCTTCTGTGTTTTGAATTATATATATAACTTACACATGATAGTTTTTTATATATAATACATGTACGTGTATGTAACTATACACAAAGCATGAAATAAAACTCAAAAATGTTTGAATTGTATTTATATATATATATATATATATACATATATAACTCTAGACCCTCATCTAAATAGAAACCAGTCTATGTGGGTGATTAAATTCTTATCCTTTTGTGAGCTTCTAATGTTCACATGCTTCTGGGACTCAGCAGTTTGAATAAAAATTGAGTGTTGCTTCTACATAGATATGTATGGGCGCAACAGAGAATAGAGAACATCAGTAGCTCACAAGCCAGCTAAGAGACCCGTGTTATTAGTTACTCTGTAGTCTCTCCATGGGTTTCACTACTTTCTTAAATTTTATCATTAATATAAACAAGTTAAGTTTTAGTCTGTATGGAAAGAGAAGGCCAAACAGAATTCCTGTCTTACCCATCCTAAGATAAGGATGTTATCTCTTTCATGTGTTCCCCAAGGGTGTACTGCTTTGGTCTTAAATCACAAATGTCTGAAATTTTCACATTTAAAATCCAGAGTTGCATAAATATTTTCCTCCTATAACCCACTTGAAAGCTTGTTCCGTCTTTAGTTATACCCCTGAGGAATAACTGGTCCAGGGTTTGACCTCGGCACTTTGGATGGACAACTCTTCTTGTCTACTTTGTTTGGCACACAGTCAGGGAAAACCTCTCTCCAAAAGCCCTCCGACACTACCCTCTTCCCGGCACCTCTCATGGGGAATTTCCATGTTCCCTGGCCCAGTCCCACTCTGAAAGGCATCATTCAAAGTCAAGGAATATTGCTGGGAATGAGCTGCTTGTTTTTCCCATAAAGTCACTCACTATGTGATTGCTCCTGTCACAATTTCCCAGATGCAGTTTGGCTATTACATGCAAATTCCTTTCATGAAACGAATGCACAAAGCTAAATTAAAGTCTCCTGTCAAAACAGAGGTTGTGATAAAGATGATGCTCACAGAACCAACACCAACTTTACGCTCCCAACCTGCAAAAACATCACTTACTTTAAAAAGTATATTTTCCCATCGTTTTATAGAGCAAAAGAGGAAGATAGCTCAGAAACACACAGGTTATTTCTCACACCTTAAATATGATTCTCCAAACAATTTTTGAAAGAACTGGTTATCTGTAGTGAAGTAACTCACCAAATCACCTAAGTCAATGTGGTACTTTAATACTTGATTTTATTTTATTTTTTTTTGACAGTAGGCCTGAAATCTCAGTGACATATCTTCTACTCCTCAAGGACTTCTCCACACAAGGAGAAGTGTTTGATCCAGTACTGGCTGGCTGAATTTTACTACAGAAACTGATAAAAGGAATTTCATGAAGCCCAGAAAGAAAAGTGCACACACATACACATCTACACAGAATATACACAACACATGGGCACAGCTAGAAAATGGAAGCACAGTTCAATAGCTTAAATTATAGGTATACTCCAACTATAGGCCACAGCTTTTGTGTAAGTTTAAGCTTCATAATATATTTAAATAACAAATAAAGCTGAATCCCCTAAACACAATAAAATGAAACATACAACACTTTTCCAGCGTATGTTTTCTATTACTTTTTAAATTAAGATTAAATATTTTATCGACTCAAACATGCATTGTGGCTACAGAAGAAGATTTTCATTTAGAGGAATATTTTCATCCTCAAGTTCTGTCACAAAACAGAAGGAGGAACATTTTTACAATGCAATATGGACTGTGTCAATTTGCTGCCATTTTCTCTTTCTCCTATGCTGACCAAGTCAAGAGATGTGGTAAATAGTGGGCCTGCCATCGCCACTGCTTTGCTCAAGTCATTTTTACACAGGAAGATTGCTCACTGGTTATAGGTTTAATGAGCTAGGCACATTTTGCTAGGGTTATGAACAGGCTGGTAGGAATTCATAAAAACTGTAAGAGGCAGACATGGTGAAAGAGCTTCTAGAGCTTTCCTAAAAGAAGGCATCTTTTTTTTTTTTTTTTTTTTTTTCCTTCTTAAGCAAGCCTAAGAAGCTAGCTGGAAAGACAATAAAGATCCTGGCTAAAATCCTGTTTCTAATGTGAGGTTAATGACCGCTGGATTTCAGTGGACCTAATCACTCCAGAAGGAAGGAAATAGTGAGAGAGAAAAATATGAACTAAGAAAAATGGGGGCTATAGAAAGGAGGAGCAAGAAGAAAAAATCCCCAAGAGAAAAATGGAGCCAGGAAACGCTTGTACCATTTAGATGTCTACCCCTGAAAGAAGTATACATAAATATCCTGCACCATTTCATACTTTGAGTATCTATTTTTGACAGTTTTAAAAATAAATTTAAGTTTCGAAATGAAGTTGTCTCTAGTAAAAGCAAGCTGTCCCTGCATGCCACTGACCCTTATGCCTCTGCAGTGAAAAGACAACTGCTAACAGCATTTCTTTGGCTAAGCAGATTTCCTTTGCCACTGCTGAGATGAGAAGTGTGTCCATCTCTGGACTTAGAGTTTCTGGTGATGCTGGACTCAAATCTATTAAGAACATCAGAAGATCCAATTAACCCAAGTCTCACCTGTAGATGAAAAAAAAAAAAAACCTTTCTGATTCATTAACTAGCAGTTCACCTGACTGCTGCCAAAACACACTCACCTCTTTTCCCATCAGCTACCAAGACAGTTCTTCCCACCATGAGCACAGCACAGAGCAGACAGCAGATGGCCTCTCTCCTGATGGGTATCCAGAAGCTGAACTTGTAACATTATTTTTCCAACTAATATTAGATTTTTCTGGGTTACTTCATTAGTAGCACAGTGATCCCTAATCTAATTTGCAGCAGTGACCACTGAAATCTTCATCTCTGGGGTGCCCAGTACAAGAAGAACATAGAAGTATTCGAACGAGTCCAGAGGAGGGCCACAAGGATGCTCAGAGGGCTGGAGCACCTCTCCTGTGGGGACAGGCTGAGAGAGGTGGGGTTGTTCAGCCTGGAGAAGAGTAGGCTCCAGGGAGACCTTACAGCAGGGGGCCTACAGGACAGATGGGGAGGGACTCTGTGTCAGGGAGTTTGGTGACAAGACAAGGGGAAATGGTTTTAAACTAAAATAGGGTTGATTTAGGTTAGAATTAGGAAGAAATTCTTTACTCAGAGGGTGGCGAGGCACTGGCACAGTGTAGAAGAGCACTTGTAACAATAACTGTTATACTTCAACAGGTGGGCCTTAGTGAATCATTTATAATACATATTTGGATCAAATTTTAACCAGTTATCAGGAAATATGTTTCTGCTAACCTTTTTAATTTTAGGAAGGTATTATATTTTAAAGAATTAGCACAAAATCTGATTCATAAAATGGAGAACTGTATCCCAAAAAGTCCTGAAAGAAACTGAATAAGGATGAGGAAATTAGCTGAACATATGCTTTTGGTGTGAAGTTTTAGCACAACTAGTGACTGCCATACCTGGAGACACAAGTAGGAGAATTACATACTAATATATAATTATCCTAAGAATTATATGGAAGCTGTCTTTGTATTTGGTATAATTAGGACCAGTACATGACATTAGTGAAGTCATTACTAGTATTCTGCACTTGGTCCTTGGATCAACACCTCAAGAGGATGCTAAAGACTAAAGAATATTTAGAGACATCAGATAGTCACATTCTTGAAACTTGCCTCAGGCAAGATATCAAAAACTTCAGCCTATCTGGTTTATACAAAAAGATGCTAAGATAGAACAGCATGTTCCACAAGCACCTGCTGACAAAAACAGTTTTCATATTATCAATAATGTTTTAATGCTTTTGCTTTGTTTTGTTTTTTAAATACATATTTTATTTTAACACAGATTGGGATTTATCTAACATCATTTTTAAAAGTCCATAGTGTAAACTTTAATCTCTGATCTCTTCATCTAGAGTCCTTCTATAGTTAATGAGCATTTTTAGTAGTGCAAGAATCAACAACTGGAGCATCTTAATGAGATGTCATTAAAAAAAAAAAACAAACACAAACATGCAGTTCAAATCAAAGTCTGTATCTGCAGAAATTACTGGGGAAAGTATTATGGTTTGTGTTGTTTAGGGATTTTTTTTGTGCGTGCTTTAAAATCCACAACTACTGTTTTGCATAATTCTAGGAAACTCTAGGAAGCAATTTTGCACAGTTAGTCTCTTTTTAATGAAAAACACACATACCTAAGATGTTCGAGTCCCGCAAGACCTTTTGGTACACGCCACATATACCCCACAAGATGTGGAGCACAACCTACTACTAAAGTATTATGGACACAGCTAGAAAAAGGATAAAGGGAAACAGCTGTAGTTCAACAAAACCAAAACCTTCTGGATTATTCTAAAGAAATAGCTTCTGTGGGTTTGCTCCTTTCCAGCTACATAACTAACTAATTTATGCTTTGTGCTCCAAATCCCTGCATCAGAAGAAAAAGCAGATGGGAAAATTAAGACAAATGAATACCTTAATGCAACAGGGAAAACATCTTTATTATAGACATTTAATGTGGTAATGCATAATATCCTGATCTTTGGCTACAGACACAGTGAAAGAGCTGACACTACCCATTTGTAAGATTAGTAAGGATCTATCATTTTGGGTCTGATTTTGTTTCCCTGTTGCAGGAGACAGCACCTGGATGCCCCTCAATGTTGACAGAAAGAATAACTTCTCTGGTGTCTGTATTTTCAGCCATATGAATCTCTTATTTATTTGGAAACATTAGCAACACATAGAGATAACTGCCTTAAATTCTTGTCTTAATGCAAATAAGTTTCAACACATCTCCGATGTAAGTGCCCAACACAGATCCTTCTTTCCTCAAGAATAAGATGTTATATCTGTTAAGCAACCCCAGCATTAACACCAGAAGTTGACTAAACAAACATTTGGATCATCTTTCTTCAGCTGGCTCTGCCTAGGGAGCACAGAGAGATGAGAGGTGAACAAGGGAAGCTTCTGATCATCTGCAGAGATCCATCTCCTAATCTACAATAAATTATGTTTATCCGACAAGCACTTCCCCTGAGCAAGACACCAGCTTAATTTCCCTTCACAAATGAAGGGCTATAGATTATTTCAGGGACTTGCATGCACAGTCTGTCATTACAGGTACTTTGTTTCCTCTGAGGTATCAGTTTTTGTAACCCAGCCTAGAAAAGACTTCTCTGCACTCCCCTGATTAAGACATGTATGCTTGAATCTCTGTAGTTACTGCTGCTTTGATAATGATTCTATCCAATACTTCTCTATAGCTACGTCTATGGTTCAATATCATTCCTACTAAAATCAAAGGGATTCATTGCCAGCGGCAGTGGCACTCAGGAGGTGCCTTTCAGTAGCATGTCAGTCATATTTTAAACCCAAGGGGTCAACCCTGAATTGCAACAGTACTGAGGCATGTTAAGAAACTGGAGTGGAAACCACGTTAAAACACCTACTTATCTGCAGACACAAACATTTTAAGCAGATTGACTGTACAAGGCCCATAGTGCTACCTACTTTACAATAAAATGACTTGAAGACAGAAATACATTTGTATGAAGTGATCTTAGTTGGAAATATCTTGTCTTTTCCAGTCCCTATTGTATCAACCAACAGAGGAAATGACAACACTAGACGAAATTTTCTGAACAGAAACATGGCAAGATAAATTATGTGGAGTATCGAAATGTTTCAATGGATAGCACAGATTCACAAGAGTTTCAGTAGACACTGCTATGCATAGTGCCGTTTGCTGAAAATGAGCTGTTAAAAAAATCTGTTAGTTTTCTTGAAAAAAAAAAAAAAGAAGGCACAATTAACTACACTGTTGGAAAAGTTGGTACAGATCCAAAACAGCTCACAGGTGAAGACCTTCCATGAAGACAGTGCTATACATTTATATTTCTGCCAGTTGCAGTAGAAGAATATTCTCTTTTCAGAGGCTGCTCAGTGAGGAGTAGCAGGCCACTTCAACAATGCAATTCAAGGGTAAGAATGTAGAGCAGCAGGAGCTGAAGCAGTTGAGTAATTCATCACTCTTCAGAGGAGTAAGACACGATTGCACTCTCTGTACTGGCTGGCACAAACTCTTCAACAACAATCTACTATGTGGAAAACAGACTGGCCTTTGTACTTTGTTTGTGCCTTACTAAGAGCATCGCTCTTCAAATAATTCAGTAATATAAATGTAATGCTTACTATATAAAAGCCAGCTGCACAGATATAGAAATTAATGTATAATAAGCAGAATGTATCCTGTGAAGGCCTTCCCAGGAAAATGTTGATTCAAACTGCTTCTACTCATTTGAGCATATTCAAATTGAATTCTGCAAGATTGTTGAGAAGTGTTTAGTGTGAAGCAATGATTACATCCACACACAGATCTAACTCTGTCACACTTCTTGGACATTACACTGCTTGATTTTAAAAGAAAGATACCATACTGCACCACAGAAATACAGGTATAGTGGAAGCATTCCCTCTGGATATTTCATTAGCTTATAGCATCCTTCAAAAAAGCTCTGTTGGGTGAGATTCTACAGCTGATGCAGTAATTAAGAGAAAACAGCAAAGCCCCATAACTCCTGCTGAATACCCACCAGACAGCGTACTTGCCTCTCAACCTTCCCTTCGAACAGATGAGGGCCAACCTGCCCGGTCGTATCACGGAGTCACATCTCTGCCTCAGCCCGCAGCCAAGGTGCTTGTCAGGCACCTCGCACTGCCTGCAGCCAGCCAGTGAGCCCCACCAGACAGCAATCCGCTGCCACGGCTCAGCACAGCTCCGCACTTCTCTGGGTCTGAGCCTGGCACAGACGCCTGGCAAGTCCTACAGGAGGCTGTCTGATCCCATCAGGTCACAGAGCAAAAGGCAGGCTGCGATGAGGGAGCATTGCGGCCGCGCTGCCCTCCCCCAGCCTCTCTGCTGCCTTACACGACAGGCTCTGTCGAAAGCCGGCCACCCGAGCGGTATGCTTACCACACGGCCTGGTCCCTCTCTGCAGGCCAAGGGAAGAGCCCTGCAAGAGACCAGCCTCATAATCCCAGCTGCTTCCTTCCCTGGGGAAAAGCACCCAAAGGGACCCGCACACCAGACATTACACCTGACCTGGAGGAATGCTGCAGCAACCCAGGCCCGCACCATGACCTGAGGGACCGGCGGGCAGGTGCCCTGAGGTGAAGGATCCCCCATTTCCACCTCCAGTGAAGTGCAGGATCCTTCATTTCCACCTCCCCCTCCTCTATAAGGACTTTCATCCTTCATTTTGCTTCTTTTTCAGCCACAGAATAAAAGTAATATTCATCTATACTGATGGCAGTTATAAATTAGAAACAGCAGGAGACAGCAGCCATTCTGAATGAAGACAAAAAGCACCAGGTATATCCAGCTGCTCCTGGGATCACAAGCTCGTTCGTTCAGAACAATAAGCACAGGAATGGTTGTGCTTTAATAACAGAATAACAGCATGCACCAAGCCAATTACGGGGTTGCTAGTAAGGAAGGTCTGACGACACATCCATGGAAAAACTGAGCACATGCGACACTGCAACAAAGCTGGCCACACCTTTCTCAAACAGAGGAGAGAGATTTGATGGACCTCATCTCAGATGAAAAACAGGATTCAGGAATGACGGATTTGTTCCTTGAACACCTGCCCCATGGACAACATAGACAAAGATAGAATGAGGTGTATTTATAAGTGCAGAGGGCAGAACTGCTATGAAAGTCTGCTTGCCATGTGTCACCCACACTAATTTGTTCATTATACTAAAGTTAACTGAAGCAGTATGTGAAATAGAAAAGCAAGGAGGTATTGAAATAGAAAAACAAGGAGGTTAATTATATTTAAAAAAAAAAAAGCAATGCATCATAAGAAGAATTAGTGTTATTTGTGTATATTGCAAAGATCCGCTGTGTTCATTACTATACAAATGTCCAACAGAAACATCTGTCAATATATTACCAAGGTTCAGACTCCCAAAAGGATAAGGGTTGGAGGCATGTACCTTCAGGATTCATCAAAGCGCTACCCTACGCTCATGTTTTCTTTGTCCAGCAGCATAACCTACTGACGTTAGAGAAGGTAAAAGATGCCAAAGTTAAAAATGTCAGCGCTAAACAACTTTAAGCCAACAAAGCGTGTTTTGCGGTTAGGAGCCATGACTTCCTCTGGTCCTGTCCCATTACAGGAGAGTGGATTTCACTTCAAGCACGTTCTGAAATCTGTTTCCAAATTTGTATTAAAATGTCTCTTGTTTATGTTCTTACTTGAATTATACTTCTAGGAATATTACATTAACTTAATACAACCTTTAAGTGAACTAAAGAGGAAAAAATCACACCTGCCTACCCCTAATGAAAATCTAAGCACACTCCTCTGCCCTGCTGAGCTGCCACTGTTATTTCAGTGTCTGTCTTACCAGAGTAGCTTCATCAGAGACAAGTAATGTTGCTTACTGCAGCGTAACATGATTTTATAGGTAGCCCAAGGTTATTCTTCCTTCATATAGTGAGCTCATCACTGAGCTATGGGTTTCCTATTGCCCAGCGATATCTACATACAGACTGGTCAGGGGGGGCTTTATCCTGCTGTAATCTGGTCACCAGGTACCACCTTACGTTTTTAAAACATATTTTGTAGAGCCCAGTAGGTCATTTCTGAATAATCAACAGAAGTACAGATCAGGTTCTATGCTTCTGTGGTATATATACAAAATGTTCTTTGGTGTGGCTTTCATGGTAGATCCCATCTCTACTCCAACATTCAAGAAGGAAATTATAGATATACATATTAAATATCAATTCAAACTAGAGAAGTCTTTGAATCAAAAAACCTTGCATGCAGACCTGATGTCAAAATGTTGCATCTCGATATAGCTAACATTTAAAAATTAATCACATTAAGGTCAAAAATACTGTTTCTGCATATTACTCCAGCATAAATTTCTGAATTAGCGGTGTTTTTACCACATTTTTCACTGCATCAAGATTAATAAACAATGAGGTTAATAAAAAGATCCTCTCTTTCACTTCATTACTTAAACTTAATCCGATATGGATACTGGGAAAAAAAAAAAAAAGAGAAGCCACCAACCTCTAATAAGGCGGAGTCTGTTCCAGTGCAGATCCAGAAGCAGTATCTAGGATTGAAGAAAGACAGAGTTCAGTCTGGTTGCTTGATACTTAACTTAATTTTTCAATTTGCTCGTTATGTTATAATTTGTTATGCATACTTCCATAACATGCTCTTCCAATCAGCTTTTCCCAGATGTTTTCTGGCATTCATAAACATATGGGTTTCAGTTAGTCACTGTCTTGCATAAAGCTAAGACATATTAATAAAATCCTAGCAAAATTAAACTTTAAAAGAGACTTACCCTATTTAAAACTTGCATGGTTTTATTTTTCCTGATTACTTGGTAGACAAGCTATTACAGATTGCCTTTGAAAATAAATTAAGATGCACATTTAGCTATTTTTTAAAGTCAATAACCGTTAACACAAAAAACTAGATCTGAAAGCTTTCTCCTGCAGTAAAGCATTGAGATGTCAGCTCAGATACATTATCAGTTATGCTATCACCAAACTCCTGCTTTCTCTAACGCATTTCATTCTTCTGTTTATAGTATGCTTTCTGATCCCTCCCTATACTTGTCTCCACCCAGTAAATTTTGCTGCCCTTCCAGAATAGTTCAAAAATCTTTACTCAAATTGTGTTTTGATTTCTTCAAACACTCTCTGATTCACAGCTGCAGATACCATCCACCTACTTCCAAATCTGCAGTTCTTCTTTTAGCAGTTTGGGTGTAATATCCCTGAAATGTTTGGATTGCTGGATCCAAGGTGGTAACTACACAACACTGGCACTACTTGCAAATTTTCAACTGCTTCCAAGATCTAGCACAACCTAAACAAATAAATGCAGAGTACTCACTTCAGAAGTTGGCTACATAAACTAACAGATTTACAGCTCACCCCCATGCCTGCGTTTCCTTTTATAACTGTAGTTCATTGCAACTGTGAAGATTTCTACATTGTGCTAACTGCCAAATGGACAATAATTTAGGTTGGTAAACGTGAGGTAAGGAATCTTTTAGATATATAAGGCCCAATTGCTAACTCCAGGGGTGACAGATGATCCAACCAGCACCCAGGCTCCAAAGCTGTACTACTTTGTAGTTAGCTTCTTCAAAGCAGACTCGAAACTCAGTTTGTTTCTAGCATACTCTGATTTATTGCAACACAAAATCCAATCTGTCTTCATTTTCCCAAGGACACTACCAAATTAGAAATGTAATAATTTCTCTGAAGGCTTCATTAAGTGGTGCAATTCCACTTCTTTCCATGTACCACGTCTGTGTAAACTGACACAACATTCCCATGGCCTCAGCAACACTCTCATTAAATGGTGTGTTATCTCTAAAAGTTTAATGTCACAAGCATTCCACTATACTGAGAGAAGAAGAAAAATAATTATTGCACTCCCAGGTTCATTCCTTTAACCTCTTATAAAATAAGTAGGTGTTCATGTTCAAATATTGTGTTTTAATCCTTCTGCTGCTGCTGACCTGGACAGAATAGCAGAATAATCCCACCTATAAAGAACATTTCTATTATTTCTACTTCCTTGTAAACTATTCATGAGAGTCCATGGATAAAAATAAACTAATCTTACAGAACCACATACACAAAAGGACTTACTCTGTCATAACTAAATTTTATTCTCCAATCACTCCCTTGCTAAGTACATATTTGCATGTACTTAATCTTAATAACTTTGAAAACTGATTTCCAAGCAACACATTTATCTTGAGTAGGAAGTTTCTGGGGTAACAAGTACAGTACATTATCAGGATAATACAATATATTCTATCCTTCTTCCAGCACTTAACAGGAAGGTTTAAATGTTTGCTTTGTAATTTATTATCTGCGATGGAAAATAAACTAAAACACAGAAAGAACAACCTCAAGGTTCTGAACAGTTTTATAAAATTACAAGCATTTAAAGAATGCCAGCTGAGCCCCCTTGGTTAAGAACATATTTTTCTGGAGTAAGGGTTTGAGAATTATTCCCTACCACATTCAATGAAACACCCTTACATTAAAATACATTATTCACAGAATCCCAGAATGGCCGAGGCTGGCAGGACCTTCTGGAGCCCACCTGCCCCAGCCCCTGCCCAAGCAGGGACACCCAGAGCAGGCTGCCCAGGGCCACGTCCAGGGGGCTTTGGAAGATCTCCAAGGAGGAGACCCCACGGCCTCTCTGGGCAGCCTGTGCCAGTGCTCAGGCACCCGCCCAGCACAGAAGTGCTGCCTGGTGCTCAGGGGGAGCCTCCTGTGCTCCAGTTTGTGCCCATTGCCTCTTGTCCTGCCACTGGGCACCACTGAAAAGAGCCTGTCTCCGTGCTCTTTGCACCCTCCCTTCAGGTATCAATATACACTGATAAGATCCCCCCCAAGCCTCCTCTTCTCCAGGCTAAACAGCTCTCAGCCTGTCCCTGTAGGAGTGGGGCTCCAGTCCTTTGATCATCTTGGTGGTCCTACCTTGGACTCTCTCCAGGATGTCCACGTCTCTTGTACTGGGGGACCCAAAACTGGACGTGGTACTCCAGGTGCAGCTTCACCAATGCTGAGCAGAGGGGAAGGATCACTGCCCTCAGCCTGCTGGTGATACTTTGCCTAATGCAGCCAGGTATTCCTGGCAGTTGGCCTTCTAAGTGTCAAGTGCACATTGCTAACTCATGTTTAACTCGGTGCCCACCAGGACTGCAAGGTTCTTTACTGCAGAGCTGGTTTCCAGCTGGGTGTCCCCCAGCTTGTCTTGGTGCACTTCTTCTTGTTCAGCTCCATGAGGTCCTTGTCAGCCCACCTCTCCAGCCCTCTGGGTGGCTGCATGGCTCTCTGGCAAACCAGCCACTCCCCCCAGTTTTGTTTCTCCCCATATTCTTCCTGTAACTTTCTATACATTATTTTCAAAGATCCACTTGTGTTATACTAAATTCTGTACTTTTTGATAATAGCTTTAGGTTCATTCCCTTCAACTGAAACTTACCACTGCAGTACACCAGAAGAAGAAAAAGCAACGTGAAAGAAATCAGCAGACATTAATTTAATCTTTAACAGAGCAACACTTAGTTAGAAGTAAACTGTGATAAATGTTACACTTTCTTTCCCTTTCATCAGTAATTCTGGATATTACTAATCCATCATTTGTGAGTATTTCACCTCTATGTTTTACCTTTGGTAAGCATTGCATTATGGAAAAACTTGTCAAACCTTCAGGCAGCTGCTAAAATAAAACAAACTGCAGATATGAGACAACTAAAAATGCATTTTCCACGGGTGAAATGTAGGACTACAGAAAAAAATCTAAGCTATAGAAATGTGTAATGTTGATTAACAACAAAACAGAGTATCTAGAGTGGTGCTGTTACTGGGGGGAAAGAAATATCCCAGAGTAGTCTGGGAAACTGTCAATTAAATGTCTGTCCTTGCAAGTTTAGAACAGAACATAAAACTTCCCCATTTATGTAAGAGGAGGATCATCACAATTTTTAAGCTAGTTTGGTGAAGAATACAGAACACATGGGCACAGGGCAAGAGGAGGGGTCTACCTAGCTCAGTATATTGACTTGAATAATGGCAACTACTTGATGCTTATAAACAGAATATAGGGAATAGGATGAATGATTCTTCCTCTGCTCTACTCTTTATGACTTAAATATGAATGAAAGAAAAAAAAAATCATTAAAAACATCATTAAAACACATCAAGTACTGTGTCCAATTTTGGGCCCCTCACTATAAGAAGGGCATCGAGATGCTCAAGTGCGTGCAGAGAAGAGCAACAAAGCTGGTGAGAGGACTAAAAAGCAAGTGTTATGAGGGGTGCCCAAGGGGATTGGGGTTGTTTAGGCTGGAGAAGACTGAGGAGAGATCTCATTGCCCTCTACAACTATGTGAAAGGAGGCTGCAGCGAGGAGTGCGTTGGTCTCTTTTCTCAGGTACAAATGATAGGGCACAAGGAGACAGTCTCAAGTTGTACCAGGGGAGGCTTAGGCTAGATATCAGGAAGAGTTTCTTCATTGAGAGGGTGTTCAAGCATTGGAACAGGCTGCCCAGGGAGGTGGTGGAGTCCCAATCCCTGGAGGCATTTAAGAGACATGTATACTAAGGGACATGGCTTAGTGATGGGACTTGGTAGGCCAGGTTGGTGGTTGGACTTGATGATCTTGAAGGTCTTTTTCCAACATAAATGATTCTATAATCCTATGATTTTTTTTTTTTTCAAATTTTATCCCACTTCTGTTCACAGTGGTTGGTAAAAGATAGTGAAGTAATTTGCTTGAATCTCCACACATCTAAATTTATGAAAAAACACTCAGCATTTTAGATCATCTTGGCAGACCTAAATTCACTTCTTCAGCCTAAATCACAGTGTGAGGCAAGAGAGAGAAGTGCGATGCAGACAGATTACTGCTGAACTCAGTAATGTCTAAGCCATGATTAGCTCTCAAAAAAATCCACTTTCAGTCTTCACTAATCAGTAGGACCAATCAGTTCAGCACAAGGCATTTGATGTGCACACCAATGGGTCATTATAAATTAACCTCCACTCAAAAAAAAAAAAAAAAAAAAGCTTTTTTTGTAATACTTAATAAGCTTTTGATGACTCCATTGCAGAGGACACTATCTGAGAATTATGTCATTCAAAACATCACCCATGAAAAAGAAACATACAAAAAATATCTTTACCTAACTGACAAATTTATTGTTTGTACCTGCTTATCTATCTGAATCTACTTAGGAATGGTTGCTAGATGAAAACACAGCATGTACAGTCCTGCAAAAATACAAAATGTAATGATTTTTGTGTATGTCAAAGCACTTGGATATTCCAAGTGTATAAAGAGATATAAAGTTGTTATCTGTCTAGAGTTATCAAGTTCCAATTGAAAGACAGTAAATTATTTGTAACTCTTAAAAATGTCTTTATTATCAACTGTTAGAGAAAGCACTCCTAAACATAAACTGCATTCAGGTTTAAGCTCTGACTCAGAATGGCAAAGACTTCTGACATTTTTCTAGTACCTTTTGTCACAGCTGTTAGTGATAATTTGCTTCCTTTCCATAAAGCCTTCCTCTGCTTTTTCACCTAATCCTTTTAAGTATCTGCTTTCATGTTCTGACACACATGGCCTTTCCAACAAAGTCCTTCACAAAAAAATCACCTGAAATCTGCAAAAAAAAAAAAAAAAAGATTATGTAGCTTAACTATTTCCGTAATCTGTTATTATAATAGCTAGAAACTTCAACTTGCTCTTATCACTTTTACCCTAAGAAAATTGAAATATAAGAAGTGAAGCAAACAAATGCTCAAAAAATACCGTGAACAAGAAGTTGTGTTAAAAAAATATATAGAAGTCTTTCCATATCTTTAAAAGATATATATATTGTACTGTTTATGCAATTCTAAAAGAAAAAAAAAAGAAAAAAAAACCTGAAGCCTGAATTCTTTGACCTACAGAGACAAGAAGAAAGAACTTAGTTTCATAGTTCCAGCAAGAATATAGTTGCAGTATAAAGCAGGAGATACAACCAACACAACAATGGTACAAAATACTGGATCAGAGATCCAGCATTGTGGCATGAAAAGAGAAACTGAGCTTAATTTAAGAAACCTCCCTTTTTTGTCCTCTTATATTACAGCTTGGGTAATAGCATCAAAGATACACCTAAAGCATCATAGATGCTACATTAGAAAGATGCCAGTCAAAACTACACATAAATTCATCTCACATTGTTGGAAAATTATAAATTAAATGGTCGGTTAAATGGTTGCTTTAGATGCTAATTGAATTTTACATCACCTGTCTAACTTGAGTTCCCATCTTTCAAGCAATTTGTAATGCAAGCCCAGAGCTTATTCCTTTTTTAAATTCTCTCATTTCCTTTCTCTTTCATTTATTTATTTATTTTTTTAATAATTCAGATGTCAGGAAATTGCTTTAGCACAAACTTTCTACATTATATATAAATATATATATATATATATACACACAGATATATATATATATATGTATAAATACAGAACACACAGATCCCTCCTATCTATGATCTTTCCCGGTAATGCTACATAAGTCAAAAACCAAAAGCAGTTTTTTTCCCATCAGGCTGAGCACCTACAAACCTCTACCAGCACACTCTGTCCTGGTCCAACACAGTCTCCAGAAGCAGGACAGACAGACGGCAATCTGGAAGTGCTTGGGCTGGAGACTGGGAGACTGAATGACCCACTGAGGCACACCTTGCCCAGACCGTCACCCCAAGCACTTGTCCACCTTATCCCTCCGCCCTCTCCAGCCTTGCTTTTGGGGACCTTCTCTGACTTAGCACAGGGAAGCAGTGGGTGAAGAACAGCACTGCACTGAGCTGCAGAAGCCAGAGCCCAAGCACCTTGGAAACAACACTTCTGGCTATTCATTGCTACGACACAGGCAACCACAGCTGATGCTTTCTAACTCCTAAGTGCCTTGCTCTGCTGCTTAAATTACCTTCTTCTAACACGGTACTTTTGCAAGTAATTTCTCATGTGCTAATTTTTTTTATCCGAATTTAGCTTTTTCCTAAAGACTAGTGAGTCTTTCAGTTGTACTTATAATGGTAGCACACACACCTGTCATAACAATGAAAATGACCTTTTGCAATACTGCTCCATGGAGGCTGCGCAACTTAAAACACATTTTCAGAATTTGCTGAGGAACAATACAAACGAGAAAATAAGAACTATCTTTTGGCCCTGCCAAAGGAAATCAGCCTACAAATTACTTCACTGATGGCAGGATTTCTTGTGTGGGGGTCTTCTTTGGAACAAGCAAGCATCATTTCCTTCAGGAAAACAGACAAGTTGGAGAGGTGAGCAAGACGGGAAATTTGATCAAACTCTTTCCACAGACCTCATTCAGCCTCATTCAGAAGTTCTAGAAACTTCTGTTTCTTAGAAAATCTCTTCTAACATTAAATATCCATGTGGTCTTGTAAAATGTCTGAAATGGCATTTTGATAATTATGCACACAAGTATGATGTTCAATCTCTCATACTGAATGCCCCATTCACTTATAATAAATGTGAGCATAAACCAAATAACTTCATCAGTTTAAAAAAAGGAACTATAGCTTTAATTCCTGAAAGCTTCAAAAAACAGTTTCTCAAACTTAACAGTTGTATAAGAGGCCTCTTTTGATGGGTATGATTTCAAACTTTCATGTAGTTACTATTAAAGAGAGCAACTTTACGAACCAACACTGAGAAAGCATAAAACAACAACAAAATTTAAAAGGAAAAATGTGCAAATACATCAAGGATGAGCTTAACAAATCTAGAAATATGACCTGACAAACAAAATATGATTTATTGAACCAATTGTTCATGTAAATCTTCAGAGAGCTTATTTTAACAAAGGCGTTATTATAATGATGATCACTGAAGTTTTAGTGTATATTTTATTATCTCACTGGGGAAAATTTGCATGAGCAAAGGAATGGACTGCTTGCCTTGGTAAGCATTTTCCAGTTACCATTCCTATAGCATGCATCTCTAAGAAGCAAAAACAGTACAGTGGATATTTTGATGGAAATAACAGTAAAAGTGAACAAACTTGACATTTAAATTGCCAGCCATCTTTCGACTCTGGAAACCTTGGTGTTACTTTTAATCTTTACTCCAGGAAGAGCTTTTCATCAGTGTCATGGAGCAATGGGAAAAATCTGGTTATAAGTTTAGCTTCTCTCACCTAAGGTTTGTGATTCAGGCATGCACCTGGATCTGAGGGTACGCACCTTGCCTTTCCCCAGGCCATCTGTACCACTCACAGATGGTACCACTGTTTGATGTGAATTTACTATGGATGTGCTCTAGTTTAAATAGATCCTTAAGATGATAGAGAACGCTTGGTACTGGCTCCTTGTCAGGCAACATAAAACACAGGCAATCACCAGGAGACACTCCTTCAACTCTTGTGGTGCTTTTGCCTTTCCTGGCTGTTCAGTCTATCCCAGCTGTATGGAGCAGATGGGAGGTTGTTCAAACCCTCTTACAAAAGTGACTGCAGTATGCCTGCTGGGCAGGAAGACCTCACCATCACCTCCTTCAGGAAAAGTCCCACCAGATTTCCTTATGCAGTGCTGTTAACTAAGCTCATTTACTGGATGCCAGGCATGGACTGATCTAAAAATAAATAACACAGTGCATTCACATGAAAGCCTGTACTGGTATAAAAAAAAAATCAGTTATCAGATGCAACCTCAATATTTAGAAAGCTCTTTCATTCCAAATTTCCTTCCCATTTCTAAGGCTTATGAAAACAAAACCTGAACTTTTGTGTGAACTACTAACTGTAGGATCATGGCAAATCACAAAACTGTATATAGCCCTAGAATAAAACCAAAGTGTAGCATGGTACACGTACAAGAAAATACCACAGACATCACCTTGTAAATACAAATCACAATATAAATGAATGAGTCAAGTAAAGCCAGTTTTAATGGTAACAAACAGAAAAGCAAGTGTAATGTGGAAAGAGGAATCAATGAAGAATGTGCAAGCCAACTGCGGTAGGAAAATCTACAAAAAGAACTGCAAGTGGAGTTATGAGGAGGCAGTAAGGGACTACCTCTACTTGCATGAAATTGTTCCTCATGCCACAGTACCACTGACTCCCCTCAGCCTCACCCCCTAGCTCTCCTTGGGAGCACGGACACCCCTAGCCTGGGGGCCCAGGCCTCTGAAAGAAGGGTGGGCCTAGCACCACAGAAGGGAACATCTACCAGAAAATCTGTCTTAGCTGCTTAATAACCATAATCACAGAGATGGAATAATGTAAATGCGGTACTGTAACTAGAAAGTTAAGACTTCAGTTAGGCTAAAACTAAATTTGGAGCTCAATATCCAACAGTTTCCTTCTGCCTGTAACAGAAGCGTAACACCTGCAGCCCCAGGCCTGGCACCAGATGCCTGCATGGACCAGAGCTACTGGAACAGACAAGAAAAACATTTCCAGCTGCCACCACTGAGTTAAGGGAAAGAGATTTTTCACAATTGCTTTAGTTAATCACATCAACATCTCATCATCTTCTACTAGCTGCAGGCTGCTTCATTAGATAGGGAGGCCTGTGACCAGGGGAAGCGTGATTTGGGAGCAACAGAGATCCAAGCTCTTGATTTCTTACAGGCGAGTCCATTGTGAAGCCAGGCTGCAAACAAGACAACTCACAGGGCAAAAGAGGATGCGATTAATCTGCTAGAAGCCTCTGTAACACTTGATCCCCATTTATTCTGGATTTAGCTCATGGAAAAAAAAAAACTGCCGTTGGCCATAGCTGGAGGCATTGCTTTCACGAGGAATTAAAATTGAACATTATTAGTTATGCATTCACAGTGGAGGTGCATCAAAAAGCGAACAGACAGATATGGTTCCTGCCCTAGAAATTACAAACAAAGGCTTTATCCTGAGAAGATATACATGGAAGGAACACTATTCACACAAGTAATCCTGCAGGACTGGGATCTTATTTAGTCTTTAGAGACTGAGCCTGTAAGAACAGCACACAGATAAAACCTCCACTTTCAAAAGCAAGTCATTCACTTTATATCACTAATTTAGCTGTAGTGTTGCTACGAGAATTACTTATTACGATAATATTAAAATACTATAATTATTAAAATAATATACACAATTTGCATTTGAACAGTATATTGACTAGTCCAGAAATATAGCAGGAGATGCTCTTCATGTCTTAGAGAAATCTGTAATTCACCAGTCCACAGGCAATGACGTTATCCAGCAGGGAGTATGACATTCAGTTCAAAACCTCCCTGTACAATTTAAACCATTCTTGAAATGAGAGGGAAATCGATTCTGTCAAGGTCAAAAAGATCTTCCTCTTGCAATCTAAGCATACCTATTCAGTTGATACAAACTTTAAAGTTAAAAAAAAAAAAAAAAAAAAAAGGCTAAAAAAGGGAAAGACAAGGATGCTTGCCATTCTACAAAGCAATTTGAAGAATATCTTCAAGTTGGTTGTTCTGGAAACCACATAATAAAATAACTATTAGCAATATAAGTCACAATCCTACCATACGCCGTAGCACTAGAAAACGTAAAAAGTCTCTTTGCAACTGCCTGTTTTGTTATATGTAGTATTCATGAAAATGTCTTAGAGACATCAGGTTAGCAGCACTCTGAACTGCAACCTTCCCCAATTTCTGCATTACTTTAGTGCAGAGCAAACATCAAAAAACAAAAAAGTCGTCCATTTCACAGCTACCCTCACCACCTGCATAACAACAAATTGAGCAATTAAACAAGCTTCTCTAATAAAGATTGGGATATTGAAATAGCAACCAATATTTTGAAGGAGTAAGTAAATTTTATTCCGCACTGAACATGAAAAGTTTCCCTGTATGCCATTCATTAGCATTTCCATGCTCGGACTTCACTGACATTTGTGTGTCTTTAAAAAGCCAGTTCAGTGAAGGACAAAACAGATCACGACTAAATTTCAGTGATCCAAGGAGCATGTTCATACTGTAAACAGATTTTGCCTATAAACCATGTACTATACTTTGAGTGTTAGATACAGCAAATTGTGTACTACAATACTAGTACTACCTCCTCTAGTGATATTTAGGTTTGGTCACAATCCTAAATGACTTGGACTTGTGTGAACATGTGGATTTCATTCACATAAGTAGTAACAGCTAGACAAGAGACATTATCTTGCATACTAGGTCATTATAGCTATATACCAATGAAGAATTAGGTGGTATTTCAGTGAGGTGTCAGTATTTTAGTTAACGGTGGTATTACAGAAGTCATTAAAAAGGATGTTCTTCAACACTGACCAGAGCAATTGCTAACTTGGTTAAGGCTAGATATGAAAATTGCTTTCCTATTTCAAACAAAACATTTTAGAGAGATTAAAAAAAAAAAAAATCAAGTGTTTACTGATTGATTCCCATGTATTTTAGCACTACTGTACGTGCTCAGAAAGATAATTTGACAGTTTGAATGAAATGCTACAATAGAAGAATTTGCTAAAACAAAAATATCAGATCAGAAAGTTTTGCCAGAGTCGACCAAGCTTAAGTGATATATCAAGGACGTCTGAGTTCTGGTTTGTCAGGGGCCTGTAAAATATTCCTGTCAGTAAAAGAAAGAAATCATCTTTTACCCTCGAGAACAATGTCAGCAAGCATATTCAACCCACTCAGGCAAAGTAATGATAAAAGCCCTTTTCACCTCTGGACATGCATACCTTCAATCTGCCACCATAGAATTTAATGATTAAAATGTTCCAAAAACTGCCAAAAGGTTCACATTTAATTATCACTGGAATCAATAGAAAGAAAGATTGCAGAAAATTACTAGTTCTACATAATTTAAGTTTTTTGATTGCTGACTTCTAGGCTACATAGGCAGACTACATTACTTTCTAAACCCTAATTCATCTGATGTAGGAAGAGTAATTCATTTCTACTCCAGAGGACATAAAACTGTCACTACTTCAAAGTATGTTCCACAGCCCTGGATTTACTGGGGAGAGCAAGGAGTTGCATCTGCCCTTGTTTCTATCATGTAGAACACCAATTAAACGAACGATGTGATTCTTCATTACAGGATTTTCAGCTAGTCAGTACATGCTCAAGAACTAGAAAGGGATCTGGATTTAGCCATACTTATGAAACCAGAAAGCACATTATATCTGCTCCTTGGGAACAACCAAACAAGTTTTAGTCATGCCTTGGGTATAAATGGGGTAGGATTGCTTTAAACTTTCTGTCAGGTAGCAGGATGATAAATAACTTACTCAGTCCGAGAGCTGTAACTGGAGGATGAAATGAAAAATCACTAATAATTCTGCAATCAAGGTGCTAATTTGTTTCTCTGACAAAATCAGATGACATATGCAAAATACCACTATCACAAGTATCAAGCTTCAGGAACAAACATACTACTATTCAACTGGTATACAATAAAATAACTATAAAAAAGTATTTGGTTATTAGTCTTTATTTATTGTGCATGGCACTGAACAGAGCCTCTAAAAGGATGATACACTAAAGGCATTTCATTTTTATTTGTGAAATACTGAAAAGACATTTATCATCTTTATTAGAAAAAGCACCTGGACAAGAAAAACGTACACTTATGGCTATACTGGCAAATAAATACATTTTTATATCTGACTTGTATTTCCATATTGCTTAACAATTCAGCTTTGTGTAGTGCACTTGGCAATTTTTCTTTGCAGTTCTTTAAATGCCTGCAGAGTGACATAAGCTGCTGCACAAACAGACAACTGAAGAAACCTTATGTATACTTCTCCTGTAACTTTACGTGCCTCCGTTCAAAAGTTACCAGGAAACGCTGATGAACTCACACCGGACAATGTCATAAGTCTCTTTTCCTTAAATATAGGTTAAAAAATATGCAGAATTATTTTTTCATTAAATATGTGTCCAGAAAACTAGATACCCTTAGCATGCAGTGGGCTTTCTTTGCCATGCCATTAATATAAATATCACATTTACAAATAGACAGTGCATATCAGCTTCTCCTGGGTTAATATGGCCAATTTACCACATTTTTTTCACTTATCTGAGATGAATCAATTAGTGAAAATACTATTTTCATGCAAAATTAGTCCACTGAGAACTGAACTAAACCATCAGTTCCTGTCACATGAATTACCATCTCTAAATGTCAGATATTCATCCTGTTAAGATACTGATCACTTGGGTTGGATTCAATCTGAACTAATATTAAAACCAGTCCTGTTCCATTACATGCTCCCTGATCAAACTGGCCTTCCACAGAGGCAATTTTTGATGTTTAAAAAAAAAAAAAAACCAACAAACGTACAAAACAAAAATATTTCCACTAAGTCTAAAATGTCATAAATAATAAATGCTTGTTTGCTTTCTTTCCTTACAGCCCAATTTATGAGATACCAACTCTGTTCCACATTGAATGATTTAATTTAATGATTTTATCTTGGTGCCTAGTGAACCAAAATCTCTGTAAAGCCAGTAGGTATCATTTCACATAGTTTGGCAGAATCGGCATTCTAGACCAAGAAAATGCTAACTCTGCTTACCATGGCATCCCAAACAGTCCATCTCCTCATATTTCTTTTAAGCCTACATCCTCGGCTTAAAACACAAAAAGTTATAGGAAACAAATCCATATATTAGGCATGTAGCCAAATCAAACTTATGCAGTAGTCTGACCTCCTGGATCCATTAGAGGATGTATTACACTACCAAGGAGTCATTTCCATTCTGAACAATACAATAAAAGCATCAAAATATGTATCTTAATGGTGTGGTAAATAGATGTGGATTTATGCTTAGCTTAGTAATAACAAGATAAGGTCCAGAATAACCTCCCAGTTCTCTGGCAAAAAGACTGGCCCATCTCCCAGGATGAACTAGATAATGCTATACACCTTTAGACTTGCTTACCTCACAGGAAGAATAGGGTTTAGTGCAGATAAACAGAAATTAAAAGCCCAAGGTGGAGAGAAAGCATCTTTTCTTTTGTATAGCTCACAGACACCATTACGATTTCCCCAAAATGGAGGGGAGTGAGAAGGATGCCAATGTAAGCACTATGAAGTTAGCTATAGGACTGTAAATGTGGGAGGCTAACTGTGCTGATGTTCTGATCATGTTTCCCATTTCCATGGCTCATAACAAACGTATTTCTTTAGTGGCAAAAATAAGTGAGGAAAAAAAAAAGAATAAAAAATGTAAAGTTTTGGGTAACCTCAACTGACAGGGAAGAGAAGCGAGAGAATTCCTCAGGGATATAGAGAGGCTCATAGCATGGAACACAAGATTAGGATTGTTGATAAAACTCTGAGAGCCTTCCTGGTTGGCATTATGTATATTATGTCGGATTCCTGAGAGTCAAGTGAGACTGGGACTCCTCTAAGCTGCACTGATTCCCTTCTACCTCCGTGGAGGTCAAACCTCACTTACTCTCCTTGATGGGGAGAAAAACAAATTCCTGGCCCCTATTCTTCTTCCAAGCCTTTTCGATTGATATCCAAGTGCCCTTCTATGGCTCTAAAAACAAATACATTGCTTGAAAGTCTTCTGGTACTTTAATAGCATCAGAAATCAAAATTAGGAAAAATAAATGCTGGTTTCATTATGTGATGCTATTTATAAGTTACAAGGTTCTTGTCTGCTTGTCTAGTTATTTCTAGAAAGCCTGTGCCAGTAAAGAAATCACTTCCATCTGGCCCCTGGTAAGAGCTTGCAGAATAACTAGGCAAATTCTGCTCTGACTGAAGCCTCTGACAAAATTTTCACTAATCAAACTGGACACAGCATCATGTACTAATTGTATTTCTGATCTCTGACCTCAGCAGTGACTACCTCTTTCTAGCTTTCCCCTTATTTTACGAACCCAGAGAAGGCCACTCATCTTCCCGTACCCCAAAGAACTACAAGAACAGATGCAGATGGATTAGGAAAATTGTGTCCTCCTGAGAGCGGTGCTCTGAACCTTGCCATCACCAGCATAGGCCCTTGAAAGCTGAGAGCAGAGGTTTGTTCTGCACTGCAAAGCTGATGGATTATATGATGTGCAACATCTATACTTGATTTATCACGATGACAGATTTACCATATAGGAAAGTTATCATTTCACTTTTACCACCAAAAGACAACATATCTCCCTTTACACCACTGTCAAACTCCAATTTTGTTGGTACTCAAGGCTGAGTTATACCTCATGACTGGCTCAACCATGCCTGGTAAACTTTAATGCCTCCTGGACGGATTATGAAATCTGGCATTGGAGCTGCTCAAGCTTGTAGCCAAAAACACCCTCAGAAAAGAAAATCGTAAGTGGTTCATTAAGCGGACTTCTAGTCTTCTCGAGCTTGTTGGACTTTGGTACGTCTATATGTCCCAAAAACTAATTTCCTTAAAGTGTTACCACATATTAATCATACCAAAGCCCCTTTGCACCACTAATACACTGGAAAAATCTTTGTAGTCAGGAAATTGTTCTTCCTGCAAATGAAAACTGGTTCTCTCATTTCATTTTAGACCCTTCATTACTATGCCATAAATTAATTTCTTACGTTGTTGTTTACTCTTTACATTTGGTTTTGAATCCTCCAAAATAAATCAGGTGATGAAAAAACAAAATCTCATATGAGTTTTGCAGTGCTTTGTATAATAGCTGTTGGCAAGTCAGCACTTGCCTAGGAAGTGCAGGGGAACTTAATACCAAATCCCTTGCAAAAAATATCCTTCCAAGAATTAGCTTCAAGAAGTAGCAAATTTTTGACAGTCAGTAAATTCAAGCTTTATGCAATGAATTAATCCTGTATGTTACACATTCACTGTATCAACTATTCCATGGACTGTCCTATAGAAGTAATTTCCTGTAATAAAAATGTAACCATCTGCAGTGGGAGAATGGACCACTAATGAAGATGATGAGAATTTTATGTGGATGAGAATTTCTAGAAGATTAAAATGGTTTATGAAGTAGTAAGAAAGTGCCTGCTACAAAACCAACACAGCAAGATCTCTACAGGCTGTTTGTATGCCTTTGCTTACTTATTTTAGGGTTCTTTAAGGGTTCATGGTTTTCTTTCCTTGTTTACTCCTTGTAGTTATGTATTTTTTATCTTAAAAAAAAAAAAAGGTCAATTTATACTGTTCAAAGGTTTACATTTCAATTCATTAACAAAGATTACAGAGAAGGCTGTTGAGGATTTCTCGGTTCCCCAAGAAAAGCTGGTTTCCATTTTTGTGCATGGTCCAATCTGCTTGTTCTTTTTTTGTTCCTTTTTTTTTCTTTATCAAGGAAACCCAACAATCAAACCCAGAAGGCCTTGTTTTTCCTCAGACTAATTTCTGCTGAGCTTTCTCTTTTTCAATGCCTGGAAAATTAGGGAGGGAAATAATTCCCCAACTCCCATCACTATCCAGTGTGGTTTAAGAGAATTGTGACCAGAAACTTATTTTGCTAGACCACAGTGCTCCTTAGCAAGTAAACTACATTTCTGATATTCCCATAATTAAATAATTCCCATGAAAGCTACACTTAGAAGAAAACAAATAGGAGAAAAAACTTGCTGAGATTCAGATGGACATGGTGACAGATTCATTGCTAAAAGTAGGGCAAATTCAAACTGGGAATGCTTTTAATAGAATTTTTTCACAGTTAAGTCTATTCAAATAAGTGGGACTCAATGACAGCTGGGAACCAGCAAAAATCAGAAACCAACTAAATGCTACATTCAGTTTTAATTGACACGTCATACACATTTAATTGACAAATTTGGAGCTCAGTTCTGGATATGGGATGTCATCCAAGAAAGACATTAGCATTTCATGAATTCCCATCCTTTTAAGGTTAGAATCCTGTTTTGATTAGCTCTGCTGCTTTTGTATCCTTAAGAAGGAAATCCTAAATTTCTGATCTTCAAACTATAAACATTGTTACCTCTTTGATTCTAAAATATGTCTAATCTTTCAAAATCAAAGCTATTTCAAAATTATGTTTTTACTTTCAGATTAGGAAACACAATAAGCAAACTGTTACCTGGCTAGGAAACAGATATGCTAAGGTTAGATATTTTAGTTTGATACGTTAGACCAGCTCAAGCAGCAGACAGGGTCCAGGCTTTCTACTTCCTACAGTTGTAATGTCAAGTAACAAAAGCAGTTTCAACATTTTGTATAACCCTAGGAAAATGAAAGATTGAAGGAATTCCTGGAAACAAAACAGGCGAAGTACTTGCTAAATTCCAAAAAATGTCAACGTGTGCATCCTTATTAGCAAATCAGCAGATGCTTTCTCTTACCTGTATGGAGACATCTAAGTGGTTCTGCTGGAGTTATCCTTATTAGTCTAGTTGGATCAGTGATGAGTCAAAATTAATTTGTCCTGATACAGCTAGCTTTGATAGTATGTCCACATGTTACCTCCTGGCCTGCCCATCCACTTAAAAATGATTATGGGTCTCTATTGCATGGATTATTTCCTTTCATGCTTCCCTAGAAAACACTCAGTTGATCACAACACTGTATTATTTGGCCTGAGTAATTGGCTACAATGCTAGGTGGCCCCTGAGCACCTCAAAGCAAGCCATTGCTGCTACAGATAAAATCATCACTTTGCTCTTAGCTTTCTAACCCCAAATTCTGCCCCCAGTCAGCATTTCTTATGCTTACCATGACTAATTTGGAACTGATTAAGGAAAATATCTGAATACACTTCTAAGTCACTTTACTCTCAGAAAAACTACATCCTTTTTTCCCTGACCTCAAGCACTGTTTATACCAAAGTCTGTCTTAAAAGTCCCCCTTGAGAGACCATAGTTGTAGATGGGAGCTGGACTGTTTTGCATTCTTGACAGATCTACCTAAACATCTAAAAGGATCCATAAACACTAAGGACTAAGATAAGGCTTTGCAACAGATCTTCAGTTGCATGCACCTCTGAAACTAGCAAGCTACTGATGTCTGAAAAGAAAGTTTTTATATCCCCAAATGTCTTTTGACATACTTCTCTATGTATGTTCTCGAATGCTCTTGAAGAAAGATTTCTACTTCTAACTGCAGTGTTTAACTAGCATAGCTGCTGCCCTGACCCTTCAAAAAGTCATACATTTTTCCCTAAAAAACATACAAGTTTCCCCTGTTTTATACCAATTGCTGTCATAACATTTCCCAATACATGCAAAATTATTTCTCAAACCTTTTAATTACAATCTCTTGGCCATCCCAAACAGTCTGCCTTTTAACTCCTCCCCAAGTTTAACATCTCTTTTTTTTTTTTTTTTTTTTGCCTTTTGCTATTATTTACTTTGCAAGAAAAACCATCTGCTATGTATCTTCCAACTGAAAGAGAGGAAGCCATTACACCATTCTTCTCAGTTATTAACCATAGGACTTTGTCTGAATACTTTTGATTTCTTTCCTGAGTAGAAGAAGAAACAGTACCAATAAAAAGTCAATAAAAACTACTTGTAACTGTAATTTCTACTTACTCTGTGGATCCTTACTTATTTTCACATAAAATCATCTTGTGGTATGTTGGCTGTATGTTTTGCTTGTGTTTATGTAGGCCTTCAAAGCAAACTGATGCCAGGTACCCTGGCATTACTGAGTGCCAAGAGGAAGAAGCAGAACCTGGGGAGAAGAAGAGCAGTACCTTCCAACAGCATAAAAATGATAAAGGATCTGCAAATATCTCCTATCACTTTGCAACGTCTCTTAATGCAAATGGAAAAACAGATGCTTACTTGTCATGAGAGACTATGTAATTTGCCCTCGGTGTTTTCTACAGGAATGATTGTTCTGCATCTTCTTTGACTGCTGCATCAATTTGGAAACTGCTGAAGAAAAGCTTCCTATTTTAGACTGTATGACATTACTGTGCAAAAACACCCATGAATGCTGGGAATAAACAGTAATGAGAATACAGCCAGCATAGCACAACGTTAATTGTTGAAAAGAACTGCTGATATTCCAAATAGGAACACATCATCTATCTCCAAATTCTGACAGACAAGAGTTGAAAACTGCATTTCTGATGTAAAGAAAAAAAAGCTAAAGTTTCATTTAGTTTCTCTTTCAACAGCTGCTTTTCCAAACCCTCCCCAAGTGAAGTATTCCCAGGACTCTACGGGATAAAGAGCCCATAAGCACAGCCCCGCTTGCAGCAGATGTTGGCAGCATAATACCTCCCCTCACATAAAGACTTTTATTTATGTAGAAGCTTAATAATTCAGTAACAACTTCAGTGAACAACATGAAGAGAATGGCTTATGAAGATTCTGGGATGGCTGCTACATTTCTAAAGTCTTTCTGGTTTGTGGGGAGGAGGGAGGGCCCCTCACAGCACACAGGCACAGCGTGGTGGATGTGCGGCAGGAGATCTGCGTGACTCCGGTCACTGGAGAAACAGCACAGGTACCTCTCCAGGGGCAGGATTACCATCACTTTTGCAGTCAGCTTTACTAACAGACACACGTAAAGGATGCCATGATGCTGAATCACACTTGAGGGATGAAAGTCCTTCTTCCACCACTTCCTTTTCACATCAAGATGGGAACAAACTAGCGTTTAAACTATTTTTTACTGTTCTCTAGAGCAGCGAGTGCTATGCCAGCACTCCTACAGCTATCTTGTGCTTCCACAATGGCAGGCTTTTCTTACAGGACTACATTTGATACCATTGCCCAAACTAGCCCTGACTAAATATGCGTTATGGACACCAACAGGCTGATTCCCGGGGCTGGTTCTGGTGGCTGCACTACAGTTTTATTACAGTAAAACCATACCAAGGCATGTAAGAATGAAAATGCAAACAAAATACTCTATTTTTGTTTTCTTCGACATTAAATACCTTGAAATTACACAGTGAAAATGATGCTTAGCTACTCGCTGTTACTGCTGATGATTGCACACATAAGAATGAAATCCACTGGACCATGCTGACATTTACTCAAAACAGAGTAGCAAGTTTGAGAGAGGCAAGGAGGAAAGGAGCTTATTGCTCAGCTTATTGCTCATCACACCATCAGTTTCTCACATACAGTGACCTCTGTAACCTGCTGGGCTCCACAGGCTGCCAGGGGCTCTAAGATTTACCTTCATATGTTCTTTAATAGCAAATGCAATTTAAGAGTTTGACCTGTATGCATATTTTCATCTCAAAATGGAGAAAAATGCATTTCCTCTACTTTTGTTTTTATTTTCCTATACTGAGGTTTAAAATGCTAAGCTCTGTTTTAACATGTCATTTTTTTTCCTTATGCTTTCAATTAAATCTTCAATATACAGTTTATTTGAATACATACTTTCCTATAATGAGATTCTACATGATAACATGACAGTTATCCGCATTTTCTGTCAAAAATATACTAAGGGAGGCGAGGGGGGGGGAGCATCTGACCTGCATCACTCTTGTTATTTATTAATATGCTTTTACATCTGGTTGTTCATCAAAGTGAAGATTATACTTCACATTCAAACAATCTAAAAATAATAACTGTCAGATTGGTTACAAAAGGATTTTTAAAAGAAAAAAGGACAGTGAATTGAATTTACGTGAAGATTAAATGAAGGAAAGTCCACGTTGCCTGTACCAGCTATACACAACTATACACACCTGGAGGATACTATTGAGGCCAGAGCACTAGCTGTCCAGCTTAAAGGGTGCACAACGTCTGCTTGGCACATTGTAAGGTGTACAAGATACTTTAAGCATCTTCATCACTGAAGAGACAGGAGCCACAGCCAACTCAATCTGTGGATTCTGAAAATCTACAGGAAACTTTTCAGTTTGCTCAATTTAGGACACAACAAAACTTTCCCCAGGCCTGCTCAGCACTGACTTCCATCTGCAGGACTGTGAAGATATGGGACTGAAACCATAGCTGGTGCTTCCTCTCCTCACTGTGGAGCAAGCTGCAGTGCGAATGCAGGGTGAAATTTGTTACACAACTTCATTCCAGATGTGAAAACTGCTCCAGATCACGGCATATGGCAACAAACATTTGTTTACACAAGAATATCTATATATTTCATGTACTGCACCCAATACACTTTGCAGTCATTTTTAGGATACACGTTGCTGACAGAGTTGTCAGCATTCTGACTCGTGGAAAATACCAGTATCTTATTGAACTTGGCAATGTAGAAATGGTCTTTTGAAAAGGACATTGCCAAGCTATTTGACATGACCACAAGGATACATAATGCAGTTGAAAACATCTGCTCTATTTTACATCTTCTAGGTAGATTTTTGAAATATATCTGCCTCCTATCTACTTACAAAACCTACTTTGATTTTTGTACTTATTTTCTGCATTATCAGCTGCATTTATTTTTGTACGTTTCTCTAGAAATGAGTGATTCTGGCCTTCATCATGTGGAGTTAGAAAGGCATGTTGATAATAGTGCATCCACTTAAAGATATCTATTTTTTTAAATTAATTCTACAGACTGCAAAATTAAAGGACAGGGAAAATGTTGATCTGTACGTGATTAATTTTGTATTCTATTGAACTAAAATAAAGTAGCAGAACAGAGATATAGGCAGCATGAATCAAGACTGCATTTACAATTATTCCTTCTCTGCCACAAGAAATGTTTTCTTCAGATTTGTTGTTTTTTTCAGTTTTGTTCCATCCCCCCCCGAATTATTTTCCCTCCCCTCCCTTTCCTTTTATACATTCATGGCTCTAGTATGTCATCTCTTAGGACATTCAGAATATGCTGCAGGAAGATCTAGCATCACATTTGCCAACACACACTCTGCTTCCACACCGCAGCCCCTTCTACCTCCTCTGCTACCATCCTACAAGCACAGCAGGGCAGGAATAATTTTCACATCTCTTACTACGGTGCCTACAACAGAGACTACTGTATGATGTAGTTCAGATGACTGATAAATCGTTTACCACAGCATCCAAGCTCCTTTATCACACTGGAACAGAGAAGAGTGGCTGTGCCACCCAGACTGGGTATGCCCGCTGATTGCCTGCCCAACACAAACAGCCTACCTCAACAGTTTCTTCGTGTAGGAGCCAGGATCCAGCAGCGCCTAAGGAATAAATGAACATGTCACGACGCAGCACACTGCTAGTGCTGGTGCCCCTGGCTCTCCACAGGCTGCTGCAGCTCTGTGAGGGGCTCTCAGGGCAGAATGTATGGATACAATAACTCCAGTTGCAGGTGTCACACCAAGCCAACCTATGCACACAGTTTCTCAAAGGGGCTGATTTCCTCCGACAGAGGATAGCTCCATGGCAGCATCTCATGGGTTACACTGCAGCATCTGGGCAATCCCTCATCTCTGGGTGGATATCCAGCCAGTATATACAGAATCTAAATACACAACGGGCTATGCAATAGTTGGTTTTAAATCTTAATTTTGGCTTCAAATAAGAAATAATCAACACATCTCTCTTCCTCTCTCTGTCTTACACCGTTGTGATCCTCAGGCATATAAAGGCAGTGAAGTATAAAGAACTGAAATAAAAAAAAAAACACTCCTGAAGTTACACAGTGAGACTGAGGGAACAGCACTGGGAATCGCCCTGTCTCTTCATCCCCAGCCCACTGCCTGACTCACCCGACAGCACTCACTGTGACACTTCGGCCACGCGGGGACCAGCTATGCCCTGAGGTACACCAGCTGTATTACAAGGATGATATCAAAATGCTTTTGATGGTGGTTTTATACAAATAGACAAAAAATGGGAATAAAGAAAGAAGAAAACCATATAAAGCAACAGGAAAAACAAGAAAATGATCCCATACTTAAACGTGAAGAATCTCTCTTAATGAGGAAAGCTAATTGTATTAAGTCAATTCTTTCAAGACTGCCACTGACTGCTTCCACTTCCCTACCAATATGACATTGTTGTAAAGACTGTACTATTGGGTATTATCTACCATTTCCATTTTAGTCTTGCTTTTTTTTTTCCTTTCCTTTTTTTTTTTTTTAATTTCTATCACTCTTTACTATTAGTAGGGGAAAAAAGCTCATTTAAAATCATACTTCACAGCTTTCAGATTTATCCAATTATGCCTTGAAATGGACAATTTCTCACTGCGTGGCAGCCTATATTTTCCATATAGAGAATTTGGCCTATATTTGGTGTTTCACTCTTCTTCCTGAACACACAGAAGAAAGGAGATGGAAACATGAGAAACAAAAAAAGCACATAAACATGTTGGTGTATATTTCTGTAAACAACCCTCTTCCTTGAAAAGCAACTAGATGTCAGGTCCTTGAACGAGGTTAATGCACACTGTGAATGACTCAAAATAAGCAGGAAACTGCAGCCTGCAAATGGAGATGACACCACAGTATCTCGCGAGGCTTTGACATGTCAAAACAAAATTAAAAAAAAAAAAAACAATAAAACAAATGAGAAGGAAGACATCAGACAAATTAACATAGCAGCCCAGCACTGCTCAGTTGCAAGAATCTTGTGACTGTAGTGCTGCAATATTTTAATTTTATGTAGCATGTATGTAGTACTTCTGAAGTCTACATATCAAATCAAAGGCTACGTTTTCAAAAAGAAACAAACCTCATCCAAATTATGCGATGATCAGTCATCACCAAGAGTGTGCTAAACATGAATAAAAAAATATACATATATGCATACACACACTGTTTAAAACCAAAGTTATTTCATTTTTTGTCATGTATTTTTCCTTTTCATATGAAACTTTAAATGTGATATTTGGTTATTGCTGTCCAAAAGAAAATCCAGGACATCTTAACTGAAGCATTTCTTAAGCTCTTTGAGAATTCAGGTCTCAGACCTTCTCAGTCATCCCTGTGTGTCTGGTATTTGATTGTTTGCTAGTCTTAGCATTCACAAAAACCACCAGTCTGGAACATGACTTGCAGCCAAACATATTCTCTGACAACACCTGTAACCATAAAGCCCAATGACTTAGTTGGCTAGAAAAAAATGTGAATATTCTCTTCCACTTTAATATGGCCTGAAAGGTCTTTACAATAATCCACAGGTTATTGGAGACCTCAGGGTAGCATAAATGGTAATTTATGGTGAGAAGCTACAACCACAAGCAATTTCTCTTTCTCTTTCTGAATAGCTAAAGCCTTTCATTCAGTAGGCTTTCCTTTGTAATTGCTGGTGCAGTCAGTTATTTGGTGATAAAGATTTTGATGGCATCCAACTGAGGCCAGAATCACCAGGTTTCCATTGGCAGTAGAACAGGGAAACCACTTCCCTCCACCTAGTGCTGGTGCCTGAGAAATGACCTGGGGAAACCAGCAAGTGTTAGAATAGACTACTGTTAAATGCAAAGCCTCCAGTATCTTCAAAACGCAATCGGATATATTTTATTTTTGTAAAATGATGGGGTTTTCACATATTTGTGTACAGGAGAGATTACTTCCTCAGGCACACAAATACTGAAACCTGAGCAAACACAAAGCCTGACCACAGACTGCAGAACGTATTTGTTTCAATCTACAGCAAGATCAGAATAGCAGATTTTATAGATCTCTAAGGCACCTTTTTTACATGAGAGTGGATTATTTCCATCAGTGCTATCTCTCTCATCAGAAAGGGAAGAACACAGGGTCTCTTGCTGTACGTGCTTTTGAAGTATCCCACTGCACTTCTTGGTCCACATTTCCAGCGCCATTGTCACAGCGAGGGCAAAACTAGCTGTCAGGAAAGGCCAACCCAAGTGTTATGTAGCCTGCTGCACTGCCAGTCTCAAATGCTGAATCTTCTGCTTTCAGGGCATCTGTTTAGTTAGGATCCCAAACCAAAAACTGGGTATAAATAAAGAGCAATAATATGAAACCATACAGGTGGCTCACAAGAATGCAACAGTAACTACAGAGAACTTTTCCATTTTGTCTTGAAGAGACAAAACCTATAGGAAATCTGAAACTACGCCATATTTTTATGTGCAAAGAGAATTGATCAGAGACATAAAAACAAGACAGCAAAACAGTATTTTTTTTCTCCATTATGGGAATTGTATCACCCAAAATAAATACCTTTTTCATGTCCACCAGCTGCGTGTAGGAGTTATTTCCAAGGCTGACAACTGCCTGCACTATTTATGTAATTTAGAAGTCTGAAGTATTTAGGTTATTAAAATCCAGCATGTGTTGGAGATCTGTTTTTTGCTTGAAGAGATCCAAAGCATAGACTAGACCAAGATGATTTCTTTTTTTTTTTTTTCCTAACACTGATGGAAAAATATGATTTTATTGTATTTCTACCAACTGATTGTTCTACTGAAAATGACAACTCAGGAAGCACTGGAAGTAACAGTTTGATATTAAGACAAAATAATAGTAAGAAAAGTCTTTCCAAATAAACACATTGTAGATTTCTTATTTTGCCTGATCTTCCTTAGTCACGTGTCATTGTTGTTATGCTTTTCTATACTTTTTTTCTGTGAATACAGTATTTATTTTCAAACTGAAACAATCCCAAAAAAGTCATGCAACGTTAGATTCTAACTGAACTTTTTAAGTGCAGATCTGCTAAATAAGAATATTACCACTTGCATATTCAGAAGAAAAAAAAATATGCAATCTTCCCATAATTGTCATTTTTAATTTTAAAAATTGTATTTCAGTATTGCTACTTGGATAAGAGTGAAATTAATATTTGCAATGAATGTTTAAACTACCATTGTGCCAGAAAATACTACAGCTTTATTATGAACTTTTCTGTATAATCCTATTAAAATTTCTGCCATTTTTTTTGTTTGTTTGTTTTCAAATCTGACCATTTATCTAGCAACTTTGGAGAAGAAGATAATACAAAGAGGGGGAACTTCTTCTTCTTTCCTTATCTATTTTTCTGTCTAACCTCACTGTGTGTAGAGAACCTGTCCTTATCTTCTACAGTAAAAAGAGGGTAAACAGTAAATTCAATGCAAAACACTTGCTTTCCTGCCTACCACCCAACGCGAATTTTAATTTTTAAATACATGTGAACTTTCCCCTCTGACTTCAGTAAGGTTAAGGAATGCATCTCCAAACGTATCTATGTAGATACAGATACATCTATATAGATATAGATGCTGTAGGTAGAGGTATGCACATACACATTGTGCTTTTCTGCACTTCTAAGGAGGTGAAGAGCAATAACTGTTGAAAGCATAGGCAACTTAGATGATAACATCTCAACTCTCAAATCATTTACAGATACTGATGCAGTATTTGGGACTAGCAGTTCCGCCGTTTTAGTGGGAAACACCTCTTAAGGCACTCTTTCAAAATTGAAGAAACTTAAATAAAACTAATACACATCTCAAAGGTCAGAGCTCTAGGCTTGGAAGACACAAGGAAGAAATAGCTACAGCATTCAATATAAAAAATAACTAGGAATGCCTCTAATGCTAGGCACTTTTGCAAACTCTTGAACAGAATCTCTAAACTCAACAATTTCCATTTTGAATCCACACATTTAAAAGCAAAGCTTAAATTTGGTTTAGTGAGAGCAGCCTTACTTGAACCTGGTGAGCTGCACACTGCCCTCATTTAAACGTAAGAACGCTCAACATGTCTAATATTTTTTTGCGCATGCACATGCAAATTATTAAAACTTGTATGAGATTAAAATGCCTTCATGGTTAATCGACACACATTATCTAATGTTTATTTCTATAATTCCATTCCTTCTCCTCCCTTCTCATTTTGCATTCTGAAGGAGAGAAGGGCAGTTTTTCAGCTGACCTAATGAAAACTCTGCCACGACAAATGAGAAACCAACCTGTGTGCAGTGGAGTCCAGCTGGAGAGAATGCTAATTCTCTGCCTCAATACTGCCTTCAAAGAGATTATTCAAGCCTCTCTCTGACATGGAACACAGTGATCAGCCAGCAAATGCTAGAGATGAAAATAACCTTTATCTGTTTTAACAAAAAGGTGAACTAAAAAAAGCAGTCACTCATGCCCTGAATGTTTACTATTAGCAATGAACAAAGTGACTTTATTTAGTGCTTATTCAATACCTTTCATTGATAGATTGCTTGCTGCACATTCTGGAATTATTAAATCAGTATAATTCATCTATAAGAGGCCAATGGAGGAATAAAATAAGCAATCAGAAACCAGTGTTTAAAAAAAAAAAAAAAAGACCTGTTATTGAAATCCAGCAAATACCCAAGAAATATTGGAAATACAATTAAGCTGTAATTTTGCACATAAAAACTACATTCACCAAAGCTCTGAAGTTACTGGATGTAACTGGATGGAGTGATTTAGAGAATTCAGATACCAAATATCTCAAGAGCCTGAGGATAACTCAGATGAAAAGAATTAGCACAGTCCCGGTATCAAAGATGTGTGGATGAAACAAAGTCAGTAAACGTATCAAAAGAGTAAAGTTAACAAAAAACCTGTTAAAATGATGAATCATACCACTGGAGGAATGTCCTAAGATTTCTGACTTTCACCTGCAGTAAAACAACATATCAAAGCGATGCAGAGGAAGTAACCCATACTACCATGAATACATTTAGCTCAAAAAACAAATGTTAACTTTTGCTCATGACCAGTATTCTAAACATATCTTAAACAACTGCCATAGAGAAGTCAATATATTTTGTCTTGGTCTAACTACATCAAAAAAAAAAAAAAAAAAAAGGTCCTAATAAGAACAGGCAGATAATAACATCATCTGCAGTAGAAATATTTATAAATAAAATCATGACTACAGTCCTCTGCGTGAAGCAGAATAACATCTAGTAGTAATTAAACCTGGCAGTACCTTGCATGACATAATGGTATTAATATCGAGCTTTTATGTAGTGCTTTCCATCAGCAATATCAAAGCACTTTGGAAAAGGAGAAGCATCAGTATTTCCATTTCACGTATTGGGAAGTCAGACAAAAATGATTTGATGGGGTTAAGAACAGGAAAAGATGAACGCCATCTCCAAGCACTGAAGATTTTCTGTAGTCACAGGCAATTTTTCATCAGATTTCAAAAGCTGTTGGTCTCTCATAAGCAACAAAAAGTTATATCTAATTCAAAAAACAACAAAGAGAATTGAAGTATAAAAGATAACCTGACTGTCAGAAACAAAACCTTGTATAAATACAGGTTTTATATTTACACACCCACATACACATGTGTATTCTGGTAGGTGCACTGCAGTGTCCTTAAGAAGAAAAAAAGAAAAAAAAAAAACTCAAAGTGAAAGACACTTAGCCTGGGAAGAAAGTAGGGGAAGAAAGAAATACAGATACAGAGCTTCATCAGAATTGTGACCTGTAAATTAACAAAAGCCAAACCCTCTCAAATGCGATTTATTAATGAGTAATGCTTCAAATTTCCTGTTGATTAACAGAAAAAAAAAAAAAAATTGTAAAGCAGACAGAAAGAAGCAAAAAGCAATGGTGGAGCAGAACTGCAAGCAATGTGTCGCCTTCCTTCAGTATCATTACCCAAACAAGATGGATCTGAAAAGGTCTCCTGAAGGTCAGCAATTTGGGCCTGTTTCACACCATCTACTGGCAAAAATGGAGACTGCAGCATTTGGAGGCATGATGGGGCTTTCCAACATGTAGTTAAAGCTGCAGGTTTTCCTCCACAAATAATTTGTTCCACTTAAACTTCAACCCTCCCGATCAGCAGCTTATGTCTTTTGATCCCTAGTCCATATTTGAGAAACTTCACATGTAATTTTTGGTTCACTATAACTACATAGGAAGACCACACAGCTATACTTTTCTCTGTAGATTGCAGCGACCACGTAGGCTAAGTCTTTTCATCAAGCAGTCATTACAAATCTGTTGCCAGAACTGCAAATTTAAACCAGTCTCTGCCCCCTTCCGAGAACTGAATCTTAAAGCAGGAAACTCCTGTGACAACCCTACTAGGAACAATAGTTTTTTCAAATGTCTAAAATTGCTGAAGCCATTTAAGTGTCTGACAGGAAAAAAGCATGTTTCTAGCATTGCACAGTACACATTTCAAGGACAGAACTGAAAACAACATTTAGGGATTGTGCAGATAAAGCAGTCAAAAAAAAAAAAAAAAGACTTTATGAAGTCTTCCTACTGATAGCAAAGGATTTAGAAAAACTGCATAGTCCTTACTCCTAATTTTGATAAATCAAACTCCAGAAACTACACATTTCTTATGGTCTCAGTAACAGGCTGTACCAAATGGTTTAGGAGACCATCAGCCTCTCTCATCAGTCAAATAGAGGAAGCAAACTCCATCGCTAAGTTTTATTTAACATCCTGTCCTTGTGTTGGTAATAGAAGATGAAATATACATTTATCCAATGAATATTGCTTAATATGTGTTACATTTGTGATGTACTGTGCCTGGGCTGCGCTTGGAAGATACAAAATATATGTGCAAAGATAGCATGGGAGAATGCACAGATTCATGATGAGGAGTAAGGAGGAGGCTGTGCTTGGAAGATACAAAATATATGTGCAAAGATAGCACGAGAGAATGTACAACTCATTACTGATACATTGCTGGGACCTACTCTCCAATCCAAGGCCATTACTTGCTAACTAGAGTCTTAGTTCTTCAACAGTTCTACCCTCCATGTCTTCACCCTCACTACTGCAAATGTCAGGCAGTATTACTAGTCATTATTTATTACACGCTATTCTTTCCTTCAGTGCTATTTGTGTCACTCAGTTTTGCCAGTTCACTGTACACCAGTTTCAAAGGTGAACATTTTTATTCATAATTTTTAATCTTTTGATTTGTAGTTTTCTGTGACTATTCCTTCTATTACAGTTATGAGAAGCAAGAGATAAAAACACTACCCTTTCTATTGCTATTTGTTATCTTCATAGCTTTACATTAGCATTATATCATCTCTGCCCTGCTTAAATAGTCTGAAGAGGTATTGAACCAAGTGCTTTGGTAGCTATTAAGTCTTTGTTTTATATTACTCATGGCTCATTGTCAAGGTATGAATACAGGGCCAGTGAACCTTCCTGCACCTAGATGAAAAACTGAAGGCTACAAGACATAAAGCACAGTAGGAAGGTGAAAATTCTTTTCTAGGTACAAGATTTACATTTTGGATGCACTTAGCTGGATGTACAATGTGGTTCTAGGACGTTGTGGAATGCTGCCATCAAAATCCTGTTTGTTTGCTATCCCCCACAGCAGTTTGGCCACAACATACACAACACTGGAGAAATACCTGAACCATCTCCTGTGCTGCCACTATGCCAACACTACACCATGGGGAGGTCCCTTCCCCTCTGAACACTCTCAGTGGCTGTGTAAAACTCACCTACTTCTATTCTCACACATAAAGACCTCGATTTTGCTGTGGACAAGCATCTTCAAAGATGTAACGAGAGATGTGCTCCTGCAAAGACATTTTTACTACAGCAAGGAAATTTAGCATTGGGTACAGAAACAGATCAAAATGACTTGGACCTAGTTTTAAGAAACAGTAAATAAGACTGATCGTGGTAAGCAGCAGTGAAAAGAAGCAATAGTTTTACTGTCTAATGGACTCCTGAGTAACTAATTTGGAGAGGAGACTGAAAAACAGCCAGCATAATTGGAAGAGGGAGGTAACTCTCACTTGTGATCCAGTAAGAGAAGTGTAGGAGGTTTCATGAAAACATCCAGTAAGTCCAAAGTTGCTTTGGGCAGAGATGGCAGAGAGCCCACAGGGGAGGGGGTAAATCTCAGTAGAAACACACAAAAGCAGTGATATGCTGAAATCCTGTTCCCATTATTATCTCCTGCATTATTTACAGTATCATACGAAAAAGCAATCACAGCAGTTATCACGCCCACAGACAGCCTTGGTGGCTGCTAATTATACATGCAGATTTTTTCCATCATGTACCTCAGCATTCACCAGTAATTAGCACATCATCTGTCTACAAATATGAATGGAGTCATAGAGATGAATCATTTGAGTGATTTCTTAGGATCAGTATTATCCAATTAATGCCATTTAAACATTTGATCTAAATGTCTAAATGTAGACATCTAAGTGTCTTCGTTAGGCTACAACTTCCACTTGTACTGTAATGGGTGAAGCAGTCCTACCATGCCAAGCACCAATGCAGAATACTGGTGATCCAGCTCTCTGTGTTACTTTCCATCTGGCACTCTATCGTTGAGTGTACTTGTAATTCCCTCTGTGCACAAATTTGACTCTATAATAAAAGCGTTAAGGGCACCTGACTGGCATCAAAAGTGCTCAGGACTGTTCCTGCTGTTCTCGGCGAGCTTGTGAAGGTGATGGCAACTTCGTGCAAGTTCACTTCTTCCTCCTCTGGAATGCAGGGTTTGCCCTATTCTGAATGCCTGTCAAGCAGCATGAATCATCGACTGACTTCTTGACTTCTGGCTGAGAGCAAGGGCTATTTCCATTAAATCAGACTGTGATTGTATAAAAGAGGTAAGAAATTAAAGCAGGATTAAATGTTGAAAAGTTAGAGTCACCCTGTGTTCTCCTGTCATCTCTATAATTTAGCTCACAGATCTGAACCCCCCTCTCCACACAGAATACGTTTGCCTAACAGTCAGAACTTCTCACAGTTTATATTCTATCCTCTTTAAGCGTGAAATTTGCTATGGGAACTTTACGGTATTACCTAGAAATTAATCTGCAGTGCCACGTTGCAGTACTATATACTCCCATACAAAGAATGAATACACTCTTTGTTTGAGGAGACAGAGCAGGGGCTCGTATATTCTTTTAAAGGGACTATTTTTGACATAATGTCTTCAAAACATCATCAGTCATCCTCCTCCCCCTCACCACCCTCACAACTTAGCTTACACCACAGCAGGTAGGGAACGCCTCTGAAAAGCTAAAAAAAACACATTTACTTCCATTGGGCTTACAAACAGGTCCTCCAGTTCTCGGCCCTATATGAAAAGATACATACCCCCTCCTTAGACTGTATCTTAAGAAGAAACAACTGAGATAATCCAGGATTTTGCCACAGGTCTGTTATTATATGGATTTACGAGACATTCATTCCCAGGACACATCAGTGAGACTGAATTCTTCAGAGGGTTTGGGTGAAGTAATTCTTGAGTCAAGACTCATCCCACCTAAGTGTTCACAGAGGGGTCCAAGCTACAAGCACAACTGCTCCATCCACGTAGGCTTCCCATGTAAGCCATGGAGAGAGAGAAGCGCCTTCAGCCTGTGATTCACACAACAGGTATGTGTCTAGCTGCTGGGAATGGGAACATTTGAGGACGGAACAAAATCAGTGTAGGAACCTGGGAAAATATTAGTCTAAAAGAGAAAATGTCCACTGTGTTAGAAACCTCCAACTAAAGTGGTCAATGCCACAGATTTTCTGGCGTTTTGGACTCGAGTATCTAAGGTCAGCCAAAGCTCTGTCTTAGGCAAAGCTCTTATTTGGATCTTTCTTTACCTATTTTTAAAGACAATTTAAAAGAATAAGAAATAAAATAACATTAAAATTAACCAGTTTATTACCCTGATATGCAGATAAAAATTCCTAACACCACCTGTGCTAAGCCTTTAAAGTTTTGAGGATAAATATCAAAACTGGAACATCTTATTCTGCCTGCTATACATGGTCTCTTTACTACTAAATTAGTTTTTATTATTCCACAAAAACATTTGCAAAATGCAACCACCACTTTTAAATTGTTCTTTAGAAGTTATGAATAATGACAGATACTTAATGCAATAATAACTTAGGGTCACAGGCCATTAAAGTGGAATCTGAGAATTTCAGAGTATAATTTTAAGAGAAAGTAAAGCTTTAACAGTTCATCAGTTAGGACTTTTAACAATAAAATAATTGTTTCTGGCAACCTGCAGCCTCCTTGAATTTTTATTAAGTCAACTATCTACAGAAATGCTGTTAAGTATTAAAAATTATAGGCAAAATATACTCTTATTCAACCATAAGATAATAACCTCCTCTATGCTGAACAATATATGTAATGCTGACAAATGATGACTCGCTCAAAGATTCTAGAGTAGAAATCCATGAATAGCTCCTAAGCATGAATTATTAATCCTTTTTTTTTCATTTCATAAATCATTCTGATTACACACTTGTGGACTGAAACACTAGAATGCACACTCCACATCAGTTCATTATTTTTTCTCAAAACATGACAAATACCTACCTAGAAGTAATATCTAGGTAGCCACTAATCAAAATATTAATTTTAATTAGCTCAGCTAGGATACACTGTGCTCAGTGCAAGAAAAGAGGGGTGCTTTCAGGAAATTCTCTCTAGAACAGAGTGATAGCTCAACAGGCAGAATTTACCTTCTTCTTTAAACTGTTCCTTGGGAATTTGTTAACAAATTTATTTTTCCTGACACCTGTTGATCAGTTGAATGAGTTGAATGAGATTTATAAAGTCAAAATTAGAATCCCTTGAGATAGTAATCATTAAAACTATGCAAGGATCAGGACTGAAAGGGTGAGACACAACAAGGCTCTTATCCAAATTTTGCTGTCTCAATGTTGGGTTAGTCATTCAAATTAGTCATCTGTATTATTTTTATACGCACTGATCAAAACTTGGAGGAATGTCCCCCCTCTGGGGGAGCCTCCTTCTCATCATCAGCTACAGAGAAAGCACAGATCAATAGTTTAAATGGACACAGAGCTCTGGACGACTACGGTTAGCAAGAGGACACCTCATCTATGCTTAAACTTCTGGATGAGTCACTGGTGGCCACAAGCATCTCAGGTTTTTCCTGATCCCTTTTTCTTTTTAACTGCACCAGTTCAGTGATCCAGGTCATTGTGAGAGCTTCCAAATGCTAATACCAACAAGAGACAGAGGACAAGAAGACCCAGCTCAGAGTAAGGAGGATGCCAGATCTTCTATTTTAGTGGCAGGGCAGATTTACAGCAGAATAAAGAAAATCGTTTCTCACAGTACAAAGGATGCCCTTCTTCTCTCAGTGTGTTTTTATAGCAGAAATCCTTTTTGACTGTGCAAATAGAGAGCTCACTGAGTAATACTTCCACTTGGAAAATTCTCCTTCTTAGTGTGATTTCTAGCAGTTAACTTCTCTGATGTTTATTTTAGCTAATTTACTAATATCACAAAACAGTACTGCATGCCAAATCATAATCAGCAAACTCCCACGATTTAACTTGATTGTTATGTAGGTTGATTCCACAAGGTAATGGCTACTGCATGGTGAAATTCAGCCACAGCCACTGGAAGCTTTGAGTAGCCACTGAATGAATTTCAAATCAATGATACGCATGCTTACACCCTTCTTACTCTTACACTACGTTACTGTTTTCCAGTCAAAAAGAAGTCGATATCTTAACTCTACCGTTCAAGAAATCGCCAATATTAGATACATGGAACATAGATCTTGGAGCTTTAAGCAGGCAAATCTATAAAAAATGACACTGAAGAAGAGAGAAGACCAAACTGAATTAACAGCACCATTGAATACACAGCCTTATGCGGTTACAACAGGTACAATGAAATTCTGCGAAGTTTTTTCCTCTGTCATTTCAGAAAAAAAAGGCAAAACATAATTTGAAATATTTAATGATACTCTAAAGAAATTATGAAATCTGAACTGCTTATAAACAGCAACAAAACTGGTGCAAAAAGCAACTGGCACAGGGCTAACAGCAACGCAACAGAAGCGAAAGGTGCCAACAAGAAGATTCCTCACGAACCGCAGCTGAATAGGAACTGGCAACATCCCAAGCATGTATTAAACAGCTTAAAGTACAATCCCTGACCCTGTTCTGAGCCAGTATTTTAAATGGTTATGCCCTGTGGGGTGAGGAAAAAGGATACGTGGCAGGGAAAGCTGGTAACAGCCTAGACAGTGCTATGAAAGCTTGAAAAGGTTTGTGCAACTGCCCTAACAGTGAGCTTAGCTGATAAATAATATTTACTTGGCTGTTGAACAGAGTGTTTTCAATGCAAAGACTGAAAATGATACAAAAGACATTGGTGGTACAGTCCAAATACAGCTCTTAAAGACACACAACTGAAAACACCATTGCTTACCTCTATAGTGTCTACACATAATTATTTTACGTAAAAGTAATTAACCAGTTGAAAATACACTGCACCAAGACACTAACTGGCAGGTGGTACATAATCCAGTACGTAATGAACCGAATGTACATAAAGGAGAATCACAGCCCGGATTTATGCTGCTAGCCAGCTTGGCCCTCCCGAGTGGCTCTTCAGCGGTAGGTACTTAGCGTTACGCTGCCAACTCATCCTGGATAAAGAAGCTCCTGTGACAAATCCCCCGACAAAGCAGGTTACGTTGCTGATCAGAGCTGAACGTGGCCAGTCCCAGGAAGATGTGGGACCGCAAGCACCGTGTGGACTGGCTGACTGCAGCCAGTGCAGGTGTTGTACACCAGAGCTCCACCAGCGGCCCATGGCCTCTGCATCGCCCACGGTGGCAAGCAGGACAGCAGGGCCAGCTGGAAAGATGGACACTGGAAGCCACAGCCAGGAAAACTGACTCCCTCTGAACCCTTCACATCAGGCAGGCTCTGTTGTTAGTCTTTAAAAACTGGGCAAACGTAGTTCCCACCAAAGTCTGCCACCTCCAAGTAGAAAAATGAGCCATTGGAGAGGGAGTATGAAGACTTTGCTGGATCTGCACAGTAAACGCTCTCTTTTCCTCCCACTTGAAGCAGAAAAAAACGAGAAAAGGATGACCAGAATGGCGATGTAACCAACATCCTCAGAAAGGCTGCTGAGGTGGCTTTACAGCCCTAGTTTCAGATGCTTAGCAAGCATGATGGCATCAGTTACACTTAGGTTGTGTTTTAAAATAACAAGAGCCTAAGGAACCCCTAAGGAACCACTAGGATCAGGGGAATGGCAGTCTATGCCATACCACTGCCGAGCAATACAATTTCTTCAAGGAATTGCTCTGTCTCTAAAGGAGATCCAAAAATAAAGATCCTCTAGGCTCAGTATCCTGATCCTCAACTGAAGTGAGGAAAAGCAAGCAATAAACAGAGGATAGCTTCTATAACAAAGAGAGCTCAGTAACATACATACAGGTGCTGGTGTAATCCTCCAGTTCCTCAGTTACAGCACTTAATTCTCTTCCTCTTCTGCTCTCCATTTGGTCAAAAGCTTCCTAGGCTAGAAAGGCAAAGAAAGCAATTCCCCACCTTCCCAGGGGCACAGCCTCTCCTCCCACAACCCGTGGTTCCTTTCCCACAGAAACACAACTAACTACCCACCTCCTTCTCAGGGACCAAAAAGGTCATGCACCAGCCCAGTCCCCAAAGATCCCATGCTGCTTTCCATCACTGGAGTCTAGGCTTATCTTTTCAGCTCTACACGAGGATTTACTACCTTCCTGCACAAATAAAATAAAGAGTATATTCATCCTACTCCAAAGTGACAAAGGGCAACCAAGAGTGCCAGAGGAGCACAGAGATACACGCACATCTCCTGTGCTAGCGAGCAGCTATATGTCAGGGATGATCAAACTGCAGAGAAGCTGCTACTTTTACCCCCAATTTAACCTTCTCCATTTCATTCTGAGGCTTTCCTTAATTAATGGTTTTCTTAAAGTCAGAGATTCCAGAATCTTTTATGCCATCATGTGGGCGAGAAAATGTAGCATAGCAAAAATCTGGTTGCACACAAGCTGATTGCTGGGGAGAAAGGTCATTACACCAAGCCCTCACAGCACTAAACAAGCATACTCTATTTCCTTCATTTGGTAAGACTGTAAATGTGTTAAGTTAATAATATATGAAAAAGTATTGATTAATTTTCACAATTGATCAGTTACTAAAATATCTGCAACAACTGAGTACTCAATCTCCATAGCATCTGCTGTACTTAAAAAATACCAATACAATACACTTCACTCACCACAAGCTGAATGGTTGTGGGCTGGAAGCTTAATTAGTTAAATGGTAAATTACCTAATTTTAGCTGTTACTTCCAGAAGAGATAAGCTACATATGAATGATTTTTCCACTCCTGTGCCTACTGCTAAAATAAGAGTGACTGTAGTTTGGGAAAGTCTATATCCTTTTCACATCCTTTACCAACCCTGTGACACAAAACAAAAAAAAAACAAACAGGGTAGAAAAATCATTTTCTTATAAAAAACATTCGTCAATTGATTAGGATTTTATATTGAGTAAAATAATAATTTAAAATTACAGTAGGCTGGTTTTAGACTGTAATTAATTCACAATAAATTCTAATGGCCTTATTGAACATATAGTGATGACATTGTATCTTTGGATCACAAACTGAATTGTAAAGATTCGTAACACTATCTAATAATTTCTTTGAGCAGAGACAACACATTTCAGAGAGAATGTTATCCTACCATTAACCTCTTTTCTTAATATATGGACAAAAATAGGTGATAGCAGCTCATATTAAACAATAGCACAAAAATATGTGTTCTAGTGTACTCTTTTAGCTTCCATTAGTAAACAAAAAAGCAAAAACACTTCTACAGTGTTTTATGTACATTTGTATGTAATATTTAATCCAATGTGTCTGATATTAGCCTCAGTTTCACCCAGAGGTGTGTGCTTTTTGTTCATTCAACACAAGAACCCAATGATGAGGAAAAATGTAATATTTGGTCATAACCTACTTATTACTTTTAAACAAATTCCTACTACTAAATATTTTTACCAGATAGCACACATACTCTAATGCTTACATTTTTAGACAAAGAGCTCTAACTCGTTATTTGATCTTGTTTTTTTCAAGTTTCAAATAGAAAATTCCAAAAAGCAGAGTAAGGGAAAAAAAAAAAAAAGAATCAGAATTGCAAAAATAACATTTTAACTTAAACTCTTTCAGCAGCAAAACAATACACTATGTAAGTGAAAAATCAAGTCGAATCTCAAAGAACTCTTAATTAAATCCTCTGAACTATCTGTATTTACTTAAAAAGTAGTTCATTTGCCCGAAACTCTGGATCATCACTGCACTAAGACAAGTTGAATTTATGTACCAATAAAATCACCTACAGAGAAGAGATAAAAAGCAAAGAGTTTAAGGGCTCTGAAAAGACTGTTTTTCATATCTAACTCTTCTCAATATTTCCTTTAAAATGAGAAATTAACTTACCAATAAAGTACTTCTAATAAAGCACTGTATTTTTGCGCATATTGAATTTCTTGTAATATGCAAGAATCTACTTTCAAAATGCAGCACATTACAGTAGATTCAATATGCATTTACCACAAAGCACTCTGTAGAAACTAAATAGTTAAAAACTTTTACAAGAAAACTTGCAAAGTTTTGCATGCAAAGAAATTACTAGGAAAATTTTACAATTTTGATTTCTATTTCCCTTATGCTTAAAATAAAAAATAAGCATGAAGTACATTAAAATGGAACCTGAAGCACCTGCAACCTCATATGCACACGCAAAAGCAGCAGGGAAGTGTTTCAACTGGTCACACAGAAAAATATCGGAAAATCTTTTTTTTTTTTTTTTCCAAATCCTATTTTAAACCTCAAGACCCATACAGCATAAAGAAAGCCGGTGAGCAATGATCATTGGCAAAGTGGCTATTTCTTATTACTGACACCACTAGTTATGCAGCATTTTGCATTAACCGAAAACTTCAGCCAAAAGCCTGGAGAGGAAAGCCCACACAAGGAGAAGAGTAGCAACGAAATTTCAGACTGTGGGGAAAGACCATGCCAGTGTCACACTGCCCGAGCCTCCCCCATCAGGTCTGGGACTATTCCAGCAATAGCAAGGCATCTGGAAACACTACACAAAGCAAGATGAGATCAAACATTTAGCATGCTTGGACTTAAAGATGAAAAGTTACGTTTTCCTGCTGAGCTCTCTGCAAAGCGAGCCGAAAGCAGTTTTCACCCCTGGTCAAGCGGCATTCTCTCCTTTACACCATGTTCCTCTGAATCAGTGGAGTAAATTCAGGACAAGCTCAGCAGCACTACAGCATGGACCAATAAACATAAAACAAAGCAGCACCGGCCCCAGCAGCTCATCATTCCCTAACGTGACTACGAGGAACATAGTGATATCTTTGTTCTTGCTCTGAAGCAGTTATCACAGAAGATTCAACATGGAAAACTCAGCTAAAAGCACGTGTAAGTATAAAACTTCACGGGGTTTAGCTGAACAGAGGTTTCAAAGTTTGGAGCTTCTAATTTAGGGACTTTGTACAGTATCAAAAAGAATAAAGTTCAAACTGCTTCATTGTTCTGACTCACTGGGATGATACTGAATGATACAGAACTTTCTTTGAAAAGGGCAGAAATGAAGATAAACATTTACTTGACTTATGATAATATCAGTTCAGAAGATAGGAAAAGCGCAACTGCTCATTTACACTGCTATGATGTCAAAAGGAAGAGGGTTTATAGACTGCCTTTTATTTGGAAAACGCATTTAAAATTTGAAATGAAAAAATTGGATGCAGGAGATTTGTGATGTCAGAGTAGCAAAGTGTCCCAACACTGTTCTGCCTCGGTCATCACTAGGGCTGACGTACAAAGAAAGCATAACCTGTCTCTAGCCCAGCTCTTTATTTCAGCAGGAATAGCACCAGACCAGAGGGATGGTGAAAGATGTCCCATACACATCTATAAGCACAACACAGCAGCCCAATGAGCTGGACTCCCCTCCACCGGGCCCCATGGGGTGACAAGGGGCTGTGGTGATTCACACCAGTAAATCTAGCTGGCCGCTACAGTTCTTCTCCTCTATGAAGCAATGGGAAGCTGGGCTTTCTGTCAAATACCAGCTGAAAATATTTGAGGATGTGGTCTCTGCTGTTTATACCTCATAGTTACAAAATTAGCCTCAGATTCGTTATTCTGAATACAAAAAAAAAAAATTAAAAAAAAAAAAAGTGTTATCTAATGCTTTCAGATATATTTTATCTACTGATCATTTTTCATCTTGCTTGTGCACTGGAATTGAACTTAGCAATTTTCAACAGTACAGTTTTCAGAGGAGAAAAAAAAAGATAGACTATATTACATTTTTAATGCTGAAATAGATCTGGTATGCAATATTAGTATGTAAAAATCTATACTCCATTTACATCTATTTTCAGCATACCATTCCAGAAACATTTCTTCATATGGCCACACTATTGATGTTTGTTTTTCATTTCATGTATCCATATTGAATGTTTCCTGAATGTTCAAAGTAAATTAAACACATTTATTTTTCTGTACTTAAAATTTTTACTTTGATTGTGCTGCTATAGGCATTCTGAGAAAAGTTTTTGTTTTCTTTTCTTTTTTTTTATGGGTGGGGGAATTAAGAAAAATATAGCAACATTTATAAAATATAGCAAAATAGGAAATATAGCAAAGTGAATACCTACTATATTCCACAACAGAGCTAAGAGCACAATCAATTCTATCTATAAGTTCTTTCTAGCAAGACAAGTTTGGAATGACCTTCAACATATGTAGAGACGCCCCCACACTACCGACAGGGTACTTCCAGCCTGCTCAGTGTGCCTTCCCTGCTGCATGCCATGCCCAGCACTGCACCACTGGCACTTTGGAAGCCTTTCTGAATACTCTCACCCCAACAAAAAGTCTGAATAAATGGAACAAATTAAGCGTTAGGGACTGACCGCGGCCCCCATTCCCCGTTCCCCTGCACCACCCAGGTGGAGGAGTTAGAGGAGGGTGGATGGGGGGAGGTGGTTTTAGTTTGGTTTTGGTTCTCACTGCTCTACTCTGTTAGTAATAGGCAATAAATTACATAAGTCTCCCTGTGCTGAGTCTTCTCTGTCTGGGATGGCAATTGTTGACTGATCTCTGTCCTTATCTCAACCCATATCTTCTCCTCCTGTTCTTTTGAGGAGAGGAAGTACAGAAGTGGTGTGATGGAGTTCAGCTGGCTACCAGTGTGAAACCACCACACCTCGTCTTTAATGTCTAGCTTTTTTTAAGTACCTGGATCTGACCTGGGCACCTTAGACTCACTTCATGTTCAGAGGAGAGAACTAGGTTAAATAGATCTTTATGGTAAAATGTCTGTTTCTCCCTTACGAGAGGTTAACTCAGAATTATTGATTATTGGCAGAAATATCTAACTTCTGGATGCCTAAATTAATTCAGATGAATTTCACCAAAATATATAAGAATGCATTCTGATGTATCCTGAAAATGTCCCAAACTTCCTCTCACTTCACAAGACCTGAGAATGTCACTGCACAGGAGCTGGCTGCCATGAGCAGTGGAAAGTTAGCAGTGACGGCTTCATACTGTGAACACTGTCCTGATTTTCTGATTCCAAGCTCCTAATGAAAAGAAAATCCTTTGCGCTTGGGATTCAGCTGATGCAACTCTTTCTGTTAAAAGGAAGATGAAATCAAGCTAAGTGAACTAATTATGGAAAGTAATCTCTGTATAATTCTTGATAGTAACCTTTTCTTACTTTCCCAGTTAGACATAGTAAAGATACTTCACAACATTTCCAAGGAACTAACAAAAGTAGTTTCCAAACTCTTTACAGAGAGATTCTCAAGAGATTACATTTAATGAGCAAGGCTATGTCTAGAAGGAAAAGGAATACACATAAAAGGAAAGCAAGCAAGCTCTTATATTAGTTCTGAAGGTACTTGACAGTGTAGTTCTCTAGCAATCAAGCATATGAAAAGATTTAATAGGCAGGGAAAGTTGGAGGTCAATGAATACTACAGAAGGCATTCTTACTCAGTCAAGTGAAATCATTACACTGCAACATAAGAGAAACTTGATTAGGATTCATGTACCTTATTTAGTAATTCTTACGGCACGGATGCTTTTCCTAGCTCATTAGATTACTGAATTAGGTACTTCAACTCTAAAAGAGTCTAATGTTCCTCCAAGAACTCAAGCGGAATTTATGAATTCACCTGATAGTATTTTGAAAACTTTTCAAGAGCTACAACTGTTAGCTGTAACATGACGTCAAGAAGAAAACTTTAAAGAACATGTTAGAGGCTTTGTCTAGCTATTGTGAAATTATTAACTTGTATTCAGATTTTTAGAGCTACATAGTACAAACTGATTGTACTATGCTGAGGACAGTGCATACTGTCACTGGTTGTTTAACCACTGGAAAATAGCCAGTAGAAAGAAAAATGGGAAATTGTTTTAATCAAGTAGCTTTCTCAGAGGAAAATTTGCTTTCCATATGACTCTTGAGCAGCACCTCTATCTAACACTTCATCTGTATTCTTCTGTAGCCTCTTACACCTAAGGATCGCAGAGCTTTTTGCCAATATTTATGACACTTCATGGCAAACTTGGAAGGAAAGAAAACAAGCATATCACTGTATGGTAAACAAACAACAGAAATGTTGTAAACTAAGACATTACAATGGACTTAAAATACTTCAGTCAAGAAAAATATATGGGTGGTTTGTCGTTTTTTCTTTTTCTATATAGTGGGAGAAAAAAAGTGTCATTTAAAAATCTTGCTATTTCCTTTCTGTATATATGTTTATATATGTGCACACATATACGTACACATGTAATATATTGCAGGAAGCCACATATGCTGTGGCCAAAGAAAGAGATGTTCAGTGATACAGAATGCAGTTAACTTTTAAGGACAGTTAATGGTAACTCATACTTCCAGCTTTCTGCAGATATCAAAACAAAGCATTTATAATTAGGACATGCGCTTGACATGATTTTGTGACCAAAAAAAGGCCATAGTAATAGCTTAGTCTGATCCCCTGTAAAATACCTGTCATGAACCATTCATTACCAGTAATTATTGTACCAAGTTGAATCACAGACTCACAGAATGGTTTGGGTTGGAAGGCACCTTAAAGGCCACGCAGTTACAACTCCCCTGCCACCTCCCACCAGACCAGGTTGCTCAAATCCCCATCTAACCTGGCCTTGAACACTTCCAGGGACCACCTTCTTATTAAATAATTACATAAAAACACAGCTTTTATGAAAGAGGCCATCTTGGTTAAGGTTAACCTAAGAATAAATAACTCTCACCTTTAAAAAAGTTTTTACTGTATTTTTAATGTAATTATTTGCATTACCAAATGTCATCATTTTGGTCCAGATCTATCTTTGTCTGCCTAATTAAAGGGCTCTCTAGCAGTAGTTCTCTCTTCCAGTGCAGGTATTTACAATCATTAGAGTCACCTATGAACTTCTCTCTACAAACTAAACAAACAGAACTCCTTAAGTCTGTTACTGCAAGGCATGTTTGTTAGACCATGAAGCATTCCTGTAATGAACTTGGTGCCTTCAACTCTTTTCACTGCAAGAAAGGGAAGGAACAGCAAACCACCAGTTCTTCCAATCTCCAGTTCTTTTGCCTTTTCTAAAAGCTATACACATCTTGAATATGTGACAGAATTGAAACAAAATACCCACATCATTTTTTGATATCGTTAACATTTACTATTACATATAATGCATATATTATTAACTCACAGAACTTTTGTCTGGGTTACAGAAGCAGCCAACGTATACCGTTCATGTTGTCACAGAAAAATATATCACTTTTATAGTAAGTGTTTTTGCCTAGAAGAGATTCCTAAAAGGATTTCCCAGCTGTCGTCCTTATTTAAGGGCTAGGAAAAACAAAGTGCAATTACGTGCCTCTCCTTCCAGTAGCACTTAACTTCTTTCATTTCTGAATTAAATTCCTAATTTCTGAAATTATTCAGGAGCTGGACACAGACATGTGAGATGCACTATTTTAAAATTCTCCATTACATTTTAAAGCAAAGACCAAGAGACTAGGAAAAAAAAAAAAAAGGCAAAATTTCCATCATTTACAAGTAAAACACCCATGAGTATAGAAATTAAGGCATTAACTAACCTTCGATCAGTAAATACTTACACAAGCTGTAACTTTGGCAAGTGCCTATGTGGAAAATGAATTAGAGGCAAAAGAACACATCATAATAAGAAATGACACCTGGCATCTATCAAGGGATATTTGTATGCAAGGAAACGTAAGTATTCCCTCAGAATATAAGGAAGAACTTTAAAATAAAAGTCTTTTTTTATTATTTTTTAAATAGTCCTTAATAAATGCACTGATGGTACTTCAACCAAAAGCTGTGACTTTTATTTGCCTTTGTTTTCTCAAACATTATTTTATATTGGAATAAGCTTATTGACAGTTTTAGGAATCCAGCAGTAATTATGGCTATTATTGCTGTTCACAATTTTTTCTAACATATTTTAATATTAATCACTATGCAGAAACAAATACTTGTTCCTTTCTTGGTAATTTTTGTGATTATTAACACCAACCCAGCAACTCTTGACTCTGAGAAGAAAATAAAGCCACTAATATAAAACACATCTCTGATTTGGGTGAGACAGGATTACTTACAGGATCAGCTACTAACAGCAGGAATCAATCCCCCAAACGAGAAAAAAATTGATTAAGATGCATCTCATGGGATTTTTTTCTTCACCCATCTGAGTGATATAGATATCAGGATTAGCACATTTGTTTTAGAGGTTAATTCCTATACAACCAAACAAGGAAGACAGCAATGGAAATGAACAGAGAGAATTTCCAGTCCAGCACGTCTCCTTGCTTCTAGTGACCTGAAATTCTTACACTGATAACAGCCTGCTGTCAGCTCATTAAACAACCGTATGCAAATCTTGCCATCTGCATTAAATGGAGCTATGTGATTCTTGTCAAAGGTACAGTATATATATGGAATAGTCATTTGAGAATCTTCCAGCTTCAGTCCAAATATTTTCAGTTAAAACTGTCTTACCCCATTTTCTGTTCAAAATATTGAACAAACTTCACCTCAACTATATTTCAAATAATCTCAGGATAGTTTTAAATACTGTTAAAACCTCCAAAGGAATGGTCTGCATACTTTAATTACACTTGAAAAAGAATATTGATGGAGTACCTTGTGAAATCAGTGATCAAAGGAACTCAGAGAGTAGTGTGAGTCTATGAATTATATTTCTGCAATGAAAAGATACAGGTGCCAGGCAAACTGCTTAACCAGATCATCAAAAAATTCTTAAGATGCAATAATTGACTAACAGGCATTTCACTGGCCCAACGCCATCAGGTAGACTGGTGATTTCATAAAGGAACCACTGACCTGTGAAAATTATTCTCTGCTTGCAATTATGAAGCACCTCAACTAATTTTTTTTCCCCTATCTGTGAAATCTAGTGTGAATTATTTACCCAAGGTCTGGGTGAAAGGAGAGTATCAAGAGGTTGTTCACAGCCTCCTTCAGCTGCCTGTCTACACAGAATCAGGGCTAAGTAAGAAAATCTAGAAGCTACATACCTTTGCAATTGCAAAACTCAACTTGAAGCCTCACGGGTTACTCTGCTTTTACTACTAATTTTTTTGCAAATAACAGATTTGACTTCCAGTTACACTGAATATGTCGTTTTACACAAGTGCACAAGCACGCACACACAATCTGCCTTTTAAATCAAATTATTTTATTATTTTTGACCAAAAATATCAAATCATTCATCTGATTTTCTTGGGATTAACTTTCAGCACTTATTACAAAAAACTGTCAAACAAATGCTGTGACGTTTTGATTAACATCCCACATTTTGATTAACATCCCATGAATATATACTCCCTAACACACACTCTTCTCATTTAACATTGCCCATTTAATGGTTTAACTTTTGCAATTACTGCTACTAATTATATTACATTACTGCTACATTATATTACATTTCAATACAAAACACATCACAGCACTTCTCTGTCAAGGTAATCCTAAGGTTCTTTTATTTAATAGATTTATGGAGCATTAAATGCCATTGACAGAGCTCTTTAGTTAAAGAAAGAGAATCGCGTTTTCACAGGATTAGCAAACTTTAAATTGTATAAAATCAACAAAAGCATTAGTCATGTTCCTCTACCTATCTTATTCTTTTCTAATACTGTCATGTGATGAAATTCATAATTCACCATTCATTCTCATGAGAAACATGATTCACACTTTTGTGAGCACATTAAGTCATCATAATATTTACTTTATAAATGTTGCTTTATTAATAAGCACTTAGCAGTATGTTTGTATGGAGCCCAAATTAAATCACTTTCGCAGCTGTCGGTCATGTGCCACGCAATTCTACAGTACTAGAAAAATTCATAATCACTTTGCTGATTGTGAGCAAAACTACAATGGATAGTATTATCATTGCTGGCAAACAAATGTCACAGAGCCCTCAGAGAGCCACGCTGTGCTGTGACGGCTGTGTGCAGAACCCTGGAAGTCCTATTTCTGGAAGGGTTAACTACTGCTCCCATGTCTGTTGTTGTATAAAGTATCCTACTAAAGACTGAAGGCCACATAAAAAATGAGATAATTGGCAATTAAAGTGTTGGGAGATTCTAAGTGGTTCAGTTGCTATTGGGCTTGATCCAAGACAGAAAGAAATCACTGAAAGCCTACCCATGACGATGCAGGCTGTAAATAAAGGTCTTAAAATAAATCCTATTCAACTCTAGGCCTGAAGTTATGTTCTAAATTTTACACATTCATAACTATTAAGAGTGATGAATTGCTATCATTTATCAGTTTTATTTTTAGCACATATCCCTCTGAAATGCTTAATTAGGTAATCTAATGTTCCACTTTACTATGGCATTTATCTCTGCAGAGACACCAATAAATGGTACACAAATAAAAATCCTACCAAGGCTAAAGTAGTTCATGATACTTCTGAATTCAAAAGACACAATAAACATCAACCAGTTCACAAAAGAAGCCAATATTGACATTCCAACAATAAACCAGGGCATCAAATACAGCTGGTGAAGAAATTAACAGGAACTAATACACCAAAAATATCCATCATTGTTGCTCGTGGAGCTTCCTATCCTCTTTGCATTTCCCATCTTTTCTCATTCTACTTCCAATATCTGTTTTAAGCAAGTGGCTTTAACTTAGGGGTCATGAGGGATGCACACTCTACGTCCCACTGCTTTAACCTGTTTTAAGTGCTAGCACTTTCACTTAGGACAAACATTATGTTCTGGAACGACTTCCCCAGGACCAAACAGGACTTTTTTTCTGTAATATCAGTTACATTTAGCCTTCCTGAGTAGTCTGCATTCAAACATATTGGTCAAGGTCATTGCTTTAGAGAATCTTTTTACCCTAAGAAAGTGGAAAAGTTAGTGTGACCTACTTTAAAATACTTGTATGCTGATATTGCTTTCAAATGAACATCTAATTCATAAGATTAATGACACAGCTGAACAGTTAATGGGATATGGGAATTATTTACCCTGAACTGAATGTGGGAAAAAAACAACCACACCCCATATTCCACAGACATGCAAACGAGAGGTGTGCATTATTGGGTAAATAAGGAGAGGTATGCATGAACTAATGAAACAGCCTGGAACCCCATTTTTTCAAGCTGTTCATTTGCAGCTTCAGAGTATTTTTTCTTCAGCATAATTCTCCAGACTAAAGAGATTTGTCTCCTCCGTCTATTAGTGCACCATCAAAATCCATATGTGACACTGTCCTAGTTACTGGAGTTCTTATCCTGAAGATGAAGACAAAACAAAATCCTAAGTTTACAGCAAAAACAACATTCTGTTTTGCCTGACGGATCTTTCACAACAAACCAATGCTTTGATCTTATGGTACTGTTTCTAAAATTACTTATATGATTTATGCAAAATTATAATTACAGCATATTTACACTATCTAGGTCCATTGTTGACAGTAGCATCAGTATGGCAGCATAGGAAAAATTGTTGGTTAATTGCTCAAGAATTTGCCCGGAATCTCAGGAACACTTTGCCACCATTGAGCCCCCCTCTCTTAGCTTGCCTTCTTAGCAATTAACCCAATTAAGTTAGTATAAATTTAGTTCATGCATGTTTACAAATGCAAATAGTAATGCTTCTGATGGTGGAATAGGTATCTGTTGTTATGTACCTATGTTGTTCTATGTTGCTGTGGGATCTAGGTTGCTTTGAAACTCTTTCCCAATACAGGGATGGCAACTTGATGTATCAACAGCAGATCACCACCTATGCTCTCTAGGAGCTACACACACAGAGGATAATAAGCCCCAGGCAACAAGTGACTGACTTTGAAATAAATAACTAAATAGAGAACTAGGTGAAGAAAAAGAAGAACAAGAAACTGAAGTGGAATTAAATGACAGAGTACAACCTTATTTTACCCACAAAAAAAACTATGACCAGTGTGTGGGCAATGAGCTACATTTCACCCAAGTTGGAGAATATAAAGGATGCTCCATGCAGTCTGGGACTGTGCTGAGAAAAGATATGTGGTCCATGCAGATCAGAAGGTGGCTATTCCCTTTCCTCACAGTTTGGATTATTACAAACACTAAGCTTACACAAGGATCCCCTTTGAGGCTCTGGTCTTTCGACATCAATCCCACTGAATCTAAACACTAAAAGTAACAAGATCAGTACAGTTGTGTTTACCCATACACATTACACCTCCCCTGTCAGCCTCTGAATCTGCTCTCTTGTATCAATTACCACTCCTTTTTCTTAAAAAGAACTGCTCTTGGAGTGTTCTCTTGTATGCACTGCAGTTACTCCTCCATCCTAACTCTAACACTCATCTCAGCATGTCAGTGTGACTATCTGTGTGACCTGGGTTTTGAGTTTGATGCATACTTTGATATCACACTTATATTTCATGGCTCTGAAAACGAGTTTGGCAGTGCCACTAAGTAATTAAAAAGGTGGTTATATCAGAAGCACAGGTACAAGTCAAAAAAAACTTCTTCATCAAGAAGCCTTCCTCCCTCTGAATCAGACACAGAGTTCCACATTCACAGGAAGACTGGCCTTGGGAAAGATGAAGTGCTGGCGTAGTGTCAAGCCATGGTGAGTCACCACAGCTTTCTTCAGCTTCACAAGAAGATCTTAAAGAGGAACATGACTAGCAGGTTGTTGGCACAGATGAACCCACACTTGCCTGGTCATAAGCATTTTATCTGGAATCAGAGAAAGTAAAACTCTGCTTCAGCCCTTAACTTGGAGCAGTCACAGGTGGCCTAATATATTCTAAATGTCTTTGTAAGTCAGTGACGCCAAATTGATGCCAGTTTTGGAATAACACAGGACCCAGTTACCAGTGAAAGTTTTCCAGAGTAAAAGATGAGAAACACTAATATAAAATACCGTTCATAGGGATGGGAAAGGAACACTGGTAGAATAAGATTTTCAGACCTTCAAACAAGCCTGTCACATTTCCTATAGCTCTGGCTAATCAATAAAATATTCAGCAGTTGCTTAACCTTAGCATGTCCTTCAGGCCACCCTACACTATTATGGCTGTCTACACTAGGAAATTAAAGATGCCCTGAACTGTATTACTTGACACAGAAGTAAACTACTATTGAATAGTCCATATCCACATCATCACAATCCTTTATACGCTAGGGCAGAATGGCCATATTCAAACTGTCTCCTTGAAAACAGTTCCAGGAAAATATTAATTCCTGAACTATGATCAGCATTGTTTCTGGGTGTCCCAGCCCAGAGCCCTTCTAACAAGTTAGCAGGACAGGCAGCTGAGCTCGTGAGCACAAGAATATTCCTTGTCACTCTTTGGTTGTTAGTACAGAGGCGATGCAAGTGTCCCTAATATCAGCTCGAGCAAGAGGTATGAACACTGAATGTTATTCCTACAAATTTACATACTGTTTGGAACCAGTATTTTAAAAATTGTGCAGTTTACAGCTTCTGATTCTAACCAAATACTGGTAGCACCTAGAGTTTAAATATCTAGATGCTATTTGTGAAAATTACACTTTTTCCATTCAAAAATACATTTTTTCTATGGTTATTCAGTCCTTTTTCTAATCTCATCTGCAATATTCAAATGCTCATCTTGCTGTGAAGCAGAGACAATCTCTTATGGCACACACAATTTCAGATTCACATCAAGTGTAACCATACAGAGAAGCTTCTCCTGACCTATAAAGCCCATTATAATTTTAAACATCACGTCTCCAATGTGTTCTCAGCATACAGATGCTGAGTTTGTGGAACAGCCCCCTTGCCTTCATACACTTGGGAAGGGAGATGCACTTGCTGACAGTGCTGAGATTGTCTTAACGCTATAGAGTACGTGGAAAGAAAAAGCAGGCAAGTTTCATATGAGCAATATGAACATATACGCACAGAGTGACAATATGAATTCTAAGCTCATATGAGAAAGAAGCTGACATTTGAATTACTGACTGCAATGTCTTTACATATTAAGAACATTATCAAATAAGAACTACACATCTAGATCCAACAACTAGATCTAGATGCCAACAGCATCCTGGCTTGTATCAGGAATAGTGTAGCCAGCAGGACCAGGGAGGTGATTGTGCCCCTGTACTCTGCTTTGGTGAGGCTGCACCTCAAGTGCTGTGTTCAGCTTTGGGCCCCTCAGTACAAGAAGGACATTGAGGCCCTGGAGCGTGTCCAGAGAAGGGCTGCGAAGCTGGTGAAGGGCCTGGAGCACAAGTCCTGTGAGGAGCGGCTGAGGGAACTGGGGGTGTTTAGTCTGGAGAAGAGGAGGCTCAGGGGAGACCTCATTGCTCTCTGCAACTGCCTGAAAGGAAGCTGTGGGGAGCTGGGCGTTGGCCTCTTCTCACAGATAACCAGTGACAGGACTAGAGGGAATGGCCTCAAGTTGTGCCAGGGGAGGTTCAGGTTGGAAATGAGGAGACATTTCTTCTCAGAAAGAGCAGTCAGGCATTGGGACGGTTTGCCCAGGGAGGTGGTGAAGTCACCGTCCCTGGGGGTGTTCAAGGAAAGGTTGGACATGGTGCTTAGGGACATGGTTCAGTGGGTGACTTTGATAGTAGGGTGATGGCTGGACCAGATGATCTTGGAGCTCTTTTCCAACCTTAATAATTCTATGATTCTATGCCCACACCAAAGCCACTGTGCTTCGTGTACCCAATTTTCGAAAGAATTGTCCTCAAGGTGCAAGAAAAGTCATTCCCTGGTTCCAGATTACCTTCTCTGTCAGCATTAACTTTCATCCACACTGCCACATCTTTACAAGAAGAAGAATTCTGATTATAAAATGTCACTTCAAACATAACAGCCCTTTTGGTCTTCCTAAGGCAAAAAAAAAAAAAAAAAAGTAGCATGGATGTTAGAAAGTAGAATCACTATAAGAATTAAAGACTTATTCATTCTATAATAAGTATAGTATGGGTCAAACTATACCTTCAGTTACCAGCAAAGCAAAATAAAATAACAGAAAATTCTTGAGTACTTTCCTCAAACTGAAAATGGTTTCCAAACCATTAAGATTCACTCACTACAGTCTTGTTGGAGAGGAGAAATGGGGAAAGACATGAAAAAGATCAGTATTGTGCTCCTAGCATTGTGAAGTTATACCACACTGGGAAAAAAAATAGTACAGTATTTACTTTTATTAAAGACAAACCAATTGACAGCGCATAATTCCACTTTAACATGGCATTTTTCTAAACAAAGTTTAATGCTGTCTTGGATGGAGGAATATGACATTCCAACACTGCGCTGTGACTCATCTACCTGACCAGAAATCATTAGAGTAATTTGTCTCCATATATATGCAGCACATTGAGTCAATTATGATCAATTTATATGCATCTCCTGCTTTACAGATCCATTTGAATGGTCTTTTTGAGCATTCTAGTCTTTTTTTACTAGAAATGTCACTGGGGGAATGAAAGGGGGAAAAAAAGTAGTAATATTCCCTGGATGTTGGGCCAGTATTTGAAGCATTGACTGTATGAAATTAAACTACAAAATGTACATTATGCTACAACAACAGAAGAACAACTTTGCTCGATAAAATCTTGAACAGGTAAGAGAACTCCATGAAACCAAACCACTTATTTAAATAGGTACCTCTTTTTCTGCATTAAAGATTTGGCCCAAATCTTACCTATAATGGACCTGAAAGCACTAGTGGCCCAGTGATTACAGAATCAATGGTCCTCCTAAATGATAATGCAAAAAAAAAAAAAAAAAAAAAAAAAAGGTTGCAGAGCATTTACATGTAACTGAGATACTAATTTATATAATCGCTAAGTTCTCCATTTCCACGGTAACCATTAGAGAAGAGTTTTCACACTGAAGGAATTCTTCCATCGTAGCAGTACTGCCCCTACTGGACCATGTCACCCAACCTCCTACAAGCTTTCCCACTGCCTTCCAGAGCCTGAATGGCCAGCGGGGCAAGAGGCAGGTCCAGGCTATCTACCAACACCCACCGGCAGACCAAAAACAAACAAAAAAACAGATCTCTATTCTGTTTTGTTGATCTCAGACTACACATTTCCCGAGGAAAATGTGAAATATTTGGTTCATCAGATACTCTGCGAGAAAGGCTGAGTGACAGGGCTACTTATTAAAGATAGCTGCGATGCTTGCAGATGGAAAAGCAATATTTAACAAACCTGCACAGTCTGCACTCTTCCATTTTCTGAGGGAGATTAACTGTTTCATTATGAAATAGAGATCATAACAAAATCATAACTATTTTTGATTGAAGAGGAAAAAAATGTATATCAGCAACATGAGTTTTTAACCCATAATCCTATTATTCTGTTTAAAAAGAAAGAAAATGATATTAAAGGATTCTTTTCCACAGCTATTCAGAACAGCTCTGAGCTGTTCTGGTATCACGCTGACGGTCTTAGAGTTTCATTGCAAAGCATGTGAATTTGTGAGGGGGAAAACTTAATCTCCTGCCATCTATGCATGCTAAAATATTGAATTTCTGTTCTTTAGTGTCCTGCAACCACTATGTTACTATTACTGATTGATATAATTCCAAGCACAACACTCTGAAAAAAATAATCATTTTATAATATGCATAAAATGGTAAATTAGATACACCAACTTACAATTAAAGATGGTAATTGGTAACGGCAGTTCGCAAATACTAGCACTACTTATTATAGGTACTTATCTACCAAGTATCACCAAAAAATCTCATCACACAGTTCTCCTGGTGAAACTATCAGTTATATCCATGAGAAAAAAAAAAAAAAAGGGCAAAAAAAAACCATAACTACAAGAACACAAAATAACATCGTTCCCACACTGCCTTAGATTGGTTTATAGCAGGTGAATTAAGCCATCCATGTTTGTTTACTCTCTATACTGGAATACAAGATTAGCAGCATATTAATATGCAAAATTAATAGACAAAAAAAGAAAAAAAACTTATAATTCCTCTTTTTTATTTCCCTTATTCAAACATCAAGCTTCCATCATTGTCTTTTTGATTCTAAGATCACTTTGGAGGATGAGATAGAACAATAGCTGGTATCACTGTCTGTTGAGAAAACTCTCCTGTTGCTAGGTGAAAATTCATCTGCTCATGTAACGTGATTGCTACCTGCATCAGCAGATGGAGAATGTCAAACCAAAATACTTAAAAGTTATCAATTATAAAAATGGGAATGACTGAAAAAATAAATAGTGGATAATACATATTCATGTTTGTTTATTTACAATGAGCAGATGAATGATTAACATCTTTTTTTCACCTATAAATTCAGCATGTGAAAGCATATTTGTCAAAAACTGTTCTATATTACCTTCCACTTTTGTCTTAGCAATGACAGTGAAGCAATAAACTATCCCTATGATGAGGATGGAAATAATGGCTTGTTTGTTCAGCCAACTAACTTTTTATGAATCTATTGTTTGATAATGTTGTGGTGCTTCTCGCTAAATCCCATGGGCAACCACAAACAATGTCTCTAAATGAAGTTTAATTTCTGAGTGCTCAGTAGGACAGGAATGTATTTCTAAGGAGCTGAAATAGCATCTCTTTTATTAAAAAGCATAGGTTGGATAAATTTCTGATTCTTTCATGCAAAAAATTAAAAGGAACATAGAATTGGATGTTTTATTTTTATAACATTATATGCATCCATTTTGATTCAATAGGAAATGTTTTGTGCCTCAGAACCCGGAATTTGTCAGTTATTCGGATCACTCACTTAAATTTATTTGTGTCAATAAAAATAATTTAAGCATTCTGGGAAGATGGTTTTTTGTTGTTGTAAGAGGCATCCCACTGAGAAGCAAAAGGAGGTATTTGATTAAAAGATGTAATAAGTGACAGTTATTTTAAATGATTTCTAATGTGGTCTTCCTAGAATTTACTGATCCATTAAAAAGGCTATCTCTTTCAAAAAATAAATTCTTCAGACAGAAATACACTAAAATCAATTCTACATCTACACAGGGGAAAAAAAAAATCAAAGGCAAAACCTTCTTCTGTTTGAATCACACACAAATGCAAATAGAAATGCCATCACCACCTCTTCTCTCATGAAATCCAATCATGCAAATATTTAATCAGGGACTTGTCAGACTCCACCTCATGACAGTATCAGCACCAGCAAATAATGCCCTGAAGTTTCAATATGCATTGTCTTTTCTATTACTCCTTTTAGTGATAAACTCAGAATGTAAAAAAAGACCTCCTTCTTCCATCTTACAGTTTTCATCTACTATCTCTAATGATAACCTGAAGAATATTTTCCAGGGCCTGAATCAGAGAGCAAAAATGAACATAATTACCAACTCTGAACAGTCAAAGCAGAATATCAGTCCCTGAGAGAAGAACGTCCTTGCACATATTGTGCAGGACAACCGTCTGTCCAAACGTGTCAATAGAGAATGCTTGTATTTCATCTCTTACCAAAATCTTAAAGCAGAACATAAAACTTATTCAAAATTAAATACGAGTATTTTAAGATTAGCAGCCTATTGAATTAGGGGAAAAAAAAAATAATAGCATTACCTATCAATTGAAACAGAAATAGATCTTGCACACAATGAAATTCAGTAGAGTTCTTGCTCCTTTGCATTTACGTTAACTATTCATTTTGCTTACACCGATTAATAGCTTTAAGCAATGAAATAAAAATCAATAAATAAATTAAGACTAAAATCCAGCATATCAATGAAAACAGCATACTCACAGTCCTCTGTCCAAACATCTAAGGGCGTTACTGGGCATAATCACTCTTATGAGGACACAGAAACCCGTACCAAATGGGTTCACAGAAGATAAAACACTATGCCCATGAAGATAACAAATACAAGTGGTGTCTTTGGGGGATTATCTGCACGGCTGTGAGCTATACTAAGCTACAGAGGCAGCTGAAAGGAGATAAATGGCACTGGCAAATAGTTTAAGGAATTTGCTTCTAAAGGACCATTGAGATTTTCACTGTTCAGACAATAGTTGTGGGGTCAGTGTGTTCTTCCCAACTCTCCTGAGCACGTTTTCTTTTTTTCCAGCCAAGGACTCAGAGTTCTTCCAAACAAAATGGTGCAATCAGGTACGTCCATTAAAATAGGGAAGAAGAAACAAACAAACAAACAAAAAATTAACTTCAAGGAGGTAGGCATTTTCAGGGAAAAAAAAAAAAAAAAAGGATTGCAAGGTCAAGTCTGTTCACACACACTCAAAAACCCAAGACATTCAAAAGCAGAAAAAAATCACCTCTGGCAGAGGGACACCTAAATCCTAGTCCTTCGTTGTCACCTTCCTCTTCTACTCGCCCTTATGTAAGGTATTACTTTGAGTAACTGATCACTACAGGAGTTTTAGAAATCCTGCCCTAACCCACAGCTATTTAATAAAGCCAAAATATTGTAGGGTGACTCATTTGACTTTTTAAGTGGGAGACAACTTTAAAATTTTTCCGGAGCTCTTCCACTGAAAGTATGTAATTTCTCTCTGCTTTTTGCTAAAATGAATACTTGTATTTGTAGCAAGCAACAGATGAAATCACCTGTGATATCATTCCTTCCGTTGAACTATCCACATAATTCAATACTCAAACTAGAACTCAGAGAGCCCTGAAATAGGTATTCAAACCTGCACAGAAAACACTTCAATTTATCCTCCCCAAACCCCAGTCACTTATAAACAACATATTAGATTCTATTCCAAATGAACAAATCTGAGCATGGAATTTGAAAACACATTGGTGGATCTTTGGGTAAATTCAATTTCTGAATCTTTATGATAACAAAAATAATAATAATAATAATAATATTTAGGATTAATAACAGTACTCACACGAAAACTTAGAGGAAAGCAGAATGACTACATTAAAATGAGGAACTGCCTTATCAGAAATTGAAGCTCATAAAAACTGAAAAACTACCCAAAAGGTAAATGCTACCGGAAACTCTCTTCCCTCCCCCCTTCCAAATACCCAGTGCTTTTTGCACATTGTCCTAATGAAGTTTAGTGGAACACGGGTGCAGGTACTCTCTGCTATCTGACAGATGCTACTCTTTCCTTTACTGACACCAAGCAGTAACAACGTAAAAATGACTGAAACACTTTAAAGTATGGTCTCTACTCACAGTATTTTGAATAAATGTTAATTTTTTACCTATTTAGAAATCCAGGAACTGTTACAAACAAAGCAGCTGTCACAAAATAAGAACCTTGTTTTTTTTTAATGTCACAGCAGTCTTAGTTAACAATTTCTGGTAGTGTTACATGGCCCTTTGGTAGCCTATAGGATCATAAACTCAATTTTACTTATTACAAACTCAAATATTTGAATCACAAATTCAAATATTTATATACATGTCAATAATAACAGTGGTGGCACATTCAGATCACTTTATTACATTGCCATAAAATCATTCAGAACAAAAATGGAAGGAAACAAACAACAACAAGATATTAATTTCCCACAAGAATGCAAGTTTTAGTTAATTTTATTTAGAACTAATTGTCTAATTTACTTGCAGACTCTTATAAAATTGTCTCAAGATCCAGATAGAGATATAAATGTGCTCTTTGAAAATAGAGTTAAACGATTCCTACAGAACCTGAATTAGCTTTTTCAGCACTGACTGCACTACACAATTCACTAGAAAATATAGAATGTCTCCATAATTACTGAGCTATCCATCACCTAAAATTGACAACCCCATATAGTGAATCCATCAAGAGAACACTCCACAGCCAATATGCTCGAAGGTACATATTAGTGCCAAATGAAATGTTCAGGTAATTAAGAGTCTTGAAATGAAATTAAAGCATAACTGTTGCAATCTATATCTAAAGGATATATGAAATGCTGAACACCCACACAGAAATAACCTACCTGACTTGTACAATGGTAAATCCAAACAGTTTGCCGTCTAATGCCAACATTCACAAGAGATTCAATTTTTTTTCAGAGGTGAAAAGCACAGCCCAGATTTATTCACATGCTGAAGCAATCAAGCTGCCCTTAGCAAATATCAGAAATGAAATGCATTATATCAGAAGCAGCAATTAAACCTTTTTCTTCAAATATATTGTTATTCCATTTACCACAAACTCAACATTTGAAACAAAGCTAGGGAAATGGCTTTTGCAAAGCGATAAAGTCAAATTTAATTTGTATCCTCATTCTGCGTAGCTACCCATGGAAAGCAACATGGTACTACAAAAGAAAATGTAGAGATCATCTAATGGGGTACAACCATTGCATGTTCTGTATAATCTAATGCCAACACTGCTTGAGAATCTACAATTTTATGTATTAAAAGTAGTTGATAGACCAGTAAGGGTACAGTATTTAGAGAACAGTTTATTGAAGAACAGTAATTGTAGTGCTCTTCTGTTTCCAGATCAGAACTTTTTGTCTTACTTGCAGTGAACGAACAGTACTTTGAGAGCTGTCCAGTTAATGGCAACTAAAAAGATGAATTAATTTACTTTTTTTTTTTTGTGGGCAAAATAAGATGTTATGTAAATTACTTCTCATCTTCAAGGTTCTCTGCAGATCAGGCTCATTAAAATTAGCTTTTATGTCAGTGCCACTCCCTTGACGTCAGTTAAATTATTCCCAATGCACACTTCCACATGTGATTAATGCCAGACATAATAACTTGCTAATCACAATAGAAAACCATACAGTTGTCTCCTGTTCCTTTCTAGGAATTATAAGAAAGCCTGCAGAGGTTGCAGTGTACTTTAAGCTATGGAAAACCACTACACCAAAGTTCTTTTTCAGTAGCAGCTGGAAAATTTCACCGTAACCCAAGTTTCGAGGGCAGAATTCTGAATTAAACAAGTTTGGTAAGATGCAATAAAAATTACTAATATTTGTGACTGAGAAAGAGGAAGGGTAATCTTGAAATAAAGATGACTACTATAGAAATAGCTCACCTGGAAATACATACATTTGCTATTGCCATTTGACTTCTAGATTAAGAAGTAGGGGAAAATTGTCATGAAATGCACTTGATGTGACAAGTTTTTCATTACTGTTTTTATAAGAATTGGAAATTCGGATTGAACTTGTTCCCAATGGAACAAATACCAAAACCTCAATAGAAGTACAGCAGAATACAAAATGAAAACTGAAAATTCAAACTGGTTGCAGTGACCTGTAATGTGATCTGTGAACAGACTCCAATTGCAAACGAAAAACTAAGACTGAAAGAAGGCTGAGGAAAATGTTTCATAAGTCAGTCATTTCCACTTTGCAGTTTCACATTACAATACTAGTTGTCCTAAAGTCGTATTATCGTTAAAGCCCTGCTGGTGCGAGCTGCTAAAAATGGACTCTACGGGTGCGGATGAACCAGTCACCAGAACACAGCATGCTCAAAAGAGCAACAGCACGCATTGAGGGAAACATCTGAAAGCATACCACACGCTGATAAGCTCCGGAGACTTGTGGTGCTGCTACACCTGCAAGAAATGGAAGAAGCCCCAGAGCCTGCTGAGCACACGTGCAGCCAGCAGCCACGCCAGCTCTGACAAAGGGCTGCACGAGCCAGGCCACACCTGGGGTGACAGCTGTGGCTCTGCGCCCACTCAGGGCTGTGAGGGACACGTGAGTGTGTGCTGCGAGTGTGGGGCTGTGAGGGCAGGGGGAGGCAATAAGCAAGTGTACCCTGGGGGGCACTTATCTGCTTTTACTAATCGTTTGATCCTGTTCATAATAAAGGCTTAATTAATAAAAGCTGTTCTAAGAGGTTTTCCTTGTCATCTGCCTCTCCCTGATGCGCTCCCCTACCAGGGAAAAGGGACTTTACAACCAAGTTTGGATTCCCCAAATGAGATCAGGACCCTACCTCTACCTCCTACACACCCAGACATGCATTACAATACCTGCAGAAAAAGGTCTTCTTTTTCAGCACATGGTTTTGTTCTTCGTACAGTTTAAGTCATCTTAGGTAGCACACTCAAAAAATTATTCTATTAAGACTTAGAAGAAAAGACGCTACGAACACCAAGACATTTTCAGCTCGGATCTTGTACGAAGGAACTCCTCTAGGTTCATGGACTGCCAGATTTCTGCAAATTCTGTAATTCTGGCTTGAAGTGCAGTGTGATTTATACCCACAAACACTTTAAATGATCTTCAATAACTGTTAATAGCAAAACATACTTCTTAATGCCTTTCAGCAACTCACCCTTAACTCCAGTATTGCTCCATAATTAAAAAAATAATAATAATAAAAATAAAGTAACACGTTGCATAAGCCTCGTAGTTAACATCTGAAGACTGAACTGGCAAGGTTCCTAAACAAGTAATGCACTGACAAAGAAATCGTGTTCCATTAGAATTTCCTAAAAGGTTTCAAATATAAATATTATACAAAGAACATTCATCTGTCCAAAGAATCCTATATTTCTTGAAAGAAAATTCCTTGTACCATGAATTTAAAGAAGGAGGTGTTGTGTTTCATGAGGAACACACCAAGATATTCCTATGCTTTTCACACGTGCCTTGATGTTTCTAGCTGTACCGGCTTCACTTTCAGGTCATTCATCAGATCGCTGCATCTTCTTACTTGACCTCATTATTACTGTTCATACAAAGTGTTTGTGCACCAGGCTGCTTGTGAGACACAAAGAGCTGCTCCAATGAAAATTAATTTATAAGCATATTCCTAACGTATCATCTTAAAGATGGAATAAGTTGAAACAATCTCAGGAGAAGACTCATTCCTCTAGTTTGGAAGAAAGAGAACTTTTTTTTTCCTGATTTTCTAGCAAGCAAGGAATCATCTTCAGATGCACTGTATAGACGTGTTGTTTTTAATGGAGGGAAAAAAGGAACCACTCTCTGCATAACTGAAAGTTGAAAACTTTTTTCTTTGACAGGATTAAGTTTTGCTGCTCATTCCACACATATACACCTAAAGTCTTTCCAACTGGCATCCACTTTAACTTTCAGAAATTCTTAGACTGGTTTTCAAAACTATTGGTGATACTGAGCTGTCAACCCATAGTTGGTTCAGCAAAATGCAAGCTTTTCTGAGGACAAGTACATCTTCCTCATGCTGCTTATATGTATGCACTTTCTTTGACAAGACTGGATAATTGCTGATTTTCTCTGGAAAAGGAAAAGAACTTGTCTTAAAAGACTATATTGTAGCACGAGAGAAAAAGGCAATTTCCTTACCCAACTTCTATGCCAATTACCAAGCTGTGCAGCTTACAGCTCTCACTTATTGGAAGCTAGCACCTGCCAACTGTCACCACGTCAACAGAGGAAAAAAGAGACACAATAATGTATATACACACACTTTTGCAGTCAGAATTAACACAAGAAAGCACTATTTGCAATTGTCTGTAAAACCATAAGAGAATGTTTCTAAAAGTCTGACAAGGAGCATCTCTGCTTTTATATCACATTGAAGTCAGCAAAGATTTATGCCCAAAACTCTGGGTGAGCAATAGAAGAAACTGATCTACAATGGATTCCTTCATTGCTTTCAGCTGTCTTCTAAGGCAGCCTTCTAGGTCTGACTAACAGAAAAACAAGAATACAGATGTTTCTACTCATCTACATGCAATAATGCAAAACTGCAACTAAAAAGCTCATCATTGTGAATGTCCATATCCTCCCACGAACCAAGTGAAATATAAATTAATTGTCAGACCATGATTCCTCCCTCAGAAGTGGTTTAATGATATACAGTAAGTCACAAATGCATGCCAAAACACGTTTAGTATACCAAATAGGAAAGATAATCTTTATTTGGAAACATAATGTAACAGTATACGAAGAGCAATAAAAGGGTTTAAAATATAATAGCAACAACTCTACTACAAACGTTTAGAAAACAAAGCACCTTGTGCAGGCAAAAGTGAAAGGTTTTACCAAAAACATAGTCCATACTTTGAGAATATTAACTCATCAAACAGCTTCTGCTTGGCCTGAATTAAAGCTTCAGATTATTTTTATTGAATCTTCACGTAATGGTTAGAAATAATCATCCTGCTATATTAATTTGCATAATTGATTTGATTATATGCTCTTGTACTTAAATACAGGAAAATCTGCCTCTATCCAGTATCACAGTCTTCTTCATCTTTCATTGTTTATTTCTTCCGATATTTTGAGAGACGACAGGCTTACAGTTCAAATTATGAATTGGGTATCAGGTTTCCACATTACTTGCTGGGATCAGGTGAAACCTGATCTTGGGCTGGCAAACCTTCCAGGATGCTGTTGTTCTGAAGTTCCCATTTCACCTAACAGTCAGCGTGCCCACACACAGGCTTCCAGAAATGGCCAGGTCCTCCAGTTCTTGGGTGTCTGCAGTCACTGAGCTTTGCCCTTGACGTGAACAGAGACCTTGAAAGCCACCTGCCAGCAAGCAGACAGACAACTTCACGGGTAATTGTGCTCCGAGTCAGAGGGATTTGGAAGGGCCTAGCACGGCAACTGCAGCACGACAAGAACAGGCCACACTCCTGCGGTTTTGAAATCAGCTGCAGACGTCTGTTAAACTTGTGAGCAGTCCTAATCCAGTCCAGGGGAAAAGCAGACTACTTATTTCAAATTAGACTCATGCAGATATCTTTAGAGTGAGGTGCAGGACAGGATAGGCCAATTAAGAAGCACGTATTAGCACTTGCTACCTCTTCCCTCCTCTGGCCCAGCTTTTCATCACTCTGCCCCTAGGAGATCAACCAGGAGAGACCAAGAGGCTCTCTTGGGACCACCAAGAGCACTCCCAGGGAAGATGAGAGAACCACCCAGGCCAAAAGCCAGGCCTGCCAAGTTTGAATGGGCCATGGATTCAGAGACAAGCATGAGAACAATATTATTTTTCAGAAAGATTAAGTAATGTTTTTAAATATTCCCCCAAATTCACCCATTGGCTTTTTTTCTTTTTTTCCTCACACATGCTAAAGGGATTCCCAGGGAAAAGTCTCAAATGAGAATGACGCGGATGGTAAAGTTCAAAGGCCTAATCCTAACAGCTAATAAAAGCCCTCTTTTAAATGCCCCTCTATTTAATTCTGAAAAGCACTTACTGAATTTTGTGTTCTGACTGAAAAGACTTTTTTTTTTTTTTATGTATGACAGAAGAGTGACAAGCAACAACTGGGCACAAGCTGATTCTCCTGGGACAGGCAAGAACTTAGTCCCAGATTCACCACAATGCTGCCTGTGATTTATGAAGCTAAATGGGAACTACCTTCCTGGTGAAACAAAATTTCCAAAACGAAGCTTATTACCTACTCAGGTAATCATACTTCCCTTCAACAGATTTTCATTTAAATTATTTTATTATTTCAGATTACAGTGTCTCCAAGTCTAACAGCCAAATAACTGCTGTTTGGCTGGTTGTACACCCCATTCCATAGCATAGTATCTACCTAGCACCCACACAATAAACATTTCCCCTTTTATAAAAAGACCTCTATAAAAAGAGATTAGTAACACGTTAACCAGGGAAATTCCTGAAAGTCAGGCCAAGAATATCCTAAATGTTCAGAGTGCTTTATTTCAGACACTCACAAGGAAGTGTCAAAATAATTCTGCCTAGAGGAGTAGTGAACAGCAAGGTATAGGCACCAAACTGCTGAAGTAAAAATTTCATTTCAAGGTGGTGCATATCCTTCACTGTACTTACATCAATCCACCAGCAGCAAAACCTTTCTTCATACTGGTCTGGTAGAAGAATGCCTGTAAATTGACTAGTTCAGTAATATAAAATGCTGTAGGTGCACAGATACTAAATAATAACACAAAAGTAACTTGTGACCAGTTCTCATTGCTTTATGCAACGTTACAATTCTTTTGACAGTGAACAAAAAGGCAAATATATTGCTTCCCCATTTTCCTTTCTTCTCTTGTCACTTCAGTACCACTAAACATTAGCATAGATGCAGAAAAGAGTGCTTGGTGTAAAAACAAATAAACAAACAAAAAAAAAAAAACACGCACAGGGGAAACCTCAGCGACTCTTTGCAAGCTTTATCTATTCATTGTCAGTATAAATAGTGTCAGCTAGCAACATTGCCAAGGATAAAATCTTCTACAAAATGTTCAGCAGGCCAGCGAAGCACCCTACATGAATGTAAATAAAATTGAGAACATAAATATATGGTAATACACTTAAAAGCAGTTATTTCAGAGTTGTTCTGGCTTAATAAATAAATAAATAAATAAAATCCTAACCCCCTGTGTCTCCAGTACATGCACAGGCAAGGTCTGAACGACACTTAGCTGTTGTAACTACAGATACAAACATCACATTTGAGTGGAGTTAATCACTCTGAAGAAAAAAGAAAAAAAAAGTCTTTATATCTTTTGAAGGCTTTAAATAAGATCTCATAGAAATAGGACAAAACAGGTTTTATGGTTCAGCCACATTTAAGACTGGGTCAGCTGGTTGGTAGAGAACCCACAGAACCTATTACAATACGGGAATGTGAGCGGAAATGGGAACAGCTGTGCTTTATTACAAACCTGCGGCTGTTTTTACTACAAAACTCTCTTTATGCCTGTACGTTTCTGTAGGACTTCATGTCATTCTGAGCAGCAGATTCACAGCTGCCATTTCCACAGCAAAATACTTGGTTTAGTCAGATTTATCTTTTCCTGTATCTGATCTGCACAACCAAGTGCAAATTAATCTTTCTTCTCAGGCATACCACTTTCCTCTAGGCCCCAAAATCATGCTCTGAAAGCCTAATAACGAAACTGACAAATCACTGTTAATGAAAGTGCAATCAAGTCTTTTTCATTCAAAACCCTTTAGTCTTCTTGAGTATTCTTAACTAATATAACACAGATACTTGAGATTATCTGTTTCTCTTTCTTTAATTTGGAGGTATTTATTAGAAATAACTTTCTTCTTCAGGCCACTATCTCCAGACAAATAGAAGTGCATTGGAAAAAAAATAAATCTATATAGATATGTTTGTGTTAATATAACGGTGACTGGGTAAAGCTAGATCAATGTATCAAATGTGAAAGTTACATATTTTTTCCATTATGCAATTTTGTATAATATTATTTTTTTGTTTATGCTTTCCAGATTCTCATTTTGCAAAACCCAACTGCTGAGAAGGAGGTTAATTCTTCATCTAAACTACTGATTCTATGCTTACACAGATAAACAGTTTATAATAAGGCAGGAATATTGACAGAAACAGGTTGTGATGTAAACCATCTGACATATATTGTAATTTTTCAGTTAATGCATCAATAAGTTTTGCAAAAACGTGCTCTTCAATAGGGCTGATGAACATCAAGAAATGAAAGAAGCAATGAACTATGATAATGAACCAAGGAACTGAGAATCTTGTTCAGCATTTCCTCCATAACTCTGAGTATAAGCCTTTTCTCGTATATTGACATAAAAGAAAATAAAATAAAAATACTGTATCCATCTGGCAAGACCTGAGGCAAAATGAAAATGGAAGATGTTTAAACAACCAAGTGTAACTGAGCTGTCACCCCAGTTATTTAGAAGAGTAGTCAGCATTGGCACTTCTTGCCTTGGCAGCTCTTTACTGGTATTTTTGCAATAGCAGGCACATTTCTTACATGCTATGTAGAGAGTCAAGAAAGAAATGAAAGTAATCAAAAAAATGCATACAGATTTTTTATGCTCAGCTAACGTTGAACTTGTGCATCAAGCATTTTCTTTAGTTTACGGCTTTCATAAACAACCTATAGCAGTCAAGCTGCTGGCTACTTTTGCCATTGTGACAGCCTCGTTAAACCTTTTCTGAGATACCATTGCAACACCTCAAGTTAACGGTGGATACTTTTTCAAAACATAACACCTTAAAAAAAATTAGAAGTCAGAAAAGGTCAGAGGGAAAAAGTATAGTAAAGATAAAGAGCAAAGAGAGGCAGAGTTCACAAAATGACAAGAACACGGGGAAAATAGTGTTTCAGAACGCCTGCCTTCCCAAAATCTATTTCAACAGCAGCTGGCGTCCGTTGGAGTTCCTTTACAATAAAAATCTGAAGTGGGAACTGTTCAATATTCCAAAGTTGATTTTCATAAAAGAAATGAACTGTAGACAGCTGATGAAAGGGAAGCCTGGCCTCTTGCTATAGTTCAAAAGAGTGATGCACTTATTCTTCTCAAGAAGAGATTCAGAAAACAAACCAAAATGCACATTTCTAGCTGCTCTCTCATCTATCTTAATCATTATTTTCCTTTTGCTTTGCTCAAAATTGTTCATAGTGAAAAATGCTATACTTCAGCTATACTTTAGCTAAAAGTATTACTAGCAATAGCAGTCTTCTAACTCCTAGAAACAACTTCTAACCCTTCTAACTCCTTATCAACAAATTATCCTACTGGACACTTTATGAATCTCATTAATAATGGTTGGTAAAGGAAGATACAGAGTTGATATTCAACATTTCAAGACATTTTACTTCTTTCCAACTTTATTTTAGATTTTACCAGTGAGTAGATGGCAAAATAAATGACTGCCTCTATCAAAACAAAGCCAGCTTTAGTTCTTGTTTCAAAGAACTCATACTGGTTTGAAAAACTTCAAAACTTATCTCAAATGAAATCTTTGTTAAGACATATAAAGCTGTTTATCTTTTAGCACACAAGAAAAAATTATTTTTTTTCTCCTAAGCTGTGATTAGGCTTGAAGATGAAAAGCCTAAAGAATAGTCACAGAGAAAAACAAAACTACGTGTGAAAAAGGTGAATATATATATATATTGAATATACGTTAGTTTTAGCATCAAGACGGTCTGAAAAAAATAGTGCGCATATTACTATATCACATATTGCTTAAATTGTAAATAGGCACTCCAACAAATCATTGGGTTTACAGAACACAGAAGTTAAATATGACTTCTTTCCCAGCTGTGGTTAAGTCCTGAATTCCCACACTGCTCTGCCCATACAAGCTTTTAGGAAGATTCTGCATGTATGAAACCGTTTTTATACGTTCTCTCACATGAATTACAATATTCAGTTTGTGATGCAAACCACAACTCCTCCATGTTCCCCATTTCAGACACTATGCTTCTAAATTACTGCAAATGTTATTTTCATAACATCAAAAGGACTAGCTTATGTAAACAAAATACTATGGTGCAGTGGTAACTCCACTAGTCACAGTTTTATTCAGATCTCAATTCACCAAGAGCCTTACATGTTATTTTTCTAAGTATCTCTAAAAGAGCAGTAACTGTAGAAAATTAACATCAAATAAAAATAGTTATTAAACATGAATAATAATAATAAAAAAAACCACCTAAGTATAATCACAAACCAACTCCAACTCATCAGACATTTCATTTGCCAGCCCAGAAACCCACAAAACTTAGCAGGGTGAGTAGAGTAGAGTAGAGTAGAGTAGAGTAGAGTAGAGTAGAGTAGAGTAGAGTAGAGTAGAGCAAAATAACTTCCTAAAAAAATACAGTATATGATACAGACAGAATTGCTGATGTATCTTTATAATTAGGACTATTTAATTTAATTTCTAATGTTTACTGTTACTTACAACTTTGGTAAAGTAAGCATCCTGTCTGTCATCTTTGCTTTCTGTTAATGCTTATATACAAGCACAACACATGCTATAAATTTCATTGAAAAATGTGTTGAGAAGTTCAATTTTAAAAAGGAACAATGGAGAAAAAAACCAATCAACTATCTTCTTTCTTTATATCAAAGATTCTAGAACACTTCAAAAAACATTAGTATGTTTTGAAGCCATCAACGTAGGCATTGAATTCATGCATTTTTTCCTGCATCTCTAAAAATGGACCAAAAATTAACCAACTTCTAAGAGGAAAGTACTGTGTAGAAGAACATAAGAAACACTTTGAGCTACAAAGAAGAGTAAAAGTTGAGACCAATACCTGGTAAAAGTGCTGAAAAGGTGCCTGCAGACTGAAGACACTAGACTGGATTGATTTAGGAAATCAAGAAAAGGAAGCTTTGGAGAATAAAGAAACATAAGCTGAAAGAATGTTGACGAGAAAAAAGCAAGGAGAGAAGGGACTGGCTGAGAAAAAAAAAAAAAAGTCGACATATTTGGAACAGTCAAGACCAGCAGTAAGTAACAATTGCGATTTTGACTGGCTCTAGAAGTATAATGAGACTACTACTAGGAAATATGTATAAAGGATGACATGAGAAGGACTATGCTTGCAGAGGACTCGCAAAAGAGTCTTCATGTGCTATTAAATATTCTCTCTAAAGCTCATAACTGAATGAAGGACTCCAGTTTTTCACCCCTTCTCCGCAATTAGAAATACCTGTAGAAACCTGTGACAAATTAACCCATTCTGCTTTATTACTGGTGCATTTAAGGGGAACTGCACTTTCATAATGCTATAATTCTTAGCTAAGAGCCTCTGCTCTTAGAAGAGCAAAATAGGAGATCCAAGTTCTCCTATCCTGTTGATAATCATTGTGGTCCAATACAGTAAGACAAGAATAAATTTACTTTGAAAGCTGAAAATTTTCTAGGTTTTCTTGTTTTGTTTTTATTATTACTATTATTTATTTATTTTTTATTTGCTTACATTTTTCTCATTTTTAAGAAACATGAAAGAATATTATGAACGTTACTCAATCACTCAAAAAGTCATAAAGTGACAAACATGTTGCTTGTGCAATCTTAACTCATTTCCTTTGAGTGTGAACACTTTAATACAATATTTAAATAAACACATACAGTTTCTTCAAAGTTACCTTGCCTCAACCAGTGCACAGGATAAACATGCACAGAAGATGAAATAGGACCGAATGTAGGCAGGACTCTTGCTACCTGTTGAAGAGACAGGTATGTGTGTAGTGAATGCAAAGGGAGAAAAGAAAAAGGAGAGAGGCTATACTGCCATAAATGCACTGGCAGTTAAAGTCCACCATGTTGTAGTCTCCTCCATCCCTCTTACCATCACACACACAATTTAAACCAAGATTCCCCCAGTTTGTAATTAACTGCGATTTCCCTTTTTCCCATCTGCTCTGCAGACACATTCAAATAGGTGTGGAGCACTCAGGACTGTTACTAAACACAGTGGCCCTTGTAACTTGAGCAAATACAGAAATACTGCTATTTAAAATGGTGGAAGTTTCAAATCAGGCACCAAAAATGAGTGAATGCTTTTAACCTAACCCTCTCTGTGTTCATCATTTGTAAAGGTCTTGTCTCACCTTAGGTAGTATTTGATAAAGTAGAAACTGTCTGTGAGGCATTCTGATCACATAATGATAAGCACTTTAGCAAAGCCCATACACATGTTATCAGTTCTGTCTTCAAAGCAGAGTTGAGATATGTGAAGAAGAAAATAAATCATGGGCTCACGTATCGATCAAGGAGAAAGAAAAACAAAAGCAAAATACTGAGTTGTGTTAAGTGAGCTCCATACATCCTGTGCACTGAATGAGGCAGGGTTCCTGCAGAAAAAAAACCAGTATGTGACCATGTAGTTAAGACTGTATCAGAGAGACATGCCCAAAAAGCTGCTATTAAATTATTTGTTTTGTTGTTAATAATGTAGGGTTTCTTCTTCAGAAGGTATGTAAGATCCTTGATTTGAGGTCCTGTGAAACCAAGTTCTTGCATAACCATGCAGCTGCGTTGAGGTTGTAGCACTTTTCGGTGTCTGTCTGAAGTAAAACTGAAAATCTCTTGCTGGTTTACAAAAGCACTGTAGAGAATACAACATGGGAAAGGTCAGAAGTCTTTTGCTTAACTACTTATTTTTACCTTTTGCACAATTTAGGGATGGATAAGGTATATGCTGTTCCTCTGTCAACTATCAAGAAACACAAATACAAGATTTAAGCAACTGATGCTGATAGATGATATGTATTCAGAGACTAACAAATAAACATACAAAAGCTCTGTACTACCAACAGGCTTCTGCAGCATTACGGAAACTTCTTATTAGAGAACCTGTGGTCATTTGTTATTTATACAAAATGGGCCAAAGCTCACTTCGGCATATAGATTTGTACAGGAGAGACATGAAAAAGCTACTAATGATAAAAACGGAGAATTATTTAAACTTTGAGTCATTTCAGCATGCTTTCCATTGTGCTTACGCAGTCTCAGGTCCTCTTATTCATTATTTTTACTGTTTTAAGAGTAATTTCATACAACAGACTGACGCGAAGTAACGTGTATCTCTGCACAGGTGGCTGCATTTTGGGGTTGTTTATTGCCCAAGCTGTACACACCTGTAATTACATAAGGGATTGTCGTCCAAACCCTAAGGCTCCCGTTAAATATCTGTACAGCCCTTAATATAATAACCGATAAAACTGTTCTTCCTCCATGGGTCGTGGTTTATTTTCATTACCGCATGGCGCAGAGGTAGTTACCTGGGCAGGTGGGTATCCCAGCATGATGGGGGGGGCGTTTTGGGGGACAGGCTGGGGCTCAGGAGGGTGTCCCTCGGGGGTCCGGGACCCCGGGGCTGCAGCTCGGCCCCCGGGGGGACATTTTGGGGAGCCCAGCACCGGCAGCACCCGCGAGCAGCGCTCCCGGCCCCGCCGCCGGCTGCGGCATCGCTGCCATTTGCAGCGAAGTGACACAGAAAAGGCGCAGCGCGAGCGTTTTGCAAGGAGAACCGCGCAATTAAGCAGCACGTTATCATCATTTTTTTTTTTTTTTACTGCAGGAAGGCGCAACGAGGGAAAAAAAAAAAAAAAACAAACACGTTAACCCACCGCACACACCCAGACGAGGCGGCTGCCGCCCGCCAGCCCTGAGACACGACCCCTGCAGCAGCAGCAGCAGCAGCAGGGCTGGAGCGGAGCCTCCCTGCGGCACCCCGCGGCTGCGGCACCCCCGCACCCCGCCAGGTGACAGCCCTGGGGACCCCCCCCCGCGGCATCGCTCCCGGCCCCGCCGGCCGAGCCGTGCCCTACCTGACAGCCGGGACGTCGCCCGGGGGCGTCCCGGGGGGCTGCGCTCGGCCCGGCTCGGCTCGGCTCGGCCCGGCTCGGCCCGGCTCGGCTCGGCTCGGAGCCCGCCTGACAGCCGCCGCCCCCCCAGCCGGGGCCGAGCGGGGCGCGGGGAGCGGCGGCGGCTGATTGGCCGCGGGTGATGTCACTCGGGCGGGAGCGCGCGGGGGGGGCGCCCCCCCGTCACCTCCGTCGTGTCCCCCCCCCCCCGCGTCCCTCTCACGGCCACCCGTGTCCCCCGCTCACACACCCGTGTCACCTCCTCACACACCCGTGTCCCCCCCAACCTGCCCACCTCTCCCCCCACACACCACCTCCAAGCCATGAAATGGCGCGGTTTTGCTGGACCTCCTCTGTCTTACTATCTGTATTTCTTTTTATGGCAGAGGCTGGGTGTTTCTGAAGGGGCTGCCTGTCCCCACAGCCCCCCTGAGTTGCTGCAGAAATCAGAGTTGCTTGCCTCAGGGAAAGTGCGAGGACACGAGGGTGCTCTGTCCCAAAAATAAGTGCGGGGCTTGCTGCATGGTGGAGGAGAGCAAGTGGGGGCGGAGGGCAAACACGACCCACTGAGATGGGGAAGCGGCGAATTTTGTGACAACCCTGCAGGAAGGGCTCGGGAGGGATGTTACAGAGAACCTGCAGCAGCAGGAGGCACAAGTTCCCAGGGTGCATGAAACAGCTTCTGGAGGGAGCCGGGGCTGAAACTGGCCCCCTGTGTATCTGCAGAGAGTGGCAGGTAACACCCTGTCTATAGCTGAGAGAGCACAAGCAGCAGCTGACCGCGATATCCCACCCATCTGGCAATAAGTACCAGAGAGTGGACAAATCCAGCCCGAGCACCCCACTGCTCCATGAACAACCCTTTCTGTTGGGACGGACACCAGAGGGCATCCGTTCTGCCCTAGGAGAAACCAGGTCTCTGCAGCAGAGGGGCATATGGAGTAGGTTTTTTGTGCAGCTTGAGGTAAGGAGGTGCCAGAGAAATTAAGGCAGGACCGCTTCACTCATAGCCATCATCTCAGCTAGTTGCTGCATGTCTGAAAGGATTTGAACTCAATCCCCTAAAGCAGAAGATACCACTGACCTTATGGCTTTGCAGTCTGCAGATTACAGCAAACATCGTTATGACAATTAAAATGAGATCACGCTATCACAAGCACAGGGGGCAGAAGCTTGTTGTTCAAGGAACAAAACGATAGATCAGAAAAAAAAAAAAAAAGATTCTCATTTAATCATTCCAGCGTCAGAGATTTAGGCCTGGTCTTTAAATCCTGTGTCTTAATCCAGTGCTGAGCATTGGATGCGTACACAAATGTGCAGAGAGGAGGAGAGCTATCACTGGGGGTGTGCTCTGAAAGCAACAGGGACAGTGGTAAAATTTACATGCCAAAGAGCAACCAGGGTGGTACAAAGGTGCAGAAAAAATGGGAAATAAAGAAGGGAAACAGGTTGAATTATACGTATTGGCAAACAGCATATAGTAACAGAACAGAAGGCATTTAAAATATTAATAAGCTTGAAACTGGCAGAGATTTGATCTGAACCGCGGATTTTAGATGCCTTAGCTGCTTCCTTACGATGAGGACCATAAAACCGTTTCAGCCCCTGGCACAGTTTAGAGGAGTCTCAGGACTGCTCCGAACGGTGCTTGGTTCCAAAACTGTCTCAGGGTGCATTTTGCAGCTAGGAGCACTAAAACACCAAAGTCAACTTTAGGATGAAGATTTGCTGAAAGGCGCGCCAGGCTGCTCCGCATGTCCTCGGAGATGTACGACACAGGCAGCTCCGTACTGCAGCAGTGCATTTAATATTTACCATACCCTCTGAAGGACATTATTTCACAATGCTCAGTAAATTTAGTTTCCGATATCACTGCCAGAAGTTAAGATGGCTGTCGTACACATTTTGAGCCAGGGTAATTTTTTGCTTAAATATACCAGTGGGTGTCTCTGCACTGCACAGAACATCCCTGCCTCTCCCCTCGCTCGATTCCAACATCCCTCACTAGCGCCAGGCACTCAGCAACGCAAAGCAGGAACAGAAAACATGTGAAAAGCAGAAACATTGTGGATTCAGTACCCGGTGCGTTTGTAATCATCATCTGCCAGTTGCTCTGTTTCTACAATAAGTTTATATCTGTAGCTCGTACACGTACCTTCATCCCTGGGTGGCCGATTCCTGAGAGGAGTTTGCTTCCTGAAAAGAGGCAGAAGTCATTTAGGATCCAACCATCCGCAAGACAGAGGCATAGATGGAGCCAGCAGCTCCCACGGAGGAACAGCAGTCACTGACCTCACTTCATGTATCCTGCAGCAAACATTCATGGCATTCACCACAAGAGGAAGGGATGGCGGGGGGAATACGAAGCAAGGACAACAGCTTTCCGTTATTACAATAAAAGGGAGACACAGGCCAGCATGAGCTTTGTGCACCCCTACCCAGTCTCAGCAATCTTTTAGAGGATTAATAAGATTAGAATGTCCTGTTGTTTTGCTAATGGCTGTTTATTTCAAAAAGGGCTTTTCTTGTAAACATACAAAAATGACCATATGCTGCTCCACGCTGCAGTGCTGCCTTGGACTACTACTAAAAGAAAAAAAAAAAATCATGTTCCTACTGGCAATTTTGCAAAAAGGAACAATTAATTTGCCCTTTGGCTATGCTGCTGTGGGGCAGTTAAAGGTAGTGCATTAAAATGTCTTAAGAGTGGTCTCTTAGAAATACCTTGCCACAGCTACGAAGGCTAACAGTGTAATACATCCAAAAATCCGTGGTTATTCCTTTTTTTTTTTTTTTTCCTTATTGAATTTCAGATGTATATTTGCAGATATAATTTGAACTCTGACCACATCTAAGCCTATCGCCCATAAAGCTGATCATGCAAGTTCCTTTTCATTGCTCCCAAATGGTGCAAAGAATTTCCCATGGTATTAAAAATTTTGAAATGAAAGTAAAAACTTTAGTCAGCCACCACTGAGCTGAACAATACTCCTGTTGAATTCCAAACTCTCCAAAGTGAATGAAGGATGTCAGTAAGGTAATTTTATTTATAGGCTTTAAAATATAGCATATAGCAAGACCTACAGTTCAAGATAGCTTCTGTATCTATTTTCAATGCCTTTGGCTTTAATCATTCAGGCTATTATGTCCTGTGCTTGATCTCTTTTGTGACTCAAATGTTTCTGGAAAATGATTCAGACAGTTTTGAGGATGTGGAAGGGCAAAATTAGGTAATTTTAATGAGAAACAACTAATCTAACCATGTCTTTCAATGGGAATACTGTCCCTATATACCTCCACAGGAGGGATAGGGATTTGAGATCTGTCAAAAAAAAAAAAAAAAGCTACCTTGGAGCTCGGACAGAATTTTTGATACAAACAAAAATATTTTTATCTAATGAAGAACTGGAACAGGAGGGAAATTGAGAGGATGACATGAGAGTACAGTTACACTCTTGATCACTGACTGGTACTGTGAGCTCTAGATGCCTTTCCTTTTGGACTTCAGGTTACTCTGCAGTACGCTGGGGGTTGGTTGAGAACCAGTCACAATGGATCGGGCGCATATAAAATGAGCTGTTCCTCTCAACAAGCAGATCTCCACTTTCCCTTGAACCTAGCTCCATGGATTACTGTGTTTAACTTCTCCATAAAATTGTTTCTCTATAAGCTCTTACCAGGATTTCAAGTTTGTAGCACTGGAGACAGTGAATTGTGTCCCTTCAGAGAAGCAGAAGTTGCCCCAGGTCTTGCCAGAGTCAAAAATACAATCATCAGCCCATATTCCATTGATGCATGTGCCTAGATGCATATTGCTGCTTACACTCACGTACTACAGCATTTCCATAATAAAACAAAGGAGAATAACAAAATTAATTAAAAAAAAAAGTGGTCCTATATTGGCTGTTTCTCATACAAGATAATACCTATTAATGCCAACAGTTACTAATTTAGCCCTAGTGAGAGACAATCATGAATATAAAATTCGTAGGTTACTGACAGCCCTACACATTCAGAAGAGATTTCAATTTTCCTCAGGTATACATACATCTGCAGACATAAATACTATGAAAAAAGATAGTAGTAATTACTGAAGTTGCAAGTCAAACACTTTAAGAATTAGCGTTACCTTAGTTTTATCACCGTTCTCTTATGCTTTACCCGAGTCTTCACATGAACCCAGTATTTTTTTCTACAAATTCCTGTCTCATTCAGTACACAAGGTGAATATATACAACATCTGTTTGATATTTGTTTCTGTTTTTTGCCAATGAAAACTTATCTTGCAATAACACAAGTAGGAAATATTGCTGTTCTTTCAGCAACATTTTTAGGGAATTATGTAACACATATCTGTATGTTACTTTTTACTTGTTATTTTGTAATAAAGTATTAATTGGATATGAAAAGAAAATATTAATTTACTTCAAAGGAGAATTGTTGTGCAGTAGGGTTCAACATACCTGTAAAGGCTGAAAGATGCTCCAAATTTCTGAAGATTATTGAACTATTCTTTGATGATATTTTCAGAAGCTCTTTTAGAAGGAGCATTTCTGGTGGGAGAAGACTCTCAATCACAGTAGGTATTTGGGTATTAGCTACTTTGCCCTTGCTGTTAGATACTTCCCACTAAGGTGTGGCAGACACCTCTTGGACTTTCAGTGTATTTATTTTACTCTCACTAGCCTGCTAGTCATCACATATCAGCAACATAGGGTTTAACCTCCACGGTTTCCTAAATCTAACCTGAAATCAGTCAGACAGGACAAAGTACAGAAGCAGAAGCAGGCAGTCCCTGATTATGGGATAAAAAGGTTAGTGCTAAAAATCATATGGCTACTCTCATCTGTGCTGTTGGTTGCCATCAAGGTCAGTGATTACTGGCTTCCTTGTCATTACTGCCCTTGTCTTCAGCTGGGGAATATTGGCATGTCCATGTTGGGGCTGGTGCGTTGCAGTGCTTGCAAAGCCCCCGTGAGAAGATGCAAAGTTGTTATAAAAAAACAACTACAATATCAGGTTGGTGGTTAAAGACCAGGTTCACTGCCTGCTAGCACAACCCTGACATATTTGCCTGATGATCATCAGTAGAGGAGTTAGGCTGTATCAGAACAATGTACTGGTGTTAAGGTATTTAGAGTAGCATCAAAATACATCTATTAAGACTACCATAATCATCAGTTAGTTTTTATTCCTATTTCATGAGCAGAATAATGCAATTTAATCATAACTCTCTAGCTATATCTTTATTTTCTTAGTATCCTCTCCTAGGTGACCTAATCTGAGGTTCATCACTTGTCCTATACCTAGTACAATTTTTCCTTCCTTCTGTCCTGATAAGAGTGTATGTTGTGAGAATGCCTTAGCATGCTTTTATGTGATCAATATACTTTCTCCAAAGCTCATGCTCAAGTCCTACAGCTACAGCCTAAGTCACGCAGGTATTTGCCGCATACCTACTAGTGCTAATGGCAATGCTAAATCCTCCAATCTCCATAGGTGAAATCTGTATGTTTGCCTAGGTGAAATCTGTATGTTTGCCTAACCTTAACTGTGTGTGAATATAGCTAAACATAGATCAGACACAGGCACACACTCATACATACATGTGTACCCCTATGGACAAATTAATTTAGAACAAATTTACATATTTCATTTAAAAAAAAAAAAAGTTCTATGTTCTAATTTTCATCCAATACAGTCTTTAATCTTCTCGGCAATGTGCAGCTAAACTTAATTTAAAGAATTCTCATGAGACTGACATAAATTGGTTGCCCAGCAGTTGAGATCATCTAGAAAAGGCTAATCTTTAAACTACAAAGACCAGGAACCTCCACATCAAAAGATTATACATTTTTCACTCGGGCTTTTTCAAGCAAGATGTTAAAGGACACAAAAGTAAAGAAATGAAGACAGGGAGATGTAATAACATGCATACTTTAAAAGGCTCATTTATTTTTTAAAATTTCTTCACCCTCTTTACTATTTTTAATACACTTACAAATAATTTTGCTGAATTTATTTTAATTAATTAACTTAGTTCAAAAAAAAAAAAGCATTAATTGAAAACTTGAAGAGATAGAAATAACTAATAATGAGAAAACATTGTAGGTAATCAACTAATTCCTGTGCTTCAAAACCACTTCTTTTACTTGTTGTCCAGGGTGAATATCACTAACTCAACTTTCGAACATTCTGGTTCTCTGTTCCAGCATTTGAAATATTATTGGGCTTTAGAGTCCATTTGCTCATATATATATAAATACATACATATATATGCATATATATATCTGACTTAACTACTAACACATTTTGAACAGGATTTATGAACTACTGTGCCAAATCAGACAAGCCATCCATCCGGGAGTAGCTCATGCTCTTTGTTAATAGCTTCATTTTATTAAACATCAACAAATTAAAACTTTGAAGCAAGCTTTTTTATGCATGTGGCTTTTGTGTTTTGTGGGAGATGGAAGCCTTTGGAGGGCAGTTTACCTCCTCTTGTCCCAAATTCAAATTATTTTAGGACAGGATACTCGCCCTCTGGAAGTTCCCATTTCTTTCCAATGATGAAATTTAATTGCTTAGCTGAGATGACTTCCCTAGAGTTAGATGAGTTGTGGGTTACACCTACTGAGTGGCTGAGATATTAAATTTCCTCTACATTTCACTAGAATATTTTTATATGTCACGATATTAAAAAAGTTGCACTCATAAAGACAGAATTTAGGGGGTCAATGGTACCCTAAGTATCATCATTTATTAAAAGCAATTATTAAGTTTAGTAAGAAGGACAGTTTTATACGAAAGTCATGTATTGTAGCTGTAAATTAACTTAATATATATTCCTGTTACCTGTAGACATCTATGAAAGGTAACTTTTTAATCCCATGAGAAATGTTTGCTGTGAATTAGAAGAGATTACCATTGAGAAAGATACTGAAATGTTCTTAAAAACTTTGATTATGTGAAAATTTAATTGACATTTATAAAGCTTTCTGAAACTACTATCGTAATAGTTGTGGTCTGTTTTGCATGACATGCTCCAAATTTTCACGCTTCATATATTTTAATCTTAGGAAACATGTTAAAATATTTCCCCGTTTTCAGTGGTAGAAGATGGAGCTGCCAGGGTTTCCACCAGGAAAAATGACACAACTGTCATGAGCCAGCATTGTGCCCTTGTAACAAAGAGGCATCTGGGGCTGCATTAGGAGAAGTGTTGCCTTGTACGAGAGTGTCCCTTTAGAAGTCCTAAATTCAACGTAATCTGCTTCCAGGATAACCTGTTAAATTTATCCCAGAGAAAAATCTGCCTCAACTGCTGTAGAATTAGTGTGGAACTAATTCAAGACTGAGATATTTCATGGAGTGAAACATGGGGACAACAGCCTAGTTTTATAAGGTCCAGTCTGCTCGGTGCATAAACCATGCCAAATTCATATCTGAGATTCTCTCCACCACTACCTGGTTTTGTGCTTACATGCTGCTGCTTGCATGCTTTTATTCTTGATTAATAGTTAACCCTGACAGACCAAAGCCAATAAAAACACAACAGAAATGAAAATTCTAAGACAAATTCAGTGTTATCTTTATAATATTTCATTTAATTTCACCACAGCTGTAAAAATAAGTGAAGTCAGATGTTACAGCTCCTGTGAGGTTAGTATTTGTTTCTTGGTGGTTTGATGCTTTTTCCGTTTAACAGATGCTGTACCTCGGAGGGGGCGGGGGGGGGGGGGGGGGGAAATGACAATTACAGTTTATAATTAATGCCTATTTAGTTTTTAGTTCCTAACATTTTAGTGACTAAACACAACAATAATTACACTGCAGTGCATGCAATTCCTCCGTTAAAAGGCTAGTTTAGAAAAAGAAATTTCTAAATTAATTTCAGCCTAATATCCATCCGCGTTTTTCCATCCAGTGACACTCTGTTGGAAAATACAGAAAGAGTTCTATACCGTGACCAGAACTTGAAGGTCTCAGTCTTGGATGAGTGACATAATTTTTTCTTCTTCATATCTCTCCCATTAAATCTTCATTTATTTCTGCAGAGCTTTGGTTAGAGACTCTTAATCCTGCTGGGATTTAAGTACTGAATGTAACTGGGGTTAACTTACTGAATGTAACTAGATTTGATAAAATATGTACTTCCTAGAGAAAACTTAAAAGCCAAGGAATGTAGATTATTTGGATTCAGTAAGAAGGTATGAGTTTTGAGGACATGGGTCTAGGGCATCTCTGGTCCTTGCACCTAACTCTGAAATGAGTCAGGTGGCACTTAAGTCCTTTTGTTAAACTACCTGTCTGCTTCTCTGTAGATATGTCAAGAACAAATTGTATCAGGCCAGGCTAATCTCTTACACAACAACCTAGCAGATAAAAGGCAGCAGATGTCAAATACTAGGAATTTTAAAGGTTTCATGTAATAGACCTAGAGCAAATTGGGAAAGATGGCTTAGATAAAAATGCTGTTGTCAAACTAAAAAAAAAAAAAAAAAAAAAAAAAAAAGGTTGGAAAGGCATATTTTGGGTAATTGGCACTGACTCAGGGTCAAAATGGAGGGTTGCACTGGGAGATATTTATCAAGGGCCTGTCCTGGAATGGTATAGTTCAATATATATGAACTACTGTCTATGCTGTTGACAGGGTGAAAGAAGAGACCAAATGGCCTACTCAATTCCGAGATAGTCTAGATGGAAGAGAGCTAGCTTGCCAGTGGATGAGTTTTAGTTCAAAAAGGAGTCTTGACAAGTGGAGATTCAGTCTGAGAAAGGTACCATACACTGACAAATGCAAACTAGTACATATGCAGAGAAGGAAATTGATGGGCTGTGATGGTGTACTCACCTCCCCAACCTCCCTGCTTAAGCAAAGGATCCAGCCTAAGCAGATAACCATCACTGGCAGTCAGGAAGGATGTATCTGGTTGTGATGGCTCTATCCTGCATTTGGGGGAGAGAGAAGACAAATAGCTAAGGGCTAATTTGAGCAATGCACACACACATACACAGAAACCACAGGGATGGCCAAGTTTGGAAGAAAGTCCAACAGGAGCCAAACTTAGAAGAAACTAATATCTGTATGCAAATGTTATCATAAGTTAATCATTTTACGCCATAAATAGTGAGCAGCCCAGGAGCCCTTTGAGATCTCCTGAAACGACAGCAGGCTGCACACTGGGACTTCCCCTTGGGCAGGGACCCTCCCAGGGTTACCTCTGGAGATTGAGAAGACCCATATCACTACAGGTAAGCTGACTGGGAAAGAAACAGCATGTTAATGTGCTGTAATGGTGCTTTGTGATCACACTTTATAATCTCAGCTAAGTAGCGTAAAGGATTCATGTAATGCATATAATCCTTTAGACATAAACCGTTGACCAAGTCTGGGACTGGGAGTGGATTCATTCACACTTAGGCTCCTTACCTCCTCAGTTTAAGGGGTTTAGAAAGAATGAGGGTCCACTCTGAACCTTGCAACACAACAGGAGGGTTTCCTTGATGTAACGTCGCCTAACCCAGCTTCTTATGTAGTGTCTGTGTAGTATATAATGTCTTTTAGTCTTTGAGTATTGTATAGAATCTCTTATATAGTGTGTAATTGAGTGTATCTTCCAATTATAATCAGGTGTGCTTTGCCATCACTGAACTTGGTTAAACTTTACTATCAGTAAATCGTATTGCTGTTTCTCTTTCGAGAGTGATATGCATGTCATTCCTTTCTCCCTCCATGACACTGGCTCAGGAGCTGTCCTGTAGGAAAAGATTAATATAGATTACCCAGGACAATTCCCAAGTGTTGTATTTCTGCAAGAACAACAAACTTCAACCCGTCACTTAAAAAGAGCAGGATAAAGCTGCAGAATGCATGAGCTGGTCCATGCACCTTACTCAGGTCTGGCAAAGCCTTGCTACAATATTGTGTCCAGTTTTGGACATGACGGCAGAAGGATGTGGAGCAAAGTTGGACAGAAATGAGACGCATGCTGAGAGAAGTCACAGTGCCATATGGAAAAATTGGACAAAGCAGGGTTGTGTAGCCTAGAGGGAAGGGAACTAGATGGTCACATGATAGCAATCAAGTAAATAAAGAGAAAGAGGTTCATCTGCTCTTCAAGTCCACAGCAGAGAAGACAAAAAATAATGGTTGTAAATTATAACAAGCAAGCGACAGCTTAGGTACTTGTGGTTTGAAGTCTCCAAATTGGAAACTTTTTTAAAGCAAGAATAATCTCACTGAAGATGATCTTACCTCAGGAATTTGGCTGCACTAGGTGATCTCTTTAAAGCCCCTTCAGTCCTGTGATTGGTTTATTGACATATAAATCCCAGCTAGACTGGTTTCATGTAGTAAAGGCCTCAAATAATAGCAAAACTTATTCTTGAATGTCTTCAGTATTTTTTTTAGGTTATCCAGACCATAACAATGTTGTTTTCTGAAGCTGTAAAAATTATTGTGCCTGTATTATTCTGCATTAACTGAATGATAATGCAAATACTTGCTGCTTCCAGTAAGAAAGTATTGCAATATAGGCAGTAGTTTCTTCATTTATTGCTCTTCCTGGGACCTGTTCGGCTGTAGCATAATTTGCCAGTTATGAAACAGAGGGAACTACTGAAAATTGAAAGGCAGTGGCCAGATTCATCTCACCTTCCCATGCCTCCAATATGAACATATACAACTACACCACTCATGCTGATCTCCATTCATAGTGAACAGAGAAAACCAGGCAATTTTAGGATGCAATTTTTTTGAATTACTTTAGATGTCTATATTAAGGTGAGATGAACAGAAGTGCTTCTCTCTTTCCACTGATTAGACACAGGCAGGCTGGATGAATAGCTCAAATGGGGAAATCTGCATGGCAAATAACCTTATCTTCTCAGATAAACTCTACCTGGTGTGTCAGCTTCAGAGTGCACCAGTATCCACATCAGAGTACGAGATACACAACACTGTTGACAGCTTTTTGAAATAGAAGGTAGAAGGGGGAAGACTTCACCACATCTCTCAATTAATTCCTATAACTGTTAACAGCAGATAAAACTAGGTGGTGGGAAAGAAGCACGATCATGCAAATTACACTAAAAATAGAGAATTATTATGTAAAATCAGGGCCAATATCTTTTAGCTGAAGAGCCTATTGATTAAAACTGCTTTGTACATGACTGCAGTGCACTGATGCTTATTTTAGATTAGAACTACCACTACCACTGAAAAGCTCAGTATTTCTTCCCTTAGGCACTCCAGATGAAATGAAAGATCAGGTTCATTCTATGTCTAGGGTTACATACTCATGATCAGATTATTGTAGTTTCATTCATTTAAAAAAAAAAATCTCCAAAAAGATTTAAAAGGTAGGAGCACTTCATCTCACTTGCAGCTAAAAAATGGTAGCCTTTCCTATTCCAGTATATTCAGTAAAACTGTATTTTGTAGTTGAAAATGAGTAGAATTCATGCTCTAGCCCCATTCTTTGGGTTTTTATTCTTTTCTTCTGGCCTCGACAACTGTGTTAAGTAAAATAAAATTGAAATCTTACTGAATATATACATGGTATTACCAGTGCCTCCTTAGAAGGACCTGGCATCCTGACTGGTTCAGTAGTCCCTGGTTCTTCCACCTCGCCTCTCCCTCCTCTTCTTACCTCCTCCCTCTTCAGCATTTTCCCCCAGTTTATTTCAGCCTCCTTATATCTATTATAGTTTTCTGTTCTGGGATTGCCTATGACAGTCAGACCCCATGCAAATGGCTGCAGTGCATGAACCCAATTAGCAGAAACATTTAATTTTTAGTTTCTACTGTGAAAGTTTCTTTCCATAGAGCCATCACCCTCAGACAATCACTTGCAGGAGAAAAATAGAAGAAAACTCTTAGCTCTGGGGTTTCTAGAGACAAAGTTTTCCCAAGTGCATAAACGATCTATTTTTGTTTGATTATTTGAAGATCCTGAATGCAGAAGCAGGTCAATACTTCCAAAGACCATCCACTAGACATGTTCTCCCTTGACTCCGAAAATATACACAGCATCAGACCGCGTTTCTTTAAGCTTTCCACGAAATCCATTGTTTACACACTAGTTTGTATATAAAACAGAACAAGTACCCTGATGAAGCAACTAGGGATTACAAGATTTCTGAGAATTAAATGTTACTCAGATACATTGAAGCTCTGAAAAATCAAGCTCAGGAACATTTCTCTGAATAGCAGGGATTATGCAGCAGTCCCTAGAGCTTCGTTATGAGCATGTTTTTAAATAGCCCAATGGGACTTGTGGTGAGGCAAAAAAAGACTGTGTAAATGGAAAAGAGTTATTAGTTAATTCCACTCCTTTTATAACAACTACAAAACATCCCCGTCCTCAACCACGACATTTTGAATCCCCAACAAAATTTTCCATAGATCTTCCAAGGAAAACCCAATATTCTTGCTCAAGGGGGGAAAAAATCTTATAAACATGATGCCTTGTAAAAAAATATTAAACACTTTTGCACTGTGGAGTGTTTGTAAATATGGCGTGCAACTCTGTTGCATTTGGGCTGGACAATTACATGCGTATATTCACTGAACATCATCAGCTTATTTTAAACAATAATACACTGAGTGTGTATTGCTGAAATGCATCACAAATAAACATGTTAGCTTTCCCTAAAGTAAACTGCTAAACACTGAAATTCATAAATTCCTAGAGAAATTTATTATTTCTAAGTCACCTTCCTGTCATTGTCACCCAGAGACAGATTGAAAAAACCTTTACAAAGGCCTGCCATCACTGACAAAGTTGAAGAAACAAGGAGAAGTTTGCTGGATCAAGCTCTTAATTTCCTCTTTAGCATTTTGAATATCAGAGCAAAAATGTTTCATCAATATTTTATGTGCATATTTACGTATTTTCTGGTGACCTCCACATAACTGGTGTATTCCAGATTGCATTCCTTGAAATTGCATTCTAAATAAACCATATAGACACAAAAAGCTAAGTGCCCAGGTGGGTAAATAAGCAGATTCAGGAATTCTACATGGTTATCACTCTCTGGAGTTCACCCTGGATGAAGATGCATCTCCTTGCTATGGTGTAAATTGTCTTCTACAAAGAAACAGGTCCTCCATGGCAGAGAATACAAATAGCTATGAGATATTCATAATGCAGTAGAAATATGTTTGCAAAACAAAACAAATAAAAGATCAGAGAAAAGAATGAATGCAAATCAGAAAGGGATGCAGTAGTAGGTGCTGTGTGTACATCACAACTGCACTGAAGGCTTTTAAATTTGCGAGGCTAGGTTTCAGATGCCAGCAGTGACACCATCATGCTGTTAAGCGATAGTTTTCAACAGACACAATATGACCCCAAAAGTTGCAGCTGTACTCCAGAAAGGCTCCTTCCAGACCTGAATCCAGTAAACTCTAAAAGATGGAATTGCCTGCAGTGACTGCATAGCAAATGAGATTTTGAAAGCCATATATAAAACAACCAAAAAAAAAAACGTGCATTGGGTCAAAAAAAAAAGGTCCAATAAAATAAGGGTTTGTCAACAATCTTTTCTGATCCCTATACTGATAGCAAAGCTAGAAAAAAAAATGGAGCAAAGTAAGGTAAGAATTTTCAGCTTGCAGCTGCTAAACCCCATCTGCACACACCTCATATGGCAGCCCACATGCTACTCCTGCTGCTTTCCAGAGGACGCACCTGGCGATCTGACCTTTCAGGGAGATAACAGGGAGGGAATGCCTTGTTTCCTGCTTGACCAAGAGGCAGGTAAAAATGCTGGAAATTGCCTAAGGCAATCATGGTACCCCTAACAGAAATGAGCAGCCTCAATGTGGCTCTGCTACTGGAACTGAGAAAAGTTAATCCAATCGCTGCAGCATACTGCTCCCTGTGCAGTAACACTTACCCTTTTTACAGGTGTGGCTAGTGGACTGACTTTGTTAGAAATGTCAACTTACACTTTCCATTAGGAAATTTTGTTCACAATTTTTGAAACTCTTTTTTTTTTTTTTCCAGGTATATGGATTGACATTTTCCATGCCCAAATGCCCAGAATGCAGACTTTGATGAATCCCTAACATGCTGATGTTTCTCTTTAAGAAACATGAGGACTCCACCGCTTAGACAAGGACTTGTCATTTAACGGGAAGGTAGTTTTTGCACTGTTAATCCTGTCCTGTTGCCTCAAACTCAGGCAAACTGGCTGCCCAAGTGAATAAAGACAGCTGATGTTTTACACGTTGCAAGTGCAATGTGTCAGGATGCAATAAGCGTGAATGAGACTTTCAGAATATATTCAGGCAAATAAACTAAATGTGCCTGATCCCTGGTACAGAGACCAGCTGGCTTGGCATTGCTCATGTCATTATTATATTATCTTGCTCCTTACAGCAGCGGGATTTCATTGCAACTGTCTGCTAGGAAAGGTCCCTGGCTGGGCTAATTTCCAAGCTGTGCCAGTGAATAGTCTGTGAGAATGTTAGCTGGCCAAGGTCAAAACTGTCATCACCTTTAATTTATTAGTATAGCTTTAACCGCACAGTTCCTCATCCCATGTGCTATCTTCACGTACAAATGCACTTCATACTCTCACTGTTCCTAACACAACTGAGCTGCGTGATCTGTACTGACCATACAGGTTGGCCTAGACTTGCCAGTGGAAAGCTGAACTTTCCTTGAAATGTCTCCTTTTGCCCAACCTTAGAAAACCCTTCTCCCCACTTGAGGTCCTGGCATTGTGCTAGAAGCAGCCTGACTTGGTGCCTGCTGAATTTGGTGTGCTGAGCAAGGTGGTGGTGGACCAGAGAAAGCAAAGGAAAACATGGGAGCACCATGTCTGGAGCTGCTGGAGAGATGAGGAATATCCAGGTAGGGGAGCCTGCATCAGATGGACACAACTGGTTGAGGTCCAGTGAGCTGCATTCCCTGTTAACTAGTACCGACCCATCCCCAGAGTATCTCCATGACGCTACTCTGCATGCTCAGTGAGACATCATCTTAGTGGAAAACATAATCTGTGGCCATATTATCAATTACAATAATAATTATATAATTCAAATATTATAATTCATGCCTACTATAATACATGACTAAAAAGAGCAAATTAAGGTTAAACAGAAAGGCTTGATTTTACCACCTTGTAGCTTTTAATGTTTGTCTTTCCAACATATTAGGGTACTTCTAAAACAGAGCTTCTGATTTATTTGTCATTTAAGATAAAATGTATGCAAATGTATTTATCCTTTCTCTGTACAGGGATGCCATAAACATCTTGGGCACTATGGCAAGCAAAAAATCTCTAGAAAATGTCATTTAGAAATAGAAAACTTATCTAACAATATTTTCAGTTAAATAAACAGCTTTGCTTCTCTGTAAGATTCCCATAGACCATTCTTTGTGCAGAATTTTTGGATGATGGAATATGTGTACCTGTTAACATTACCAAATCATAGCCACAGTAATGAGCTGCTGAGCAGTGTTTTGCTTTAACATTGAAAAAACAGTCAAATGGTCAAAAAAACAATTTTATGATCAAATCAGTTCAAAACTTTGCGAAGTTTTAAATACGGAAATACAAGAGATGATCTCTAATGTGCTCAGAAAATACAAATGACATTCGGACCTCTTTAAAATGTTGACTAAATCAGATGTACTATAAACCAATTAATATAATCTAACCTTCTTTTTGCAGCAGGGATATATGAAATATTCACAGATAATAGGTCAGACGTGGAGACTTAAAAGGAAACAACCTTTTAATACAGAGCTTACATTAAGTTTAATGTATTCATCTGACCCCGTATTCTAATTACAAGATTTGGCAGCACAATATGTGCTCATTCTGTCACACCAGTACAAAATCCACTTGTTTGACATCGGTCATTAATGTATCTTAAAAAAAAAAAAAAAGAAAAAGCTAACACAAGATTAAAAATCGGATCAAAATCAGGATGATTACATTTTTTGTCACATCTGTCATACAGTAATTATTTCGGTGTCTTATAATGCAAGTGACCAAGCCCATAAGAAATGGACTATCCATGCACGTATCATGAGGCAAATCCAGACACTTCCTGACTAATAAAATCTGTTCTTTCATCTCCCAAGAACATGCTGCACACTCTCCATTACTCCACGTACTCTTTGGTATATTTTAGAGCCGATGAAATTGCAATGCCACTGTGAGGACATGCTTTCACATCACTAGCAGCAGGCTCCACTGCTGTCTCCTGACCTGTATTCTCCTTGAACCATTTGGACACGTTGGCCCATGTGCAGTTTGGGCAGACAGCAGACTAACGTGAGTTTGGCTGGCAGTCCAATGGTTTATGATGTTTGGATTCATAGATGGCGAGTACTGGGATTTTGGAAGTGTGCTTGTTTTGAGGATGGACAAAAATGGCCACAATTAGGATTAAAATTGACAATGAACTGTGACCACGTGCTTGTTAAGGGATCAGTTAGACAAATTGTGTGGTATTGCACGACTGTTTATTTGTGAGAAATGCTCCCAATAAATATCAGCTGTAACTAGTACAATTGATAATCATTCAAACAATTTATATCAACATTTAAAAGCAGAGTTAGTTGTTGTCATCTTTTTTTTTTTTAACTGTCCATCCTTTTTTTCAGGAGATGATGGGTTTTTTTTTTTGAGTCAAGACCCTGATACAAGCGCTATTCATGACCCTACTGTCCCATCTCTCCATGTCCTTTTAAATGTGGCCCAGGCCATATGTACATGGGTTTGCCCATTGTTAGGTGCCTCTTCAGAATCTCTTAAAATCTGGGCCCTAAACCCAGACCGATCTGAAGTATCAATCCCTTTTACCCAAAAGGATGAGGGATAGCTCTGCAGGTGCAGGTTCGTGGGGGCTTGGAAGGTTAGCATTCACTGCATGTTCTGGATTACATGAGCACAGAGAGAAACTGCATCCCTGATTTCAGGTTGCCTACCAGGGCAATCTGAATGTGTACAGGGACATCTTGGACACAGTCCAGATTTCAGACCATCTATTGGGTCCACATAGCTCAGCTAAACATAGACGGGATGATGGGGTCACAGTGAATTCAGAGCTTTAATGAAAGGGAACTGATATTCTCAGCAACAGGGCCTGTATCTCACCATCTGTACCATTGTACAGTATTGCAATATTTTTAAGTCCAAAAAAGAGAATGATTTTGGGTTGTAGTTCTCTTTGTTTCCACACAAAGAGACAACAACAAAGACATATCTGGAAATAGAGCATTTCTAAACTGTCTCCTTGGTGTTTTTTTTTTTTTTCCTGAAGTTGTGTAGGAAGCTCAATAGCCATTAAGTATTCATGAACAGCTCTGCAGGTCGGTAAAGAAAAGGAGACAAAATTGGTTCAGCAACAGATCAAGAAAGGTGCCTGCACACAGAAATGATTTCCATGCAATTCTGGGATCTAATGTGTGTTTTTCCAGCTTTTCTTATGTACAAAGCCTTCTGTTAGGATAATATTTAGTCCAGCACAACACATTCCCTTCATCTATGGAGTTAGCAAGCTGGGGGACAGAAGCTCTTCAGGCTGTAGAAGTTGCATTTAATAGGATTCACAGAAGAGATTTAGGGAGCTAATCATCCCTATAGCTTCTCAAGTCAAATTTTTATCCCCAAAAGCTACTAAATTTTTTAAGCATGTATTTTTGGCCGTAGTCTCCAGAAAATATCTCCCCTTGGAGCACACTGAATTGTGTAGGCTGTATTACCTAAATGAGCTTCTTTGCCATCTCTGCAACACCTAAATGCTAGCGAGACATATAATGAGGTATTCCCTTCTTCATCTCACCAGTCTAACCAAGTCATAAACCTCCACTTAACAAAACCAGAAGAGGACAGATTTTCGGCATAGGGCCTGGGACACAGTCACATGCAGCTCTGCAGTGCCTAGATGCCAGGGTCCAGAGCTGCAAATGACTGGGCTAGGTGCCCAAAGAGTCCTATCCAAACCGGAGGGGAGCTCATGTGTCCACACCATGATTCAAAACAAATGGCACCCTCACCCTCTGCCAGCCAAAGGAAGCACCATGGATGGCAGGATGTTTGATACTCTGTATGTATATCTATAACCACATACATATCCATACAGAGGAAAAATGGTGGGGAAATGCAAAGCAAGCCAAGGATTACTCTGCACATGTTTATCCTTCCCTGCGTTCCCCCTGCCTTGGGTTCAGTGTCATTTAAACAAGCAGAACAGGAGGAATGTTGTCCACAGTTTGGACAATTTGGAAGGAGATATTTGATACCTTTTGTCCCAGTGGTTGGGCTCAGAGCCCTGTACTAGGAGATGGCCAAGACTGATCTGAACCACTCCATCTTGCTGCTGGCGGAAGGCAGACTAGCTGAGATTTCTCATCATCTGATGGTTGCTGAAGCTCACTGAAAAGGATTATGGCTGACACGAGGCAGACATGGGAGAGCTAAGTTCCCACCACTATTTTCACCAAATCCAACAAAGCTGAGGGCAGCCCAGTTGTGATTGCTCTATTCCTTCCATCTCTTATCCCTATTCATCCCTTCCAGAGGCAAAACTCCCTAGTGTCTCCTCAGCACAAAGGGCACATGATGTTCTGAAAACACTCAGGAACAAAGTAAATCCACATGCTAACATCAAGTTCCAGTCCTGGTTCCATTTTATATATATATATATATATATATATATGTATATATATCACGGTTTTAACTGTTTCAGTAATCAGAATTATTGTACAACCCAAGCATTGTGTTCCTCAAGCCTTTCTATGTGTTCTTACAATTTTCCAACTACCAACTGCTTGACCATGTTTTGTCAAACATTTTCTGTGCTCCCTGGCTGAAAGCACTTTGAGCCTTGTAGGATAAGTACAGGGTCAAGGCTGTCAGGGCTGATAAGGACTGTGAACACACATCAGAAAAGACCTGGAAAGTATTGACATGTAATACGAGATTTTGAGTGATTATGGAAAGCCAACATTAAAGGGACGTCTGGAAAAAGAGACTTATTGAAGATGAGGGACCATGGCCGCATGGGTCTCCCACCTACCCAGTATCCTGTGTGTAGCAACTGTGGCTGTGCTGTCAGACAGGAAGAGTCAGAAATCCAAACAGATGGATAAAGATTGTGAATTAAATACCACAACAAGCAACTGGGCCTTTTCAGATGTACTTTAATCATCTGATTATTCCCAACACTGAAAAGTACTTCAATTATTATCTCATCTCTGCCTAGCCAGAGTAGTTACCCCATGAACCAATAAAAGCAGGCCAGCTACCCTATCTGAAAATAAGACACATCTTGGCTCTGAAGAACCTCTCTTCCTGCAACACTTCTTCTTATACCTGAAGAAAAAGATATGTAAATTGAGATTGCCAAGGTTGCCTATGAACCTGGATGCTAAACTTGTCCTCCTTCATATAAGAATTTAGGAAACAGGATATTTCATAGCAATTTTGGATGAGACTCTTTTAAATGTTTTCGATTTATTTAATTTGCTGTGCGATATTGATAATATGAAAGATATGCAATATCACATACAGCAATAACGGAAAAAAATAATTACACAGGTGGATTACTAAAGACTTATTTGATCATATTTTTATAATATTAACATGCTAGATCAGAATTTCTGGTCATGTTTGTCAGACAAATGCCAAAATATTGAGATCACACAGTCACTGGGAGTTACTTCTGCACATCTGCAAAAGCTGCACTCATTTACTTTCTAACTTGTGTCTACGAACCGGTTTAAATGGGCAGCCTAAAATAATTAAACAATGAACTGCTTCTTCAGTGGTGAGAATCTCTTCAACTACAGACGTTCAGTAGCTCCTGGTGCCATTAGATCAAAAGCCTGATCCAGTTCCTAGCTTTGTGGGGGAACTTGCTCATATTAGCCTCCTTTCTCACTTGACCAGTGTTGAGCTTTCAGACCTGCACAACTCCTACAATGTTTGAAAACTTCTGATAATGCAGAACTGCATTCCTTAAACATTTGTCATTCTGGTGAAGAAAAAAAAAGTTAACATAAATAAATTTCTATAATTACAGTTAAAAGCATTGCTTTCTCATGATTCTAAAAGATATTTTTAGCTGTCTTCACAAGCTGAATTCATTTTATATAATTGCCTCAGATCCTGTTGTTCAGCTGCTAAAAATCATTATCCCGGCTGGCCCCTAGCAGTCTTTCCCCACATCTGTCCAACCAGTCCTGACCACATACATGTGCAAAACGCTGTCCCGTGCTCCAGGGGATGTTGGAAATGAAGGAAGATATCAATAGCCAGTTCAGGCTAATGAAAACACATCTCTGCAGGGGCTGAGCAAGCTGATGGTTGGTTGTTAATTATATGGGGCAAGTTCAATTGCATTTCCCTGCAATAGGTTTTATCTGACTATGATATCTACTTGGTTTGTATAGCCACTTAATTACATTGCATCCTTCATACTTACAAAATGCAGAAACTGTTATTAAGTAGATAATTCTGAAATATGCTTATCTCATTTTTAAATGTTTATGTGCTGTTTTTATCATATAAACTCATAAAGAAATGTCATTATATATTTATAAGATAGAAAAACTGAAGTAAATACCATTTTGATATCTAATTTCTTTGTTGCAAAAGAGCAGTTACCAGCATGCCCCAAGTTTCTCCCCCTTTTTATCCTTTATAGTTCTATCAAAAGAGCCTTCTATGGCTGCTGTGCTGAGCTCCTCTACCCAGCTCTTTCCTTGCTTGCATTTGGTTTGATTCAGCCTTCCTTTTGAACTGTCTCTGCTTTACAAGTTTTTCGGAAGAAGAAATATCGTGTCATCCAACCTAAAGTCTCTTCTGCTTTCCGTGCAGCAGCCAGTATCTTTTTTCTTGATAACCCATCCTATCTGATATTTTTTGTTCCCTCTTTAGTATCTACTTCTCCTTTGTGACTCATCTTCTCTTTTACACTTCAGTTCTGTTTTCTTCCTGTGACTACTTGGTTTATCTGGTTACTCAGAGTCAGCCAGAGCTTCCAGCCTGGCACCTTGCAGATCCAGCCCTTTTCTTGTCTCTCTCTATTTAGATTTGTATCTCAGCCTACCTCTCTGCCTTGTCTTGGACAAAGTTCCAGCATCTCTATCATCTTTCTTTTCATGATCTTTTTTCTTTCACACAATTCAAAACTTTACTCCACCCCCCCAAACATTTCCATAACTTGGCAGTTGTATTTGAGCTTTCCTTCTTATTTTATCTCTGTCCAAATATTTCTAGTTCTTCTGTCACATTTTTCTGTCTGTCTCTCTCTGTCACTTATGGAAGAAAAGTCATCTCTTTTTTTTTTTTTTAAAGTATCTGGAGTTTTGAGGTGTTTTTTTAATATATTTTCCACATTTTTGTAACATGAAATTTTGAAGGGTCAGTAAAGAACGTCCAAATTTTTTTTAGTTTCCAAAGCAGAGGAAAAGACTACCAGTCAAGGAGTAAAGGACATCTACAATAATACATACACTTTGAAATTAGAGCCACAAGAAACACCCTTGTCCATAATACATGGTCTGGATCCAGCCAGTCCATAAACAAAGATATATGATTCAGCTGTAGGTCCATCTTCCTTGAAATTATTTTATATTGCTGTGAAAACTTTCCAGTTAGGCAGCTAGCCGTGTCATCGTAGCTCAAAGCTCTGACCCACTGGGGTTATGTAGGATCTGCTCAGAACTAGAGTCTGAATAACATTTTCTTCTCCTCTTCTAAGACCTCTAAACAGCATCCAAATCTGATTCACAGTGGCTGTATTCAGTGCCTGGAAAAATAGCTCCCATTCATTATCATCCCTCCTTGGTCTCTCCAGTACTCATTAGTTTGCCAAATGCCATCAGTGTTTTTAGTCGTAGTTTTCATTTATCTTTGTGTCTGGCTGGCTCAGTTTCTTTCTGTGTTCTCTTAGGAATTATAATGTAAAAATATATAAGTTAGCTTGAAATACCTTTCTAAACTGGCATGACCAGCAGGAGGCTGGAGCATGTACTTGCTCGTATCCTACAGCCATTCATCAAGGTGCAGCACCATAGAACAGTATCACCAGTAACTGTGGAGCCAGTGTGGGAGAGGGCTATGTGACCTCACCTCTTGGAGGTGTCAAAGCACAGCAAAACTGGTCTCTGAAGGAACCACAGGGTCAGGATTCAGCTTTTTGTTCAGTAGTTGTGTTGGCAATTGGAAGTTTTATGAAATGCTGTTTGTTGTCCATAATTCACTGATTTCTGATGGGACCTGTAGGTTCCCGCTTGATACCTAAAATGCTAGGGGGTGAAATATCACTGTCAATATAATCTTCAGAATGTTTATATTATATCCAGGTGCATTTGTAGCTATTTAATCTTCTTGGAAATACTGTCAGGCTGTTTTTTAGGCATGATTTATGCCCTTTCTATTGGAGTGAAACTTATTTCACTGGAGTAATCATGGTTTCCAGTCTATCTTTTATCAATGACATAAATTCACTCACCAGCCAAATGCTCCATTATCACAGGAGCATCATGTTGGTGTGGTATTACCTTCCCCTGAAGGAGGCTGGATTGCTTTTATTACTTCCTACTTGAACAACTGCTAACCTCTTTCCTGGAGTTCTTCTAATGGGATGGCTATACTTCTGACATGACTGATTCAAGTTGCCCTTGCCAAGATTTAACAGACTAAAATATCTGTCTCACTTTCCTCAAGGACAGAGATTTGATTTCCTATAGAATCTCTGATTCAAAAACAAGAGTTGTTGTTTTGTGCAGTTTTCCATTTGTCCTTTTTTTGATGAACTTACCCACTTTATGAGCTTCCTGATGAAACTCATAGATTTAGATTGCTAATTATTACTACCTACAGCCAAGATCTATAATTCTTTACAGCCTGTAAATACCACTGATTTCAGTACCTATTCATAATCTAAACTATCTAGAATTTGTTGTTAAATTCATGTTTTGCTATATCAATTTTCTAGAGTGTGACTTCTTAACTAGTTTACTAACCAGAGCTGCTAAATCACCTGCTTAGTCTTAAATCTAATGTTCAGAATAAAACAAATTTCTTTAAACCAATTCCTGAGCTTTATGTGTACAATGTTATGAGCGCAATGCCTGACAGTATGTGGGACCTCCTTACACACTGTCGACATCTGTGTGAGAGTTCTGTTTCCAGTCTACCAGGTACCACTACCAGTTGCTTTGCAACAGGACTTTTTTGGCAAAGCGTGAAGAAAAGGAATTAGTTGTGGGGAAGGACAGAAGTGTAAAATGAGAATAAGAGATAAAAGGAGAAATATGGTGAGAACCTGGTTGTGATGTGACATAGGTGAAAATATGGTGTAAATTGTGAACGTTAGGAAGTGGCAGATAATTGTGTGTATGTGGGTGAATGTCCAAAACTGAACTTCTGAACTGTAAAGCAGAAGTCTGCTACTGGCTTGCTACAACCAGTATGAGCTGGTTGCACGTTGTGTTAACACCTGGACTACATAAAAGCTGCATGCCTCTTATAAAGACACATGAGAAAGAACCACCAGTTAGGGGGGCAAATTATGCATTGTGTTTCTGCACACAGACTGTATTGGCTCTGGGTGATCCCAGAAGTGACACCAGAAAGAAGATCCTGGCTTGAGGAAAAATCCTGGAAGCAGGTAATTATCCTGGAGATCAAGTACATGGATGGAGACAAATGCTGGTGATGTCCAAGACTTGTAGCTGTGAGCAGCAGCACACCAGGAACCAACCCAACTTTCTGCCCAACCTTCCTGGACCAGCAGTGATCTCCCTGTGGGTCCAAGGAGTCAAGATCAGCATAAAACTAAGGGGTGCATGTGAAAGCAAGGCCGTCAAGTAGCACAAAAGCTCAACTCTTGCTGGTTCTTAAATAAACCTCGCTACCCAGAGCCATCATCGTTTGCTGTTTACCCTGTCTTATCTGTGGCATGCTGGAACCTTGAATAAGAAAGGTATTTACCTATTTGGTCATTTAGAGTTTTAAAGTCCCTTTAGTTTTTGGAAAACTATTTTCATTTAATTTCTTTACAAACAACTTTGATTAGATTGACTAAATTTTTAATATTACTTATCACACTAGGATCTCCCAAAGCCTCTTTGTACTGTTGTAACATAAATAACAGCAACCACAACAACTAATTCTTTCTGATGATGGATCTTATCTCACAGAAAAAAATCAAAGTTGTTAAAGAGCATGAAAAAGAAACATATTGAATTATTTTAAGATCACTTTTCAAAGTTGCCTGGAGTCTGACAGTGAAGATTTCTCTTTAAAAAATAAGAAGTGTTAGGACCTGGCTATTTCTAATCAGTCTAGTCCTACTCACTTCTATGGGAGCCAAAAAGGCACCACAATAGAAACTGAACCCATAGGAAAAAAAATCAGCAAAGTTTATGGTGAGAATAGTGAGAATCCAATTTTATGTCTACTCACTTCACTGCCACATAAATTTCAAGGTCTAACTGGGATCAATTTATGGTTAAGATTATTAACCGCAGGAAATCACTCATTTTGAAACTGAGCATAAATATGTAGTCTGCCACCTATAACTTGGCTATCCAAAGTGTTTGCAGAATTTTTCTCAGCTTCTCTTGTGCTCAGAGCTGGTGTCAGAAGCAGTGTGGGTCAAGGGCGCAGAGGGACTGTGCTTTTAATTGCACCCATTCTTGGATTCAGTGGCAAAACTGTGCTTTCAGATACTAGGTCCATTAACAATGACCACATTTTTAAATGGAGAGTGTGACTTATTTGATTATCCATTTAGTTGGAACATGATTGCTGAATACCCTCTAGAATAAAGAATTAAAATCAACCCAATTCTCCCCGGATGTCTTATTAACTACCATTCAATAAAAGAGTGGCAATTACTTGGCTCCAAAATTGTTTTTTCCCCCTCCAACAAAAACATTTTAAGGCATCACACAAACGTACATGTGGCAGTGGGCAGGAAGTCTCATTTTAGGTTTGGGCAATCAGCCATCCATCTCTGCTTTTTGTTCCCTCAAGGTTAATTCTTCTTTCATCATTTTTTTGTGGCAAGAAAGTTTTTCTAGGTAGATTTATTCTCGCCTATTCACACAAACCCAATGTGGAGATCTTGCAGATTAATTTCTTCCACAGCAATTACATCTGCGGTAGAAAAGTCTCAGCAGGGTCACTTACATTTTCCTTATCTCTTTGCTTTTTTTTTCTGTTACCTAATTTCCCACTGACCTTGTTCCTCCTGCACCTTTTACTTTGGCAGCTACCCTGAATTCCCTTGAGGCATCAGTGATTGAATGAATGTCTACATGAAACATACTTTATATCTAGCATAACTACGTCATATATACCAGACAGCCTACATGCATTCATGTCCTCTGACCTATGTGCTTTTTCCTGTTCATTGCTTCTGTTAATTCATGTCTTTCAAAAATTAAATATTTTGCTTACATGGAATACCCATGCTTGGTACCATTGGACAGATGTTCATGATCTCCTTGAAAAACACTTTAAATAAACATATTTCATTATAGAATCATTGAATAGCCCAGGTTGGAAGGAGCTCAAAAGATCATTAGATTCAACCTTCCATGGGAAAAGGGAGCTCATCTAGCATGTTGTCTAATTATGTCTATATTTAATAGTGGTGATTTCTTGTGTCTCAAGCAAATAAAGGAATTTAACTGCATATTGTCTTAAGAAGATCGTGCCATACAAGACAGAGAGGAGAGAGAGAAGAGAAGAAAAAAAAAAAAGAAAAAAAAAGAAAAGAGGAGAGGAGCAGTCTTTCAGCCTTTGGCAACATCTAAATCATTCGTAGACGACCTGATTCTGGGTCGGGGTTTCGTACGTAGCAGAGCAGCTCCCTCGCTGCGATCTATTGAGAGTCAGCCCTCGACACAAGCTTTTGTGGGCCCCTCGCTACAGGAAGGACATGGACGTGCTCGAGCAAGTCCAGAGAAGGGCGACCAAGCTGGTGAGGGGTCTGGAGAACAAGTCTTACGAGGAGCGGCTGAGGGAGCTGGGCTTGTTCAGCCTGGAGAAGAGGAGGCTCAGGGGCGACCTTATCGCTCTCTACAGTTACCTTAAAGGAGGCTGTAGAGAGGTGGGCGTTGGTCTGTTCTCCTACGTGCCTGGTGACAGGACGAGGGGGAATGGGCGAAAGTTGCGCCAGGGGAGGTTTAGGTTGGATGTTAGGAAGTACTTCTTTACCGAAAGGGTTATTAAGCATTGGAACGGGCTGCCCAGGGAGGTGGTGGAGTCACCATCCCTGGAGGTCTTTAAAAGACGTTTAGATGTAGAGCTTAGCGATATGGTTTAGTGGAGTACTTAGTGTTAGGTCGGAGGTTGGACTCGATGATCTTGAGGTCTCTTCCAACCTAGAAATCTGTGATACTGTGATATTGTGATACTGTAACATAATTTGAGGTAAAATTCATTTATGATTACGAACAGAGCAAAAGCTGAGCACAACATTAGATACACCAACAACATGAGATCAATTAATGTCATTAGCATCTCCTGTATCTGGTCTTTAGCTGTGGAGAGTCTCCACTATCTCAGAGAAAAGCAGAACATCCTCCTTGATTACCACTTGTGATTATATCTTACACTCCCATGAGCTCTGTGGGATCTCCCATCTCACCTTCTGTTAAGCATGGTCACCAATTTGGCCAGAAAATACAGTAGGGTGTCTTTGGACTATTTTATTTAAAGTAAGTATTATTTGAGGGTTGTCCTGCTCCCTCAGCCTTCTCCATCTTTTCAGGATGGCACATTTGTAGGAGACTACTCTGTGACTACCCTGTGTGGGCTCTGCTCTTTGATGGCCAGGTGGCACCTGTGGAGGCTCAGCCACCCTTTCCCCTTCCCAGGTGTAAAGCTTCAAAGTGCTGGGTACCTTAGCTGTGCAGCGCACCAAGCGCGTGGAGGTGGTGCTGAAGGGCTGCACAAGGCAGAGCCGGAGCTGCTGGAGTCCTGTCCTCACTGCCTTTTGGGAGCCAGGTACCTCTGAGGTCCCACAAAGCCCTAACACAACCCTTCAAAACAGCCCAGTAATGAGCTAACAGCGACGCCTGTGAGCCCAGCCTCTAATTAGCAGTGTAGACAAACCCACTGAGACAATTGTGGAGTCAACAACACTACAAAGAAATTCTTGGTAAAGAAATATTTGATGAATTCAAATGAGATAAAACCACACACATGTTTGCACTAGGACTTGGAAAACTTCAGTTGTTTGCAAAATTCAGCATTAGGAAAACTAACACATTTTGGAGTTACATTAAGCCTTGGATGGGAACCAAGAAGAGGCTTCAGCAGTTGTCTAAGCTTTCTGAGAAATTATGACTAAAAATATCAGGGTATGTTTTAGTGTAAGCATATATACATTCTGCAGGCTGTTGCAGCACACCTGTTGTTGTAGGGGTGCAAATGGTAATTGAAATATCACATTACTATCACCTGGTCACATGCAGCTAGGCTATTTGACATTTACTTTAATCAATTTATATTTCAAAGTTATCTTTGGTTTTGTTCAAGAACACAGCTCCTCAAATTTGATTTGGGATATCACTTCAAGGTTAGGCATGTGTAAAGCTTATAAGGATCTTAGGTGAAAAAATCAATAGTGCACAGTTTAATGAAGTTGACAACACTACCTGCAAGGATGATGCATGGACCTGCACCAGAACTGAAGCAGAAAGCCTGGGGTTATTGAATGTGGGCATGAAACTTTCAATGACCATATTAATCCAGCCAACCTATTAAAAAGACCTCATTTTCGTTTTGCTGCCCACTGTTTGCTAGGAACAACGAGGCATGGAGAGATGTAAATATCACTTCTGTGCAGAGATGTGTGATTCACAGACTATAGCCGAGGCCAACCTGCTGCCTCTCAGGAATACACACTGATTTTGTGCTTCCTATACAACAAAACATTTCTCAGGATTTAGCCGTCTGGGTGTTTTAAGCAGTGAGAATAAAATAATAATCCCACATGATTTTGTTTTATGTAAAATAATGTTGCATTTGTTTCTGAAGGTTATTTTGCAGGTGATGATATACTGCAATGTGAACTTGCTTAAAAAAATCCTTGTGGCCATCTAAATTACTGGTCATTCGTGCATGTCTAAAATGTCTCAATCAGAATATAGAAAGCCAAAAGTAAATAGAATAGCACTGTTTAAGTGTGTTGCTGAGCAGCATGTGAGGTTACAGCGCAACCAAGTAGCACGCTGTAAATCATCATCAGTGTGTCACCAGGTCAGTAACAGCTCCTAATGGATGCCAGCACAATATAGTCAGGGGATTTTCAGTTCTTAGTTTGATTATCTGCCCTACCAGTAGCTAACATGTCAAGCATTTATTTCACATAACAATCAGAATTAGTAGAAAAGCACAATATCTAGTGACTTGACTCTTTTCCAAAAGTCAGCATTTAGCTGAGGGGTCAAAAGTTACCACTGTGGAAACACATAAGCAATGCTGAGAGTGATCCCTGGCTCTATCCACCAGAGGATGCGCTACCTAGACAGCCATGGGGCCAGGAGTGTCCCTGTCACCCACTCTTTGCCATTCGCTCAGTCACTTCTAATCATTCCCAGCAAAGAGTAGGTATTTAGGCCCACAGTTCTGGCTAAGTCCTGCTTTGGCCAGGACCAGAGTGGTTGGACACTTGTCATGGCAAAAGCTTGACCACCAGCAGCAGCATGGCAGTGGCCCAGGAGGACGAGAGCACACCTGGACAGGGCACTAGGTGCCCCTGGTTCCCTCTGTCTTCTGATCAGGCAGGTTGTTCCCATGCTGGAAATAGTACCAACAGCTAATTCAATGGAAATAAACACAAGACTTTCTTTAATTATGATAGGGGGTATCCTGGAAAATGATCTGGTTTTGCCCATCTGCAGGCAGTGAAGATTAAAACATGATAACTGATAACCTTGATAAATCTTCATGCATGCAGTGATGATGCACTCCTCTGCCTTGTGCAGGGAAAAGGGTGATCCTTCTGACTTACTGGTGGGTGCTTTCAGGGTATCTTTGAGCTGGTATCTAATAACACACTGGTCTATTATTTGAATTTGCTGGCCTGAGTAAAAGGTGTTTGGAAATAATGTTTGCAGGGATAATTCTAGACTAGTCAGGTCTTTTTTTATAAAGACACTCAACTACTTTAAATGTGTGATGAAATATTTGTTAAAATCAGGTTAAATCAAGTGGATGCAGCAGCCCTGTTTTTCAGGAACCGTTTCCAGTGTGTGGCCAGCTTGGGAGTGAGAGATTTACCTAGCACTTTCATAGGATGGAAAAGAAAATGGACTTTAAGTATTAGACTCGATTTAACATTTTCCCCTTGCTATAACTGTTTCCCCTTTGAGTGTGCTGCCGGTTGTGGGATTCAGCACTGGATGAGACTGTGCCACTGCAAATCACCCCGCAGCACCCAGAGATGCTCAGAGAAGAAATGTCTTCCCTGGGCTTAGGACAGAGAAGCAAGGGAAGAGAAGACATGATTGTTGCTGTGAGGCTGAGACGTGAATTAATGACAACATTTTTAGCAAGGTTGTCATTTCTGCTCCTATAGGCTTCACATTGCATTATCTTCAGTAGAAACCAACCCCCATCCCCTCTCTCCCCCAAATTTACCATCTTCATTTGACTTAAAATAAAGCAATCCATATGTTGCATACATTAGCCTACATTTTGTCAGCTGAAGTAGTTGAACATTTCAGATTCAATACCTGTGTGTTTTTATATCAGTTCAGGTCTCACACAGAAAGCTTGCTTGAAATTAAAAACTAAGTCAAGAGGAAAGACTACTTCTAAATGCAGGACTAGGCTGCATTAATTGTTGTATATGATTTTTGACAGACATTTTCTTATGGTATACAGCAATTTTTCTCTGAACATCTTGCTGAAAAACTCATCACCCGGTGATGATGGATATGAATAATTTGTGAAACCTATCCTACTGGATGTATTAAGAAAAAATAAATGCCTGACAGCAAACAAAAAACAGAACCAAACCTGCAGACAAGCTTTAAATGGGTGACAAGGCAAATTCGTCTTGATATCTTTTACAAGGAACATCAAATTGCAGCCATTAAAAACAGTAAATCTTATCTACAATTAAGAAGGATGTTGCAATGATTCTCCTCAAGCTTTTGTGTGTAGAATTAAGATCTATACTTTGAGAGTCAGCCTCTTGAAAACATGGACTATGCCTCTCCAGAGGTCCTTCTACTTTATTTTCATTATTACAGATCTTTAGTTACCAACTGATTTGCAATAATCACACCAAAATTTAACTACATAATTAAAGCTGTTTGCTTTATTGTTATTATTATTATTTGCAGCAGAACATTTTTCAGTTGCAGCCTGAAATACGTAATTCAGAAAGAAAGATCACTCTCCTGCCATGTGGCTGTCTCTAACATGTAAGCTGGCTGGGGCTGTAGTGTCCCTGCTGGAGGCTGCTGTCATTAGTGGAGAAACCCTGACACTTTATTAGATGGTTATTCACTTAAAAACAAAAAATTCATTATGAAAACCTCTGCCCAAAGACCTGCATAAAATGCCACAAGCAGAGGTCTCAGCTGGTGTAAATTGATGCAGCCTCGATGGCTTTGGCAGGGCAGTGGTTGTCTGCTCCAGCTGAGAAATCTGTCCCAGCTCCAGTGGCAGCAGCTCCACTCTCACCACCATCAGCGAGAAGAAACCATTTGCCAGATTTTCTTCATTATTAATCATTGACCTGTGGCTATGTTCCCCTCTCTAACCTCAAACTTCTTGTACTGATGTTTTCATGGGAGGCTAACACACAGTGCTTTTTCTATTTTGTTTGATTTGGATGTTTAAATGGTGTTTTCAACACCTTATCTTCTGAGCATCCCAGGTTTCTTGTTTTATTCCACAGGCTCACTCTATGCAGCAGATGTCCTGCTACAAAGCCATGCATGTCCTGCAGGTTCCTCCTCCCACCTCTGGGTGCCGTTGCACAGACATCGGGGTGCTCACCCCGAGGAGCAGCACACCGTCCTCCTGACGTGAGCGGCCCTGATGTGCTGAGATGGCTTCTGTGGGCACAATCCCCCTGAAGATGATGCTGTCTGACAACGTGAATCCAGTCCTGGTTTCTTCATCTAATTTTGGACAAATGGGGCTTCCAATGTTGTGATGCCAAAAACGTGCAATTGTTTGGGTAGGGGCGATACCAAACATGAATAGAGGCTGGGCAGAGAGTGGATGGAGAGTAGCCTTACAGGGAAGGGCTTGGGGGTATCGGTGGATGAAAAACTGAACATGAGCTGGTAATGTGCGCTTGCAGTCCAGAAAGCCAGACATCAATAAGCGTGGCCAGCAGGTCGAGGGAGGTGATTCTCCCCCTCTGCTCTGCTCTCGTGAGACCCCACCTGCAGTGCTGCATTCAGCTCTGGGGCCCCCAGAACAAGAAGGACATGGAAAGATTAGAACGAGTCCAGAGGAGGGCCCTGAGGAGGATCAGAGGTCTGGAACACCTCTCCTGTGAAGACAGGATAGGGAAGCTGGGGTTGTTCAGCCTGGAGAAGAGAAGGCTCCGGGAAGACCTTAGACTTCCAGCGCCTAAAGGGGGCCTGCAGGAAAGCTGTCAGGGAGTGTGGTGATAGGACAAGGGGGTATGGTTTTAAACTAAAAGAGGTGAGATTTAGATTAGGTGTTAGGAGGAAATTCTTCACTCAGGGGGTGGTGAGGCACTGGCACAGGCTGCCCAGAGAAGCTGTGGATGCCCCATCCCTGGAGGTGCTCAAGGCCAGGCTGGATGGGGCTTTGGGCAACCTGGTCTGGTGGGAGGTGTCCCTGCCCATGGCAGGGGGGTGGAGCTGGGTGGGCTTTAAGGTCCCTGCCAACCCAAACCATTCTATGGTTCTGTGGTTGCCTGGGAGGTAATCTGCTGTCCTGATCCATAGGGTTAATCGCTGTGACTGACGGGCATACCTGAAGAGGGATGGCTTGCACAAGTGTCAGGAAGAATGAGCCCAGCACCGAGTCTGCTCCCTGCCACAGTGACACCAGCCCAGCTGAGCACAATCTGCTGTGTGAGGAGTTCACCTCACCTGCATGTATCAAGACCTTAAGCCTTTCTTCTTTGACATGGAGATTAAGGGCAACCCTGACAAACTCAAACCTGATAAGCATCCTATCTCATCGAGACAAGCTACTGGCCTACAGATTACCCAGTGTGGCCTTGTCATGGGTAAGTGTCCCTTTTGCTTTCGTAAATTCAGCCAAGAGCAGCACTCTGCCCTTTCAAATGACTCACAGGAATCTGAGCTAACTGGCTCCAAATAAGCCAAATCTTTTTGAAAACCTTTACTATCTTATAGCTGCCAAGCACTGGTGCCTATGTATACTGACTTGGGAGTTGACAAAAGAGCAAGGTGTTTGTCTGATTTCTGATTCTGCCTCCACCCTCAAAAAATGTTATTTCTGTCTGCCTTTGGGACAGGAATGGATGCTGAATTTCAGACTAAGCATCCCTGTCCCACTGTTCTTACCAACTTACTTTACAAAGAGCAATTCTGCCCAACATGTCCCTGTAATTTATGATCGCGATAACAAATGGGCACATTAGAATAAGATCATTAATATCGTTGCTTACACAGCACCAAATCAACCTGCAGATACAATACAGACTCAATGTCAAGGGGATCTGATTTAGTTCTTTTTCGCCCATCTTCCTGCTGTGTCTCACACACACACACAGCTTGTGCTTCCTCATCTTCAAATATGCATATATACAAGAAAAAAGCCTCTTGTATGCACTAGGGAGTTCCTGCAAAATGACAAGCTCAACCCTATAATGCTTTTTAAAGTCTGACTCAACTCAGTGAGTGTTCTTCTGTTTGCTGCTCAAGGTTTGTCTGTGCTAGAGTTACATGTGTCCCTATAGTGGGGAAAATAAGGAGGAAAAAAAAAAATCTGTAGTGGTCTCATCCTGCACTGAGGCCTGAATTTGTGTCTGGGAGACCACATGGTGTCCTCTGGCTATGTCTGTAAGAGCAGAATAAGCAGCATCTGGAAAAATTTCTAACCATTACATCTCAATCACCCATGCTGTTGTTAAAACAGTGCCTTGCATGGGTCTACCCTGGCCAACAAGCACTCTATTAAATGATTCACAGACAACATTTGAGAACTATTGTGGACCAGAGACCAGAGACCTTGTAGACTGTTCTTGACTACTTCAGTTGGTCTTGAGACATCCAGCTTTCCAGAGCAGTTGCTGCTTTCATAGGCACAGGTAATTAAATGAATAGCATCCTGCACCTAATATCCTATGAAGCTCAACGTGACTGGAGCAGCATGGCAACACATGATCCTCCATTCAGCTCTTTGCTTTTATGGTCCCATGGGGTTTTCATGGGCCAAAAAGGCAAACCCCTTGTTCCCTCTGTAAACCAGCAGCACCCTACGCAGGGGAAAGGCCGAAGCTGGCAATAGTACTCAGTGAATCAATTAAAAAACTTTTGCTTTTAGATTGCTGAAAGGGTGGTGGCAGTGGTTTTACTTCTTTCAAGTAAAAAAAATATTCTGAATAGCGTATCCTTTTTTTTTTTTCAAAACGGGAAAATTATTATGAACTTGTGTCTTATAGCTAGTATTTTATATATGCACATTATATATACATATATGCTTTCACATGTGATATGAACTTTGATGCATCATTTTGGATAGCTGTTTTCCATGGGCTTCTGCTAACGACCAACTGTGACTTCCCCCTAGTGGTCAATTGCTATTTTTAAAGCTTAAAAACTGGGCTATTGCATTAAACAAAATTCGTTTTAGAAAAATTCAAAAACCTCCCTTTTGATAAAGTTTATGGTCATTGCCTAATTTTAATAAAACAACAGAGTCTGGTTTCTTACTAAAGCCAAAAAAAAATTGCACCAAGAGTTCAGTGTTGTAACACAGCCAGCAACAAACAATAACCTCAGTGGGATCAAAGTTCTGGCCTGATGATTGGCTCACTGATTGATTGATTGAGTTATATATTTACGCATAAAACTACGGTTTGTCAACACCTACCAACTTAAATGTACAGTATTCCCTTAGAAGTAGTCTAAATGCTTTTTCTAGTGCTTCCTTATGTTGTGTTTGTACCCAGAGGCTGCCAGATGACCTAGCAAAGGACATTTTTCTCTCTTTAATGAAAATCAAAATATTCCAGCTGATGTCCACTTCACCTCCATTCACTCTGTCCTCTGACTTGGACAGAAATTGTTTCAATTAACTGCCCTCTTTCCACCTTTTTTCCTTTTTTTTTTTTTTCTTAAGAAGTTATTCAAAAACATTGATGCTGGCATTCCAAGTTTGGAGTCTTCACTACATGGCTTCTTTGTATCTTCCTTATCTAAAGGGCTTGGAAAATTCCCTCCTTCCACATCTTATTAGAACAATACCAGTCAAATTCCCAAGCTAAGGGAAAGGGGTCTCTTCAGCCGGCCTTGTCCTATATTTAAAAAAAGCAGTTGCTTCCCAGGCAACATCCCAGCTTGCTTCAAAAAGTAAAGAAAGTTAAGCAATTGCCTTGTATGTTTGTTTGTCTGTTAGACAAACATCTAACATCTAACATCTGTTAGAGTACTTCTCCCATCCAAAACGTGCAAACTTATTGGCAGTTTTCAATTAAATATGAGAAAAGCCTCAAAGATTGATAAGTTCTTGTAAGTATCTCGAAACAATATATGCATAAATAGAAACACAAAACTAGATAAACAAAAAAAAAAAATTCATGCTGGCATGTCCACAAGGACTCCCTCACTACAGCCCATATATTCCAGACCATCTATTTGGAATGTATTTGGAATACCACAATTAGGAAAACTTAATTTGTCCCCTTAGTCCTATGAAGACTCAAAGTCCTCGAGATCTTTGCAAACACAGAGTAATGGCAGAGCAATGTACACAAATGGCTGCTATCATCTGTCAGATGAGCTGCTGGATTTCAAGATCAAAGCATCCCTTTTTAGAGGCCTTTGGACTGGGAAATAGGGCAGCATCCTTTGGAAAATATGGATCAAGTATAGTTCGTTGTTGGAAGTAAATATAGTTTGTTCCTTAATACAGCATGAGTGAGTAATTTCTCAGAAGTCAGGCACTGGAGTTAGGATTAGATCTGAAACCCTGGCACGTGTAATTGTACAACTTGAAAAACTGGGGACCAGGCATTTTTCCTCCTCTTCACTAATATCCAAAACATAACAGAAATCCAGGCAGAATTAACTCCTATTTACAGATTCAGTTTATATATATATACATATATTTCTTTTTAATTTTTATTTATTTTTTATTTTTTTCCCCAGCATATGGGGAAAGACCATCTTTTGAACTTCTTTATTCTACTTGGGTACCTCAGGATCAGGGAGGACAAGAGGCTGGAGGGGACCTGCTGACAGAAGCTGTCCCCTGCCCTGCCTCATTTCTCAGCATGTAACATATGCAATCCCATTATTAGCAAGCTTGCTCTAATTTTATCCTGAAGTGCTTCCCCAGGGGACAAAGCCAGTGCTGCCAAATGCACAGTTGGGCACATTGCTCCAGCCCTCAAATGAAGGGTTCATTTTTATAGATACTAAACAGGATTTGAATTTGTTACTGGGTCACCTACATTTGAGTACAGTAAGAAACTTTGCATATATTTTTGTTGCCAAAAGTTGTGAGACCACAAGGATCAGAATTTGTTTGCTTACAGTCACGATGTATCACATCTACTGTCAGTCAACATCCTGTTGACATGCACTTATCTTGACAGCTTGGTCTAAAGTTTCCACTCCATGTGCACAAAGAGCAGCAAGAGAAAACATGAATCCCCTCAGAGATTAAAAATGATGACCAGATGGATTTAATCTGCACCCCAGAAAGCATTATTTGGGGGTAGACCCCTACAGTAGCATATTCATTTATTTCCATCTTCCCATGACATCAGGCACTGCTTCTGCCAGCTCTCTGAAGTGTTCTTTCCTAAGATAGCAGAAGAGGGAAGGCCAGGAGAGGAAGGGAGACAGAAACACACAACAAAGGACAATTACTTTCCAATTACACACAACAAAGGACAATTCTCAACATCTCAACATCTTTCTGCTTTTATCCCTAATCCTTCTTTCAGAGAAAACAACAACAACAAAAAGCCCACTTCCATACTGTAGAAAATATTGCTTCATTTATTATTTCTCTAGATTGTCTCAAAACGGGCCAGACAGCATATCAAGGGAATTTAGTTCACTTTGCCACTTTGCCTCTGCTATGTGGATTCACAAGGAAATTCTATTTTCCTAGGAACAATGTGAGAATAGCAGATTGCAAGAAAAACTACTGGTGGGGTATCCTCTTTAATTCCCTCTGGATTTATACTATCACTTCAGTGAGAACAAACCCAAAAGCAAAAGTAAATCACTAAAAGGAAAATGTAGCAACTGTATGTATTAACACACTTCGGGAAACAGGAACAGACGAACAGAAGTGTGTCTCCAAAAATGGTTATCACGTCCCGACAAAGCCTAGGGAACTCAGATCCCTCTTTCCAGGAATTTAATCAAAATACAAGCAGTTGTATTTCATATCTCCCAGTCAATGTACATTGCTGGAAAAAACAATAGATGCCAGTACAGAGAAACAGACAGACCAATGTCTGAGGGTGCCAGAGTTTTGACCACACAGGTGACAGAAGTGGGAATAGCCAAGGGGGTCCAGTATACAGGTGGCTCAGAGGGTGGACAGAATGGCTCCTGATTCAGTGACAAAATCCCTCTTTCGAGCATCACAGACAAACATCAACCTTCTGAAGTATTTCCTGAAGCATCCACACCTCTTGGAATCCATGACTCTCCTGCGGCCTTCTCTGTGGTGCAACTGCCCTCCTGCCTGGTGCGTTTCCATTCATACAAAGAATAGACAAAGTGTGAAAACAGCATTGCAATGGATTTTGTGTACTGTGAAAGGTGTTAAACTTGCCTCGCTTCATGTACTGTTAAATATCCTGTTTAGAAATGAATACTCAGAATTTTGCATGTCCTCAAGGACACAAAATACTGATTTGGGATCCTATATGAGGGCCCTTAATTTAGAATGAATGTTCTTGTTTTCTCTTATTCACTCTTACAGGCATGGACACGATTGCAGAAATATGACTAAATAAAGCATCCATGGAAGTAAAGTGTAAACAGCAGCAGATTTCAATGGGAAATGGTCAGACGAATTCATATCTTTTTCAAATGGCGGTATGTAAAGATAGGCAATAGTCCATAAATAATTTGGTTGCGGTACATAAAGTCCTTTAGCAACGTGGGAACAGCTTCTGACAGAGTTGTTTCATGCTTTTTCCAATTTGAATCCTTAATTACATGGTGAATCAGATCTGACTTTTACCACTAGTATAAACAGAACAAACAGTGAAATTTTAAAACCACATTTATTTTTAATACAAAATCTGTTGCACTATTACAGAAGTGAGCCTGTATGTTTACCCCCACATGCACAGATAATTCAGCATCTACAATTAAATAAAATTATACTTCTCTTTTACCAAAACCATCGGTAAAATCTTATTAAGAAATGTTCTCTTTGTGCTTTGTAGTCAATGTTTGTATAATTCATTTCTTATTTCGGTTCCCATTAAGAAAACTGATCGATGAAAAGCTCAAAGGTGCGGAAGAAGCTTATTACAGCTAGTGTACATTTATGATCACTTCGGTTGTGCTTTACCTACAATATATACATGAAAGCTGCGACGTGTACTATGGTCTGATGTAACGCACTGGCAAAAGCTCTGAATGGTTCAATTAGGAATCTGCAGTAAAAAAGCAGAACAGTTCACTATTTTGTTTTCACAGCAAAAAAAATAATATATATTTAAGTAGATGCTTTAAAATACCATGCACACCATTGGCTATAGTACTTCTCACACAGTACAACATAAGCTTTCTTGTTTTATTTGTTTGTAACACCTAGAAGCATATAGCACCTACGCTTTAAGTGTATTTACAAATTCAACAAAATATCTACATATAAAAAGCTTACTTAAAATTAAACTTGATGCAAGTTATGAAAAACCAATTTATTGGCAAATGAAACTGAGCATTCCTTCAACCATAGGTTGTTATAAAAATTTATATTTGGAGGTAAACACTTGATTGATATAGTATGTGAGAAAATAATTTTGTAACTGATAATGGTAATCCTTTACCACTAAACCATACGAGCACTTGTCAGATTGAATTCTGCGGTCGTGAGTGGTAACCCCACACTGCTTCGGGGTGTAGATAATTCCAAAGCTGCCACACTGAGCAGGAGAGGACACAGAGGGAAATGCACTCTTGTTGATGTAGTTGGCTAGCTTGTGTTTTAACTGTTTATTTTACAAGAGCTTATACCTTGCTGTGTTAGTAAATAATTTAATTCTAGTTGTGTTTGTCATGTTTGTGGGTTTTTTTTCGCCTTTTTTTTTTTTCCTAAATAAATCTTCTAAGGCCATGAAAACATGTTGTGCTGTAACTGTCTAGGAAGTGTTTATTTTATTAAAGGAAAAAAAAATCATACTCTCCTTTGTGTAATTTTAAACATTTTAAACCTTCCATTTTTAGCACAACAGTTTCATAACACTTTATTTATTTATTTATTTTACATTTTTATTTTATTTGGCAATGATAGTTGTCTACTAATCACAGTTTACTGCAGCAACTGACTTCATAGTACAGTGCATTATGGAATGCATATTGTATAAAGGCACTGAATGTATTTTGCCCTGTGTTTTCTGGAATATTTTCTGTCATTTTAAAATTTTTCTTTCAGTGACTGTACAAATTCCAAAATGCATTGCAATGCGTATCTTTTATGCCCTAAAATCAATCCAATGTGTTTTGATGTAAAAATAGAACACTGTACTGTTGTAATACTTGATAGATTAAAAAGGCTATAAAGTAATAGGAGCAAAGAGCAGATAATAGGGTCTCATTAAGCATCAGCAAATGCAAGTGTCATACTTAAATCATTTAGCAATTATATACTGTACATACTGTTCCTAACTGTCTTGCAAAAAGACATATGATAGCTAGACATTAAGTCACCAATTTCACAACAATGTCCACAAAGACATTGAAGTTCTATATAATACTACTATAACACTCTGACAATGAAAACGGAATTCATATCCAGGGATTCAGCCGAGGATTGCATAACAAACTGTCCAACCATGTTTTTATAGTGTACACGAGATTGTGAATTGTGTAGCATCTTTTTCATGCATTATACCATATTTTCAACAGAAAACAAAATTAGAAGTCAATGTTATTTTTTAGTGTCAGTTCCTTTTAAAAAAAGTAAGGAAACCCAAGTTTTGAACAAAATTTGAATTTCTTATTTTGATTCATACTAACGTACCACTTGATGTGTCATCATACTGAGTAATTGTATTGACTGGCATGTTCTCATAGCATAAACATTTTGAGGTGAGGAGCTTCGTTACCTGCATGTTCATAGTATGAGAAGGAGGACGTACAAGTGCTTTAAACAAACAGAGGACACAAGGGGATCGAGTTCTTTGATTACACAAATGAATTCATGGCATTTACAGGAGAAGGAGCCTCAGAACTTTCATTTCCTTCTGCAGGTTCTTTCTCTTTTTTACCACTGTATTGTCCAATAAAGGAGCCATCCTCATTGAACTGACCATTTACACCTTCTCCATAGTCAACTAAACTATCATCACTGTCTTCTTTTTTCACAGTTCTGTCTGAAGGTGTCCGGCTTCCTTTTTTTAGAGGTTTATGGTCCTCTGCATCACTGGAGACACAAACAAACAAACAAAATGAATTAACGGATGTACGATTCATTAAGGCAAAATCAGACATGCATGCAGAGTTTATAAAAAGCATGTGTGCAGCCCTGTAATCCTTTAGTAAACCCACATCACATTGGAGAGACAAGTCAATATGATGCAGTTGACATGAATACATGGTGTAGTAATGGTTTAAACAGCGAATGTCCTCAGTGGAGGGCGGGGTTTTTGTGGTTTTCTTTTTTTTTTTTCATCGTGCATGACTTATGCAAGGGCATAAGACTTGTGCCCTTGGCTTGGAAGCAATTTAGATGCAACTGCAAGCATTAAAAAGTGGGTTGTAAAGTTACAAAAAAATAATTTATTTGTTCCTCAGAGTAACAAGCTTATGATGTGCTGTGAAGTTAGTCTGTTAAACTTATTTTGACTCCTTCAACACGAATGAAGAATGAACTTAGTTAAATGGGATATACTGGTTTTCTTTACTAGTACAAAGAAAATAAAATGCTGCATTTCAAATAATTTGTTACATAATGCAGGCCAGACTTGCAATTTTCAGCCTTACCTTTCAAGAGACCTATATATTCCATTAAAAGGGTGCAGAAGAAACAAATGAAAATAGCCTAAGAAGAAAAGCAAAGTCCATATCCTGATAGTGATCAGTATTTTATCAATAATAAGTTGCTTTTAAAATTGCTAAAACATTTACTCTATAGAGGTAAAGCAACAATTCAGCTTACAGTAGCCAGAACTGAGCAGTTAAGAGCATGGTCAGTTTTTTTCATTACTTATCAGATCAACCTCTCTATCTTAATCCGTAACTAATAACATGTTCTGGCATTGATGATGATGATCTGGAGCACAACAGAAAAGAAGAAAAGAAAGAAAGGCAGCGAAGAAGGATCTCTTTAGCAAAGCACTGCAGTCTCTCCCTCGTTGGTGGAAAAGCTGCAATGCCATCAGCAACCCGGAACAAATTTGTAGCTGTGGTAAGCCTGTATTTTATGAAATAGATCTAACTGGTCTATTTCTGAATACTTAACACTGCACTTCAGTTTCAAGGTGAAGATTTCAGCAGTAGCTCCAAACCATTTCTAATTAAAAAACACTACAGGCATCTGCACTTATGGGTACAATTGTCTTAAACGAAACGCAGGACTTTATATAGGTACCAAAGAGCAAATGATTATTATTATTTACTTCCAATTCATGGAAAATATAAAGAAATGTACAGAATATCAAGTAAATAAAAATATATTTACAATATCCACATTATTAGATGGAATCAAAGCAATAAAGTATGTACAAGGTCACACAAGTTATACTGTTAGGTAATAAATGCCCTATGGAGAAGCATTTCACTGTTGCAAAAAAACATTACATCAATTTTCCACCAAGCTGGTACTCCTCATCTCCTCATCCTTTTTTGGCTTTGGAAGATTTCAAGTTTTCACATCTTAAAAGAAGTATGCCTCTACTATGCATATTAATTTTAAAAAAATGCATACCAGAGATTTTACTTTTCTATGCATACACAGAAGTAGTAGAAACATCTATCTTTCTAACACGTAAGAAAAACGTCATGTTAAAATTAAAATGCACAAAGGCCAAAACTCTAAACTTGATCATATTGGCTTAACTTTGTTTTTAGTTATTGCTGTGTACATGGCATGAGGATAAATATCACTGATCTTCTGTGCCCACTGATAATGCAAACATTTATGTTATTAACAGTTAAATGAATTCTAGTTGAAAATGTCAATCATCTAGCAGCAAAGTGCAAATGTTTATGACACTGCAAACATGAGTAGATTACAAAGACATCACTCATTTGGAGATTGTTTTGGAAGGAACCTGTATGAAAAAGGCTGAAGAAAGAACAGAGTATTTAAAAATTGCATGAGTCTCCTTGTCAGATAGCAATGTACTTTCTTCATTGCCCACATTTGAGGGCATTAGAGTCATTAAAATAGGCTATACAAAAGCAGTGAAGACCAAACCCTCACTTTGAAATAGTATCGGGTCCCTATCCCCAAGAAAAATGACCTGAAGTGTTTAATGACCTTGCGGTAAGAGCATTTAGTGAAGAACATTGCTTCATAATTGCTTACACTGTAATATGTAGGAATGAAAACAAATTTAAAAATGCATTTGTACCCTATTCCAACTAGTCAAGAAACTCTGTGCAAATGTTCCAAAGTGTGATCTTATCTAGCATAATTCACTAGGCTGGAAATGCACAGTAAATAAATAATACACCACTACCGTATGAAAAAATATCCACATTTCAGACATTTTTGTGTTTAATCCAATAAAAAAGTTCAATTTTGATTTATAACCTAGATAAATCTGGGTAGGGGAACTTTTGGTTTGTGTTGCTCTTAGGGTTTTTCGTTTGTATTTTTGTAAACAAAATGTATTTATACGCCAAACAATAAAGAAATACTTACACAGATGGATGCACTGTGTCTTTGTTTTTTCTATGTTTTAGTAACGATGCAGATTCTACTGTCTGTATAATTAAAAACAAACAAACAAAACTGCAGATTCACCCAGGAGTGCACGTGCATGGAGGTGGGCACTGGTATAAGAGCACAGTTACGGCAGATGCAAAACTAAATCTGCACCTGAGTATTCACTCCGTTTTTTCACCATAAAAGTCCAGAAAGAAGTTCTGCCAAAACTCTGGCAGTGAAAAAAAGAAAAGGGATTACCCAAGGTGCTTTCCACTCCTTGCTCAGGAAAAGGAAACACATTGCATAGTACCTTGATTCAAGTTGGATTCTAAACTCTCGTAGTAGATTAATACAATGTTTTGGTTGGAAAGGAAAGAAACAGAGGATAAAAGAGAAAAGAGGAGAGAGAGAAAAAAAGTGAAGGCATCAATATTTTGGACAGCACGTTTGTAACCCTGGGGGTGCAAAATAAGGAAGGGACCCTGGTGCTCTGGGGAAATGAATGAGTTTTGTGTGTGCTGCCAAGAAGCAATCTACAAAAGCCACTGAGTTGTCCCATTATGAATACTGATGCCCAAAGAACTATAAAACACTTTATGCTTTAGAACATATAATATTATATTGCAAAAACATGTTAAAGTCAGAAGTTTTGATACAGTATCTGCAAGATTTGCTAATATTGTTTCTGATTGTCCATAAAACTATTCCAAAATTCAAACAGAATAGATCAAGATCTATTAAAATGTATCTTTCAGTTTTTGTTTGCGATTTTGCTTGCTGACTTTTAAACTTATCTAGTGTAATACCCTGAAATGAAAAATAAGGTACAAATTGGGTTAACTAAAATTACAGTTGGAAAATATAAGAAGTATTTTGAAATGTGTCATGTATGCAGTGCCTTCAATTAAGAGTGAGACAGTAAGTACTGAAAAGGAACAAAACAAGAGGTGAGAACGTGTAAGAATTTTATATTTAGATCAGATGACCATGACAGTTAAGCTCAGGGATACTTTTATGATTTGTTTTCTTAGAAATAATTTCCATGCCACTACCTTTTTAAGGATGAGAGTTTGTTAATAAAGACGCACCAGTCATTTTCGTATGTACTAATATGTACCAGGCATTTCTTGCCCCTTCAATAAGGACAGTGCATTTAGTATTAAAGCAGACTCTAAAAGCTTTAAATATTTTTCATAAATGATTGCTAATATATGAATACATGTATCTTTTCCCTTCATTTAATGAAACATACAGCAAACTTGCAGCTAATGATTAAGAGAGGTGAAGAAGTATGGAGGTAACAATAATGACGTGTAAATGCAAAGTACAAACTTATTTTTTAAAAAAAGTACTTCCATTTCACAAGCTCATCAGTTATTGAAAGAAATATGTACCTTGAAATCTCCTTTCTTCTTTCAATTTTTCAATTTTTCTTCCTTAGATATGGGTACATGCAGCAACCAGTCAGAATGGGGAGGACAGTATTACGATGCCTCTGCAGTCCAGCAGGCAACTAGTTCCCACTAAACTTTGCCACATTCATGAACATGCAAAACAACTCAATATATGGTTAGCAATATACTACTTTTCCTCGTAACACAACTGTCAGATGAAAGGCAACACAAAACAAACAAAATGGGTAAAGCATTCTGGGCTATTTTCTGGGCAGAAAGAGGATGCTGAGGATGGAATTTGTTGGTAGTAAATTTCTTTTTCTGTGCCTTCAGGTCAACAGCCCAAAGACATTTAAGTATAAGCAGCCACATAAAGCCTCAGAAGGGTTACAGGACCTTGCACTGTGGCTTTCCTGTAGACTCCAGGAGAACTTCTTCCCCAATACCTAACGGATTTCTGCTCACACTCTTAAATTGATTGGGATCCCGAGGACTGTACAGGTAAAGAATTCTTTCCCTATGCACTTAAGCACCTGTATCAAATCAGATTTCAAAATTTTTTACTATTTCCAATCTAGCTAAGACAAAATAACTTATTTTTCTGAGTAGGTTTTCTTTAGCATGTCTAATATTTGATCTTCAATCGTGGCAGAATCTGCAAAAAACAGGAGATTAAGCTCTGGCTTTAAATGGTAGCATGTTGAAAAAGCTGTTGTTAGCCAAAGAATCTGACCTACTCCTAGTAAATATCTTAAAGAAAAATCTGCTCGAGATAAATTTAAGCAAACCTTCCACCTTTGCTATTTCTGGAGGAAAAATGTTCAAACGGGAATCAAACCAATGATTAAAAAAAAACAGGTGACAAGAGATGCTCAAGAATTAAAATAAGAACCATCAAAGAAAGCATGTGTGTGTGAATGAGGACACAGTAAGATCACTGCCAAATCCAATCAGACTATTCAGAGACTAAAATCCTCCAGGCAGTCTGCTGACATCACAGCTTGTGCTAGAAGGGATTAACCTTAGAATTATTGTGGTGAGGCAAAAATCATTGCTAGGTACCCCTGGAAACAAACCTAGGCTGCAATAAATCTTCATAAGTACAGCATAAAAAAAAATACTGTTGTAGTTACATACTACATCCTCATTGTTAATTAACCTAGAAAAAGAAAGAAGACTAATAGATTATCTGACAATCAACGAACTCTCCACCAATCATTTCCAGAAAGTCTTTCATAGCATAGCTAGGAATGTCTTGGAAAAATAGTTTGTGACAAAATGTTGAAGACAAGAAGCAAAAGAATTCAACAAAATGTGTGAACATACTGTGTAACCATAGTAGCAGTCCTGCTACTGTAGATGCCTTGATCTTTGATCTTCCTAAGGAGATTTTACGGAGTACAAGAGGACAAATACACTTGGATATCATGTAAGAGACATGAAAAGCTATACTTTCATACTTCCTGTAAAGCTAACTTAGAAATGCATGCTTGCATCCTCCTCCCAACCCTCCCCTGAATCCACAGGTCTGTAGATGACATAAATTCTTAATTTCTCTTACTTCATGGCCCAGGATGGAAACTGAGGCTGATTTCTATATCTGCGCTGACCAGAACAGGAGCTCTGTATAGTCTTTATTTTAAATTTAAATATAAACATAAAATTTCACTATTAGTTGTATGTCTTGTAGTTTCTTGATGTAGGCATTGACTGTCCACAATTCAGTGTCTTCTCTAACTGAGGAAACCACTGGGGCTGTAGTGAAATCAGCTTGCTATAAAAACGACTTCTAGAGGCACTGTTTTCCCTTGCTATGTAAAGATGCAGTAAAGCCACCAGTTACACAAACAGCGCATACCCAGTCATTCATTCTGTGGTTCCTGAAACACCTAGGTTTTTTAGAGCATTATTTCCTCTTTAGATTGCAGAAAAATCTGGATGTTGACAGGTTCTGCAGATACCTGCCCTTAGAAGAAAAAACCCAGTGGAAGAGTGCAAAACTTCAAAGTCCAAGCAACCCCAGAATACTGAGAAGCCTACAAACTGAGTGTGACAAAAAACTTCCCTAAATCTGAGACCTATGACTTCTCTAGAAATCATAATTAATAATTAAGATTTAAGTCATTTAATCAGTTAAATCTTATTTTGAAGCAACAAATTTTCTAACTATCGGAATTAGCAATTAAGCATTGTCTAGAAATATTGAAGTTTATTCAGTATAAATTTCTAAATCCTTCACTCTTCCCAGTTCCTGAGAAAAGAAGCCAGTCTATGTTCTTAGAAAGTTCCTTTTGATGGTCTGGTGTCTCTCTGAAAATGAGATGTACTTTCATAGTTGGCATGGAATGAATGTGAGAACTTATACTTTCTTTTCCCTCCTTTAAACTTTGGAGGAGAATGGAAGTAACTCAGAGACTTGTGAGGATAAGAAAATGAAGAGCTTCGAAGAGAGCTTTTTTTTTTCCGCTGTTGTGAGGAACGTTTGTGTTCTGCAAAGTCCTTCATGATCTGGACCAAGGATTCACCAAATAGCTTGCCACCTGTGTATGGTAAAGACAGTAGTTGACATTTGAGATCTAGTGATGAGGTCCAAGGACGTAGCCATATAGCTCTCCAGGCTACTGTGAGGCATGCCATATTTTTAACTGTGAGTCTGAGAGAATCCTCAGCTGCATCATGGATAAAATTAGCTGCAAGTTTACATAGCCTACGTTTCCTTCGTATAGCACCAGGTGGGACCCGTTTTATTTTGATTCTGGCTCGTTCTTCCTCCAGCCATATGAGTAACGCTCTAGAAGCATAAGTGCAGTAGATAGATACTCCAAGCTGGGCTGCAACCAGCTTGAAAGATCTTTTAATTGCTTCCTCAATCTTTCTATCAGTAGAATCTTTAGGGAGAGCATCCCCATTAGCAGGCATTGAAAGCACAGAATCACCAGTAACCAATGCCCTGTCTACCTTAGGCAAAGTCCCCCACAAAGCAGCTTTATCCACTGGAAGAGGATACAGCTTACGTAGGACTGCTGGGGCTTCATGTTTTGCCTCAGGATTACCCCATATCCTACAGACAAGATTTTCCACTGCTGAATGGATAGGAAGTGCATTATCTCCCTTGCCTTCTTCAGATAAGATAGGCAGTTCTTCTGCAGGGCATTCACATTTGGAAGTTTTCAGCATTAACGCTCTTTTAATGTGCTTGAACAGATAATTCTGATTCTCCATGTCAAACCTACGCACAGCATCTGGTCCTTCTTGGTCTTCTGTAGGGGATTCAGATGACATTTCCCCATCTTCAGGGGATGATTCAACCTCCAAAGCCTTGTCAGCCTCAGCTTTCTCCTTCACAGAAGCTGTTTGGTCTTTTAAACTGTCCATAGGGTCAGTCTCAAAAGTCTGGGAACTGGTCCCAGCTGCTAGTAGAGGAACCACTGGAACTTCTGTAATTGGTACCCTGGGGTGCTTTACTGAGTGGGACCTAGCCTGTGCCACAGAAGTTATACTTTGTCTGGCTGCTGTCAGCGCGTCCTTTAAGACAGTAGCTAGCTCAGGCAAAAATACAGATTTCATTAATGAATTCTTTTCAGATTCAGAGAAATGAGTAGTAGAAGGTCTTACCTTCCTGTGGTAGGAGCTCTGAGTGTCTTCTGAATCTGAGCTGTAGTCTGGGGTCTGGCTGAACCAGTGCTGGAGAGCAGAATGCTGCCTTGCCACTGAGCCACGAACTGAGTTGCAGCTGAGGGGTTGCTGGAAAGGGGGTGGCTGTCCTGCCTGAAAATCTGAGCCCTCCTCCGAACCCATTATCTGTTGCTCAGAAGCATGATGTCTAGAGCCATGCCTGTACTTCCATTCGTCTGACCTCTTCTCCTCTTGGCAGAGGGAAGCAGAGACAGAACTAACCCCTGTGAGCTCTGAAGACTGCCTAGCCCTCCTGGTGTAGGAGGTCTCTGATTTGGTGCTGGAGTATTGATCCCCTGACCTTTTGAAGAAGTTGGATCTGTCAGATCTCACAGACTTTGCTTTGGTAAAGACAGGGTCTGCTTCAGGAGAATTGGCACAGCTACCTTTTCTTTTCTTTTCCTTGTCCATTTTCTTTCCTGTCCAAGCAGACATGGACCTGAAGTGATGAAAAAAGTTCAAAATACTCGAATTTCTAGACCTTTCAAAAATTACTTTTTTGTTCAAGGGAAACCCTATAACCTTTTTCCTCAAAGAAGCACTGCATCATGGCCAGTGCCATGTGAGGCAGACAAACTGGGAATTGAGTGACTGCAGGGATGTTGGGCTGCAGAGAGGGTGCCAAGATATCTTCTGTAATCTGACTGGTTGCTGCTGCTGCCCTTTCTCTAAGGAAAAAAGAGGAAAGCCCAATATAGACTAATTACACAGAAATACATTTTAGAAAGGAGTTTTTGCATAGTAAATAGGATGAGCATATGAACAAGTCTGAAAGCTAGGCATGCAACTGTCCATTTTTACCACGTAAGAGGCTGATAGATGCATTATAGAATAATTTAATAAAGAACTAAGTGGTTCTTTAGATTAACTCAAGCCACTTAAATATGGCAACATAAATTCAAACCTTGCTAAAGGTCACACATGAAAGCAGACTTGAATAGTCTTAGTCTGGATCTGAGAACAAACATATTCAAGTAAGATCATTTGTACAATTCTGTACAAAGGTCAGTTTCTGCTCCTGAAAGTTCCAAGTACAGAAAAGCAGAGGAGCTATTAAAGGAGAATGCAAACCGGACTGGCTAGGAAAATTTATGCAGTACTTATTTACATCTGCTTCCAAACACTGCTTCACACTATTTATTTTATCAGCCAAAGTTCATTAATAAATACACACATAATGCTGTGACAAAGTGTTACAAGAAAGTGATTAAGGTAAGAACAGAGTTGAATTTTTTTATTATTATATTTTTTTAATCCAGGAAGAATGAACAGAAACTGCTCTTTGGCATTCAGAATTGGAAATCTATTCCAGTCAGATCCAGACGCACATTTCCCTTATAAGAGGAAGCTACAACAGCAGAGTGAATCCTTCTTGAAAAAAGTGTTTTTGCTTTGTACATTTGTAAACTGCACATCTTCAAAATAATAAAGGGTGTTTACGATATTTTTTACACAGGGATACACTGTGAAATGCATTATAACACCCAAGTAAAATATAACAGCATGGATATACTTAGAAACTAAGAACATTATTTCCTGTACTAATTAAAAAACATCAAGCAAAATACTGGTGGTTTTTTTCTTCTTCTTTTTAAAAAAACAGACAACAACAAAAAAAACTATACTCCTAATTATTATGTGAACAGACTTAGCAAAGTGTGTGCTTTTTGTGATGTCAGGAGATTCAGCTAGCCTACATTTAAAACAAAGGAATAAAAGCTGTGTCACGTGCTTTGAAGCTTCTTTCCTGATTTTTTGCACTGAAATACATGAAACCGAGATCTGCTTTTTCCTGTAGGACATTCCCTCACCTCCATGTTCAACACTGCTTCCTTGTTATTGGATTAGGTGTTAGTATTGGGTGCCATCTTAAATGCATTCATTTTCCAGTCAATGGAACACAAGATTTTCGTTATTAAATTTCAATTAGAAATTTATTTTCAGAAACCCTAAGGTGAGATATGCCCCAACTGAAAGGACTTGCCTTGGTGGCTTACTCTAAACTCTCAATTCATAAATTGTGTGTGTTTCATTTTTTTTCTAATAGTGTAGTTGAAATGCTGTCTATAGTTCTACAAAACACTGGATGCAGAATCTTTCTCAACACTGAAAAAAAGTTAGTTGTGAATTAGTAAGTGTGACATATAAAGGATGTGTGATATGAACAGTGAACATGACAAACCACATCAGCTGCTCACCTGTATTCACCAAATGTTCCATCATCTTCCTTCATAGGCTGTATTTCTGGGTCAGCATGTGCATCTTCCTTTTCCTTCACTAAAATATTTGAAATAGTAATTTTTATCATTAAACTGAAATGCTAGAAACCTCAAGACCCTAATTTCTCAAATTGATCGCATTTGGCAGGAATGTGGTTTGAATAAAAATCATTTTTTGAGCTAGGGCCTTAGATTGTTACATGTTTTCTTTTAAATAAAAAAATTTTTTTTTAGTTATAGAATCTTATTCAAGTACAAAATACTGCATTGGTAAAACTTTTTCTTCCTTCCTTTCATTTCCAACTAAAGATTTGCTAAAAATCTTAGTAAAAATGCTTTCTCTACTTATTAGTAGAGCTACTGTTTACTGAAATCTGAACAATTTAGTTTTACTTATGCATGCTCCATATTGCCTCTCGATATTACTCCCATACTGATTGATAACATTGAATCAAATTCACTTATGTTCACTGTTAGCTTCCGTCTGCTTCCATGTCATACACTAACAATGCAGTAAAGGTATTGCAACAGTCTCCAGGGAATTTCAAATAGCATTTAAAATATATTAATATTGGAAAAAAGTAGGTTTGGTCTGTTCATTCCTTTTTTTCTACAGCATGATCAAAAGCAAGACAAAAACACCTAGACTGGAAGCTAAACTTAACACAATCGTATCTCTTGCACATCCCTGTTACAGGCTTAGTAATCCTGTTGTCATTCTCTTGTAAGAATGGAGGAATCTTGCATTAGTCTTTGCGTGTAACCTGTCCCTATACAAGTACGTAGCACTGTGTTCTTAGACACAGAAACCTGCTAATACCTGAGAAAACAGATGTTTATAGAAGACATATATTTCTATAAATTAAGATTGTTGACAGAATAAAATAATATACTAGCTTCAAAAAAAAAAATCTTCATTATTGTTCTTCCTTTTTCTTTTTTCCTTTCTGGCATTGTGGCTATTTAAATCCTTTCCTTGTTTATCAGATAGTTACATAACCCAATATACAATCTCTTATCTTTTATTCTGGTAATTTCCACACTTAATTTGTACATCATTAGTTTATACACTCTTATTTAAGATGATATGAATCATTCCTGACAGTAATCTATAATAATGATAATGTGTAACACCTTGAAATCTGTCTGCTATAATTTCATACTGAAATAATTTACCACTTTTTTATGACAATTGGTAATCTCAAGATGACATGCTAAAATTAAGACAAAAAAAGAATTATTAACTGTGCTTTGCATTTGTCACTTCATTGGTGGAACACTGCATTTCCACTGACGCAGGAAATACAATTAGCTCCAGAGTCACTGCTATAAACATGAGTACATGCTCTCTGTGGAAATCTTATCACATACAGTAAAGGTCTGCTGTATCTAGTCATTGGGTATATCCATGTAAGTGTGTTTATGTATATATATGTGTGCATAAAAGAGTTAATACCTTCCAGGCGATAAATCTGCAGAAGCACAGAAAAGAAGGGCATAGCAAAGACCTCCACAAAGTAATGACATCCTTAGCATCCAACTGTCTCCTACACTTTTACTGTTTTACCATCTTCTGGATGGTGGCTCACTCCAAGTTCTCTCAAATTACCCTTTGATGCCCTCTTGAAGTCCATTTATATTCACTCATACCTCACTCCTGCTCTCAGATCCTGTCACTACTATTGTAGGCAAACTCGATGTCACTCGATGTCTGTTTTCTACAGAGTTTTAGTCTACAGAGCTGCTCCATAGGCACAGATATTAGATGGGGGAGAGATATATATGAAACATATATACACACATGGATACATAACAAATTTATGTCTTCTATAATGTCCCAGGGGATACAAGAGGTACATTGTATAGTTCTAATTTTTTAGTTACAAATTATAAAATATATTTGGCCATTGCTAGTCTAATACTAAAAAAAAAAAAAAAAAAAAGGAAGAAAAAGAAAAGCTCTTATGAATAAAAACTTACAAAACGAAACAAAACAAACAAACAAACAACAAAAAAAACCCAACAGCCTAACTGGAGGATGATATCTTGAAATTTAGATGCAAAAATACTGAGTCTGAAGAAGACACAGATTCTGAAAAGGAGGAAAAAATATTTGAAACAAAATACTGTATTAAGGGATCTATCCTATGAAATGCTGCACTCCCAGGACATCTAAGTAACACGGCAGCTGTGATATGGTATATGTTTCCATACCTTTTCCAATTAAATTCTAACTCAGCTCATTTCAGTGGGTTACAACACATTTGCATTAGACTTCAGAGAATGGGACATGCAGTACTGGTAGTACAACCAAGTACCTCAATCAAAGCTCAACCTTCTCTAAAGTGATCATGTAGTCATTTGACCTTCCAGGGATGAAGGAGATGCTCTTCATATGCTTAAAAGGATTGAAGTTTTCTACCAATGGGCAAATTACTCCCAACAAGCCTACCAAATGATAGGACTGATCTCCTATATACACAATGTAAATGCTAGCCAGCAGCAAATGTAATTTCTCCAGTAAACCTGAGATCTGTCTTAAATGGATTACTAGTAGACAATTTTTACTCTAGTTGTTATATACCATACCTGGATATTTGCCACCCTTATTCCTCCTGATGAAGCAAACAATCAGTAAAATCAAGATAAGAAGAGCAACAGCACACATAAGACCAATGAACCATCCTTGAGTAGCAATGTCAACCTGCCGACTTGCCATTGCTAGAGAACAGAAGAAGAAAAAATGTTATGAGATGCTTTCCTGAACTAAAATGTTATATTAATTAAAATAAATAATACAGTACACAACATTTATTAATTAAAGAATAACACTCATTGTGAAAATTAGTATTAAGGAAAACAGTGATACTGTGAATATTTTCATTATTTAAAATGTTTCCAAGTACAAGCACACAGAACTTACTTTTGAAAATACAAGAATTCTGCCAACTTACTTCAACATTTTGACTTAAGAACTATTTTGCAAAACACGTATACATACTATATTGCTCTTCACAAATCTCAAAACTATTCTCAACCATTTTACATTAATTAAATGACTGAAATGAAATTGCAAATTATAATTCACACAAACACTTAGATTGCATTATCAAAATGAATAAAAAGCCAGTACTCATTAGCTAATGCACACCCATTAGTCTGAAACAGAGAAACAGATGGGTCATTCAAGGCCCTAACATTCAATTCCAACTACAAATCAACAATGAAGCATCCTTTAAAGCCTTATTAAGCATAATGTTTTCTTCCTCTCATCAGACCTGTACCTCATCCTACAATTTATCATGATTGCCATAATTTAGCATTAGTGAGGACTTAACACAAGGCAATTGGGAAGCCTTTCCTTGGCACTGTTTCTCTCCAATTGCCAACTCCAGCTGGAAAATGATGTAAATGATAGGCAAACTACACAGGAAACACTACAGCCACTAGTGAGGGCAGGAATTGTCTGTGTGGTTTGGTGGCTGGAACCCTCCTTCTAGTCTCTAACATAGTATTTGGAAACACTACAGGCAACTGGCCTTAGGATTTGCTGCTGGGAGAAAGTGGGAAAGGTGATAGGAGTTGGGAACGTGGGCTATAGAAGAAGACATGAAGGGGAAGAAGGAGGACATCCATTGAACCCTTGCTTCCATTGAACTGGAGGACACAATGCATAAATAACAGAGAAATGTGAAAGGCCCAGAGCCCCCAAAAGATTTCCACCTCTCCTTTGAGAAGATATGTCTTTAAGGGAAGGCTCATAAAAGGACATCACAGACAACCTGTTGTTTTTTTCAGTGGAGCATTGACTGTCCAAGCTCATTGAGCTTGGATTGTCAGGGTGATACAGCACCAACTCTCTTCTCCTTACAAGACACAGAGAATGCCAGCTGGGAAGAGTCCTGTGCTGGTGCTGTCCTTTGAGCAATGCCGCAGCCTTCCTTGGCAGACAGCTAGCTGACAAGAGACTGCACTGGACTGGCAAGCATGCTAACAACAAAATGTAACAATATTCTGTTATAGACCAGAATTCAAGCCCATGTCTCAATGTTATTTATTAGTTAAGACAGAGGCTGACACAGCTAGCTTGACAACATCCGTGCTATATGGTCCTAGATTCCTGAGGGTCTTCCACTGACTGTATGAAAACTGTAAGTACCTCTGAGTACTATATAAACCATTTTTGCATTGAAATGTCTAAGTTATATGCATGTATACAGCCTTTATATAAATATACATATTTATACTTTATATACTGTATATAAATATATAAACAAAAGTGGCAATCTTAAAAAACAAAATCACAAAGGTAATCTTCCTCTGAATTGTAAATCAAATTAATATAAATTTTGTTTCCATATTAAGGTTAAAATTATTTTGAGTTTTGTACATATGCATTTGTAATAAGGCATTAAAGGTTGTATAATAAATACTGTAGCAAAATGCAAAAGCACATTTAACATTCAAACGTAGTAAGAAATAGCAACAAGCAAAACAACTCATGCATAAAAATATGCTGGATAGATGGGAAAGAGTAAAGGTGAAAACTTACTTATGCAGCTTCCTTAACTTATTGCATATCCAGTAGGAAAATGTTTCTAGACCTCAGTGCAACTTTAAAAATGGCACAGAATTTCCTGTGTACTCTGAGCAAATTATCTGCCTCAGGCAGAAAGACATTTATTTACTCTTGTTGAACTGCTAATGCAGAAGCCAATGCAACATACCATACTGGTATGCCCAAAAGATGAAAACACGCAGTATTAAGATGTTCTACAGGAATGCTTGCTAAAGAAAAAATTAAGGCAAAAGCCTCATTATTCCAAACATTGCAGTTTCTTTCCTAATTGTAAGCACTGGAAAGCATTCTATATTCCAATAATTTTCCCTTTGCCCACTTCATTTTTTTGCAATGTTTAAAAACTTTAATCTAGACTCAAGACAGTATGCCATAACATTTTTTTTTTTCTAAGAAATATGCTATATCGTTAGATTAAGAATCATGAGCAATATTGTACATGGAGCATTTCCTTGATCAAAAAGCATAAAAGAGAGTCTTTAAATTCTCTTTAAATTCCCTTCTTCCTTAACTACTCAAAGATATCAGCCAAGGTTCATTCGCAGTTATGTACAGGATTCCTTATTTATTGGTTCCGTATTTTTTGTTCAGAGAGATGCTTTTGGGAAGATTTCCGTTCTGCTTGTTTTGAATTATACTACGATCTTGATCCTTTCTTTACTGCTGCTTTAGGCTTTGGGTTTTTGTGTATTTGCATAAAATTGTACCTATTGGCATTTATACCATTTGCTTTCTCTGGCATAAATAACCTCTCTGCTTAGCCCATATACGTTTGCCTAGCACTGTTATTCAGCACCATGTTTTCAAAATTTTGCTGCAACATGATAAATTGTCAACAGAAATGGAACAAAACAAGGCAAAAAATTATGATTTTAGAAAGCACTCACTTTCCAACTGGTATATTCATAATTTACTTTGTTGTCCGATAAATATTACATATTGTTCAAGCATATTTTCATATTTAACTACTTTCTTAAATCATAACATTCTGGAGTTGGTGAAGCTCCTGCTAAACAACTATGGATGGACCAAAATGCTTGGAATGAGCAGAAGTGGCTATCATATACAAACAGATAATAACGGCTGACCAAAGGCATGCTGTGATGGCAACAACATAATCAGCATAACATCAAAAAAAACTTCCAGCAATGCTCTTCCTTTGAGTTAAATGAACGAGCATTACTGATTTGCTTATGAAAAAATGACTGCTGCACCTTTCTTTAAATGACTGAAAATATATAGATACAGATCTTAAACAGCCTTACTGATTCACAGGACAATTTGTGAAATCAACATATTTACATAACCAATATAATAATAGGAAAAGAAACGTAAGTAGAAATCTCTTAACAGTGGTATGTATAGATTACATGAGTCTTCAGATTCAATCTGCACTTCTGATTACACATACATTTTAGCTCCAATTTTTTTGTATTAAATAGGATGATATGCAGATTGTTAGCTTTAAAAATATATACTTGACTCTATAGATGTTATTTAAATATAGAAGTCTAGTTACATTAATTAGAAATAAATTAAATAGGTCATCTTCAGTGCACAGCACACAGATGGAGTGTGAGCAGTATCTTGCCCCTAACATAAACAACAGACAAGTAGAGTCAATTGAAGGGATGAAAACATTCATAATCTACATAATAAATATGCTAGCATATCTAGGAGTTTAAAAAATAATTCAACATTGTTCTAAAAAAAAAAAAAGAACATACAAAGATGCTAGCTACAACATCTTTTAGCTAGAAGCAGTTCAACGTTTGAGCATGTGGTCTATTGCAATTCTGACTATGATACAGAATTGGTACGGCGTGCCTCACCTGGACCTGTCTCAAACACATCCTCTGAACTCCTAAAACCAGACAGGCCCTCAGCACCAACCCGGACTTTATATGCTGTTCCTGGTGTTAAACCCTTTAACACAAAGAAGCTTCGAGAACCATTTACAATTTCTTTTTTCCAATCTTCTTTGCCTACAAAAATTTTAGGAAAACAACATATTGGAATTTTAATTGTCTACGTGTTACTGAAAGTTTATAGACAGAATACTATCAACAGTTAATTGACTAAACTATGGATTGGCTGAAAAAACAGCAACTATTCTTTCAGAAAATAATAAAACCATATAAAATTATGACTGCAAATAATATATTGCATGCAATATATTGAAGAATACACTATACATTAATTATGAAACTATTTTAAACATTTGTTCCATTGTACTGTAGAAATACTATTTTCATTTATTTTCTTTAAAGACTTACTGAAATTGCAATTATAAAATACATTAAAATAGATTTTAATCATTTAATTAGACTATACTTCTATAGTTTCATTTAATATTTACCTTAGTCAAGAAATTCTATTTTGCAATCTGAACAGATCATATTTCCTGATCATTATCTTCTTTTTCTAGGACAGATGCTTCTTTGACTAATATCCAGAAAAATTGATTTATATTCCAATTTTCAGATTTATCATCTTTAGTCATAACTTCAGAAGGATAAAGTATTTAAATATCATGGTTTTATTAGCTATCTGTGTGTGTTATAATTATTACTTGTATTATCAAAGATTAAAACCTATTTTTATGCCAAGAAAAGTATGCAAGTTGGTCAATACCTTGTTTTAAGGTTTAATTTAACAAAGAAAATTGTTTTTGCTGACTGTTTCGTTTTATTTTCCTGATTTGGATATAATTTAGGAGAACTGTTAAATCCCATTTTAATGTATGTAATCATATTTTTACATATGTAATCAATACATCACAACAACTTCTAGCGATCTACATTTTTAGAAGTTCATGTTCACAATAATTTATAAGATAATACAAAGGAACAAAGGCTGATTTTCTATCTAAGCATCAAAAAGCTGCTACACATTGATGTTTACTATAATGAAAATTATTTGATCTCCAGATCAAGTTAAAAAATGATTTTTCCAAACATTTAAAAGCTATCATTAACACTGGGTCAACTTAGGACCATGTTTAAAAATGTTTGAAAATATATCTGAACACTTAGTATAATTTAATGAAATGACTTCTTACTGCCTGCTACACCATATTCAACATAAAAGTTCGCATGATCTGGTCCCTCATACTCCCAACTGATATTGGCATAGGTCTCAGCAGCAGCTGTTGTAACATTTCTGATCCTTGGATAAAGTGGTTGCACTGAATACACAATAGAAAAACAAAGCAGAATATGAAATTGTGACTTCATACATAAAAAAAAAAAAAGGAAGGTACTATGCTAATTTAGATCACATACAGGGAAAATATAGTACATTTGTCATTGTTTCCATTACAGGAAATTAGTGACTAAATTAGCATGCTTGGTAATTGAATCCTAAGCAGTTACTACACCATGAAATTAGAAAGTAAAATATATGCACTCTAGTGAGCATGCCCTATAACACTGAAACTGCCAAATACTTAAAAATGCTTAATTGCCAAAATCCCAGAAAACATTGTTTCTATTCATCCAGAAGTAAAATGAAGACAGCGGAGAAATGAGAACATTGTCCGGGTAATGGGAAATGGTAGGAGAGAACAGAGGTATGAAGGTAGCACACACCTCCCTTTATTCCACATGTCACTGAATGGACTGTAAACGCCTCAACTGCAAGCCCTTTATAGGATTGTGTCTCTATTGCATTGATAATGATAAAAAAGGAACACAATACCCTTATAGAAAGTTGGACGGACAGTATGCATGACTGGGGAGGTTGCAAAAAGGGTTTCTGAATATCCTTCACCATCAGAGGTAGTGGGAAAGAAAAAATAAACAGTAAAAACACTTCACATCAAAAAGTATCATTTAAATAATGCAGTAAAACCTTACCTGTTAAATGAATAACGCATGCACACTCTACATTCATGCAATTAGTTTTACTTGTTAAAATATGAAAGGGCTAAATGATACACACATATTTGAAAACGAACAGAAGTATATTTTTACTGAGACCTTTACTTTTACAGAACATTTCTGAAATCAGCTTCATTTCCACTATGGATTCATTGCCCCTTTAAACATTTCCATAACATTTCCAATGCTATGGAAAGCCAATATCAAAATATTCTGGTGCGAAGCACTCAAATCACTGGAAAGCACAGAAAAAAAAATAAAACAATACCATGGATTTTAAGATACTGGGTCCTATTATCATTCTCGTCAGACATAAGTACTTGGCACAGATATGCACAAAGCCCACTATGAAAATTAGTCCTTTTCTCTTCAGCATCTTGTAATTAGCCATATCTTTGCTCATATCTTAATTTTTGTTCTCCAATTACATCTGTTACAAATAGACAAAACTTCAGCATGTTTGTTTGCCTAATATTAATAAAAATAGATTTTAATATTTCAGTGCAGATCCAAAGTTTCTGAATGAAATTAGTTTTGAATGAAAATGCCTTTGTTTGCCACTGACATTTTGATCCTGATAAAACATCAAAAATACTTCCAAAAGCATCATGGAACACCAGAGGTGACATCTTAGTTTCAGGAAAGACGAATAACAGAATTCCAGTGATTTTGTTTATACCAGAAAATAAAATGTGCAGAGGCCTGTTCTCAAGGCGAGAAGTGCTGCAGAGATTTTATTTGCACACTTATTTCCTCCTCAGAACAGGATAGGCTTGTCCATACAGCTGACTGCAAGTAGTTCCAATTTAGATTCAAAGAAAAAATGGCTTGCTTTGGCATAGTAAAATAAATAAATCTGTATAGACAGAATAAATGAGTACTGTGACTAGAAATCCATAGCTCCTGAGAGTCGTTTTAAAATAGACCTAAATGATGCGAAGTCCATCAATTCTTCTGAAAATGTATTCTTGTTACAAATTTTCACAATATCAGGCTTTTAATCTCCGTATTTGTATCATTCTTTTCTTAATTCTACTTCATTAGTAGAATTCTCATTCAACTCATTCAACTTCAGTCTGTATTAAACCAATTACTCCTATATTTGATGTCTTTGTAGGTTGTTGTGCTTATGTATTTATACATTACTTCTTTCACTAACCAAAAATAAGGAACATATTTATTTAAGGAATAAAGAATATATTTATTCTCTAGAATCAACTTAAAATCAAAAAGAACAAGATTTTTAAAAGCAATCTAGGTTACTAAATCAACAACAAAACCACTAAGAAATATTAGAGCCAGGACTCTGGTATGGAAAATCTGGTCTGTAATCATACCCACTATAGTAATGCAAGGGGATTACATTCTGCTCCTCTGTGCCACTTTAAGGTAGCAAGAAGAAAGAATAGCAAGCTTTAAATTTAGAAAGGTGCAGAGTCTGAGACTGTGGATAGGATATATAAACTTCTTTCCTCATTTGCACATAGGAACAGGTGTAAATTACAATCAGCATCTTAGTATTTGTTCTTTGCCAAGAAAGCTACCGGTTAGTATTCTAAATATAATTTATTCTGTTTTGTTTCATTAAATCGTATTTTCTCACACCCATATTTTCCTGGAGTTTGCTATTCTACCATAGATGTCTAATAAGCAGCAGAACTGTATGGCTGACATTTGTCACTGATGTTATAGTCAGAAGAAACTATAGGCAATAATCTGTTTCTCCTGCAAAGACATGCCACAGAACTACATCTGGCTTCTCCCTCCTGATGCCTGGGCACTCGTGGATGAAGTAGAGTCTCACCCTGTGTGAAAGACTCCAGATGACAGCCAGTTTCTCTATCACTAGACTAATTAGATAATTACCTTTCCTGTAAAATGTGCATCTTTTCTTGTGTTCTTGTGTTTGTTTGGTTTTCTTTGTTTGTTTGTTTTGCCTTTTTTTTTTTTTAAATCTTTGATTTTGATTTCTAGTTTCTGCTGTGATTAAACGGCTGTTTACTAGATTAAAGACCTAGTATTGAGTAAATTGCTTTCTGTTCATATGATTGCACATAACAGTGAAATTGGCTCAGAAAATTATCTTCATTCTTTTGGTCTTTTAGTTTCTAAATCCTCTCAAGTGACTGACTAATGCTGACATTTCCCAGACGTCCTCTTTTCTGATTTTTACCAATGGTTGCTTGTATAGTTTGATCATTGTGTAGTATTAGGTCAGATTTAAGTTCTGTTTTTTTCTTATTGAACACAGTGCACCGACAAATTCATTCAGTAGCATATTTATTTTCAAAATTATTACTTCTGTTATTCTTCCTCTTTTTCACTACTAGTTGTTCTAATAATTCCAGCAGGCCTGGAAATTGTTAGTTAAGTCTTTCAAATATGCCATACTTGCAAAATGGATACACACGTAGGTAAAATAAAAGATGGCTGATGGATTCTAAGGTGATGAAAGTCTGATGTCAAGGTAGGTACAAGATTCAGAGCTTATCTCCAATCTACCCAGACTCTTGTCTTCTAAATCACCACACCTCTAATTATAATTAACCTCTTGGTACTTCAATATGCTTCCTAGCACTGTTCACAAATGCAAAATGTGTAATTGTCAGCTGGAAGAAACTCTCAGAGCATGCAAGTGGCAGTTGGTGAAAAGAGCGGGGCTAGAAAGCTCTGTCTCTGGGAGAAGTGCTTTTTGAGCAGAGGAACACCGTATTCTTGTGATTTACAACCACCACACTTAATGCTGTGCACCACCACTGACATAAGAGTCACTTCAAAAATGATGGCATTGGACTGTTAATTAAGTTATGCTTTTCATACAGACTGACTCTTAATTCAGCTACCTCCAGTAAATTAAGCCATTTTAACAATGCTGTGCAATGCAAAGTTTTGCTGACATCTCTGAGTACTGTAGTGAGATATGGTATTAAAGCATTTGCCAATTGTTGAGAAAGAGGCCTAGGCTCAAAGCAGTATTTTCCTTTCTTTTCAAATTAATTTCAATATTGTTTTTTGTTGCTGTCATTGTTCTGTTTGGTTGTTTTTTTTTGTTGGTGGTGGTTGGGTTTGTTTTTTTGTTTGTTTGCTTTTTTTTGGTTTGTTTTTTTGGTAGAAGAGTATTTAATCCTCAAATTTTTCAAGAACACAGCTCCTGCAAATAACACAGTTGTACTTGGGCTGCAGACTCAACAGAATTCAGTAATTTGTGACATAAGCTATGAAAGTATCTTAACAACAGAATAGATACTCTTTCTCAAGATTTAGTGTAGCAGAACAGTAAATTAAATAATCTCAAAAGTGATTAAACTTTACGAAGTTTCAGGGGATTCACCAGATCTCCAGCAAGAACTGGCAGCTATGTGATAAACACACATCTGATGACTCATGTCAAATGGAAGAAAAATGTAAAGCAACGTATCACAGAGAACTAGGTATACGACAAATTAGGGGTTTGCTTTAATTTGCTTTTTGACCCAAAACTTTTACAGTAGGAAATTCAAGCCTTAGTATAACAATAGGAGTGAATTTCATTTCTGGCATTGTGAGATGGGCATTAGTCACCTCTGAGATTATCTAAGCCATTGCAAGAGTCTTCCTATAGTTCAAGAAATACAGAAGATCATGTACAAATGCAAGAAATAGTTTCACTGATAAACATTTAGCATGGCATAGATTTTGTGTGAAGTCTAAAAAGCGGAATGTATTTGCAGGAAGTTTTACATTGAAATGATCATCATTTTCTCACGCATCCAAAGCATCAACATTTTTCATGGTAGACTTAAAAGAGGACAAAATAGTAGGGTTTTTTTAGCAGGCTGTACTGAAAGAACCACATAGACGTATCACGGAGAAGTCCACAGAGAGAGAGTGGCTTAAGGATCGGTACAAAAATACTATAATTAACTAGAAGAGAAAAAGCAGCTTGAACTTGTTAGAGAAAAATATGGAGATGTGATGTGAAATGATTCAAAAAGGGAGGTAAAACAGATGGTGGGCAGGGAAAATGGTTTAAACAACAGCATTTTGTATGGAACAAAGAATTGAGATGATCCTATTTTTTACAAATAGATCAGAGATATGAACTCAGCTGAGAATGACTTCTAGCCTTGAGTGAAGAACTATACATTGGAGATTCAGTCAGAAAAAAAGAAAGGTTTTAGACTCAGAGACTAGACTGCTAGTATTTTTCCATTGCAACAAAAGTATTTCCATCAGTTCTTGAGATGAGAAGTTCATATGAAGAACGCAGAAGTACTGCATTGACAGCAAGTGTTAGTTTCAATTAAAGCTCCCAATCTTACTAGCTTTGCAGGTCAGATCTGCCAGTTATCAGCGTCTGTGTGCATAAAGACTACAAGAACTTGCTTTTAAATTAGAAATGTGGACTATATCAAAAAGAAACAGAAAAGTGAAACACGAAGACTTGCTAAATATAGAGACATATATAATTACATGGCATGACTCCCTCCACTTCCACTTACAACAAAGACCGTTATGAGCCCCTGTGACTGTTGATGTTAATCAGCAACTTTCACTTCTACCACTGGTCTAATCTGTATTATTTTCTTTCCTCTATAGTCTATTTATTTAAAAATCCTCATGAAAGAGGGTAGGAAAGACTTGACTCCAGTGATCACCAGAGTCAGTTTCCAGCTGCTTCTATAATTACTTTATAGGTCATCAGGTTCTTAATCCCTAATTTCTTCTCACACCTCTGTTACCCCATGTCTGTTGGTAGATGTAGACGCTGATGTCAATACCCAGATGCCAATAGCAATGCATGCGGCTTATCAAATACTTTATTCTTTATCTAATTCTTTATCTTGATTAAATATATCATGCATAGTACCACAGTAATTAGAAATGAAAAAAATATAGTGCAAGTCAAATTGGATTATAAACAGTATAACAGGGTAGCTTGCCCATCCACAATAAAACCATTTCTATCATGATTTACTCATGTGGGGTTGTGCAACATTGACATGAATCTCCCAGTTAAATTTCATCAGAGGAGAACGAAACCTCAGGTCTTGTAATCAGCCAAAATCCATTGCATTTTGGCCATCTGATGCCATGACACCGGTTGCCGAAAGAACATTTTGATTAGTATGGGTCTCTTTTGCTGTGAGACAATAATTTCCTCTTTATACTGTCCCTCATTTGTTGCAGCATTCTGTCCTTCTATGTTCTCTTCAGTGAGGATATGTCTATTTTTACTAAAGGAATAAGGGAAAAAAAAATCTTTATCCAAATTTCTTATCCTTGATCTTACTTTCATCTAAAGTTACTATTAAAAGAGAAAAGGCAAAAAGGCTTGTTTCCTTACTGATTGATCTAGAAAATACTGGGTATCTCTGAAACACCTACTTGACACCAGTGCAGTCATTATGATCAGACAAAGTCAACTGGGATGAATATTAAACTTGTTAAGTGTGTCAGTAAGCAGTCTTTGGTTGCTTTCCTTGTTTTTTAAAGTAATGAAAGACTACAGTACAATGAAGGGTCCACGCCTGCACAGATAGACTGCAAAAGTCACATGGTGCCAAAGGACCACAAGTATATATTTCAGGACAGCAAATATATTTCAGGTCTACAATAAAAACATTAAGACACTATAAGATCCTTAGGATTACACTAGCATTATTTCCCTCAGCACTTTAACATACAGTTTTACTCTGAGAAGTGAAATGTATCTCAAGTTGTACACCTCTCCCAGGTTTAGATGCTTTCAATTCCTCCAAGACCTTGTGTCCAGTGTTTCTGATTGACCAGCTATAGGCCTTCGCAAGCAGCTAGCCAGTAGAAAACATACTACCAAAATTTTACTGCATTTTATTCTTCCTGAATCTGACATCTACTGTCTTGTTAACTTCCAAGATATTCATCTAAAATTGAAAAAGAAAGGATATATGCATTTTTCTGATAACTCCTGCCCTTCAAAATGAAACACTGGGCTGTTGCTTTTGATGGATCAGAACACAGTTGAGAATATCTAAATTTCACATCCTCCTCAGTTTGGCTTTGGGTCCACATTAATGAGAACTGTATCTACTCACAGGCCCTTCTGCAGGAGAGAGGAGGAGTAAAAATTCACTGCTGGGCATGACTTCTTCTTGAGTGGGCTGAGTATTTCTATCTCCCAAATCCACCCGCTCATGGGACCAAGTATTTTGGCACTTGCTAATATGATCCTCTTTTTCCTTTCTTATAGTCCCGGATCAGTAGTGAAATAGTTAATCATGTTAATGCAAGTAACCACTGAGAACATTCATCTCAGAGCTCCAGCAACTCAGATGTCATAGCAGATGTCATGGCTTTAGCTCCGTCCTGTTTGCAGTTCCAAAGTTTTCTTTGCAATTGTAAGAGCTAGATGCAACAGGAATATGTGAAAACTTTGAAACCATAAACGGCATGGAACCAAACGAAGACATCTGCTTAAGTTTTCAGAGAATCTGAGATGACAGCTCTGAAATGTGAGCTGCTCCAGCTGATCTTACAAATAAGAAGCTTACTGCTAGCCCCAGACTGTGATACTGCTATAATTAGACTGCAGTTTCACCCAGAGAATCCATTTTTCCTTGCATGAGTTTTTATACTCAGCTATAAATAATGAGAACTTAATTTACATTTCTGCTGCTACGTCCAGGACTACAAGCCAGTTCTGTTGTTCCAATCTGTGCTGACTTCCCAGCTACAACTTGACTAAAACACAGTAATAAAGACTTGGCATTAAAATAAACCCAGAACTCCATACACTTACCAGAAATGCGTTTGATATTAAAATGCACTTATATATACAATATAGACATGCACAAAGGCATGCTTACACGGTCTGACTTCTCTACCAGTCTAAGTGGGTGAAAAGAATGCATGGCTATTATTATAGCCATATAATTATCAAAACACTTGATCATCAAGTGGAAAGAAAATGTATGTGAAGCAATTTATGTTGTCTCTTCCAAGTTTGTAAAAAATAATGGATACTGTCATGTAGTGATTTTGACATGGGATTTTTATGGCCTGAGAATCTGAAACTCAGATGCTGGTAAGTGTTAATGACACCTCTGTGATAAAATCACACATGGGTATAGAGACACCTTTCTGACTCAGCTCTCTGAAAGTCCTCAGGATAATCTTTGCTTCTGGCAAATCAAAATTCATAAAAACTGTGCGAAGAATACATTGTTCGACAGAAGAACTTCATTATAAAGAACCTAATATTACTGAATGCAAGAGTAAGGTTCACAATGTGCTCCACTCACTGAAATATCTTCAAGTGATCACTCACAAGATTTGCGAACCTAAGAGAGCAGGAAGTCATCTGCCTCTATATTCCATCTGATACTTGAACTGAGAAGTATACAGAGGGTATTGTCAGTCATCTGTCTTCTATGCACAGTTGGTTGCAAATGAAATAAATGTGATCAAATGGGTAGCATTAATCAGCAGTGAGAACAAAAGCGCACCTACTTTTTTGAAAGAAAAAACGCGCATGGCACAGGCAGTAAAAAATCTTTGTGAAACCGCTGCTTTTTCTACTCCAGCTCATCAGTGCTAGTGCACCTGGACCCTGAATATTTATGACAGTGAGATACATCTGTTAAATGTTCAGAAATAATTAGACTTTACTGAAGCAAAGCTAATGAATTCCCCAGGAACTCTGTGGCAAAATAAACAGATGAAAGGTATTAATAAGCATTCTGTATTCCTTTTTTTTTTTTTAAACAGAAATGTTTTCTTCCAGCACTGATTAATACTTTGTATAGTAATGTGTAGTCCAAGATTTTCTGTCCTTACCACTGCAATTTCCCCATTTGCAACACTGCAAAATCCACACATTAACAAATCATGCAGTTTTATTTTACCTTTGCCTGCACCTACAGCAGGACGAGGAATACCGGCTTTAATGGAGGAAAACAAGAATAGGAACACTATATAATTAGATACAATGCCAAAGGGAACATACATATAAATAATTTCATTTTAAACCAGAAAAGCATGCAGACTAGATAAAATGTATTAATTCAAATAAATTAGAAACAATCCAGTTATGCTGAACACTGACAGACTATTACAAGACAAAAATTAATATACATGCATTTAATAAATTTTTTGGTCATGCTTGTTAAGACTCACAGTTTAAAATAAATGTCATTTATATGAAACCTTAATACATTATTAGAAAAATTGCATTGCATACCAACTCATCTATAGCAACTGAAATAAAACTGTAATTTCAGTAATCATAAAAATATATTAAAAGATGGTATCAAGATAGACCTTTAATATTAAGACTTGCAAAATCATAAAAGGCTTTCCCCCATATTTCCCTTTTGTTTGAAATTACTCTTATTTGTTGAGCTTTCATACTTAAATAAATAGCATCTTCAACAAAAGAACTGCCAATATCCTATATCTAGAATTGTTACAAATGTAAAAATCAATAGTGACAGGATCAAACACTATAATAAAGTTATTTAAATATACAATGTCACCAGTTACTTGGGGTCACAAATTAGATTTTTTTTTTCTGCAGCTTTTTTGAAGATGTATTTTTTTGCCAGCTCTGTGGGAAAAGTTTAGACCTCACAGAAGCTGTTGCATACTTCAAGAGAGAAATAATTTCCTCAGTGAGGCATAAAGCTGCATCATTTCAGTGTTATTCTCTGTGACCAGAGCAGGTGACGAACGGAATAGCTTAAGGGAGGAAGACCACTTAAAATGTAAAGTTAGATGAAATTTTGAAGCCAAGAAAAGCCAACGAATTAGGTCTTGTGAGTTTATATCAAAAGGATAGACTTTACGCTTATTTTGGGGCTTCCACTACAGTAGAAAAACTTTGCACATCTTTTCCTAAAAGCTATTTAAAATATTTTAATAGTATATAATACAGTTGAAAAAGCCCTTGAGAATTTTTTACCAGGGACTATTTCCTTAATGGAAGGAAGTAGTAGTAATATTTTTAATAAAACTCGTAGTCTTTTTTTAAACTCAGTGGGTTTTCTTTATACATACCCATCTTACCTTCATCCATAATTGTTACTGCCTCCTCGGTTATCTGACTTCCTGATCCAACTGATGTTTGTGCGTTAAAGTAAAACTTGTATCGTGTGCTGTAATTTAAGTTTTTTAATATCAAGCTGCTCTCGTTGGCAGGTATTCTTATCTCTACCAAGGGACCTAATTCATGTGTGTTGTTAACTGTTATTACAAGAAAAAAACAAAACAAAACAAACAAAACCACAGTTACTTAGGAAAATTGCCTATGTTGTCATTATGTTAAAACAGACTTTGTTTTTCTGTATTTGTTTGTCTGCTGTATTGTTCATTTCCAGTCACTTAAATGATAAACTACTGTTTCCAAAGAAAATCACCTTTATATAAAAAGGAGAGGGACAAAAATTCAGAGGGGAGATAAGGAACACCTACAAGTTTCTTAAGCTCAAGTTCCATTCTCATAAGTAAAGCATCTGAATCTAAGACACTAATTCTACATCAAACCAACTGAATGTACACACTTTTGAAACTTTGATCACTCAGCTCTCTGAATCTCTGAACTAACTGCTTCGGAATAAATTCACTATACTTAGGAATAAAAATACTGAAATGACTTCTATCTAACACCAAGGAACAGTGGAATCTTGTAAGTGGAAGAAAACAAACTGCCTTTATCTGTTCCATGCACATGCAACTCCTAATTGCCAGTGCCATTGCTGATCAATTTCTGGGCAGTAGCATGTGGATCCTAAGGAAGTGACTGGTTGAATGGAAATAATGAGCAGTTTAATTCAAAGCTAGTATAACTCTGACATGAATGAATGGCACAGAGATGATATTTTCGTTTTAGAATGAAAACTGAAGAAGCAGACAACAATATAATTGGATGTATTTTGATCTACTGCTAATGATATTTTCTCTGCAGTCAGCATATAGGATTTATAAGTGCCTCTAACTTGGCTGACAATTAGGGTTTGAAGAACCAAAAGTAATGGAAAAATGCTAACCTTGCACTTGAGCAAGTGGAATTTTCTAAATAGGGTCAGATATATTGTCTAAATATGCTAATCTTTTGCAAACTTGACATCTACAATGCAATCATATCTTTTGTACATTACAAATTTAGTATTTTTATCAATAAATGAGTTACTATTCAGCAAACATATTGTAAAAGGTGTATATATTCATAATTAACTTACTTGGTTGAAACTTCAGTATGTATGATATCAAAACACCATTTGGATGGGTAGGTGAACCCCACTCCAGAGTCAGAGAGTCCAATGTTGGGTTAGTAATCTTCAAAAAGGATGGTGAGCTAGGAACTTTTAAGAAGAATATATGGTAAATACAAAGTAGATGAACTTAAAACAGCTCATGAATTATTAAGGATATTACCATATTGAGCCAGATTATTATTTTATGATGTCCAAGATGCAAATTCAGCAATTGCATCCTTAGTATACCCATTTTGAATACACCACATTTAACTTAATTCCTAAGTTTCTCACTTCATACCTCCTTCAGGGGTCTTAAATACTTTGTCTGGGCTTGCTGGTCCTTCTCCTTTACCATTAACAACTCTAACATTCAGCTTGTAAGAACTATAGGGCTCCAGCCCTGGCAACATTCCAAAAGTCTTGTTTCCCCTGAAAGTCAAGATCTTTTTCTCTATATGCCGCTTGCTCCTTCTGGATAGACTCTGTACTTTCCAGTAGTAAACCTAAAGAAAAAAGAAAATCTATAGTGAGCATTGAGGTGGTGAGGCTGATTTTGATAGTGAGGCTGATTTGATAGTGAGGCTGATTTTGCGAACTCTCAAGCTTTTCCATGAGTATCCATAAATTATTGGTAGGAATAACTGCAATTTTAATTAGCTCAGGTGAGAAGCAGCATAGAGGTTTCCTGCTTGTCTAGAAACAGTCATGTCTACACGACTGGGTGAGGACTACCTACCATCTGCCAGTTCTGCTCATGCTCAAAGCCACTCTGACACAAGTTCTGGTTTGGAACTGCATTTGTGTCTGATGATCCTCATGTTAGCATCTGAGAGGGAAGATCATTTAAACCATCTATATTTGCAGTAATATGTCTACACAGCTTCCAAAGCAAACTTGGCACCTTATTATAGATGCCTTTCACCTGACTACACAAGATATATTCCCTGTGATGTGGAGGCCAAATAGATTTTTAAATGGGAAAAAAAAAATTCTAGGCTGGAAAAACACAGAAATCATGAAAGGCCTCTGAGGATACAGTCCTGCACTGTTCTCCACATATGGTCATAAGAGAAGCATTCCTCCGTTTACGTGATAAAAAGATCAGAGCACAAAGCTGATTCTGATGTCCATTTTGCTGATTTTCTTTCTAAGAAATTACAGAGCCTCACAGGTAATTACTGGCATCTCCTTGACTGCACTGTGTCTCTACCACAATTTCTGGAAATGTGTTAACAGTTGTCCCTACAAAGACTTGTGTTAATCCTCTGACTGTCACATTCAAATGCATCATTGTTCATTTTACACAGCAAAATTTTCATGCATGTATAATCAGACATTAAAACTGATAAAGCAATGTAAATGGCTAAAACTCTGGTTCTGTTTACGCCAACTGTAAAACACCTACTTAAGAAAGCTGGGATTTCATGTGTGAATTCAAAAAAGGGAATTGTTAGGACTTACAAAGCCCAACTAGGTTGCTTATAAAGAAATACACCAACACCAGCTTCCTATTGCTAACTGTGTATCACTTCACTCTAATTGCTAAGTGCTGCTATGTTTTACATTGCTTGAGTTAATGTTTTTTAACACTGTCAGCTGTCATCCCGTAACTCTCATCCTACCAAATAGTGTAGAAAGCCATTTATAAGTTAAGAAAAACTTGAATTGATGGTACTATTTGTATTGAAACTCATCGGGTATAGTTCATTTCAAAAGCACATTATTATAGTTGGGTCATCACTTGTCCATAGCCAGGCTGAAACAGAAGGGGAGCTTTAATAAGCTGGGTTTGATAAGCAGCAATCTTGAAGAGGAATATGACAGTAAAAGAAATTGCATTACATTTTTCACTTATTGAAAAACCACTGACGCTATATGAATAACAAGAAAAAATGTTAGTAACAGCGAAAACAATTTTTTTTAAGTTTCTTCTTAGATTTGAAATGCTTCATAGTATCAAAGTATATCCAGTAATAGCTAATTAATATAAAAACAAAATATTAGTGATATGGGGTATAAACTGTTACTAGTTAGATGTCTTCCTGCTTTGTTTGTACATTTGTCTCCATAGTATGGATCTGTAGAGAAATAGAATCATAGAATCATAGAATATCCCGAGTTGCAAGGGACCCATAAGGATCATCAAGTCCAACTCCTGGCACTGCACAGGTCTGCCCAAAAGTTTAGACCATGTGACTAAGTGCACAGTCCAATCTCTCCTTAAATTCAGACAGGCTTGGCGCAGTGACTACTTCCCTGGGGAGCCTGTTCCAGTGTGCAACCACCCTTTTGGTGAAGAACCTCTTCCTGATGTCCAGCCTAAACTTCCCCTGCCTCAGCTTAACACCATTCCCGCGGGTCCTGTCACTGGTGATATCAGAGAATAGGTCACCTGCCTCTCCACTCCCCCTCGCGAGGAAGCTGTAGACTGCGATGAGGTCTCCCCTCAGCCTCCTCTTCTCCAGGCTGAACAGGCCAAGTGACCTCAGCCGCTCCTCATATGTCTTCCCCTCTAGGCCCTTCACCATCTTCGTCGCCCTCCTCTGGACACTCTCCAACAGTTCAATGTCCTTTTTGTACTGTGGTGCCCAGAACTGCACACAGTACTCGAGGTGAGACCGCACCAGTGCAGAGTAGAGCAGGACAATCACTTCCCTCGACCGACTAGCGATGCCATGCTTGATGCACCCTTCCCTTTACTAAGAAACGCACCCTTAATGCAACACTGCATATTGGGCTACCATCTGAAATAATTTTGTTACTTAGCAAAGCCTGAGTTTGCTAGCAGAGTTTTGCTGATGTGTCTAAAATGGGATAGTCATGTTCTATGTCAGTAAGACACTTAAAGCATATTCTGCATCCATGAAAAGTTTTCAGCTTGACTTCAGAGAAAGCTTTATAACAATAACTATCCACTAGGTCTTAGGATGTGTCATTCCTTGTCTAGTTTTAGCTTGATTTAGCTGTATCTGCAAAAATTATTTAAGAAAGTTCTGCTGCATCTGCAACTTATTCAAGGATATACCGTTTTCTCATTTGTCCTAGCTGCAACAGCAAAAATATTCAGTGGTCAGGTTAGTTGTTAATCCTGCAGTCTTGAGCTTGTTTTATTTACGATTATTGCCTAACTTATTTTAGCTTCAAAATTGCTTAGCTTTGTGTAATTGTGTGGTTCTTCTCCCCACCCAATACCCCTCCCCCCCCATTTTTTTAAAAAAGCTTAAAAAAATGTACAATATATAGCGAAGACTATCAGACTAAAGAAGTTATCATGGCATGACTAACTCATTAGGTAACTGGAGAGGCAAGAGTGCAACCCATTACCAAATACAGGAGAGAAAATAAACCTGGGATGATGATAACTCTGTAACTATGTCTTGTAGGGTGAGAATACTGGATGCACTGGAAGACATTTTTGTCTACTGTTTTTTTGTATTAATACTGATCTTTTACAGAAATTGGTGATTTGGGTTATGATTGTTAGCATTGTGGTAACAAGATTAATAGCAAACACTAACTTCACTAAATTCTAATTGTCACATCATGGTTTTTGGTTGCCCATTTGCTTGTGAAATACCAGGTTGAAATGAGACTATAATCTACCAGATAGTGATATGAACAATTAGTAAGTCCTGCTCCTCAGCCAGGTTTATTACCTAGGGCAAAGCACCAGACCAACTACAAATATTTATGTTAGCTCATTAATAGAACTAGTTTAAGTCTCTCCAGCCAGTGGTATTTTGTGCCGGATAAGTCACATCCACATACCACGAACTCAACAAGCTGTAACACACAGAAGTTAGGATTTAATGCTCTTGAATGCTAGCCCTCCATTTTACAAGTATTACATGCATTTCTTTTCCTCAAAACATTTTCCTCCTTTCATTTTTTCAAATATTTCTTTTCCTTCTTTCATGTGAAAAGAAGTAGTTCAAGTTAGTCTGTCTTACAAAGTAACCTAGTTCAGGCTGTGCAACTAGTCGGTTCTGTTAGAACATTTTTTTCCTATACTTGCAAAGGAGTAGAGAATAATTACTTGTTACTTTCTTCTATTGTTGCACAGGAGGTCAATGTATCCTCTCACTCCACCCTCCCCTGCCCAACTAGTCTACCGTGCTTCTGCAGTTCCAAGTTTCTTCTGATGTGCTTCTAGTGCAACCTCTGAAGCAACTTTTGTGAAAAGATTTTCCCTGATCTGCCAAGGATACCAGTTGCCCCAGTTTCCTACCTTGAAGTCCTTCTATCTCCCATTCTCTATTAATTGCAGTCTTTTTTTTCCAACACAGCCTTCTCAGTTATCACCAAAGCCAGTGCATTACCTTATATTAAGCTTCCTTCAGTTATATGCGTACTCCGTATCTTTCGCCTTTTCCACTCTCTCTAAACTGAGCTTTTTCCTGGCCTCTAAAAAGACACAACTCCAAGCCAGCAATTGGCTAGTTAGTCAGAATTACGTGACTAATCATATGGTAGAAGATGAGTAATTGAAAAAAAGTTATTCAATAGCATTAGACCTAAAAGAGACTCCTACAGAAACTATTTCTCCTCATCCTCTAGGTATCCTTCCGGGAAAAAAAAATAAAATCTGTAAAACTATTACATATTTTTAAAACCTATGTAATGTGTGCAAACTTAATTGCAAGCAGATCCAATTTTTCTTCAAGGACAATGTCACATGAGACTAGTACTAAAAGGCTGGAACCTTGCTGAAATTTAAATGAGTCATTTCAATGCTGTTGCTCTTGTCAGCAAAACTTGTGAGCTCACTGAAAAGCAAGAATCCTCTTACACATCAGTTACTTCAATCCAGATACAATCTCATACAGGAAGAGTGATCTGTTTTATTAAATGAGGGATAGAATGCTTTTGACTGTACTTACTTTGTACCCTTGAAGATGTCCTCGGACACTTTTTAGTGGAACTGGGTCCCAGTGCACCTTTGCCAATGTGCTGTTAATAACATGGACCTGCACGTTGCCTGGTGCAACCATTGGCACTGCGTGGAAAAGATGTAACAAGTACCTAGTTAGAATCAGACACCACGTGAACATTTTTGGAACTACTCTTTGCATTCCTTTCAAGAAGTAGGTTAAAAAGCTGATACTGTTAAAAAGCTGACCTCAACACTAATAGTACAGAGTTTTATGAACCCTTATTATCCCCACCTTACTTCATTTTAATTTTAAAAATATCTAGTATACCCCCTTTTTAATACTTTAATATTTTGAATTCCCATTTAGGTTACACATTTAGTCACTTTTAATTAGTACCACTGAGTCAAGCTAGGAAACTTACAGTCTTCCCCTGAATGTCCAATCACCTCTGATGGTTCTGGTGCATATCCCAGGTCATTTAAAGCCTGTACTTTTATTTCATAGGGAACAAAAGTTGGTGTACCAGACACAATATATTTAGACACATTTGCAACTACAACAGATGTCCATTCATCATCAACATCTTTCTGACGCCAGCTGACTTTGTACTGAAGTCCTGGTCCATTAGACTGAAAACCTTTCAAAGACTGAAATAAAAAGAGTAAATCAAACTGTTTTTTCAATATTCTGAAGCATCTCAAAAAATTCTGAAGTCATAAAGTTATCAATTTACAATTTTACTGAAAATTTATCACTGTGTTCTATGACAGAGATGCAGCAATGTTGAAATTTCCAAGCTATGCAATTTATTTCTTACAGCTCAGTCAGCTCAGTTGCTTTTCATTTATTAGTAAAAGTTACATTGAGTCCTGTGAATAAGAGACTGGCTAATTATCATACAACCATTCATTGGGATTTCTATATACATATTTTGTTTTCAAATATTTTTTTAGAAGTGGAAGAAGGAGAAGTAGATTTTCACCAGCTCCCTAATAAACTGTTTTCCCTAGAGAATGTTTCTTGCCTAGGATGGGAAACTGGTTTTACATGGCTCTCCTGAGTTCCTGTCATGACGCTAAGGGCATAATAGAGACATAAAAGTTTTTTAGTGGAAGAGCGCACAATAATTCAGCTTATCACAGAAGCTGAGGGTAGAATTAATCTACATTAGACTTTGTCCTAAAAATAGCAATCTACTTGAGATAAATCAAAATTTACATATTTAAGTTTTTCTACATCGGCAGCGAAACATGCTGTATTACCAAATTAATGGATTATCTTAGAGAAATCAATAAGGAAAACAAGGCACCTTGAAAAAAGATTTTTCTTTGATAGCATGCAGCTTTTCCTTGAAAGTGAAGAATAGGAAATGTCTACATTTTTATTCTCTTTCAAGACTATAGTAAACGCACAGTACGTATATTATTTCACAGGGTATTCTCAGGAAGATCATTGTTATTTCTCTAAAAACAAAAACATTCTACAAAAATGCTACTCACAGAGCTGAAAACAAGCAAGTGAAACCTCCCAAATCCCCAAACTTACCTCCCATGTTATTACCAAATTATCAGGTTCTGAACCTATCCCTTGTACATTAGAAGGATTTTCATCAGGGTCTAAAAACAAAATATTTACACATGAACAAGAATGACTGCTACTTCCATTACAAGCAAATTCGATGCTATTCATAGCATAAATCAATTACTGGTAAGCAGGAATACTTATTTACTTGCAGATTTTGTCAGGTACTGCTCAGATGGTTCACTTGGCTGACTTCTACCAATTTCATTGACAGCTATCACACGGAACGAGTAGTTGACATACGGAGACAACTTCAACTGTACTGTTGTCTGAGATCCAGGAACTTCCGTCTGGTAATGCCATACCCCTGGCTCATGCAGTCCATCTTCATATTCAATCACAAAGCCTGCAAACAGAAATTGAATCCAATTTTACGTCAAAACTTGCAACACCTTCCTAGATCAGTGTAGTCGTTTTTGAACGAGCTAATCAAAACTGAGCAATCCAACTAACGTTTTTAAAAATCATGGAAACTGATGTACATAGGACATATGTATACAAGGTGGTTCTGAAAGGTACTACATAGATAGAAATGTAAGAGAAACACTCTTTCATTATTTCGTATTCTTACTAATGCAGTTGTCAGGCAACACATTATTACAAGAGCTCTCTGTCAGGTGCTGGATTTTAATATAACAGGAACCCTTGAACTATCACAGCAAGAAAGTGAGACAAGATTGGAATTTTGATATAAAAGGAGTGTATGGCAGACAAATACGTTGCTCCTAGTTGTATCAAGCTGACAATAAAGCAGTGCCTGTATGATATTAAATGAGAGTATTCCATTTTCCCCAGTGAAACTGTCTTAGTGAAAAACTATTTAAAGTCAAGAACCAATACTTAAAGAAGATTTTTGAGTGCACTTTTCGGTATCTTCAAATTAAGCCACAGAATTCATGTACAGAAGCTAAATTACTAGAGGGTTCTCTGTGTGAATGTTATTATGATTGCAGTCAAGACCCTGCGGTGTACACAACCTCAGTTATAAACAGATTTGTAGAACTCCAAAAAGAAAATCATATTCATTACCAGAAACAAAAGGACCATTTATCTTCAGCTGTCAAACAGCCAAAAGAGAGATTCTAGTGTGTGAATCATATTACCTGTGTAAAAGGATCTCTTATAATGATGTGTAATCTTTGAGTCTTTTTTTTTTTAAGTGATAGCAGCAGCATTAACAGGCTTACTTACGATGCAAATGTCTTATAATGTCTTATTTTGCAAGCTCTTAGTGGACAACACGTGAATTTAAATTGTATTGTAATTAAACCCAGCATTATTTATTTGGAAGAGTTCAATTTCCAATATCAGACTGTATGTGGTAGAAAAACTGATACAAGCCACCAGCTAGTATCATCTCTTTTGAGACGGTGTGAATGCCTTTCAATAGAAAAGCCAGACTTTTGTCATTTGGTCTGGAAAACAATCAATGCACTGACACAAGAGTATAGGAATAAGCTATAACTTAAATGCAATTCAACTATTTATATTAATCTAAAAAAAAAAAGCCAAACAAAAAACAAATATACTCCCCCCCCTCCAAACAATCAAACAAAAAAAACCACAACCCTCTGGTCTGTATTTTCATGAAGAATACGCTTCTGTCACTGGTAGTCATGGATAATCCCCCTAAAGATACTGGTACTGATGCTATTCAAGTTCATGGGAAGTACTAAAGAGTTAATGAAAATGTTAATAGATTTCTCCTTAAGAAGCACATACAAGTGACTTCCTACTCGTTCTACTAATGAACAAGTCTGCTCTCTACTTATTCATAAGACTGGACATAATCATACAGAGCTCACACCGGTATCATCTTCTGTGTTAACTAGCACAGGTTTTTGGAATAAAAGCCCAGCTCTTTAGGGCATTAAATAAGTCTTTCAGCTTGGCAGTGCAGTAGAGGATAATCAATGAATTTTTATTATGTAAATAAATGGCAATTCACAGAATCACAGAATCACAGAATCATTAAGGTTGGAAAAGACCTTCAAATTGTAGCAAGTGAATATGCCATTCTTCCATGCTGCACACAAAACTTATATCAGAACTTTTTGGGATCTAAGAAGAGTTAAGGGAATTCTGTTACAATAGATACAGACAAACATACTTGTAATAGGACTGTTATTTTCATCTCCTGGTATCCATGAGAGTTCAATACTTCTTTCTAGCTGACCTGTCAATTCCAAGTCAAATGGTGGATTTGGCCGAGCTGTAAATCAAATGAACACAAAGCAAATAATCACAATGGAATATGGAGTTTCATCTTTGAAAAAATCCTTACATTCTAATCAAAAGAATTCCACAAACATAGCAGTGCAGATCTACTCACTTATGTAAGCATGATTTAATGACTATTAGCATGCAGTTGTTACAAAACAGATACAAAATGGAGAAGAACTGATATATCTGGAAACTTCCATATATTAACAAGAACCTATATTTGATTTTATCTCCATCTGATTGTGATATAAAATTTCATACAAAAATGTAATGAAAAGTAAAGAAATATGAAATGCATGTTTAGTTTATCTATGGATTAATATTCTATTGTAACTAGAAATATTTAATAAGATGGAAAATAAAGAACTCACATCAAAGAAGCTTTTCTAGAATCATTACAAATATTTTGCATGTGAATTCAAAACAAGTATAGTGTAAATGGAAACTAATTGTGAGTTTCTAAGCCATTTGTTTTTGTTGTACTTTTTAGAAAACCTGAAACGTCAAACAATCTGGTAATATACATCCACATAATGCATGAAGATGTAAATATCCATTTCAAATTGCTGAATTTGTTATATGAATTGTTACACAAACATTAAGACTAATGAGTAAGTTCACTTAAGAATGCATAAGCATTTTCTCAAAACTTGATAGGACTTACATAAATGTGCTCATCGATCATATTTAAAAGTGTTTTGGGCATATTATATAGCATTTAAAAACCCAAATTCAGAAAAAAAATGCTATCAAATTAATGGGTGCATGATGTCCAGTTTAAGACTGTACATGACTGACAGATTTTGAGAGTATTTTAACTTTAATTTCACAATCCTTATCAGCAGTTTCATCAATCATTAACAAAACTGGGAAATAAGATTCTACCAGTTTTATGAGTGAGGTAAAATGAAGACAAACTATGAAATAAAGTACTTCACGCCTAGAAAGTTGGTATCAAAAGCAAAGGAAAAGCATATCACAATTTAGTTGGTGCAAATTCTTTGATAGTGAATTAGCTTTCAAAGAACTGATGGATTTATCTTTTAAACCTTTCATTTACTATTATAACTGATTTCCATTACAATGTTCATGATAAGAAAAACATTATCATGCTACAACCTGAATTAAAAATAATTTATATCTTAAAATCGTTTATTCTCTAAAATACAAAGCACCCTGCACTGTGAAATTCCAAAGTCCAGTCTCCCAGTAATGAAGCAGTTGGTAAAATGGGATGAAACCACAAAACAAACACACATACACACACAAAAACACAGAAAAAAAAGGGGGGGGGGGGGCGGGAAGAAGATGTTGCACTTTCCAATAGGCAAATGAGAAGTATATCTGGCAGATGATGTAGTAAGGGAACTTTGTATTAGTTTACCGTAAATGATAGCTGGAGTTGGGGGAGCAGCTGAAAAGAACATTAATATAGAGGATTTAATCAGTTAGTAGCCAAAGGCACAGAATATAGTAAGTAGTTATAGACTGTAAAAATTAGAGAGAAAGAAAAGTTAACTTACAGTAAATAGTTGAGTTTAAATAATACATTGATAATTTTTCACTAAAAAGTGATAAAAGTATTCTACAATAATTTATCTTTTTTTTTTTAATATGAATGGATCAAGAAAACAAACATAAAAAAAAAAAAAACTTTAAACAAGTACTAGATGCTTGTAAGTACTATATGTCATTCCTGGATAGGCATAAGATCACAACACAATTTTAAAACACAAGCATACTTGACTTTCAGCTTGAACTGGTCCAACTTCACCAGGTAAGAATAATATGGGACGTCTACTTAGGACCTTCTTACAAACTGGGAGAAGGAGCACAGTAACATATTTCACAATAATCTGAACTCATAGAAAGTTAACAAGGTGAAGGAATTTAATAAGAAAGTCACTGAGAAGTCAAACAATCAAGCATGCTCAGTCTTTCTGAAGAGTAATTCAGCTGCAAAAGAGTTTCCTGAAATAACATGTTCAAATATTCTGCAATATGCAATTTACTGTGTTAGCTCAGGTGTGATACAAATAGAAACCTATACTGTGAAACTGAATGTGTCCTGAAGCTGTTGGACCCTTTTGTAAGTAGATGATTCAAAGGCAAACTTTCAGATAAGATTATTATATTTTCAAAACTGAAACACATACATAATCTGGTGAAATTCCTTTTTTCCTGTCCTAGCAACCAAAATTATGTTTGTGCTTTTCATTTTAAATCTAATGCTGTTTTTATACTTAACAGAAATTAAACACAGTATTGCTATCATAAAGTTTTAGAGTATTCTTACCAACAACAGTAAGCACAGCACTTGCTGAAACACTGTCCAGAGTAGTATTAACTATGCAAGTATATGTTCCATCATCTTTATCAGTTACATTCATAATGGTCAAGTTGTCTTTACCAACTAGAAACCTGTAAATACAATAGGTTCAGCCACTGAATCAATAACTGGTACTGTTATAAGACACTGTTATATTGTCAAATCCCATATACTTGTATATTTCAGCAAATATCTAGACAACAGTGTAGGCTATGGGACCATGTCAGCCTTTTCTACATTGCTCTTAACCATCTTCCCACAGTAACTGCCTATTCTTCTAATGCATTTTTATTTCCAAATATACTTAAATTACTTTTAATTATCTGTGATCTACAGCAAAATTGCCTTCCCTTTATTTTTATCCCTTTAGTTTCTTATGCCAATTATCTTATCCTTACAATTTATATACATGATTAATGTACACATTTAAAATAATTTACATCTCATTTTATTCTGAATTATATCTTAATATTTTCACTACACTAGGCAAGTCTTTTAGTCATCAAATATGGGGTAGTGATGATATTTATCAGTCTTGTTTGGAAATTGTCAATAGGTCATTATGTGACTTTCAAAAGAACAGGAAAAGGAGCACATGGAGGAAATGAGAAAATAAAAAATAAAGACAAAATAGTTTGGCTATACCTCTCATCATCTGGCAGTTCATCATTGTCCTTCAACCATATAACTGTTGGTATTAAGGTAGAATCATGTTTTATTATACACTCAAATGAAACGTGGCCATATCTCTGAATCACTTTGTATTCTGGCTGTTTAATTATCATCGTTGGGTCTGAAATTTAAAATTACTATTAGATGTTTATAAAGTCTTAAATTCTATATTAATCTGTGATTAAAGAGTGATTAATTTCTTACCTTTAACTTCCAATTGTACTTCATTTTGTATCTTTCCTAATTCATTCCTTGCAACGCATGTGTATGTGCCAGTACTATCCTTCTGAGCCGCAGGAATTTCCAAGGTTCCATTATCATGGAAAACATATTCATTTCCCCGCAAGATGCTGCCTTTCACTCCCTTAAACCTTTATGCGAAAGGTAGTTATTATTATCCAACACCATACTTAAATTCTATAATATTTTATTATCAGGAAATACAAACTTGGACTGATACATTAGCAAATACATCACATAATGACAGCATCACATAATTAAATTTAAACTCGATTCCATATGGGTATCTTAAATGTTACTACATCAAGTAGAATTAATATTGTATAAGCATACTGAAATTATCTTAAGTTTAAAGATATACTGTTTTTAAATTGTAAGCAGTCGCAAATGTTTGTTTCCACAGATGCAACTGCTTCTTTTTACGTAATTTAAACACAATAACTGTTACTTACCATTCAATCTCAGGTTTAGGTGAACCAAAATAAGCACAGTCTATTAATGCAGGACTATCTAAGATGACTTGATACAGTTTGTTAGCCGGAGTTAGAATTCTTGGTGGCTCGGCTGAAAAGACAAAGATGTCTGGATATAGATACAAGGACACAAATACAAAATATGAAGGCATCAAGTAGGGCCTAAAGAGTATCCATTAACATCCTTCTCTGAAGTGGTTTCTGGTCTCAGCTTAAGTCCAATTTTGTTTTACTACTATTAGCCTGAGGAAACATTAATGTAGCAGAATTTTCATTTAAAAAATAAATGTTTCTTCCCTATTTACAAGTAACAGGGATTGATACCAAAGCCAGTGATTTAATTTGGAAAATTTAAATCAGAACATACTTCACGATGAGAAACTCATGCGAACAGACTGAACTACATAATTCGTAAAAAACCTTCAGGCAGAAAGAAGCTAAGATCTATTTGGTGAAACACCTCCATTTTTGAACAGAATCAGGGACTCATAATGAGGTTCTCTCTTTTAAAAGGCTGCCACTCAATAAAAGGATCTGCCAATTCCTGCAGGAGAGTCCTCAGGGGCCATTCTGCCTTGGATTTTGCTACTAACTTTGTTAAATTCAGTGGGAAGATCGAGAGGTCACAATTATCACACAACTTGAAACGTACCCTTGGAGGCTTTCAAGGCAAATGCATAATCATGTCCCTTCACAATAGCAATTTAAAGATTATCTTTTCTAGGATGGGGTTTATCTGAGTCTTTTCCAGGGATTATCTGAATCCAGGATCACTGCAGAAGTAGAATTTGTTCTATACTACAGTTTTCAGATGGAACAAATATGTAACTTATCCAAAACAGCAACAATCAATGAAAGTGTACTGAAACATACTAACTTAAGGAATATTAATTCCTTCCTTATTTGTTATGTTTATGTTTGTTATGATTTACATTAAAAAATAAATAAAAAGAGAAAATTTCTGCCAAGTTTCCTCCAGCTTCCAGATCCAACTTTCTTACCTATGAGTACTGAAAGGGAAATTCAGGAATACCCTACAAAAACAACCCCAAGATATCTATACCCTGGGCTTTTACAAGGCTCAGAAAATATGTATATTCCCACATATTAAAGACTTCAACCAAGGCTTTGGCATGCAATTTGTATAGTAGCAGGAGACAACTAAATAACCAAGAAGACTGAAAAATATAAAAATGTGTTTCTTACCCAGAACATTCACAAATGCATTTGCTAGCAAGTATCCGTACTCATTAGAAGCATTGCACTGATAGACAGCACTCGATCTTTCTTGCACAGCTGAGAAAATAATGGTATCGCCATCTACCTTTCTGCTAGGATCTTCTGGGGCAACTGTTGGTATAAAGAAAAAAAGTTATTTTCTTAAACTACCATTGCATAACATGTTTTATACTTCTGAAAAGAAAAAACAAAATGGAAGACCAATATGCCCTTTGTTCTACTTTCACGCATGACTGTTCACTGGGAAAAATGTGAATTCCAGTATGATTAAAGAAGTTATTCCAGTCCTACACACATTTAAGTCAAGAATGTTGAGTTCTCATTTTTGAAGGTTTTTGTATAGTTAGGTTTTTGTCATTGTTTTTTCCCCCCAAAAAAGTGAAGTTAAGATCATATTTTGCAAGCAATAAAGATGAAAAATACTGACATGACAAGATTCGGAGAAATACAGACAATATCTACAAAAACAAATATTTCTGAACATCAAAAGAAACTTGTTAGAATGACATTGAAACTTTACAGCCTCTATGATTTAAAGGTTTAGCTTGTTGAATCAGTTTTTATACACAGAAACAATTTTCCAAATATAAAATCAGCCTTAGTCAGTTGCAAACTATTTCAAAGTAAAACACAAGGAATTCTATTGTACAAAATCAATAGTCTTCTCAGTAGCTGTGTTAGCAGTTCAGTAGGTGGCACTCTTTCCCTGATGTAAGTATTATACAGTGCCATTTCTTCAACTAATCTGTAGTAGCATGAACTGTCAAACATCTCCCGCAAGCCAGAATAATTCTGAATGTAGCTGAAAATAAAATTCTGAGATACTTCTGAAGAATAATAGCTTTCAGTTATCATACAACTGGATGAAGTTATAGAGGTACAACATAGAAAATAACAGCTTGTAACACTGAACTGCATAAAAATGCACAAATTATACTTTCATTTTAAAAATGTTAAAGTAGAAATATATTAACATATTATTAATTAAACATATTGGTAAGCTTATTGTTATATTAATATGAAAAATAAATGCATATATGAATAAATGAAACGTAGTGTGGTTGCATCATCAAAATTGGAGCTTGAGAAAATAAGCATACTTGTTCAAGACATTTTCATATAAAATTATTTCTAATTTCTTTGTATTCATAGAGAAGATCAGTTAAATAAATTAACATACATTTTCTGTAAGTGACAAAACCTTTTGATTCTGACAATATCTCACTACTCAACTGTACAGAAAACAGAGTAATTTCTCCTACATATTCTCAGGTCTAGTGAAATATCTATTACTGAATTCTCTAAGAGAGAAGAAACTAGATGACAGGGACCACAGCTCCGAGCTCCTGCGTAAAGACATTTCCATCTTGGGTGAACTCTGAGGCCACTTTGTATATAAACTAATTACATCAATTTCCAGATTCCTCAAGAACAATTCTCAACTCCTATCTTTAATCATGTGGAGTTAAGATCTATACAACAAATTAAAATTTTTTGAAATCAAGAAAAAGGTACGACAAGAATTGTAAATGCTTAACTATTCTCTGGGCTACTGCATTGCTGGCACTTATTTTTCTCCTTCTTGGCTTTGCTTCCTATTGTGTTCGGTGTTACACTTTTCTTCATGTTCCCATGTGAATGACATTTTCATTAAAAGATTCATGGGCTGAAAATAGACAGAGAAGGTGAGTAGCCCAGCAGGCAGGCCAGTCATCTGTGAGAAGCGGTCTGTTTCTGCACACACATCACAGTTAAATGGAAAATACATGGTACTGCCCTCCCAGGAGGCAGAGGTCTGCCCACAGCTGCTCTGCCCCATGCTCTGTGCATCCCTCCACTCATCCCCTCTGAATCCTGAACCGTTTTTTCAGCACCCGGGTGCCTGTTTTAAGAAAAAAGCTGTGGATCCTAGGAGAAAAATAAAAACAAGAACAAAAACTGAAGGAATTATCAAGTTTTTTGTCTGGTCTATCTACCTGCATGCTGAAGAGCATCGTGTTGAGACTGGCGTCTACTCAACATACTGTCTTGTGACACACCTCATTCTCCCACACAACACAAACACTACCCACAGGTCTTTGTCCACATACTACACTGCCTCTTGCAGGGCCAGGCCCTAAAAGTCAGATGCTGCACCACCCATCTGCTTTACTGCTGCACTCAGACAGGGCTTGTTGGCTTTTACGAGGTCTCTGGTCACCTTACACAATGGCTGTGCGGAAAGGAGAAAATGCTTTTGACGCGTTTGATGGATCTAAATTTGGCACAGACGGGCAACATAACAAAGAATTACATAATACTTAGAATGGGTGTGCACAACTGGGATTATGAACGACGAGGATTTGCTATAAAAGTTCTGCTGTTGTAATGGAGAGTTGAGCATGTGTTCTGTAACAGCATCATTCAGCTGCAAAATCGAGTCTTAACTTATGAACATGCTTACATCTTTTCTGATTGCATTTTTTCACATTATTTTTCCATCACTTTGTATAACGAGACAGCTTCTTGACTATACAGCTACATACAGCCTATTTCTGTACAGACAAGGTATAGCCTCTAGGAGATACGTTTGTCACAGCCAGCTATTGGCACTCTGAACAACGTCTGTTCATCCGAACGCATATTCTCATTCTGTTTTATAAGCTTTTGACAGCCCGAGCAATTACTTCTGTTAGCATGTTTAGAGAACCACTATGGCACTCTTTTTTTCTTTCCTGGAAAAAAGGACAGAATGAAATGTGCTGTCTTAACAGAAGCAGTTAAAATGCACGATTATGCTTAAAATGGGAAGAAAATTTCCAGATTTTGTTGAGATTTGTTTACCCTTTTCTATTGAAGCACTTCATTTTCCTGATCAGTTCTACTTACTGGTCAATGTTTATTTGTGCGCTTTCCGGAAGCTAAACAAATGAAGATCAGAACAACTGTCAACTGCAGTCTGCAATATAACATTATCATTCCAAATGAATGATACAGACTGAAGAACTCTAAGAATGTATTTTTTTTCCAGAAAATTATTAAATCATGAAATGTATTTACTGATTTTACAATTCTTTAGCTCAAATCTTTAAGTTCTTTATGAAACCGGAACATACAATCCATCACTTGGAGGGGTTTTGTTTGTTTTGTTTTGTTTTGTTTTTAAGCTTAAACATATAAAAAAAAAAAAAGAGGGTGGTAAGGCCCTGGAACAGGTTGCCCAAGGAGGTTATGCAGTCTCTGTCACAGAGATAATCAAAATCTGAGTGGACGCAGCCAAGAGCAACCTGATGGTGATAACACCTTGCTTTGAGGAGGCAGGTTGGACTAGATGGCCTCTAGTTCCTTCCAATTAAATTCTATGATGCTGTGATTTTAAAATGAAATATTTTAATTTTAAAAACATAGGTTGACAATAAGGCATCGCTCACTGAGAAGGAGGTATATACTTGTGATTGCTCTTCTGTAATTTACTGTTGTTCACAAAAAGGTTAATGTGAAATTGAGAATTCCTGAAATCTGAGTTTGTTATACTGGTACCACATTCTGAAATACAACAGCATATGAGATCTAGCTGACATCAGATGTTCTCAGCTCTGCTAATTCAGAGTCTAAGTCCCACAGGGCACAGAATTAAGAATATTTTTCTTGTTGCCTGAGAAGCATGATGTAACCTAAGGTAATATATATTTTTTTCCCAGAGGCATGTGTAGATTACAACCTTAGTTTGCAGGATATATGCACTAACTGCTTCTATTCTATAGTGAAAATGTTGATGTCATCTTCAGATGTCGTAGTAGAGATTCCCTCTAGCTGAAAACAAGCTGGAGAAGAAAGAAACTAACTTATTTGCTTGATTTTCCTGTATCAATGAGAACACATACACCTTTGGCAGATGTAAGAGCTAATTTTATCCAGATCAGTAAAATGTCACGTAAAAACACAGTAGAAACAGAGAATTTCTCTGTAGAAAAGAGTAGAAATATTCATGACTGTCTTTAGATATCTGCATTTTTTTAGCAAATCAAAGTTATGAATAAAAAGTAATTATAACTACTATGCATTTACAGTCACTACATATGATTGTTGAAAAGCCTTTCAGATAGCAATTTTTATTTATTTTTTAATTCATGGATAAGATGGTTTCAGAGTAGAGAACTATGCAGGAAATGCACAAATTGATAGCAATGTAAGAACAGAAATTGTTGTTTAAGTGTTATAGTTCATAGCCACTCTTTAATCTCTTTAGTAAAGCTGACTTTTCATTTTGCATCAGTAGCAGAATATTAATTTCTCAGAGAATCTGAGACAATTATTTGATTTAGATTATTATAGTGAACATTTGTTGTTGCAGTTCTACTCATACTATAATTGTGTCCTCAAGTTTATGCACAAATAATAGTGAATGTAAATGGGGCCTGAGAACACTACTGGCTCATAAGACACGATTTTCAACAACCCTAACCTCAGAGATTGCTTTGAAGGCCCTGTTATTATGAAAAAAAAAAATACTAAGAAAGCAAAGAGAGGCTAGGTTTTTTTTTCTGATATGGATTTAGACACATGGTCCTTGTATAACGATGCCTTTCAGGTTCTGACAGGATCACAGGATCTCTTGTATTACAGCAAATTTGCTAAAAGTAACCCACCATTCTTCTTTACCTGCTTATTCCTCCAAAAAGTCATGTTCACAAGTAATTTATGAATAAAGTAACTGTTCTCAAAATGAGGAAGGTCTATCTTAACTACAACTGAGTGACTGAAATGGCAGTTTTGAAGAATTATTTGTAAAACGTTAGACATTCATGTTCTGATGTATTACCTATAACAACAGGAGAATGTCACAGAACCAGGACTTAACATTAACAACCAACCAAACGAGAAAACTGGGAGGAACTTCCAGTGTGTAGTCACCAAGCTGTACTGATAAGAAGTCATGTCCCTTATGCAGGTACCTCCCAGTTGTTTATAAATTATATGGTCTCTGAATGAGCATCCAGTTAACACACTTTTGGCTACAGCCGACTAGCCTCATAACATTTGAGAATCCGAATCAGGGGACATTATGCAGGACAGACCTGTTCTATCCGATCTCTCATCATTCCGCCTAAATACTCTATTAGGCATTTAGCAAATATTATGCAAGTAGAATCCCTTATTCTTCTCCTGGGGTGGGGCAGATGGCAAAGGAAGGAGAAGAAAGGAATCTTAACCAATATTTTGCCTTACTTGCCTTAACTTTCACGGTCATGTAGAGCTATAGATGTATTTCTGCAGAGATGCATATAGTTCCAATAGTATGTGCAGAAAAGTTGTGGGTTCTGACACAGCAGAGGCATGGGCTATACTTTCACAGTTGAGTACAAACTGGACAAAAACTGATAGCAAAACAGCAAGACTGGGCAGTGCCATCAGACTTGAAAACCTGTAAGGTCATACTGACACTGAAACTAAGCAAGAAAAACAAGAAACTTAACTAACGCAGTTTTGTCTTAACTTACACCATACAGTCAACTGTCAAAGACTTAATTCTGGAAGAGATGGAAAGTGGAAGAAGTGCTCTTTTTCTTTTCCTAACATCTCCCTTGCTCCTCAGAAAAACATTTTCCTGTGATCACTGCAATCCTTGTTCCAGGGCAAGATTTTTTAATTTTGGTAGTACTGTTAACTCCAAAGGGGTGGCAACCTGGCCACAACTGTCCTTTGAGTATCTTACACAGAATAAATAAAACTGATTATCAGAGGTTCTCCTGTCTGCCACAGCTCCTAGGCCAGATGCACAGTTCCAGCAGGATCGGTGGACGCCTGCCTGCCCTGGCACTTCCCTCCTCTGTGAGGCTCAGCTCCTCGGGGTGTCAGAGACCCGGCAGATCTCATCCCACCCTCCCATGGCCACGATGAACAGCTTGTGTGTATGCTCACAGAGAACACAACGGACGACAAATCTGTGAGCCAGGGATTACCGAGGCCTTTCATGAAGGAGATCTAAGGGCTAATGTTTCTCCCTTAACTTCAGTGTGATTAATAACGGAGACTAACTAAAAACTGAGATTCAATGTGAGACGTAATATAAACAAGTGAAGCACGCGTTGAAAGAAGATAAACAGCGCCTTTCAGTGCACTACTAAGTCTAAATCTAAGTGTGTGTATTTAATATTTAATAGCTCATCATGAACTATGAACTACTGAACCAATAAATTAGTCTTTTGTGCAGTATTTGCAATGCCTTTCTGAAGCCCAATTATGAAAGTGCTTCCCCTTCCCAATTAATCCGGGTTGTTACTTTTTTAGAAGTTGAGATACTTTATGCATGGTTTCCCTTTTGTAAAACCATGCTGAATATCTGAGCAGCAAAACACAACGGATTATGCAGCAGTATAAATAATGCAGACCTTGAGCGTTAATTGAAGCGCAAGGCAAGGCAGAATCGTGGCCTGAACTTTCAATTGCTACTTGCAAAAGTAATTCTAATTGACCTCAATGGGACTATGCATGTGGGTTCAAATTACTCCTGTGAGTAAACACTGCAAGGTTCGCTCCTTATCGCTCCAGCATGCCCGAAACAGCCTGCTTTAAATTGGAAGCGAGTTTTTCTTCAGAGCATTATTGTTGAAGAAAAACAATGAAAAGATTTCAAAGAAGCTTAAAATCTTCCTTTAAAAGTATTGCTTTACACTGGATAATATAATCTAGAACAAAATTTACACCACTGCACTTGTTTTCATAGGTGCTTAACATACATTAATCTTTTTATTATTATTATTATTTTGATATGAAGCTGATCTTCATCTTTCCCTTTCTGTTATTTAAGCCTCACCCTTTGACTGAGATATGGCTGGATGGTTCTTTCTTCAACGTTCCCCTTCCTTGTCTGACTCTATTATGGAAAAACAAAACCGGAAGAATTAAGCATCTCCCAGTTGTGGTTTCCAATAGAAAATTAAAGTATTGCAAACAGATTACAGGGCCACAGGAGGCACATTGTGGGATATATGATGACAGCAGGGCTTTGAAATTCAAATGCAGCTCTTTTTCTTTCAAATCCTGCCATGGGTGTAGCTCTCTCAGCACTGCCCTGAAGCTGAAACAGCTGCTTTAGTTTCCTTTTACAGTGATTTACTAATCATTCAGCTGGAAGAAGAGGGGCTCAATTCTGTCATTTGGTAGTAAGCGAACAAAAGAGCACACTGTACTTGGTAGTTTCCAGACCAGTTTTTGGTAACTCAGAATAATACAAAATCACAAGAATCTTAAGAACTGTACTTTCTGTGATCGCGATGATTTTCTCTCTTGGACCCCCTGACAATTTCAGTGTACTCGAGCATCCAGTGAACTTGCACTTAAGTATTTAAGGTGGCAAAACTTCAGTCTTCTTCAGCAGTGAAAGTGACCTTTTACATAAAACTGAGCTACCCAGTTATTATTTGCTGCGTTCTTTTGTCTTTTTTTTTTCCTTCTACTGAGTTTGAGTGGGTAATTTTGTTAAAGCCTTTTATTTTTTTTCTGAGTTCCTTTCAATAAGCTCTGTATACTAATTCCTCAGGGCCATCCAGACAACGTATGCTGCCCTCATATTTGGGAAGTTTGGTGGTATCCTGCATCTGCCTCTAAAAACTTTATATTTCTTAGTGTTTTACTGCTATCCTGCAAAAATGCAGAACACAGTTGCTTTTCTGGAAAATGTAGTTTGTCATTTGAATAGCCAGTCATACAGCTTTGACAAAGAAGCACTGCAAGGCAAAGGTGGATCTCATAACCAGCTGCAAAAAAATTTATTTGTCAGGAAGGATGAAGAGTTAAACTACCAGAATAGCAAGAAAAAAATCTCAACAAAACAAAAAACAAGACTAATGGCAACTATATAAAGAATAGTAAGTATGTTGAGACAACCTAAAAGCCAGAAAGGTAACTACAGGATAGGTATAAAACCTCAAGCATAAAGCAGACTTCATGATATATGTACACACAGCATATGCAATACAAAATTACATTGTTATTTTCCTGTTTTCCTTGAATAGTTACTACTTTTTGGTGAGGTGACAAACACCTCTCTGAAACGGTGCTTAATGTCAGCTTACATAACTTACTTAACCAGTGGAAACTTCCTGTTTTATATCTCAGGCTAAAGATCTCAACTTATTTTTAATTAGGATTCCTGGAACAGGTTCTTTGCTAAATATTTTTGTTTCAATACTTTCCCTTACTTCACCCTTTCAGTTTAAAAAATAAAAAAATAAATAAAGTGTACATACAGAGTATACTCTGCTGGCTTGTATGTGGAAAATTAGAAGAACTTCTATAGAATGCTTTCTGTAAATACTTTACCCTTAAATTATCCCTGAAATTGCACATTTTCCCCCTCCAGTTCCGTTTCAGCTCTCTTGTATCCCAAATGTTTTGAATATATCTAATGTAGGTTCTTGCTTGCCTGTTGCTATTTCCTAGATTCTCACTGTAGAGAATTCTCCTCCATGTCCCAAACTCTGTGACACTTACTTTGATTAACATACTTAAATGTTTCCTGGAACTCCCCAAAGTTACAGTCATACATTCCACAGGCCAGACCAGACATATTTTAGAATCGATTATCTCTCACAAGGCAATAGGGTAGATTGTTTTTATAGTACTGTTTCATGGAAGGGGAAGGATAAACGTAGAAGAACCAGGTGTGATGTGATGTAGAGGCCACGCTGAGTACAAAAACAACCGACAACATGCTGCAGCATTCTCCAGCAAGTTCTACCCAAGCAAACTTGTGCTTTATGCAGCAGCTACCTTGTGTCTGTCATACGGCATCGCCAGTCATTGCACTGCAACAATTCAGTGACTCAGTCAATGGCTCTGGGTAGCTTTTCTTACCACCAATTCTGGGTTGCTTTTCTTACCCATACACAGAGAAACAGCTGTTTCACTGCCTCAGGGGTTCCTTTTCTTTGACACCTACTTGGTACAAGCTGTTTTCCAGGCAGCTGCTGACGCACCAAGTCAGCTTTGCTGCTGCTTTTTAGTGCTGAAGCCTGGAAGCCTCCAACATCCTCTAAGCTGCGTATTCTGCAAAAGTGCTCTGAACATCCACAGAAGTGACGACTTGACCTTTTATGTCACCTTTTCAATTCTTAGAAAAAACTAGTACTGCTCTGGAGCAGAGGGACCCAGCAAACATGACTGCCACAACACAATGGCAGAAATTATACCTCAATAATATCCCTCAAAAGGGCACGGCACAGCTTTGTTCCTATGGCTCTGCCTCTGTAAGGATGCTACCAGGAGAGCACCAGACAGGATAACCAGGTATACGTTCACAAATAGCACAAATGTGCTCTCAAGCACTTTAAAGGCACATTTTGTTGTTCCATCTTGAGTAACCACTGTATTTTTACCACCTAATTTATAATTTATTATAACCTGTCAGTCAAAAACTATACAAATGCATGCTCTTCATTTATATATATATATATATCTTTTAAAATGATATTGCTCTTATTTCCTTATTCGTCATCCTTTGAGGTAATTAAAAATCTTACTTGCTATGGGAACACCATTTGCTAACCAGCTTATGCTAGGTTTTGGGTTGCCATTAGCTCTGCAGATCAATGTCCCATCTTCTCCAGGAGATAAGACCAAGTTTCTGGGTGCGGTTATCCAGTATGGAGCAGCTGGGGTTAGGAAGAGAAACACAGCAATCATTTTCCAAAATTACCATGATTACAGAAGATCATGAGGCATGGTCATGGTAACCATAAAATAATTCAAACAAGGTATGTATAGGTATAGACATACAGTTGCGTGGTCACATTTTATTTTTGTATACATTATATCCAATGATTAACTGGTAAATTACACTTTGGCTAAACTGAGCTATTGGCTACCTCCTGCATTGAATGGGGGGGAGCTTTTTACTTTGAAATTCTAAGACAGTTGAAAATGCACAGAGATTGAAATGGACAGAATACTGTCCTTACCAAAAGATCTTCGTCTATGTCACCATCTTTTTTTTTCTTTTTTTTTTCCAATAAATAACCAGAAATAGCATATGTTGTCACATTTTGCAATTAAACTTCAGATTTTGGATTGACGAATAGAAGCAAACAGAAAACTATTGAAAAGAAGGTTGAATATGACCATAAAGCGGTACTAGACTACAGTAATATAAATAGGTTTTCAGTATGCAAAGGGAGCACTACATTTGATTATTTAAATGACTAATTAGCTGTCATCCCTTTTTTTGTTTGTTTCATGATACTCAAAATATTCTTACAGTTTCTGTTTGGACAAACACACTGCAAGTATTTTTAAAACTAGTAAGACAGCACGGGTAAAAGACTCAGGAAACAGAAAAACAGAAATGTTCATTAAGGGAGAAAAAAAGAGCATAAGATGAATAGAAAAATAGGGAAGAGAAAAAATCTGGGGTATATGAATGGAGAGCAGAAAAGGCAGAAAATAAAAAGGAGGTGAAGACAAGGGATGGGGAGAAAGACAAAGAACAAGGGAAAGACAGTCTAATGACAATCAAAGATCTAAAGTAAATGTATTACAGGTACAAGCTAAGAAATTATTTTACTGTTGTTACAGTAAAGTCTCAATTTAGCCTGTTACTTGACAAAGCAACATAATAAATAGAGAAACCGAAGTTAGAGATAGTCAAGTCTGTCTGTCTGATGGCAGAATTCAGTTGGTTTAGTGATCCTCAGTTATTTTTTAATATTTTCATTCATCCTTTCAGTTGTAATTTATTATCCTGGTAAGCATACTTCAGTCTTGCATTCTGGACACTGACAGTATTAAATTAATGACTATTTTAGTACTACCTTTCACAGTTACTGAAATGACATGATGAGTAGAACCTAATATATTTCTTGCTATACATTTGTAGTTCCCAGAGTCAGCTTCAGAAACATCTATAATCTTGAGAGTTTTCTTAAAATTTTCAAAAAATGTTCTATTGGCTGGCAGTTCGCCACCTTCTTTAATCCAGCGAATTACCGGTGTGGGTCTGGAAAAGCAAAAGTACAGATCAAGTTAACGGACCACTGAAAAGGAAGATGAGAGTTCTATATGTTAATGTTTTGAACATAAATTTTACACCAATTATTTTAAGAGCCTTTACTCAGATTTTGGGGCATGTCCAGCAAATGTGCAGGATATGCCAGCATTTGTTTCTAGGAAATGACAAGCTTCACTAACACTGTCAATGGCCATCTGTTCATAGGTTTAATAATTATGGAATACATTTGTCTGCTGATTAATCTAAAAACCTCAATGGTTAATAAATGAATACAAGAGTATTTCAAATCTTACTGTATTTATACTTTTAAATTGATGCTCATGATGGTTTAAAAGGTAACTTCTAGATAATGATAAGATTACAACTGTCCTTCATTTGAGCAAAATTGTAATGCTTCATGCACATCATAAATATTATAGCAGATCTGTAGAAGACAGAAATTTTTCCTATGACAAATCAAGAAAAAAATGACAGTGCTGAGTCAAGTATAGCTACTTGTAACTGTATCCTGGTTGTGTCCCATGTTGGCTACTGAGGTTGAAAGTTGTCCAAACTCATGCAGACATACCTTTAAAATTACAGCAAATTAAAAGGTGTTGCTTTCTGAGTAGAATGTTCTCCCTCAAATATTAATGATTCAGGGCAAATATTCATTTAGCAATCTAATATGAGAACAGGGACACCTAGCAAAGTTTATTTTTAATTATGGTATCAGTAATTAGGAGTAGTTGCTTTAAATAAAAACCGAATCTGGCCTTCTGTTGAGAACTATGTAAGCTTCCCTCATTGAATTATTTAAATAGAAAAATACATGACATTTAAAGACACAAATACATATAATGGATAATATTTTATTTTTTCCCTGTTTTTATCCAGATATTTTCCTAGAGTTTGGACCTCTGATTATTTTTATTGCAGGGTTGTTGAAAAGCGTATTCTACTCCCCCACACAACTGTGATTATGCTAGTGATGTTGATGCAAGGACACCTGAACAGACCACAGCTGAGGCAGAAACAGTGCACTGACCTTTGTATCAAGCTGTGTCAAGCTGTGCATGAGCGTGCCCTGTGGAGCTTATACAAGTGCATACATCTGCATGATGCCGCGCTGCATCATTTGCAATTACTGGCTTACCTCACTGCTACTTCAGAGTGCTCTGCCTTCTATGCTTTTGTGCATTGTCAACATGTTTATAGCTCCTGAAATAAATAGGTACTAAAGATTTTCTACTTTCACACTAGCCAATCTATTCTCTTTCTTCCTGAGAATGAAATTGATTTAAGATCAAACTAGTTCATGAAGTTAAATTGCTCTTTAGTCATTTTCTACTTGCACAATTAGCAACAAAGGCAAACACGCATTATGTGGAAGAAACAAGTACCAATTAAACCCAATTACAATGAGAAGTTGGATGTAAGTAGCTGAAGGTATGTTCTAACAACTCCCACCTAGATGATGCACTAAGTAATTATTAGCATATGTGAGCAGCTTTTTCAGATTATACCAGCAGATTCTTATCTATTTTTATACTATTTGAGAGCTTAATGGTTATATAGTTAGGAAAAAAACAGAGACTTATTTCCCAAGTGCAATTCTGCAGGCATGTGTCCAAGGTTATCTTACAACATTTCTTGCTTGTGTCCTGGAAACAGAGGCCTTCTCATATGTTTAATACATAAGAAAAATAGTTATGTTCACAGTCAGTTTTAAAATATGCTGATTTCCAAAATGGTGGACTTCCTTCAAAGTCCTCTTTCCATTTTACATTTCTATTTCTTTAAAATACTTAAGCTTACATAGCAGTAATGTTTTAGGCATCTCTGAAATGTTTCCCTCTAATTCTGCATTTTTATTTAGAAAAGCACGGTCTAAAAAGTAACTCACAATCCTGCTGCAATGCACTCCAACAAAAGGACATTTCCTCTGAGTTCCACTTTGTTACTTGTGGTACCGGTTGGTGTTAGAAGAATTGGTGGCCTCTCTGTAACCGGCTTGGCTGGAACAAGAAAAAATAAAATAATTAATTTCTGTATTTTATTCTAATGTTAATCAAATTCATACATCCATTCTCACATTTTGGACAGAGATTTTGATGCACACAGGCCACTTAATTAAAAATTATCATGTAACACACCTACATAGTTCAATAAATTAAGCTTTTGACAGACATAACGTAATTATATCTCAACTTGTTTAATGCTAATTTTGAACACATACCTGAAAATATTTGTTATTGAAGAGGGGAGCATTTGATATACAGTTCTTACATATGCAACTATCTATGGATCCATACTGAGTATAAGGTTACTTAGGTGAGTGAGTGAAAGTCTGAATGTTACCAAAAGTTTCTGGGCTTCCGTCAAAACACAAATAAAGCAAAATTATTAAATTCAAAAATATAATCCAGGGTGTCACATGGTATGCTCCACTTTGAAGTATGTTTTGTTCAATATTTTCTAGACTATGTGAGACATCTCTGGAAATTTAACCTTGTCTTCTCCTCTCACTAAATACTTAAATTTATTTCAAACTGTTCCCCAGTCTGGTAATAATGAACCATTGATTACCAACAAGTTTACTGCAGTAAACAGACAGCTGTAAGACCTATTTCTGACATTATATTCTGTCAGTTTCTGAAGTCTACTATGATATTTCATGTGCCTTCATGGATATTAGAATAATAGCAGGCATCCTGTAAATGTTCTTTTATAGCAATTTTAAAATATAGGATCAACTTGCTCTAAAGCACAATAGTAATCTGAATCATTACAGTAAACTTTTTTTTTTTAATGTGGGCAGAAACAATAAACTACTTTATTAGTTAATGGGATTTATTGATAGATTGACATAAACAGAACACAATTTTAATACAGTATGTACCATGAACTCCTTAAAAACTAGTACCTGAACAACTTAAAGTTGGGAGAAAAGGGCGGTCTAGTGTGAAGAACACAGTCAACAGTTACAGGCAATTAGTAGTCTACCTAGTTTCAGCACTGTCTCATTTTGCAAGACTATGAAAATCCACAGAATTATCTCTGGTATTTCTGAGTTGTAAGCCAGCTGAATGTTTTCCTTATTAACTGTAGTTAATACATCATTTTGTGTTCAGGAACATATTTCTTATTTGTTCTTAAATGAGATCTTATTTTTATGCAGAGAATTAAAATATTCTGTGCCCCGATATACTTCAGATTATAGTAAGTTATGATTTAATATATACAAAGACTAGCTTGACAAGGAGAAAGAGAAATCAGAACAAATATGTATTTTCTAACTATCTCACACAACATTAGGTGGGGAGTCTAGATGCTCAACTGCTGTGGTATGAATCTTACCCTAAAGTCAGCCTTGCTAAACACACATACACCTGCTTAGGAGAATTTCATTCACAATATACAAAAGACCATTCAACATATATTAATGAAAAGTCTCAAACAACAAACAAACAAAACACACCTTTCCCCTACAAGGTTATTTATACAGATAGTATTAAAATGTTTAGATTTTAATTAATTCAGTTCAGCTCAGCATTCATGAAATAGATTAAAAATGAATGGTACATTCAAGGAATTATTAAATATGAAATGCATTTGTTAAATGCTTAATTGTTATTTATTATGCAGCATGTGATATTGAATAGTCCTAGTGATAATGAACAAATCAAACTACTAGTAAAATTGGAGGAAAAATATAAACAAGCTACACAGTATAGGAGCAAATCAACAACTGGTAAAATCTGCATCAGTGTGAAAGGACTCTTATTTTAAGAGTTGGTATTTTTATGAAGCATATGTTACAGTAACATTAAAACATTAACTATTTGAAAGGATCACACTGTGCTGTCCCTTTCTAAAGCATGTATTATCACCAGTACTAATAGATACCTTTTATTAGAAATCAAAAAGGGAGCTAAAGGTTAAGTAGCCATGGAGGTAAAGTTAGTTAACTAAACGCTACTGTGAAACAGGGAGTATCAGTGGGGACCAGTATAACTCACCACCATAAATATCAGTGTCACTCAAATTAGCAGCTATAGTGTCATTCAATGAATCCACTGAAATAAACAGAATATCATGAAGAATGCATAAAAGAGGGATAAATCAAAGTATTGGGAATCAAAAGGTGATGATATGGCCACGGTGAGTTAATCAAATGATTGATTAATTTATTTCAATAGTTACGGCAACAATATATTGATATTCTTAATCATGAAAACCATTTAAAAAGTTATTTTTTACACTGTATTTTCAATAATCCAAATCCTAGAAAACATTTTTTGCAAGAGACAAAACCTACTAAGGGGGAAAAAAGACAGCTTTTAAAACGGATTATATAGAAAGAAAACTGGAGATTACGTTTTAAAGAGCAATGCAATTTCTTATTCAGAATTAAAACAACACAATTCCCTAGCATACAACTACTAAAGTTGGGCAAACCATCTGAGATTTCTGGATGAATACTATGCAAGTATGTAAGTATATAATTAGGTAATGCAATACCTACTTGAAAAGACTTTTACAGAAATGGGTTGTTTCTGCTGTATAGTTTGCGTATGATTAAATCTTGCATAGCAGATATAGTCCTCACGGGTGTCTTCTGGTTGTACATTAGAAAAGTAAAGGTCTCCATTTAGACCTTGGGAAACTCTTTCACTCTGAGGCAGCCTTTGGAAAGCTGAGGAAAAATAAGAAAACATTTATCTCAACTATCATACATATTCCATCGTTATGATTTGCAGACTCCACATTTATTCCATTATATCTTTTGTAGGTTTGTAAATATGTAGACCTTCAGAAGTTTCTTGTAGAGCTCCCTTATCCTGCCATTCTTCCTCAGTGTTAATCTACGACTTACATTAAGTTCTTCATCTGCTTTTGACTTCATGCTTTTTGGCAGCATATCTGCTTGTTTATTCATTTCTACAGAACTGGAAATTTTCTGTAGTCTTGGTAAGTAATTATTAACTATGTAGAAAAACTGTGAAAAGTGAACTAAGTCAAAAGAAACTCACCATTATCCATCCAAAATATTATAGGTGGTGGTAAGCCAACTGGGGGTCTGCAGTGTAGTACTAGAGAATCACCTTCTCGAACCTGGTTTGGTTCTAGTTTTTCTTTAGTCCACAAAGGGGATCCTATAGAAAGTAATTAAAAAACTTAGACCTTCCTGAAATAATATGTTCTAATAAAACTTACGAGAATGACAAATTTTAAGCTGAGAAGCTTGAAAAACTGTTCTGAGATTAAAATCACATAAAAAGCTGTAGAAGCAGTTTATCATTAATTAAAATTTTTGAGCTTTATCATCTTTTTGGTTTCAATCTGTTCTGAATTAAAGCTATTATAAAAACAATGGAATACAACCATCAGAAAGATAGTTGGAATTGCCCTCAACCATTCTGTGCCTTAGTTTTAAACGGTTTATCCCAATTGTAACGTCATAAATACAACCCAATTTTAAACATCTCAGGTCATCCAGATGTACTGACAAAAACTAGGAAAGCATTTGTGGTTATTAAATATTCTAAGAAAGTTTGGGGGACGTGCAATATATTACCAAATCTGAATATCAGAAATTACACTTTCAATCACTTTAATGATGTATTTTTTTAAAGGGAAAAGAAGAAAATGAAGCAAAACATCCATAAGAAAACAAATACATCTCTTTCACATTTTAGTTGGAGTTTCACTTACTAGAAGGCCTTATAACAATATTGTTTGAAATGGCTGCTCCTCGTTCATTTCTTGCTGTACACTGGTATACTCCTTCATATGCTTCTGCCTTCCCACCATTCATAATATTTATGACAAGGGTTCCTGAATTTGGTTTCATTGTAACCTGTTCATCTTTATCTATATCAAAATGAGTTCCATTGCGTGTCCAGGAGAAGCTAAATAACAAAAGCGAAAAGAGAAGTTGCTTCTTCAGTTGCCATTTGTATACTATATGGAGAAAACGATGAAAAAAGTCATTTTCAATAATACACGGCATTTATTCTTTAGCAGGTAAGTAACAATTGTTCCCAAACTAAATTAATCAATAAAGTAAATAGCAAATTAAGAAATACATTTTTTAATATAAGAAATCTGCCAATAGTTTAAGATAAAAGGCTTGGCTGAACTTGTTAGTGGAATCCTTTTCAAAGTCAGTATTTTTATTTTAAAAATTACAATAAAAGATGCAGATGTTAATCATATATGGAAAAGAACTGATATATTTTCTACTAAAGGTAATATAGTAACATCTGCTAGAACAGATATTCCTAAAGGTGCATTAGCATTTCCACTTTCAAACCTATTGTTGAAAGGTTTTATAAACCTGCCTTTAAAAACTTGCTTAGGGCTGAAATGCATCATCTCGGGTCCCAGCAGGAAATGATTTCTCATAATTGGTTTGGCCATTTTAAAGTTCAGCACATGAATTAAAGACTGTAGTGAGTTTGATTTCTTTTCGCTATTCTAACACAAAGAATTATGATTCGTTAAATGAAATGTTGCAGTCTGATAGTCCATAAATCTAGTAGTTTTATACTGGTGTTAAAAGAACTAGCCACTAGAAATGAAGACTATTTGAACTCATTTAAAAATTGTAAAAAGCCAAGATTTGCAGCATCCATCTTATACTACCGTAAACACCAATTCTTTATTTTTTAGTTAATTTTTTAAATTTTCGATTAAGATTTGTTAATGGTCAAAAGCACAGTTATACAGAGCTAAACCAATGCCTGTGAAGTTTTGAGCACTCGGTTCTGAATGCTGTGAACAGCAGGTTTTGTACTTGTTACCCTTCTGCTTCATAAACTTTGACACAAACACAAATACTGTATATGCTTACAGGTTAGAATGCTACCTGGAAGTATCAATATATACGGTACTGGCAAAGCTCCGATTTTAAGTGACTTAGATTATGCCCTGACCTCCTGCAGCTGGACAGCAGGACCAGACATGCTATTTGCACTTTGTGGTGTGAGAGCGCCGAAGAACTGGACCTGAGCAGCTGCCTCGCACTGCAGTGGCAGTATTTTTGGGAGGACCTGTGTGCACAGTGAATGAATAGTGAACCTCTTTCTGAGGGCTTTGCAGGTAAAGCCGCAGAATGTGGGGTTTCTGTAGTCCTCAGCTACCAGTAACGCTGTGAAGAGTGTGTGGAACTGTAATGTAGCTTCACATAAGAGGTGACAAACCCCTGAACTTGAGATTCAGAACCTTTGCTGCTCAAGTGCTAGATAGCAGAACATCCGTAAACCTTTATGCCAGCTTTGTGCCATGTCATTATGCCTGTCAAATTAAAATGCTCATAAAAAGAGCAACATTATGATACTCCTATTATTAACAAAACACTGAAAAGGGTGACAGTATCACAGAAAATCTCCATCTTCACCATTCCGCTTCTGCTTCACCATTCAGCATGATAATGACCATGATCCTAAGGCAACCAGAAAGAATAATGTAGAAAAACATCAGTTATTCATATGAAGTATATTTAATGAGCTCGGTATGTGTCTGAGGAGCAATTATAGACTGACATTGCTAATAAATTGCAGCGTAACTCTACTGAGAACACAGAAATGCACATTTCTGTTTACAGTCTCGGAAATCAGAAGCAGTTACTGGCAATGACAGAATGCACCACTGCTACTGAGATTCCAGTGCAGGTATTCAGCAAAAATATTTGGAAGCTCCTCATTTCAAGACACTGAGGCAGGGTTTTAAAACAGAAGATGATAAGGAATCCAAACTATACACAGCATTGCCATTTTTGCTAAAAACAAAACTCAAGGCTTGCAAATACACCTGGTAAATCAAGGCTGCTGATCATTTAGCCATAGACTGATACACTATACTGGACTCCCAACAAAATGCTTACGCATTTCAAGGTGAACCTCATAAAACTGAGCGTTTTAAAAAATGTTGACTACGAATTTACTAACGTTACTCTGAATTTATTCAATGTGCATTCTTCTTAGACACTATGCCTAAATCGGAAATGTGCTGCCATTCAGTAGGGCATGCCTTTTAGTGCTTTCCATAGACACTTACCTATCTGCTCCTTTACCAATCTAGTATTATTTTGTTGCTAGAGCTTTGAGGAGAAAAAAAATACTACAGTTACTTGCTGACTACAGAAAAGTTTAAATCTCAAGGATAAGCATAGTCAAATATATATATATATGTATGTCACTTTCTGGCAGCTATTTAAATTTCAGCAGGAGTGCATGCATGTTTCTGTGTGTGCAAGCATACACATAAGAAAATACATGTTAGTTTACAAAATTTACATTATTTTCTCCTGGTTTTCCTATGTTATTAGGCCGACATAAGCAAAATAAGATGCTACTGACCTAGGAGGTGGTTTTCCTTTTGCTTCACACTGTATTACAATATTCTCTCGAGGGTCAACAATATAATCTTTTGGAGACTGCTGAGTTATCGTTGGAGGCTGGGACACTTCATTGTGGAATATAAGAAACAGACAGGAATTTAACAATATCTTCAAAGCATCAGCAAGACAGTTATGTAAATGGAGAAAGCAGAACTACAATAAGCAGCAAAATCATCAACAAAAGACTGGGATTAAAGTATCCTTTGTATTTGGAGGCTGAACCCCTCTACTCCTGTAGATCAGTGTAGCTATACAACTTAAAAGTGAGCTATGTCAGTTTACAGTGGAGGAAAATCTTAGTCAAGAAGCTTATTGGATATCATTTCTATACAGCAGATTTCAATAGACCTTCATGAAGCCAAAGGACACTTGAATTCTAAGTCCAACATATCTCAGATGAACAGTTGTGAGATATAAACCCACACAGAACATTTTTAACACACAGAAGGAAAAATATATATTACTTTTTATTTCTCCAGATTTGACGTACTTCCATATTCTCCATGGTTGTAAACTTTTCAGAAATTTTTCATGCTCAACATACTGAATTAATCTACAAAGCATGCTTTTAGGAGCTACTTTTCAGGAGTAAAAAATGTTAGAAGTAAAAGATGACAAAAATAGTAACTAAGAGTTTCCAAATAGAGCAAATATATAGGAAAAGTCTAGTACCGATTCTCCTAAAATAAAAATAACAAAAATATAATTAATCTTGTGAATTGCCCCAGGAGAAACAAACATTTAAATTTGATTTATCAAGCATTCTGGAATTATTAGCATAAAATAGAATTTATTTGCCTGATAAAGTGGATGGTGCCTACCTATTTAAAGTAATTTATAATCTATTGCATTATCTATGCACATTTTTCATAGATAAATCCTGTTTATGATAATAAGATAATGAGAAATGTGTCTTCCTCAGCATTATCAATCTGTTTATAGTTTAGTGTCAACTAAAGGAATCAGTTTAATAACATCCTTGCGAAAATGCCTGTGCAAATATTGTAAACTGTCCAGCAATACACTCTGCTGCTACTTTGGGGTCACTCCTAGCCAAAGTATTTCAATCATTAGTTATCTGTGTTCCCACGTCTCACTCTAGCTAGTTAAAATTGTAAAACTGGGATTTTTAGTTTAAGTCTTCCCTACCATTATACATGAAGTAAGGATTCTGAAGGAAGAGGTAGTGGTCTATAAAGCACTCCCCTTGAGAAATGGCCAGAAAAAAAATTAATATCATGGCATCGTAATGAGATATCACAGCTAAGCAGGAAAGAACAGGCAATGCAGAGCTAGCTTTTGCTCTTCTTCCTCACTGCAGAAAGGAGAGGGATTAAAAAATGAAAGCAACATTGCTACATGATGAGGACGTTTTGTGTATTTAGACAAGCGGTGATAGTCCTTCTCCCTCTCAGAGGCAGTTCACAGGGTCAGTACAAATCAGATGCTTCCTTGGGAAAAGCGAGCATACTCTGAAAAGGGACATGACATGAGCAATGTACCACATACAGTATATTCCTCGCATGCACATCAATGACCTGAAGGCTATGCACTGAACTTAAAACTCATTAAATTAACCATGATACTAGAGCTGTGTTAGAAGATCCCATAAAAGATTAGGCATATTTAAATAACTGTATACACTCTTTTTAAGGACATAAAAATATATCCAACTCAGACATGTAAAATAGCATATATTTTACATGTGCTACATATATTCCAATGAATTTTTTATCAAGTATGTTTACTCCTGAAAGTATTAGTTAAAAAAAAAAACCACTGCTCATGCTGATATTAAGAATTTTAATGTTCAGATAGCATACAATCAAAAATCATATCACTCATTTGATCAAAATACCAGAAAGTTTTATGTACAGTAGCATTTTCTGAACACTGCATGCACAAAGCATCTAGCCACAGCAAAACAAATTAAAAAAAAAAAAAAAGACAGAATCACACATTTTGGACTGCATACTCAATTTGCAACACAATCAGTATTAATTTTCAGCAGCACACAGTCTAGTTTTTGTGGACAGGAACTTACATTCTTCTAGAAGTTTTGCTTTTATTCCCCCATCAGAATCAGCAGGTGATTGGAAAATGGAGATTAAAGAGAAACATTTGTTAGTTAAAAGAAAATTAGCATTTTTGAGAGGGAAGATAAGTATGTCTGAAAAGTGCATTGGACACCATGAAAAAGAAAACTGCTAGTATTGTAACCTGGGCCATGATGCCTTAAATTCCAGCAACGATTTCTGTGGTGTCAGAAATTACTACAATTATCTCAAAGTTCATGGCATAAGGACCTTTTCTAAAGTGTTGGTTTTTTAAGGGCAAGTGTGGTATGTGATTTTGGCCTTCCAAGGACACAAACCACTGATACTGAGGAAAGAGGAAATTAGAATTAATGGAGTGCATTGCCCTCATGCTGAAATCAAAATCAATCTCCCCATATGACCAAACGGAAGAACAAAGAGAAAGCTTCAGGCTAGAATTACTCTTACAGAAACAAAAGCATTTAATTCTACTCAACAGACACGCAATCCCTTTTAGTTTGAAAAATAACTACAAGGAAAAAGTCATTTTGGTTTTTACATCTTCATTGCTTCAGATATTTTGCATATATCTCTCTTCATCATTAATATTTCAGAGCAAGTAAACTGCTTTTGGTCAGCTACACTGTCAGTTGTCGCTTACCTACAGCAAGACACTGAACATCATAAAAACTGCTAACCCGGATGAAACCTAAGGTCCAAATAATCAAGTATTTTCTTACCACCGCGTTTCTGTGGTGGGTGTGTGGGGAAGACCCACAGAAAACACAACACAGGCTTTCTCTTGTGGTGCTCTCCCAGATGCCATTCTAACCATTATTTATGAAAACAGTAACATAATTACAGACATAATTTCAGTTAATATAATCTTTGGCTAAAAATTGAAGTATGTGACTTTATCAGATCTAACACAGCTATTAAATATTATGTAGTACAGATCATGTTAATTGAGAGTTAATGTGATACATCTAAAAGGGCTACTCATTTTTGTCTGCTAATGCATTCCTGGTTAATTTAAGCTGAAGTGCTGCTCTGCACAGGAGATATTAGAATGGTGCACAATTTACATTAGTTTCTAAACTACAAGGTGTTAAAATGATATTTCTAGCCTGCAGAAACATTCGTGGAGAAAAATTAAGTTTAGAAAATTAAGACTTTTGTTCATCATACTTGTAAAGCTCTCTATAAACCACAATTTAACGTTCTAAAGGCATTCACAGCGCTACAAGTCTCTTGTCATTTATATATATTGATCTTGTCACAGAAATAAAGGTCATTGGCTTGAGAGGCTTGGAAATATGTATGGGGGGGAAACACACTGAAGCAGTCGCACTTCATGTCAATGATTATTAAAGAAAAACATGCATTTATGGAAGGGAGGAAGGTATCAAAAACACAGGGGTAAGGAAAGCCATGAGGATCAGAATCCTAGGTGAATTTACTGATGTATTAATTCATCAATTTAATGCCAGCCCTGATGTACTTTTCTCTGGCAATTAATCTAACAAATGAATAGTCAATGTGAGGTGCAACATGGTTCACTGAATTCTGAAAATGTGATCATGCTTATATGAAGAACAAAATAAAAACCTGAAGCATGAATAAATTCATAGAATTAGCTATTAGGGCTATAAAACACAGCAGTAACCATTGCTTACTTTTCAGCTACCTCTGTTTTCCCACTATCACAGTCTAGAATAAGACACAAAAATTTCATATCCTGGGATTTCACCCCTTCTAGATGTTTCCTGACTGGTTAACTCTAGAGTTCCCTACTCAGCACACATGCTCTTATGTAAAAGTTAGGTATTTAATTCTTTTCAGGCACTGTTTAGGAAAGCTAAGAGCCTAACTTACTCTTCTGGATCAAAAAGCAAGATGCTAATTTCCACGGTGTGGGTATTTGAATATTTTACTGGATCTCATATCATCTCCTGGAAACCTCTTATATGAAGATAAGTGCGATTGTTTCACAGCAAATAGGAACTGTCCTGTTTTTTGTTTGTTTGTTTGTTTTTGTTTAGTTTTGTTTTGTTTTTAGCAAATTCACACATAATCGCAGAATGGCTATGGTTGGAAGGGACCTCTGGAGGCCATCTGGTCCAACCCCTCTGCTCAAGCAGGGATACCCAGAGCAGGTTGCCCAGGAGCATGGCTTTTGAAGATTCCCTAGGAGGGAGAATCCACAATTTCTTTGGGCAGCCTGTTCCAGTGCTCTCTGTCACCTGTTCAGTAAAGAAGTGCTTCCTGATGTTCAGACAGAACCTCCTGTGCTCCAGTTTTGTGCCCAGTGCCTCTTGTTCTGGTACTGGGCACCACTGAAAAGAGCAGGGCTCCATCCTCTTTGCACCGTCTCTTTAGGTCAATTGAAATTGCCAATCTGATCTTAGTTTCACAGATAATTAGCGTTTAGCTGGGCTTCTCTGCCCTTCTTCATTTTGATCGACTAAAGCGTTCAATAAAGACACACTACAGTGGTATATCTGAGAATCCTCTGTTAACTTTTCTCCAGTGAATCATGTAAGATATTTTATATGCAGTTTTTGAAAACCTTCAGTAAATATTCATAATCATAATGTCCTGACTGAAGTGAGCAAAAACACTCCATGTTCAGTTCCATGTTGGAGCTATCTTCATCCTCCTATACTGAAATTATTTAACTAATCTTCCATTATTCTGCAGTTATTTAGCAAGTTAATACTTACAGTCAAGAGGTACATCCAATGCAGAAATCATTTGGCACAGAAAGAAAACCAATGAAGCTTTGCTTGCAGATATGCTCTTCTTTTTCATCATGATTTTAGGCTGTGTTGAGTAAGTCACACTTGAATGAAGTCCAACTTCATCAGATTAGGTAGCTTGGAACAGTTATGTACATACAGACAAGAAACCTGGCAGATAAAATAAGAGAACAATAACATGTAGATACTACGGAGAGTTGAATGATCTTACGTTAGTTAACATGAAATACCATCAGTCTACTTATTATATATCCATGGATCCTGGCTACACCATGTGCTCTACTGAAATCCAAGCAGACATCCAGAAGTTCCTTGGACACCTAGATCAGAATACTTGCAGGAATTCCAAAGGAAGACAGTGAACGCTGATAACTTTGTTGAGTGGAAATACAAATGCCTTTTCTAAGAAGAATAAATCTTCAGCCCTAGTTCAAAAACAGCATATATTAGAGATAATAGTCACCTGAAATAGATTTTGGTAATTAAAACTCTGAATGCCCACCTCGTCTCTCTTTCAAATACCCTGAAAAAAGTCTTTGAAGGAGTTATTTTAGGTGTCTACTCTAATTAAAAGATCTCTGGCCACAGATTTGCAGATTTGCATAGTAAACTATGGGATCTAAATGAAGCTTTGAGTTAGACAACTTAGTTCTCCCATTTTTGAGCTTTTTCTAATAGACAGTTGTAGACTGAATGCAGACTATGGATTGCCATGCTGAGGTGCTGGCTTATCCACTGTATAGGTACCTAGGCTCCTACCCCTGGATTTCTGATTCCAGCCAAAATAGGTAACGTAAAAACACTTGTCATATCTAGCCTGAATGCCAAAATGTAATTAACTATCAGCACACTACGAAACTTTCTTCTTTCCTATGTGAGAAGGTGGCAGAAATGAAAATCTAGGGAAATCTTCTTTTCTGAAGTGGACTAGGTCTTCCTCCTCAATCAAGCATGAGCGACCATATTAAATCAAGGTAGAAGAATGATTCTGACTCCCTTCTTATTTTCACTGCATTCAGGACCATGTGCTAACTTAAAAAAAAAAAAAAATGTAAAAAGTTGAAGGATTAAAAACTAGTTTAGCTGCTGGTGAGCCCCATCATCATCGCTGGCGACCTACAAAGTGCTGTAAGAATACAGCCTTAGAAATCCAAATGTTGCTTACCCAACAGCAGTAATTGGACATCAGCTGAGAAAGTGCTTTTCATATGCCAGACTGACCAGAAAGTTCACAGGGATCAGCATGAACTTATCTTGAAGAGAGCATTTCCCAAGCTAGGCATAAAAATGGAAACCACAATGCTATCAAGTCTACAAGAAGCAAAAGGTGCAGAGAAGCTGCTGCCTTACAAGTACTATTTTAATTCCTGAAGCTGATTTATTGATTCCTGAAGTTACTTAAACCAGTCTATGCAAAGAATTTGCCTTAATCTTCAGTTTACAGAAAAAAATGGTGTCTGAATTGCTGCCATAAATGGGCTTTCTCATTGTATGGTCTTCTGGTCAGAGACTGGAACTGGAAACCAGCACTGAGGTATAGAGCCCAACCTCTACTGACCTAGCACGTCAAACTCTCTGATTCTTACTGTTACACGAGTGTTTGTTTTGAGATCCAAACATCCCAGCAGGTCAAACTCCTAGACCCACATTGCTCCCTCGAGCTCTCGGGAACTGCTGACTAGGGCACCATGTGAGAGGGCAAATTGCTTGTTCACATTCAAAGCTATCTACGCTATGGGACATCATAACAAAACAACTAAGCATTTGTCATGGCTGATGGAGTTATAAGAAGACTCATCGGAAGCAAGAACACCTAAGTTCTAGCCCTTGCATAATTATTTATACAAACTGGAATTGCATGAGCAGAGAAGGTGGTGAGCCTAACTCCAAACTACCAAGTAAGTGGTTGAAGTGTACCACAGGGAGGCATGACAAGTGGATTCAGACTCTCCTACAAAAATAAACCAAACCCTCTCACAATTCCAATGAGCACCCTAAAATGCTGGAGCTTTTAAATGGAGAAGGGGAGAAATGCTTCTGCCATCCCATTTTTGGCACATAAGCTAGCTGGTGAGTTTCCTCTGTTCCCTCTGCAGTCAATAAGCTGAAGAAAGGCTTCTCTTGAGAATGATGCAGAGCACTCCAGGACGTTCCCTGCGCTGAAGTGCTCTCCAGAAGAGCTGATTTCATCCCACTGACTACAGCTGTCTGCTTTTCTTTGGCTGAACTAGGTTTTCACAAACTGCCCTCCTGATCTTTATGTAACCACTTCGTTACCTCACTGCAAGTTCAGCTCTGAACTATGCATCTGTATTTACAAGCTGCTCTCTCTGTACAAGGTGTTTGACCCAGGATTTAGAGGACACTCTTTGTGCTGTTTGACAAGTGGACCAAGACTTTTACTGTTTCTTCTCCAAGCAAAATGTCAGTTCTCTTTAAGAAACTCTGAGAATCTGATTATTCACTTTAATGTCTCGTTCTTTCATTGTGTAAATTGACTACTGCAGTAATTTGAGAGTATTTTAGAATTAGCTGCATTCCCTTTGAACAAGTACAAATGAATACGTGAGCAGTGGTGAATCAGGCATGTGCAATTGAAATGATTGTGAAAATAATACCCTTGAGAAAATGCCTCACCTCATCCACCACTGCTATTGCGACATTCCAGTACGGCACCTCTTGAGTCCACTGCTGCGATGCCTGGGTGTGACGCAGGATTCAGCAGGCGGCGGGAATTGCAAAGCTGAGCCCGCACACCGCCTTGTCATTCTGCACAGAGGCAACGTGCCCGGATGATTTGTGATAGAACATATTCAACTGAGAATGATTTTAGGTTCGTCAGCACAACTGCACGCTCTCGTTGAACGTATTCCTGATTACATCTGACATAATTCAGTACGAATGCAACAGCCGCTGACTGGAACTAAACGCTGTTTTGACATAATATTATCTGATACAAAGTACGGCCAGACCTCTAAATGCAGATCAATGTAAATGCTTCCATTTCAAAACCTGAAATATTTATACAGCAGACTGCATTTTCCTCAAGCTAATTTACCTAATAATTTTCATAAAACTCAGATATTTTGTCTTTCCTTTTTCACAGGAAAACACACAGATTTTGACAGCTCATACGGGATTCTATTCAGTGATTTGTATAAAATAAGATTCCCTGTGCTTACATACCACTTACATACATAAAATATCAGTTATGCCTCCTATGCTTCATGCTGAGATGCTCATTGTTAGCAAAAGCATGGACTACAGGTTGAAGCTATGGTGTAGCCAACAGGAGTCAAGGTAAATACGAACGCATATGCAAAGTATAATAATATTTCATCACAAAGTTTAATATCAGATCTCAAAGGGACAGCTTTTTATGTACCAGAAAGGAGCTGGCATCAAGTGAGAGACATCTAATTCCCCAACACCCCCCTTTAAAAAAAAAAAAAATTAAAAGGACATGATTACTTTTCAAGGGGGGGCTACAGAAAGACAATGACTGGGAGCGTGAAAGCACCCATAAGCCCGAGGTAGAACATTTGGCAGCAGCACAAAACACAGCTTGGTGCCAGTGACCTCTTTGCTGTGACTCACACGTCTGGACACTTTTGATCAGAAAAAAAAAAAGGACAGAATGACAAAAACAGATGCTCTGAAAACACTGAAGGAGCTAGGAAAAACAGCAGTCATATGGAAGGGAGGCAGGATCTCAGTCTTCTTTTCATACTGTAAATGAAATGGGCTGGGAACCTTCTCCTTAGTTTAAGAGCAAATGAGACATCCCAGCTTACATCCCTTCCCCTCCGAAGGAAGCCCCCATACCACCTACACCATGGCAGCAGTCACTGAACCGTGCAATGCCCTGAATCACACCCAGGCATCGGCTGGCAGAGTGCAATGGTTGGCTCATATCAAAATCTGCCCCAGTGGTAACAACTGAACAGTGCATGATCATGAAATGCACACAGTATGCTGCACTTTACAACAGTATACTGGTACTGAGTAGTGTTAATTACTGATTAGGATAATAATACAGACACACTCTCAGTGGACATCTTAAAGTTAAGGCACAGCTGACAGAGGGAACATCCTTCTCCTGTAGCTCCAACAGGGGTGGAACATCCTTACGTCGTCTTTAACAAGAGCACGCTGCATCCTTGATTCCCTCGTAACCACAGCCACAATGTTCCTTCAAGAGGATGTAAGATGTGCAAGGGAGTGTATTTACTGAAATTCCACCTAGTGCAATGAACGTATTTTTTAAAAATAATATTAATCTACAGAGTTTTGATGCAACAACTGATTATGTATTTTTCTATTCAATTAGATTATACTAAGACACAAAGATCTGTATGAACGTCATTTCCTCTGCTTCATTGGTCTAACACCTGCATTTTTTCTCACAGAGAGTATACAGCAAAAATAAACACTTTTCAAGGGAAACTGTTTCAAGGCCACCTTATATAAAGCTCCACAGAAATGTGAACAACAATTTCAGATTAGGTAAATGGATTTAATGATAATGTGGATAATACACACATTTTATTTACATAATGTTTTTAATGGAAAAAAGCACAAAGAAGTGCTTGCTTTTGATAACTGCAATTCCCTCACCAAAGCCCTACCTTTGTAGGGCTTATGTATTTTATACAACTATGCTAACCAGTGAAGTAACAACAGTATGACTTACTATCTTATCTTACCTCCTGTTCACCAAGCTTATGCCCATTATTTCCCCTGCTCCTTCACCTTCCCTTTCTCCTCCACCTCCCAGTTCTCCTCCAGGCTAATTACAACAGCTCTTGAGAATTCTGAATATCCTTGGGATGTTCAAACCAGCATGTTCCTATTGTTAAAACTCCTGAATGTGTTTCAGGTTTTGTTTAAAGTTAAACAACTGTTTAAGAATACCCCTCAGAGATCTGCTCCAGTGCTGAATAGTTGTGGGTGGCAGGGAGTGTGGGATAGTATGGGCAGGCACCCAGGACAGTGGACACCTCCAACGTTTTGGAGCTTCACCCCTGAACAAGTGCAGAATCCCGAAAAACTAGTAAAATGTTCGGTTAAACCACAACATTGATAGCTTCCTTCTTCTTACATGGATTGCTGGCATCTAACAGTATTTAAAAACAAAAATCTGTCTCGCTCAGTCGTCTCAATCTGGCTTAATGATTGCCTTGTCTTCAGGGTTATTGCTGTTCTGCCAAACTTCAGACCACCTGCTAATTTCAAAGCATAAAATTACAGCTGATAGAGTCAGCAGAGAAAATGTTACATGTGATTGGCCTTTGCATTTGCTCCTCATGAGAACACTACAAGAAAACCATTTATTCATTGATGCGCCTTTATTGACAATCATATATTAAGACCTGCTAGCCAGTTTGCTGTTCATTCAAGTCTGGTCTGTTTCATTATACAGCTCAATTTCTGCACTTATTAATCAGTTTCATATCACAGTAAGTGAATGCTTTTCAAAGTCTATTACATCAACAGCATTGTCTTACCAAACTTGTAGTTTTATCAAATATTAAAAGATTAAAATCAAGTTTTCATCAATTATTTGTTTTACAAGCCCTACTTTCCATAAGACTATGTTGAGTAGAATTAATTTCACTCACGGTCTTTAATTCCCTATCAGCTGAATCCTCAATCAGCTTTTTCCATATGTTCACTGTGATTTATATCAGGCTATATTTACCCTGCTCAATCTGCTTGTCTACTCTGAATCTGGGCATAACACCAGCTTTCTTCCAGTCTCAAGGAATGCATTAAAAATTAAAACCTGTGAACTAGAAATTTCCCCCACTATCTCTTTCAGAATTCAGAGGCAGACCCACCAAACTGATTAAAAATACGTATCTCCAATACTTACTGTTTAATAACTATTAATGGCTGCTAACGACTACAAAAGTTCTCCATCCTAGCATGATGTGTGCTTTTTCTTCAAATTTATCATGTTGCTTGTAATAGTTTAAATTAACAGTAAAAGAATAAAATGTTTGTGAAGTAGCTCACAACACAGTGCTATTCCTGTTTCTTTTCTTAAGACTCGTTCCTATAAAAATAAACATAGTATTTGCCTACTTATGTCTCCCATGGCAATAGCCAACACATCTGCCATTCAAACAGAAGCTCTTTCACACACGTACCAGAGCTGATTACGCACCCACACAGCCCCAGCACAACAGGATCCAATTGCCTCTAGGGGAACTTCAGCACCAGCTGCTGAGCCAGCACCACACCAGCTCCATTTTCCACCCATTTCGCATCGCCGCTGAGCTGTGCTTGCTCCATGTGGGCTGAGGCTCTCCCAGCTGACACAGCCTCGCACGAGGTTGAATCCTCTGGCCCGGGCAGGATTGAAAAGGGTCCAGAGTTTAGGAAATGGCAATTCCTCAGCTTTGATCTTTTCCACATTGACAAGGCATACGCCATTTGGATCTTGATTTGTTTACTTGTTGGTTTGGGTTGTTGTTGCTGTTATTATTATTTTCTTCTCTCCAAGTACTTCTCCCTTTTTCTTCTGGGAGTCTTTAGTATTATTATTCCCTGAACACAACAGCATTTTATAGCTGCTAACTGCATCTCACTGGCAGACCACTGTGATGCACTGGGATGTGATATGCACTGGGATACAGCTAGAAGAGCGAGGGTGTAGGTGCTTACAAATTCCACTCATCGAAGTCTTATTTCAAGTGTCTGTTCTAGAAGTGCAAGTGTCACATCCTAGAAGTACCCACAAATGCAGAGTAAAAAAAAACTAAGCACAAAGTTCAGATGTCTGACTAAGGGCTGCGGGTAACCATGTAAAATCAGTCACTATCCACAGCCTCAAATCTTGTCTCGAGAGCAGCCACTTAGATTTGTTTTTAAATTAAAAAAAAAAAAATGGAGCAGGCAGAGCTGTCCTTTTACAGTTGTCTTGTGTATTCCCTGAGGACCTATGCTGGATTTAGCCCTTGCAAGGATTTAAACAGAGGAGCATTTGTTTTCTAGATCCTGCTCAGATTAAATTATAAACTGCTTTGACTGGGGCGATTACATACATGGCGGAGCAAAGCCGCGGACACCTCTCCAACAGGGAGGTAAACCTAGTAAGCCCTGGATGTTTAGAAGCCTGCAGAGTCAAATCAGCAGCTGAATGGCATCTTTGGATTGCAAATTTAAACTCAGCTCATTTTTGCTTGGGTACTTTCTAGTGTCCCAAATACTCTACTGGATTCAGTTTTTTTCATCTTCCTTTTTACCTCCCCATTTACAACAGAAGATGGAGCAGAGCATAAAAATCATGTTTGGATGACATTTATTACAGTAGTCCTTTAGAGTCATTATAGACTGCGCAAACATGCTTAATCTCTTCTCCATGTATGCATACTGTGCTCTTTCAAAAACTTGGTTAAAGTGCTTGAATTGAGTTCAGCTTTGCAAATCTGCTGAAGGCTGTGGGAATACACCAGAGGGAGTGAAAACATAAGTCACAGAGTTGTAGAAAAAGCATAGTTTTGCTTGAGGTGCCTCACTAGGCATGGTGATTAAGGAGAGTAAAAAATTCAGCTTGATTATTAAATTTCTCAGTGAGTTAGAAATCATTCAGAGTGAGTGCAAGAAAACAAATTAAGAAAACCCATTTTTACAGCCGCCTGGATGTTAAAAACAGGTACCCACATGACAGTACTGTGAGGACAGCTCTTTGGACCATGCTTTAACATCTTTAAAGACAAAAATAACCTAGTTTTGCTCATTAAATCCACTTTCAGATGGTGTAATTCAGACTGAATTTCAACCAGACAAAGGCTTCCAAGTAGCCCATTTCTCTCCCTCTGAAAGTCTTGCAACAGAGAAAATAAATGCTTGTGAGAAGAACGTCTATGAATCATCAGACTGCTGTTATAGTAATACTGTAGTGTGCAAACAGAAGCGGAAGGAAAACTGTAGAGTGGGCAGAAGGAAAATGCACCATCATCCTGAGCGAAGGCTCTGAACTCAGTGTCTACAGCGCGTTCCTTGTAAATATGCAAAAGGGATGCTCAGCTGAAATGCTCCCTGAAATGTTAATTTCTTTGCCCAGGAGATATGATGAAGGGTTTCTTTCCTTTTTTTTTTTTGCTTTTTTTTTTTAACCCAGGAGAAGCCAGAGCAGGGGCTTCAAAGAGCTTGCTGATGAGAAGCTAACACATGCTGTATTACTCTGCTTAATTACCTTGTTTACGTCCCCACAGCTCACCTCAAAAGCACAATCTGTCTAGAAGCGTTCCTGCAATCCTGGAGATATTCTTGTGAAAAGCTTACTGTGCAAAAGAGCAGAATCTGATTCAAAGATAGGGAAACTCCTCCCCCTGGGAAGTAGAGCAGAAACCACTAATCTTAGCGTGAAACGCCAGAATAGTTATGCTAGGGAGGAGGTCACTCGGAGCAGGGACAGTGCCAGAAACTGAGGACTAAGGCATTCTGTCAGATCGAAAACCCTAACAAGTACACGAACAAAGGAGGGTAAACAGCGCGGAGGGAACAAACTGTTCGAGCTCCAACCAGCTCCCTGGGTAGATTTTTGGGAGATGGGGGCTGGGGACTGCCCGCCTGTACGTCATATCTATTGAACAGGCAAAAGTTAGCACTCTTGCTGTTTTAATTTTAATTAGCTCTATTAAAGGAGTTACAATGACATCTTTTAGCTTGGAATCTCTGCACACCATTAGAAACTAAAATTAATATTTTACCACGAGCTCAGATCCAAACACTTCAAAGCTTTAGAAATACGCCTGCCTTTCTCTTGGAAAATGCTGGTAACATTCACGGTGACGACAGCTGCGTGGATCAGGTCTGTCCCTGCTCTACACAGCACTCATTCATGCTGCTGCTCTTCCCAGCAGAAAGATGTGAGACCTCAAAAAACAAGCGACTCCCCAAAACGTGCAGGTATTGCCAGCGTTGTCCACATCTCACAACCAGGTCACCATGCTCAGGTGTGACGCCGAGGATCATTTACGCAGGGATGACTACTGTCCTAGCAATGGTCAAAGAAAACTAGCCAATTTTACAATTTTCGGACAATTTACAATTTTACAATTTACACAGAGAGGCAGGGACGGTCACCACCACAGGGGCAAACTCCTCCTTGCTACACAGCCAGGATTTCTTCCATTCATAACCAACAGGGCACACCCTGGCCCTGATGCATTGTCTTCTGTCTGCAAATATTAACAGTAATGTCAGTCCTCCATTAGGTGGCAGATTGGCCCAGAGAGAGGCCGGGGTAGAGGCTTCTCTGAGCTTGGAGCTGAGGGAGAAGAGGGTGAAGGAGCGGGACAGGCAGCTGGCAGCAAAACACAGCAGTGGGATTGGTGATAGCAAATAAATAGCATGGTCTGTGGCTTGCTAGGTGGAGGGGAAGGCAAAAAGGAACGGAAATATACATATATTTAAAGGCATTAAGGTTGAAACTACATGTTAAAGCTTCATACGTGGGGTCAGATGTAGATAAATAGATGTAGATAAATATATTTCAGATTTCATACAAAGAAACAGAAGAACTCTACGTGAAAAAACACTCTTGCTGCAATTACAGAATATTGAAAAGAACCAATACCTGGAGGCTCCAGACAAGTTGTGGATCTCCCCGGATCCATCACAAGGCAAATGCCAGGACATCTGTGTACTACACAGAGAGATGGGAGCACAGATCCGCATCAAAGGGACTCTTCCAGAGCCCTGCCCTTTGACTCGGAAACACAAATTATGGGTATCCTCCTCATCCCACTGCTTTTATTTCAGTCAGTGCTACAGCCAGCCTGACACACAAGTGAAGGATTTTAGTTCAGCGCAGGAGAAGCGCCTTGGATGAAATGATGAGAAACAAAGGTGAAATTAAGGATGAGCAAACATTTTACCTGCTGTTATTTCCAACTGGTGTCAACTGTTGACAACAATTACCTAGTCTACTCCTTTCATTAGTATTTATTTATCCAAATACACAAATCGATAGACCCAATGTTATTTTATTTCAGTGGGACAACTTGGAATAACAGATACAATGTACTAAAATTAGTATTTTTTAGGATTAACCCCACATTTTGCTGGTGGTATCCAATCTGATCTGCCCCTGGTTTCATCTGAACTTGGCCTCTCTGAAGATTTCTTCTATAATCTTTACTGCAGCTGATTCTCTTCCCTAGCCATCTTCTTGTATCTGCATTATCAAAGACATTAAACAAAAAAAAGAAAGTAATTCCAAAATACGAATGAAGGACTTATTTTTATGTGTTTCACGTTTATGTTAACGTGGAAAAATTTCTCTGCTATTACAAGGGTAAAGGATTAATATGGCTTTTTAATTTAATGTATTTTTGATTTTAATGTATCAAAAATAAAACCCTGCAGCTTAATTCTCACAATAAATCTCCCACTTCTAATAGAGTTTTTAAAATACCATTATAAAACTGAAAGCTTCTAAATGAGAAGTGCTAACCTACGTCCCCATGCTGGTGCCCCTTCACTTAAAATGTATTTTAGATGTTAAAAATATTTTGACTTTCTGTTTACAAGAATCAGGGAAGGCACTTAACACCACTGAAATAACATCATTTTAGGTGCAGCTTAACAAAGCAGTAATAGGACAAAACTAATAACTAGAGCCTGAGTGAGCTATTATATACAAATCATTAATTCAAACCTTTAGGGTAAAAAAAAGCTCATTATTCACCAAGAAGTTAATCCGGTTTGTTGCCTAACTCAGAAATAGCTTTCCTCGCATTTTTTATGTGTGTACGCTATTCATTAATGAAACAAAAAAACTTACCCAGGACTTCATATCTATTATGTAAGTAAACATTGCACTTTGATGTAAAAATCTACAATGTTCAGAGGTTCATTTGAATTTCACATACACATTACCACTGAGGAGATAAAAGAAATTTCTTTTATAATGCCATGTTTACTACAGTTTCCTTTGGCTTGTTACAACTAATTTATCCTTTAAATCAAGATCTCAAATCCAAACAACACTCACTGCAAGAATAGTAATATTTTTCATTTAAATTTCATTTAAATCAAGTTCAGTGCAGTTCTGCGCTGTCACATCAATGACTGAGGGAAAACTATTTTTCCATTCAATGCATTCTTTCAAATTCTCTGTTTTTCTGTCACACGAATACTGTTCTAAGGACAAATAGTATCATCCCACAAAATTAAAAATAAATATTGAATTAAAGAAAGAAAGATTCCTCAAGGTAAAAATAGCACTGCAAGAGGAAAACACATTACAAAATCCCAAAATCACTACCAAAAAATATCTGAAATTCTGTTGATAGTACTGCAAAAGTACATTACTACTAAAAGTAGACTTTTATACTTGTAATCCATACTTTTCACTGTTAATAGTAGGTAAATTGATGTGTGTTATTTTTTCCACACTAGAGAATGAATATATTTAATCAATGAAAAATAAAATAGCTTGTTAACATATCTACATATATAAAATCTACATAATTCAATGAGGCATCAAAAGAAACATCTGTGTTTTCTGACAATACATCTATGCGCAGAAACAAGGCTGCATGATTTTACCCCACCACAGAATTCTTATTCTCAGGAAAACACAGTTTTATAATTATGCATCCATTTTATTTCTACAAAATATCTTTTTTTTTTTTCTTAAGCCAGGTTATTTGCTAAGTTTCTAGACATGCACAGAAAATGAAAAATAGATTTCCCTTTAGTAATATGGGCACACGCCATAGGAATTTCTCACAGCACAATTATTAAAAAATTTTTAAACAAATTCTGCCAGTTCTAATTTTTGCACAGTTGTAACATCTAATATGTATTTTTTATTGAAAAAAAAGACAAAATATGAACATTTCAGATGGATAAACTTCAAGAAACTACAAACAGGAAAAAAAGACATTTAAAAAGTGAAAATACACGATTTTCCTAATTAGCTTTGATTACATCAATCGGCTGTGCTTTATAGCTTTTATAAATGATCTTAGTCTGTGAGGGAATTTTCAGTCAGTCCAGTTATAGATAGAATAACAGTATATCAAGGCAGCTTGTCAATCAGACCCCTCTCATAGCACATCTTGAAATTTTGATCTTTCAAAGAAAATACAAAGAACTGCTCACCCACCTCTCAAGTAACACCTGCAGGTGATACAGCTGTATTAGCATAATACTGTCCTGGATTTCAACATGTAAAGAATACAAAATTGTTATAAATCAACATTAAAGGCTAAAATGATTTTCTCAGCCATGCTAATTTATATTGAGAGAGATGCTGTTGTCCACAGATTTTTAATTTTACATTAAATTGCCTTACTGCTTATACACCAGAGAAACCATAATATAACTAAGACCAGAAAGTACTCTTTAATCTTCAATATAAAATTAAATTTTGCTGGTTTTTCAATTTATCCAGAGACTTAGCACCACTTAAAACAGTGCTTTGTTCTATTCATTTTAATCAAATGTTATTTTAATTGGGTCTGCAAGGACATGTAGGAACTACTGCACCGTTGGGAGGAATCTAAGTTTTGATCTGCTGTTCTTAAATCTCTCACATCAGCCTGGGTTTTATTCTCACCTTTAACTTCCCTTCAGGCGTTATTCCCTAGGGTTCTATGACTCCAACTCCCAGTTCAGATTTGCTCAGAAGAATATCGTGTCTATCTCAGAGCAAGAGCTGTGAAAAGCAGAACCCGTGGGGACTTTTGTAGTTTTTGTATGGTCTGTGGGAAAGAGTTAAAGGCTTACACGGGGCTCTTGGGAAACACTTCACAGGGCAGATGGATGGGGCAAGAGGAAGGCAACCCTACTCAGCATGTAGTTTCATGACGTTTACGAGGGTTGCTGTTGTGCACACCCACTACAAGAGCGGAGTATCTCCTTGCGAAAAGAAGCAACAAACCAAGGCAGGTCCTTAAGACAAGCAGTTGGGAACGTATGTCTTGTCTCCCGCTCCCAGCCTGATCTCTCCTAAGCTCCTTTCCTTCTCGAAGGCAGACACATGCCGCCTTTTCTTTCTTCCTGAAGGCTGTAAGCTAGCTGGACACCACCAGACTGGAGGAAGAGCTGTTTACCATGCTGCTGAGAGAGTAGCCATCTACAAAGAAGGGTCCTGGGAAATAAAGTCCATCAAGGAACAAATCAATCAGACTTTAAATGAGAACACTCTATACCCCATATGGAGGTAAAGGCTTTGAGATATGGTTTTTCTCAGTAATAAAATACTAAATTAATAATAAAATACCCTCTTAGAGAGGGATGTTTCAACAGCTGAGACAAGCTGATAATAGCTTGTGATTCCTCTAGGAGCACTCCTCTCACAATCTGTATTCCTTTCTTCTTTTGTAGTACATTGACTCAAGCTGTTTCACTACAAAGATTTGGTAGTTCACCATTTTCTATCCTAAACCACATGATAAATTAGTTTATAATTATTCTACAATTAAGTTGGGTTCAATTTGTCCAGACAACATATAGACTGAAACTAACAGATTCGTTCATCATCAGAGTAAAATTTGAAGCAGAAAATCAACTTACATCTCTAAGTGCATGAAAACGCTGTCTTTAATATCAATACATTAAAATATTAAAAGAAATTGAGGTTGTGTTTGGTTTGTTTGTCGTTGCTGGTTTTTTGTTTTGTTTTTCTTTTTTGCTTAGCTTCTGTGTGATTTTCTTTGTCTTCTCATTTGAGATCCTGAAATAAACTTCTCACACTGTTTTAGATGGAATTGGATCAAGCTCATGGAAGGCGTTATGTAAGGGGTTATGTCAAGTTGGTTCCTGTAGAATATTGACTGGACACAATGACAAAGAAAACCCTTGCAGCCAGAAGGAAACAGCATAAAACAGGCATCAACATGCTTTATGCTTTTTCCTTCTCCCAGAAGGAAAAAGCATAAAACAGGCATCAACATGTTTAGGGCACATCAACAGGGCGTAGGAATACTTCTCCTATAACCCTAAATAGCAGAAAAGGAAGAGTCTGTGTCTCTGTTAAGATGCACGTCTTAAGGCTTTTCTTTCTTTATTTATTTATTGTTAACCAAGTGTGGAACACAAGGACAACTGACCTATTTGCACCCATTATTATTTATTAAAAAATGTTTCAGGCTTTTTAGTGCATCATAGGGAATCTCTGAAATTACACATCCCATTTTTAACTTCATAGTTGGATCCTTAACAGCAGCTTGATACTGTGGAAAGGGATTGTCTGGAAGCACCCCGTACAAAACCGTACAGATGATAAAGATGAAGTAAGACCTTTTCCCATTCTCTTTTAATCTTGATAGTGGGTTCCCAGCATTAGGCTGGGTCCAATAAATTATGTGTGTTTTGACACATAATGCTTGCTGCTGGGTAGCTGCCGTGCCAGATAATAAAATTTCTGCTTAATTAAACCGCATTCCTTTCTTCTTCAACAGCTTAAACTCTTGGCTGTTTTTAATACTGCAAGATATATTCACATGAGTATATGCTGGGAAAAGTGTGATATACCTGTTGTTTAATATCAAAAACCAGTATTTCCAGACATAAAGCCAACAGTTGGCATGACTGAGACACTCAGAACTTCAAACATATGCTTTCTCACATGTTTAATAAGAGAAAGTTTACCTAAGTCACTGCACTGGTTTAGCAGAGATACTGAATGTCATGGGGAAAATGGAAAGAGGAAGAAAAGACTCAAAGATTTAAAACGGATAGAAGAATAGTTTAAATGTTGTTTAAAACTGAACCAATTCTAATGTATTTGAGAAAAGGTACCTGTACCAAAAAAAGCACCTAATGAAATCTCAGTCAAGAAAACAAATACAATTAAACCTAAAATAACTTGACCACTAAGTGAAAATGAAGTTGTCCATACAATTCTCTTTGATATTATAAAAGCATACAGGTCCAGAATATAAAACTAGTTTCTGCCAGCAATTGAATCTGCAGTTTCCTGATCATTAAAGTACATCACTTCAACAAGGGTACATTTCAGGACTCAGTCTTTCACATATCCTATGGACTTGTAGGTATGAAATGGGAGGTTCACGTAAACTAGAACAACTACTTTCTTAAAAGTCATCCTCCTCTGCTTTGCTGCATTACAGAGTTAGCTAATCTCCACAAAATAAATCAGAAACTGGGGGGAAGGGAAAGGGGAAATAAGGGCTATCCACTCAATGATTACACTCCCTTTTTTGTAAGAGTGGGCCTTACAGTTGTCTCCAGCATTGCCTTTCTCTTGAGTGAAAATGTTGATACTTAATTAGGGAGGATTTTCACGCTAGGCTTGCTCTAATTTGATAACAAATAGTTTCCAAGAAGATATGGAGGTGCTGAGCTCTTCTTCGGTGCCTCACTGCAACTTCCTGCCCTCTCTCCTTACATTTGACTTAGGAATTGTAGCATCCTCAAGTTTGTTGACCCAAGAGAAGAGAAACCTAGGTAAGAAAAAATCCGGTTCTGACCTGACAGAGATCACCCAAAAAGGTCTACCTTTTTGGGTGACATCTTCTTTTGGATGTCATCTTTTGAATGACAACCTGAAATTATACGAAGTGAAACATCATGTGAAACTATAGCCTCAGCCTAAGCCTTCGTGGAACCAAGCTGGGCCTTACTGAAGTATCCCCATCACTCAAAGTTGACTCTGTTTCTCCCCACTGAAGCACTGGTGAAGAATACTCTTCAACGCCAAGGAAAACAACTTCAGAGCAGAGCCAAAGAAACTTCTAAAAGCATTGTCAATGCAGCAGAATAAGAGAAATGTTGCTTTTGGCATGAACACTGCCCAGGAGGCATCTTGGTGTGTAGGTTATTCCAAAAAAAAAAAGATTTTTTTTAAAAAAATATTTCATTTATATATAAGCATCTGAAGTGACATTATTTCAAAAGTAAATCCGAAGCTGCTTTTGTGCCTTTATAGCCTTTTTGTGCAGCACCCTGACTTAGAAGCTGACTTCCTTGGTTTCTGCCAGGGCCACTTTCTAGGTAGTGACACTTAACAACCTCTGTCAAAGCTTCTTCCTCCCTTTCAGCATAGTGCTGTCTTCAATCGATTTGAAAATTTGCAGGAATACTTTCCTTTTTTTTTTCTTTTTTTTTTTTTTTTTTGAGTGGTCAGATATTTTGAGTGGAAAGAGGCTTAGCTCTTTGTCACAAACAAAAAGCAGTATCTAAGGCTGTCAGCATCAAGCAGCTTTAACAGAAGGCAATAAATAAGCTTTTTTTGTGTACTCTAAAGGTAGTGAGCTACTCTAAATGTGAAACAACTAACAGTAGTGTTACTAACAATTATAGAAAGATGTTGATAGACACCAGATTTTTTGCAGGAAATGCTCTACTAACCCAGTTGTAATTTTAAAGACGCTGTGCTCAGAAATTCATGATTAAATTCTTTACACATGCTTTTATTTCATACAGAATTCAGTGAAAAAGATATTAACCTTTCTTGATGAAAGAAAGTGCACTTTATGAACAGAGGTGAATGCACTCCTTTGGTAGTGAGAGTAGGTAGAGTCTTTCCATTCGCCACTTGACTGAGATTAAGTGCTGTGGTAGGCAGACACAAAAGGACCTTTCTAGTTCCCAGAGAGCTTGTCCATCCCTCTTCCAGCCTCTCACGACTTGCTTTATAGGAAATTATATAACAAGTGGGGATAAAAGAATTTCTGAATAATCCGCAGAACCCATTTTTATTATATTTTGCCAGGCAGCATATTTAATTTCTTCTCGCATTTTGCCACTAGTTTATGTCAGTATAAATTCTCTGTATAAAGTCAGTGTAAAAACCCTAGTATAATTTTTAACATGAGAAGGATGTATCTTCTTTCAAAATACTTTTTCCTTGTTAATTCATGGCTGTTTTGGTGGCATTTCAAAAACTAATGAATACACTGACAGATGACTGGGTGACACCTTTCAAAGAACTGTTTTCACTTTCTGTGGCTAAACATTTGACAGTTTTCTTGCAGAAATGTGTTTCCTGAATAACACTTCATAGAAATTCAACAAAAAGGAACTACAAACTTGTAAAAGCCAAAACCACATGAACTGCAATTATTTTAGCAACTAAGTGGCCATCAATATTTGTATATCCAGTCTTTGTTTTCTTGTTCTAGCACTGTACACTGTCATTATCTGTTCTTTCAGCAGTATTAAAAGGCTTTAGAAACTGCTGATACTCAGCCATTTACTCTTTAGTAAAGCCAGAGAGCTTTAAAACATTACCAGACCTCGGCACGTATCAAAAGACACTTAAGCTACCGCAAAACAGGGCTCCTGACACCAGACAGATGACATTACTGAGCCATTACAGTGTTCACATCTGCTAATTTTTAGAAGATCCACGAGACTTCATGAATCCCAAAACAAAAGCCTCTGGGGAACAAATGTGAGATGACATATTCTTCATTATGCATTATGTAACAACGTTTCTGCTTCAGAATCCACAAATTGTAGAGATTAATCATTTAATAAAAGCCTGAAAGTGTTGGTGCCTTTCCAAATATAATAGTTTGTCTATTTCACAAAGGGCTTAAATGGGTTGGAAAAAAAAAGTATAATTTTTTTTTTTTGGACGATCTTCATACTACAAATTTTAGATTTCATCTCTTGCAACAAAAAGGGTATGCAATCCCTGGTGTTTAATTAGAAGTCTGAAATCCCCTGCTACATTCTACCATTCTTATAGGGATCCCAAATGAATGCAAAGTGATGCTATAAGCATTTCTTTCCCTCTGGTGACAGTGCCCATACAGACCAATGTAGTACTCTACTCATCAATCTATAAGGTCAATGAGATTTTAGGTCAGCTCTATTAAAAACTGATGTTGCTCTTCTTACATCTGCCATTTAAGTTTGGTGCCAAACCTTTTAGTTTTCCATCCTTAGACTTATAATGCTAGCTTGTGTTCCCCAAATCCACATGACAAAACCAGAGCCATTATCCCCAACTCTTCAGCAACTTATATTGGCTTCTGGTCCACCACTGCAGGTTTGTGCCAAATTAAATTTAACCTCAACACTGGCAAACTACGGGTAGTGTAAGGTTACAGACAAAAGTCTTCTTCCAGGCAGCTCAATAAAGGACTTGTCAAGACTTAAGCAGATAAATGATCAAATGAGCAATTTAGATGGCTCTCACAGGACGGCAGCACCCACCGGCAGGGAGAAAGGCAGGCAGGCTGATCGGCAGTAAGATCTGCTGGCTCAGCTGTTTGAAGCACTTCCCTACACCCATCTGCTACATGATTAGTTGAGAAGTCACCATGTTATAAAGCAACAGTTACACCAACACAGCATGGTGCGCTCCTTCAGTCATTTCCCAATGTGAATGAATGGCAAAGAATTGTTGTACCTGAAAAAGCAATGGTGTTGTAACTGCTGTTTAGTGACAAACTCCAAGTAAGGGCCAGGTGTGTTTGCTATGTGAGGCATCACAGAAGGTTTCTCCTGTCCTGTCATTGCCACTCACCTTTCAAATAAATATAGTTGAATAAAGCATAGGCATCTTTGCCTGGGTCTTTGTGGGTCTTCCTCTTACATAGACTAGCACAGATACAATGAGCTTGACAAAATCAACTAAGGAAGTATATTAAATCATGTAAAGCTTATTCCATCAGTTTTCATACACCCACCGGAATGCAATGGCGTGATGAGAATGCAATCTCACCACAGACAGTCCATAATAATGGACGATATCCTAACTAAAGTAAGGACAACAGCAATTCTGCTGCTGAGTTCAATTAGAGGGGATCACACCCAAACATGCTTCTCAAATCAAATAAGGGAACTACTGGGTACAAGAATCAAAGAGCTGCAGACCCCGCTGCAGCAGAGCGAGTGCCTCCGGGGAACAAAACGGAGGTCACACCATACTGATGTGCTTTAAGCTCAGGAGAGCAACCCATTTTCCTGACTTCTGCGAGAAGAGAGCAGGGTGCAAGAGAGTACCTGCTAGCAAAGGTGCCGTGCACACCCTGTCTCACCCACCCCTGGGAAGAGACCGTCACACACAGGGCACCTCACAGGCAGCTGCTGGGCTGAACAGGCAAGCAGGGCAGCCACATGAGTAACAGAGATAAATGCTGCCATTTGTCAAGGTACGAATGCATACACCACACCTATATCAACCTTACTGTCTGGTTGTGTCCTAAGTCTGTGTTCTTTGTAACTCTTCTCTCCTATGCTCACTTCTCTGTGCGATATCCCTTCCTGAAGGTGCCCTGCAGCCCTGAATGCAAGGTCGACAGCCCACAGAGGAGTCCTCCACTGAGGTTGCTATGATTGTTGTCACAATCTGCAACTCAGTGTTTGTAGCATTTGATTACTTACACTCTCTGAGGGAAGAAAACATTGTTTTTGAACGGTTAAGTCATTCTACCAGCTGAAAGCTACGCAACTCTGGGGATATTCAATGACAAATGTGATGATAAACAAGCTCAGCATTTCAAATACTGTATACACAAGTCACAGGATCCTACTTGAACACTTAGGACTAAAACGAGAAACAACTGACACAGGCTTCCCAGCACTGAACACAGTAAGGACGTATGCACTTCGCATAGTTGGTCTGGGCATCTACGTCTCCCATTACAATGAACACGAAAGAGGCAGATGTTTGTGCACAGTACTCACAACAGTCTCAGTGAGGAAATACCTAGCACAACCAACAGAAACTACTGGGGAAAAAAATAATAGTTCTTTCTCCTGGGAGTTTTAAGTACAGCTATATCAGCATGAAACCAGAAACCAGAGCTGAAAACCTCTTGTACATTATGAGACCATGGTATGACTGAGCATGGAAGAAGGAAGTTGCAACACTGTACACAGTAGTATATAGAATCATTAGGGTTGGAAAAGACCTCCATGATCATCTGGTTCAACCATCCCCCTACCACCAATGTCACCCATTAAACCATGTCCCTAAGCACCATGTCCAGCCTTTCCTTGAACACCCCCAGGGATGGTGACTCCACCACCTCCCTGGGCAACCCGTTCCAATGCCTGACTGCTCTTTCTGAGAAGAAATGTCTCCTCATTTCCAACCTAAACCTCACCTGGCACAACTTGAGGCCACTGCCTCTAGTCCTATCACTACTTATCTGCAAGAAGAGGCCAACCCCAACTCCCCACAACTTCCTTTTAGGTAGTTGTACTTGCAAGCAATGCAATGATGAAGTAGGAGGAAACCTATATTCCAGACTTTTTTTCTGTCCAGGTTTAAGCTAGTAAAGGGCCATAATCACCAGACTCTAAGGAATTTATATCTCTCCTGAAGCTGGGCCATTATGCAATCAAGGAAACCCAAGTAACTGCATCTATAGATTATAAACCGTAAATAACAACAGGATAGTATCTTCCAAAATCTAGATATCCCCTTGTGTAGGGCTTCCCTGGAATAGCAGGCCCATACTCTGATGCACTACTTGATGCTTTCCGGAAGCTACTGCTGATGCTCAGCTCAGCCCTATTCAGCAAACAGTACATCCTGCTACAGCATGTTTGTGAGAAAGAATAAAATTCAGCATTCATCTTGGGTCTTTCAAGTAAAACAGTTACAAAACAAAAAATACCTTTATTCACTTTGATATAGCACAATAAAAATTCAGAGGTTTAAGGAAGCTTTTGTTGTGGTTATCCCCTTTTTATATACTACAGGAAGGCTCTCATACCAAAATGCAATTACATAGAATTCTCTCCCACTCCACCAGCCCTTCCAGTTCCACAAGAGATAAGGCTTTAAATTAACAAATAGATCTCATTTCAGTTTCAAGATGCATTATCTAAATGTTGCAGTAATGCTGGGAAAAGGCAAGGATGGTGATGGCTGTTTAAGTCAGTATAGCACAGTTGTTTGTGGTAAACCTTTAGTATGATTGTTTCTATAGAACATATAAAATATATTTTATAGAATATATAGGCTAAACCCTTCCCAGTTTTATTTCCTACTTACCTGTGCTCCAGCAACCTCACATAGGCTACCAGCATGATTTTTGCATCAAGCTTTTAAAATCTTTTTCATAGCTTACTTATGGGAAACCAGTGAGCAAGTATAAAACACCATGAAAGGACAACTTGGGTTTTGGAAATAATAGGTGTGGATCTAGTTTCTTTACAGTTTAAGCATGAGTTACTAACCACTTTTCAGTAGCAGTGCCAAAAATGAGTCAAACAAAACACCCAATCAGCTTTCTAAACTTGTGTTAATTTTCAACTGACTAAACAAAGCAAACTCTTGTAGTGAGCAAACTGATTTTACAGCTTAAAAAGCTTAGATTTTAAGTTAAAAATTGATAGCAGCATAATCTATGAAAATGCTGAGAATCAGAACAGTATTTCACATTAGATATTGTTTTGGGGGAACTGTGTAAAGAAAGAAACAAGGTTCAGTTATTAACTTAGAAAAATAATTTTACAGCTCCCTTTGAATCCCACCTCCACTTTTAACATCTGCAGGCTGCAGGAATATTTTGTTTCTTTCCAGCATTTTTTATATATTAACAGAATTCACGAACATTTCACTAACCAAGGATCTGATGTGGTACATCTAGAACTTATACTTTCCAACATTCTTCAACCATCTCATTGTTATTGCAAGCATTTGCATAGAATCACAGAATGGTTTGGGTTGGAAGGGACCTTAAAGACCACCCAGCTCCAACCCCCTGCCATGGGCAGGGACACCTCCCACCAGACTGGGTTGCCCAAAGCCTGGCCTTGGACACCTCCAGGGACGGGGCATCCACAGGTTGTCTGGGTGTTCTGGTGCCTCACCACCCTCAGAGTGAAGAATTTCTTCCTCATATCTAACCTAAATCTACCCTTTTTCAGTTTACATCCATTACTCCTTGTCCTATCACTACACCCCCTGCCAAAGAGTCCCTCCCCAGCTTTCCTGCAGGCCCCCTTTAGGCATTGGAAGGCCTCTGTAAGGTCTCCCTGGAGCCTTCTCTTCTCCAGGCTGAACAACCCCGACTCCCTCAGCCTGTCCCCATAGGAGAGGTGCTCCAGCCCTCTGATCATACTCATCCAAAGAACAAAAGAAACAGTGTGAACTCCCAAAGACACCAAAATACTATATTTACTCTTTCAATAGGAAATACTGTGCATCTAATGCCACCCTTTAAGTACGTCAGTGGTTTGGAAGAACAGTTGTTCTATGTTATTCCGTATCACCATCCATGATACAGCTCTTACTGCAGTTTTACAAGTGCTCGAAGGACATTAACTGGCAGACACACACTGTCCTTCTGCAGTCTGCTTTTCTAGATGTGAAGAAGCTTCAATTCCTTCAAAAGCTGTGTGGCCTTAGAGCTACTATTTCAGTTAGAGGACTGGAGAAACTTGCCTGAACAAACTTCCTGAACAAAAGTAGGAAAATACAACAGTTGATGGCAGGTTATTTGAAAAAATACCTACAGGGCTTAAATCATCCTTGCAACATTTTTCCTCTCTTTTCTCTGGCTGGAAAACATCCATTCCTGCCAGCCAAACACCCATTTTTCCTTTGAAGTACTTCCTGAGAATTTAATTGCCTATTAAATTGCTAACAAAACTTTCAAGTTGTAGACCAGCCCTGAGAGACTCCCGAGGGAAGGAACAAACAGCCTCTAAGCCCTACACATCTTTCCACGGTCAGTGGGGAGGGCAGAGCTGCTCTGCTGGCCTCCAGCCATAGAATCAAATTTTGTCTGGACGAGGCTCACCAAGATAAATGCAGACCTATACAGGAGGTGGCAGTTCTCACTGAATGCAGTCTGAAGTTATGTCTGAGCAATGCTTTTGAGAAGTGAGATGTTTAGTCATATAATTTGTGGACCTAGCTACATAAGCACTGCAACTCAAATTTGAAAATGTTTCGTATTTGAAAATGTGTTTCTTACACAGTTCAAATATCTACCTTATTTAACCTTTATTACATAGTTCTTTCATTCTTGGCAGGTTCTCTAAATTGACTGCTTACCACCAAGTTGTCAAGGTTCAAATGATGACAACATAAGAAATACAGTGGAGAGGAGCATCCAGTTAATAACATATATATATATATATGTTACTAAGTTATAACTAGTTACTAGTTTAGTAACTAGCTTTTTATTACCTGAAAGAATTTTAGATTCTCAGTTCTGTAACTTCTCAAAATGACTAGTTTTCCATAATAAAGTAAAAGGACTCAAAATTCTTGCAAGGCAGGAAATACAAAGCCAAACTGCGCACTTTCTTTTCAAAGAAAATGCCAAATAGTTGTAGCAACTACCCTAAAAGTGCTGACGTTATTGCATAATACTGTAAACTATGCACTTCATGCAATTCAGGAAAATCTATTATCTGTGTGAATTGAAATAATACAGAATTGTAGCAGTGCCTATGGTGGTATGAATAATTTATTTTCTGAAGTTCAGAAACAACTCTACAAAAAAAAAGTTCATGTTAGAATACAGACTGTTAATCACACTTGACACATTTTTTGGAATATTCTAGTAAATACTTTTTAGATTGCCAATTCAGAAAAATCAAGATTTGTAAACACCAGATACTCAATGCAGGGTGTTGGAACACAAAGGGCTAACTGTTATTTCATTTTTAATCAAAGACAAGCTTTTTGCAAACAAACTCATACTTTTACAAACACAAAGATATTGCTTCAAATTTTATATTTCAGAATCTTCATGTGATTTACTATTTTACTGCTTTCCCACTTCACTGAGAAGCTTCTTCCATTGAATGCTTTGTAACCTTTGTAGCTACTTGGGTATGTCCTAGCAACACAACAGCTAGAAAAGCACAGAAAAAAGAGCAGCAGGCGAGTAGCAGACATTAAAAGATCTACAAATATGGTAAATAATTTAGGAGAAACGATGGAAATGGAAAATACTTTAGAAGCTCCAATCTATGCCTCTGTATTCCCCAGATCTTTGTCTCTGAATTCTCCATCAGTTTTTTACAATGCTGAAATATATGTACATTTGTAGGATAAAGAAGGGGAACAGAAATCAAGGGGTCTTAAATCACAGCCTGAAAAAAAAGTATCATTTACCTTAGAAGCCATGACTCTATTAAAGTTGACCCATGCTACTCTGCAAATGAGTTCTGGCATGGTATGTATATCTGTAGGTTTCAGATAAACAAGAAGTGGTAATGTGTTCAGTGTAGATGGTTCGGATTTCCATGCAAGACGAGTCTAACAGAGATTTTTCTTAATGAACTTTATGCCTGAAAGAACGGGACAGATGCCAAAGGTTTTTTACATCATTTTGCTGTGAACAAGACATATTTCACCACGTGGGCATATCATATTTTAGAAAGTAGACTAAGTTATGAGAACCCTAGTGAAACTAAACTGTTAGAAGTTGGGCCTGACTTGCTTGCAGAGGCACATGTGGAGTCATCTGGAGGGAAAAAGGCAGGGGAAAAGCAGTTCAGGGCACCCCAACAGTGCTCCGTCAGGTTGCCAAAAGGAGCAAGAGATACTAAAGCTGCTTTTCTTCCGAGCCTCCTGAGCCTCTTGATTGCAAATAGGCCAGATTGCTTAATGGCGGAAGAGAAGAGCCCATGGACAACTGTCCTGAGATAAGGCACCAGCCTCCTCTTCCTCCTATGAAGACAGTAGGCGTAGGCAAGAAATTAATTCTGGGTGATGTACATACAGCATCACGCTGGGAGAAGTGCAGGGCATGAGGAATAAATATACGAATGCTGTTACTCAACATTTCTGTACATTTCAGAAGGTTCATTCTACCAAGGAGCAGCTAAGGCTCAGGAAATGTAAAACATTTGGATCTCAGTGAATGGAACGATATATATATATACATATATATATATATTATTTATTATTTTTCCCTGGGGATAGTACAACAAAATATTGTCCAGGATTTTTAAGACTGTAGCAAAGTCAGAAACTAAAGCTCACTCAAAGGAGTAATTACTTCAGCAGTCAATAATCTTCTGTCCATTTTATGCCTTCCCCTGGTGTTACTACCTGCTTCAGATATAGTGGAACTAACAAGGAGATTTTGGGGGAGGAAGAAAAACAAGGGAGAAGTGAGTTACAAGCCTCTACTTGCCTTTTATTCTTTCTATGTTAAGCACAGATCTAGATTTGTTAGCCCTAGCTTCTTAGAAAAAAATCCATACATTCCAGATACCTCTTCATCTACTAACAAATTTTAGCAATGATAACATGAACATCTTGTTTCAGAGATCAACATGCAGCTCAACCAATAGCACAAAAATAATCTGAAGTTTTAAAGCTTTTAGAATGTGATTTCCTTGAAATAAATAGAAAAAAAAACAGTGTTACACTGTCAGCCACCTAAATATTTGTAGATATTTAGACATAATACACTCCTGTTGCAAAAAATATTCAGATAATTAAGGCGCTATCTGCAGCGCTCTGCAAAAGGACATCATCCTTCAACAAAGGCTGAAGCCCTCCAGATATTAAAATGTACATTTGCTGCCTTTACTCATTATCCATTACATTTTATTGATGCATAAATCTTTCCAGCTCATCCACTAATAATGCCTGTTCATTACATTTACTAACTATTCTATAAACCTGTAATAAAACCAAGAAACTTAATCTTCTTTTATTATTTTAGATAGTGATAAAAAATAGTGACTTAGAAAACAGTTTATCCCTCTCCATATTGAGCTGTTATCCTTTGCCCTTTATATCCTGCTGTAATCCATTCCAGTGGTCTTTTCCTAATTGATTTTGTAAGCTCATCTTCTGTGTCGTACAGTATCACAAGTTTTTCTGAAATCTGAATTAATTACATCCTTTGTTTCAGATTCTTTGTTTATTACTTCTTTCTCCTGGAAATATGAGCATGAGCTTATGCACTGACAAACCACTCTATAACAAATTCAACATTGTACATTGTCAAGCCTTCCCTGTGACAGACCAAGGGAAAAAGACGTATTCAGAGTTTTCTTTCTGCAGTTTCCTTCAGTACTATGTCAGCCCCTTTCTCTTGTTAATGTGTTCCATAAAATATTTACTAATACAAACTTTAAACAAAGAAGATATATAAATAAATAGATTTTAAACAAGTAAGTGCAATGTTGCCTAACAGTACCTTAGTGTTTTTATAAACTATCAAGTCAGGGCTTCCCCTGGTGTTACTTTTGCACATTCCCAATACCAAGCCCTAAAATCAAAGAGGAATCAAAACAGGGAAGAGGGTGTGAAAGCATCACTGCCTTGCGGCTGATGGACAAAAAAGAAAAGCACGTGGATGAATGTTTTGCAGGACTCTAAGCCTCACAAATAACAGGTCCTGTTGAATATAAACCTGGTCAAGGCATGATAACAAAAAGATTAAGTCTGCACACTTGTTTTTGCCTTTGGCTGCACCATCAAATCCTGCCTTTAGGTGTGACTGCTTTTTGTTATGCTTAATGTAACTCTGGAATTCTAGGATTTATGCCTAGACAGACTATAAATTTATGAGTTAATTTGATTTGCTTTTATTCTTGTATTTCAATAATAATTTTAATGTATTTTACTCCCATCTCCGTTACAGGAAAAACTAACCCAGGGTGGCTGTAGGGGTGGCCTCTACGTGCAGAGCCCAGCAGCTGCCCCATGTTAGATAAGGGACAGTTTTAGCCAGCTCCAAAGGGATCTGCCACTACCCAGAGCCGAGTCAGTAAGAGATGTTGTTTGTGCATCTGGGAGAGCAGTTTTAAGAAAGGGGGAAAAACTGCTGCACAACAGCTGGGAGAGAGAGGAGTGAGAACCAGCCCTGCAGGCCCCCAGGTCAGTGCAGCAGGAGGGCAGGAGGTGCTCCAGGCACACAGCAGCAGTTCCCCTGCGGCCTGTGGAGAGGCCCCTGGTGGAGCAGGCTGTCCCCCTGCAGCCCATGGGTCCCACACGGAGCAGATCTCCACGCTGCAGCCCGTGGAGGAGCCCCCGGTGGAGCAGGTGGATGTGGCCTGGAGGAGGCTGCGGCCCATGGAGAGCCCCCGCAGGAGCAGGCCCCGGGCCGGAGCTGCAGCCCGTGGAGAGGAGCCCACGCAGGAGCAGGGGGTCTGGGGGGAGCTGCCGCCCGTGGGGGACCCGTGCTGGAGCAGTTTGCTCCTGGGGGATGGACCCCGTGGTACGGAGCCGTGTGGGAGCAGTTCTTGAAGAGAACCTGAAGAGCCTGCCCACAGGCTCAGTTGGGGAAGGACGGCATCCCGTGGGAGGGACCCCACGTGGAGCAGGGGCAGAGAGGGACCATGAAGGAGCGGCGGAGACGAAGGGTTAGGGACTGACCGCAGCCCCTATTCCCCGTTCCCCTGCGCTGCTTGGGGGTAGGTAGTGGAAGAGAGTGGATGGGAGGAAGGTGTTTCTAGTTTGGTTTAATTTCTCACTGTTCTAGTCTGCTAGCGATAGGCAATAAGATATAATAATCTCCCTATACTGAGTCTTTTTTGCCCGTGATGATACTTGTTGAGTGATCTCAGTGTACTTATCTCAACCCTTGAGCCCTTCCCATCTTTTTTTTTTTTTTTTTCTCTCCCTTTTCCTTTGAGGAGCGGGAGTTAGAGAGCAGTTGCAATGGAGCTCAGCTCCCCAGCAGGGTAAAACCACCATAGTAGTCTACCAAATTTGTTTCTACAATAGATGCTCCTTTAAAATTTCATGTAAATGTCTTCTGCACTTTCTATTTAAAGCTAATAAGCAGTATTAAACTATTTAATTTTTACTTCCATATTTCTTGTTTCAGCCTACATCTTTTGCTCTAGTCTCTTAAGTTTCCACTATTTCCCCTCACGCAAGGTAGTAGTACTAAACTAAACAACCAGCCCTTGCTCAATAACTAAATAATATAACATTTTTATGTTTATATATATGTGCAGCATGAAGTCCCAATCACAACAGAAGACAGAGTTTCACACATCCATGTGCCAATCACAGCAAGAGGAGGGAGCAGGAACAAAAAAGCATAGTCAGCAGATTGAAGCAAAGTATGCAGCTGCTCTACTAATTCATGAGGTATTTATTCATCTTGAAAACTGTGTCTGGTTTTGGGTCCCTCAATTGCAAAACACTGAGGAACTTAAGAGTCCAGTGGACAGCTGCTTTGATGTTCAAAGATATGCTCAGAAAACTGAGTTTGTTTTAACTGGAAAAAAAGAAGGCCAAGGAGGAACCTAATCAGTCTTCCACTACAAAAGCAAGGTTGCAGAAAATGCACACTTTTTCAAGGTGCACTATAACAGGCCAAGAAACAGCACTCACAAGTTGAAATGAGAAAAAGTTCAATCAGACTTGAACAAAAAATTCTCCAAGGAGAGCAGTTAAGCACATGACTAAGTTGCCCAAGGAGGCTGCAAAATCTCCACCTTTGGATGTATCTAAAATAAATGGGACTAAGCACTGAACAATCTGCACCAACTCCAAAGTCTACCTTGCTTTGCACAAGAGGTTGGACTAGATGACTGCCAAACCCACCAGAAGACCTTAAAACCTAAATTGTCCTATGATTTTATTAATTGCATAGACTGAAGAGTCTTTAAAGATCAGATAATGTATATTTGCCAGACAGAGTGGCTGTGATAAGTAAAAGCACCTGTGTAAGTTTCACTTAAGCTTCCACTGAGGAATTGTAAAAATGTTATTGACCACATTATTAAGCCTCAATCAAGTTGCCACTTAAAAGTTGCAAGGACACACTCAAAAAATTTATTCAGCTGGAACTTAAATTCATTTATTTTAAATACTGGTCTACTTAATCATTTGCTTTATTCTGTCAGGTCAGTAAAAATGGTTATCCTTTCATTACCTCTACCCTATTCCCCCTGCATTTTTCTTTACAAAATGGATATGCAAAACATATTTACTGAGAAACCCTAAGATGGAATCTAGTTTCTCTTCTATAATCCAAACAAGATCAGCTACAGGGGGTGTCATTAGACACTGGAGAAAATTCAACTGAAAAAAGAAAACAGCATTTATGCTAAAGACAGTACTTTATCTTGGCTTCTAGTTATATCTGCTGACATACTTATAACAGAAGATGTTTGATTGTACCAATTTTAAAACACTGGCTTTACCAACAATTAAAATGGTTTAAAACGTTCCTCTTAATGATGCGGAAAGGAACTCCCAAGTTGCAAATAAATAAATTTTGGGTGAAATATTTCCAAGCTCATGAAGGTGTGAGGTGTAGGGTTTTTTTTGTTTGTTTTTTGCTTTTTTTACTACTATTGGAGCTTGTCCAAGCATTCAATAAGAGCATCTGATATTTAGCTTTCTTTCCCAGTTTGTACACTCAACAGCATATTTTTAAATAAAATTTTAGAATTAGAGCACTCGTAAGAGCTAGCGTTGAAAGATAGAAAAGGTGCAGTCATGGATCTCTGGAAAGCAAAGGTTGGATATCATTTGGACATGCTAACAGATCATTCAGGCACAAAAGAAATTGAAAAACAGGAGGCTCTGATTGAACATCAGGAAACACTTTTTGACTCTGAGGGTGACTGAGCACTGGAAAAGCTTGCCTGTGGTAGTGGTGGAATCCCAATCCTTGGAGATGCTCAAAAGGCATCTGGAACATGGTTCTGGGAAGTCTGCTCTATGTGTCCATGCTTGAGCAAGGAGGTTGGACAAGACGACCTCAACCATTTTGAGATTCCGTAATCATGCATTTTGTTACAAGAGCAAAAACATTTGGAAATAAATACAGCTGACTGAAAAGTTATTTTAATCATGTGTATAAATACTTCACCCTGATAAAAGAATCCTGTATGGTAACTCACAGGTTGAGTTCCTATATGTCTTTACTGAGAGTTTTAGCTTTTTTCATTACTTTTATTTTTTTAGTATCAAGAAGCAAAAACAACAAAATATTTCTCTTAAAGCTGGGCACTTCATACTAGCAATAGTATATTGTAAAATAGATCACCAACAGTGGGAATGGGCGAAACAGTTTTCAAAGGAGCAGTAATACTCTAACTTGACTAAGCAAACTGGAAAGAAGAACAGATGAAAGCAGCTGCAAAATACATAGGTTGAAGTTCCACAAACAAATCCTTATGCAGCGATTCACTGACTTCCTATTCCCCCTCCTTTCTACATACTGCTACCTTCCCTGCTCTTTGCACTTACACACCAACTCTACACACAGGTAGACAGATGAGACAATTGTCAGAATTCAAGTTGCCTACAAAATTTTTCTTCCTTTAATTGGATCGATTCCCATTGATTAAACAACCATGCTGTTAATTTATCTGAGGTATCCAAGCACATGAAATGAGATGTAATAAATCCAGGTCTTAATATTTGCGTTTGCTGCTTTCTATGTTGAACAGTCACTCTTCGTGGAATTTTAGTGAATGCATATGCAGCACAGAACAAGAATTCTGCATTCAAATATATTCTCAAGATCCTTTACCATTATTTCTCTCGCAGGAAGCTGAAAGCTCAGAAAACTTCTCAGAGCAAAAATAGAACAAAGACCCATCCCAATTAAAATTATTTCTAAAATGTTGTAGAGTGTTCATTTATGACTTTGGTTGTTCTCATGATTGCCACAGGAATCACCTCAAATTTGCAAGAATGTACGTATCGGAAAAGAAGTACTCAGTATTTCTTTAACAAAGCTTTGATTGATACTGGGGCCAGTAATGTTAAAACATCTTTGTTTAAAGCTTTAAAGCTTTTTTAAACCTTTGTTTAAAGGTACTTTGACCAGTACCATGGGGCAGAGAGCACCTTTAGCAAGTACACTGTTGATACAAGACCAGGAGGAGAGGTAATACACCAACTGATTGCACTGCCATGCAGAGGGACTTCAACAGGCTGAACAAAAGCCCAACAGGTAGCTCATGAGGTTCAACAAAAGGAAATACAAAGTCCTCCACCTGGGGAGAACAACCCCTGGCAGCAGCACAGGCTGGGGCTGACCAGCTGGAAAGCAGCTTGGCAGAGAAGCACCTGGGGGTCTTCGTGGAGTCTAGGTTGACCATGAGACAGCAGGGTGCCCTTGAAGCAGAGAAGACCAACAGTATCCTGTGTTGCATTAGAAAAAATGTTGCCAGCAGGTCAAAATAAGACATCTTTCCCCTCTCCTCAGCACTGGTGAAAGATTTGGAGTACTGTGTCCACTCACGGGCTCCACAGTACAAGTGAGATGCAGGCATACTGGAGCGAATCCAGTGAAGAACCACAAAAACAATTAAGGGATTGGAGCATCTGATCTCTGAGGTGATACTGAAAAAGCTGGGACTCTAGCCTGAAGAAGAGGATGCTTGAAGATATCTTGTATAATGTATTTATACCATATGCATAAATATCTGATGGGGGTGGGGGTAAAGAACATTTCTCAGTGGTGGTCGGAGGCAGGACAAGAGGCAACGGGTACTAATTAAAACAGATGAACTTCCATCTGAACACAAGAAAGCTCTTTCCTACTTTGAGGGCAGTCAAACATTTGAACCAATTGTCCAAACAGCAAGCTGCTCTAGTTGACTGTGCAGCAGAGGTGGCGTTGGACTAGATTATCTCTACGCATCCCTTCCGAGCCCAAGTATTCTATACTTCTTTGAGGAAGAGATGGAATGGGAGCAACTACATCTGAGTAACATGGACTTAGTGTCAGTTGTCTTCTTTGCTCAGACCATGCCTTCACTAAGTTGAAATAGTTCCCTTGCACATCAGTTGCCTATATCTGATTGCATTCTATGAAGACAAGTTGTTTATTAGACTTAGGAATAGCCTCACTGTACAAATATAGCTAAACCACTTTTTTTCTTTCCCATACATCCCTGATGCACAAGACTCTAGCTCTAACCAGTATGAGAACTGTGTAAATACAGACAATGTACAAACACAATGTATTCGTTTTCACCAATCAAACCACTTTATTATAGTCTACTACATCATCTATTTCTGTCAGCATACAACCATCTCCTCAATGGATTTTTTTGCCTTCCCTCCAGTCAGTGCTCAAGCAGTAACGGTATTTTAATCAAAACAGTTTAGAAGGGAATCATCCTTCTTCTTTCCTACTGCCTGTTCTCTTTCAAGAACGTATTGACAGCTTTGCTTTACGATTGTAGGAAAATTGAGGGGAACCAAGAGAAAGTCACATAGAAAAGCTAGAACATATCCCTCATGAGAAGCAGGCACCTGTGCACTGACCCAATTAGACATTCAAACACTTGTCACTTTGGAGCTGTCTGGTTGTCACTCATCCAAGTAGCCCCAGGGGGCCTATTGTATGGTGGCATTCCCTGACAGAAGAACTGGAGCTACGGAGGCAATGAGGGCACAGGGATAGGGTGCCAGGATCCTGGTGAGTGAAAGCAGCTAGCAGGAAAGCCAAAGAACCTTAGAGCTTCCTTAACTTGGTTACCATCCAAAAAGCCTTTCAGAATCTTCAATGGTTATCTTTTTTTTCAAAGCAGTCTAGTTTCAAAACCTTACAGTAACAGTCCTCGTTATGCAAAGTTACGTTTAACTCTTGAGTGACTAACACAAGAACCGTTTCAGAAGAGATCCCTGAAAGATTAAAATATCTTTGTTGGAGGGAAAGGATGGACTAAGTTTTACTTTCAGAAACACCACCAGCATATAGTTCAGAAGTCAAAACATTTCAGTGTCTATCTCCTCCCTTCTCTTTTTTAAACCTATTATTGACACTTTCAGATGTCCCTTCTGCTTGAACACATAAACGAGGGATAAACCATTGTGGAGCCATCCATGCCTACACACTGTAAGAGAGAAGAGGTCTGTTTTAGCAGACTGTATACAATACTGTATTCAAGACCCCAAAATCAGATTTTTTGTTCAAAAGATTCAGATATTAAAACACAGATGACTATTCAGCAGCTACTTCTGACTTTGAGTAAGGCTATCTCTGTTCTTATACTGAAAGTTATTCAATTGAAATACAAGAGCATAGAGGGGTTGGAGGGCAATTAAAAAAAAAAAAAAAAGAGCTTATTTCAAAACTTCCAAAACAGGCATTTTAACCTTGGGATCTAAACCATGAGACTGAAGAGTTCAGAATGTCTCTGCCACCAAATCTGTGATCTATGATAGAAGAAAAAACTCTTTTGGTACAGAAATATTTTAAGTCCCTTCTCAATTCTGTTTTTCAGACTCATTTGTTTACTAGTTAACTTGTCCCGACACCTGTCCTCTCCAGCAAGGAACATCAGAGATGATTAAGCCTTCCTTTAATTATATGAAGCTACGAAATACTTTTAGCTGCTCTCCTAGTTAGTGTATTTGATTTGAGCTATTCAGGTAAAAGCTGTGATGATATTGTAAAGTTTATATTAATCACAAGCTGCTAACCTAAACAAATGTGAAAATGCAGCTAAACGCAGAATGCATTATATGACTATCCCAATAGTACTTAAAAGAAGCTATAGAAAAAAGAAACTTAATAAAGAAAAACTTAATGCCAGTAGCATTTTTTCTCTATATTTGGCATGGGAAATTAAAATTTAGATGGAAAAAAATATCTTACCTTTGTACAAATAACTTCTGAGAAAGATGGTCTATATATTTACTTTTCCTTCTTTCTTATTTGTTGTACGGCAGATCTTTACCTTACTGTCTTGCCTGCAAAAAAACGATATAGAACCTGAAGTCTTCATACAGGCTGATAATTACACTCACTATTAAACTACAACAAATACTTCAGAAATGTCTTCATATAGCTGCAATGCTAAATCAGGTATGGTTTAAGTGGTGTTGAGAAGGATGACATTTTACTAGGAACTAATTTATATATGTTGGGCTTAAGGAAAAATAAGAGGCATCAGCAACAAAAGAAGCATCATAGGTTTCAAAATTATACTTTGCATTTAGCTCTCCAAAATAATATAGCTAGACCCATACAATCAAACCAGGCCACCCATAAAGGCATCCAGGTTTTCTGTAGCGTCTGAAAAACAGTCAGTGCCTCCCAAAGCTTGACCAAGCCACTGGAAAACCCTAACCACATCTTTCTGAAGTGCAGTAACTTAAGGCACACTGGGGTACCTCTCCCCCTTCAAGACCAAATCCTGCAGTGCTCTTTGGCATACAGATGCACAAGCTTCTACGAAGACATCAGCTGGGAGAGGTCAGAGCAGCACTGACAGCAAGCCCCTACTGCTGGAAAAGCTTTTGGTCACAGCGCGTGCCTGGAAAGCGAGCGACCGGTGTTTATAGCCTATTCATAAACTGCCTGATCTCATGCTTTCTAGGAGAATATCCTAAATCCTAATTGAGGGATGAGACAGACAACCCCTCCCCCTCCAGCCAACCCCCCACATTAAAAGCACAATACAAGGAAAGAGGAAACAGCAGGTGAGGGCTTGTCTTCAATTCAGCTGTGACCTTCCTCATTTATTCATGAGAACTGTGCATGCACTACCTCTCTCAAGTCTTTGTTACTTTAACACCCTATTTTAGACATATTTGAGGCTTCATTGAGAAGGAGGTTGTTTATTTTTCCACAGTTAAGCACACGTGGAGTTGAACGAGTGAGTATGGTTTAAGTAGGATCACAAATTTTGACAGTGAGCTACAAAAAATTTGGAACTGAGGATTCCCATGACAGTTGTCTGGCTTTATAGTACATGTTGCTCACCTGCAGATGCTGCTCTGCTTGCCACCTACAGTCTTTATTTCAGTGAACCAGTGATGAAGTGAAGAACCAGAAGCACCGGACTAGCACTGCTGCTAGTGACTTGACTGCAAGACACGTTATTTTATTTAGTGTACATAAAAGTACAAATTTTATCTGTAAAAAAGCTTATTGTTTTCTCTTATCTGCAGATGAGCACCATCTTGTAAGATAAAACAGGAGAGACTGCAAACTTTGTGATCCAGTAAGATTGGTTTAATTTGATAACACTGTCAAAAGTTTCTTTCAGAGTATTTTAAAGAGAGTTTTTATTACTAAATTGTTCTGTAACCTGGCAAAATCCTAACTGTTGAACAAAACTCTGAACTGTTTCTTCCAGTAGCAAAGTGCACTCTTCTCATAAATTGCTCTTTACCCTGCTCTTTCAAATCATATTGTTGCTCTTACATAATAAAGCACTGGAAAGAAAATATTATCTTTGTCATATTGGAAGTTTGGCATCTATCATTTATTTCACCGGGGTGAAATTCACTTTGTTGCCTTCATCTTTGCTCAGGCACTCAAACCCCTCCCTACCCATATTCTCCAGGGGGAGCAGCTGCTTGCACCCCAACTGGGCCTTTATAAGCCAAAGGCAACACTGAACTTGCTTTCAGAACTGCTACAAGCATGCGGCTCCTAACTGACCAAAATGCTCAAGTATGACACTAATCACACATATTCTGCTCCTACATGAAGATAAGATTCATCTACCCTACCAATCACGTTGCTTCCTGGCTGGTTTGGCCACCAACTCACTCCCCCAGGGGGAAACCCAAGGACATCTCAGGGAACTCTCCAGCCCAAGGGCCACTTCTAAAGGGTCGTGCTGTCAGGACTGCATAAGTTCGGAGTCTCCACTTGAGACAGTCCCTGCAAGGCACTGCATGCTCAGACACCCCCGTGCCCCCACGCAGCACTCAGCAGCACACACCACATGTGTAACACCATGCTGCAGACTCATCCCTTTGGTGGGCTGCCATACAGCTCTCCTGCTTGAGACGCTCTGAACTGCAAACACAAACTAGCTGTGTATTAGGGCCACAGGGACGTCACAGTACCTAGATGAAATTCAGATCACATTGGGCGAACATGGCCAGCATGTTTTATAAGAGACGTGCCAGTTAGCCTACCGCGATGACGGGAGTTTATCCCTGTCTGGCTGTTAGTACCAGTAAAAAAAAGCTGCAGCCTCAAGGGCTAGGTCTGAAAGTTAGGTGTGATGTTACATCCAGGATGGTTTGTGTACGAGACTTCACATACAGGAGAGAAAAAAAAAAGGAAAAAAAAAGGCTCTACAGTGCCACAGACCAATGTTAACACAGTGGATAATCCTTCCCAGAGTCCTAACACACATCAAAAGAAGGGGTGAAAAAAACAACCAGTTTCCTTTACTCCTCTGAGGTAAATATTGTTACTTAATGATATATATTGTTTGGGACATGCATTACAGTTTTCAGTGTTTTAGTGAGTGAAGAGAAACTGTATTACAGGCATAGTCAAACTGTTTTCAGCTGTTGTGTATGAAATGGTCAGAATATCAGTCTCTTGGGATGTCTGGACTACACTCATTCTGCTCCAAAAATAAATATTTGCTATAGTTCTTTTTTGGCATCCATGGCTGTAACCTATTTACAGTCCAGGATCACATTCTTTTGCTGTGATGTGATTCATTTTCTCTCAGAAGGGAGCTTAACAAAAGCTCCTAACTCCAGTGAACTCATAAGCATGAGGAGTTCTCTAAAAGGTGCACAGAGGAGCACCTGAATATCCAAAAGTCAGCTCAGATGTAATGAAGTACAGAAGCAATCTCAGATTACAAATATATTTTATGATTTTTTTCTTGCCTGACAGTTAAGCTAAAACTTTGAATTGTTATTCACAGTGCTAACTGCATGAAGATGATATTTTGAATGGCTTGGTGGCATCATCTTACGGGATTCAACAGGTGAAGTCCCATTTATTTCATTCTAGCCAGGAACCTCTCATCTCTGAACATGTAAACAAATAACCAGATGTCTGCTTTCCAAAGTAAGAGGAGCATTTGTACCCTTACAGAACAATCATAAGTGAGGGAGTTAGCATGAATTTAAAAAAAAAAAATAAAAGTAGGCAGAAAAGATGTTTTAAAAACATGCTAAACCGGGTTGTTCTATAACGAAGTCTACAGATTTGGTGAAATATGTTTTTTAATGTATTAGATGCATTTGGGGTAACATCATTGCTCATTTTCTATTTATGAAACTGGCTACTGGGATGTTGTAGAAATATAAAACAATTTTTATTTCTACACACCAGATCATTATGTTTTTTGTGTATTCATTCATTTAAAAACTTGTGAACTAAAATTTACACAGTGTTGTTGCTTTAAAAACATTTAATAGTGTTGACAGACTCTAGGAAAGTACAATTTAGAATAAAAAAGTGTGCATTGTAATACAAAACTATGCAAAAAAGTTCAAAAGTAAAAAAAAGTAGTATCAAAATTCCACTTTTATTTTATAATCAGATTGGCCAAATGGTTTTAGATAAAATGTACTCAATATATTCATTAAAAAAGTTAAAATGTTCTAATGTTATTAATCTAACCTTAGAAAGCTGTAAAATGAGACAATACGTAGTTTTCTCCTAAAACTAATACTATACACACTATGTATATAATACAGTTTCCTTTTACTTAGACAATACTTAAAGATATTTAATGAAACACATTTTAACGGGGACCTGGAAAAATATTTGCTTTATGACATATAAAATATAGTTAGTGCATTTAAGCACAGTTTCATGCAATTCAATACTGCAGAGCCCCAGTATTCACCCTCCTGTCATTTCTTCTTTCAGAATTAAGGAGTGATGAGGAGCCCTCAGAAGAGGAGAAACTACCCTGGTGGTTGATAAGGGCGGTGATCCATCTTTCTGTCATATCTATCTTATTCCTGGCAGTGCTCAACCCCAGATGATTCTGACAAAGTAATAATGGAAAAAAATATATATGCTGGAAATACCCCAAAAATAACTGTTCAGTTTTTCATTCTTCAGACACACATCCTCACAAATACATACTCTAATGCAAGCAGTTCAGCCTAGTTTTTACTAATATCCTTTAGAGCAACATACTCATTTTATATAAACGAGTTCATTATATTACAGTCATTAAAACAGAATTTACATTCGATCTAATCTTTAATATGTTGCAAAGCCACAACCTTCCTTCATGGATATAAATTATACTGTATTGATTTCAACACCTAGACTGCTAACCAAAGTTAAATGTTTCAGTAAGTTACACAGGATAGGTCTACTCTCCTCTTCAGAGGTATAAGCTCCATTTCCCCATGCTCCCACTACTCAAATAAATCAAGCTAACCAATACCAAGGTACACAAATCTCAGCTGCGTAAGTGATCAAGAAGAATCTGAATAGAAAAGGGAGATCAGCCATTACCTTGTGCATATAGCCATATAGTCCTCTTCCTGTTTTGCTTTTTTTTTCCCTTTTGTTTTGTTAGCAGGAGATAAGAATTTGTAGCATGCTCCCCTCCACGTTGTAATCTTGACAAGAGTCGGCTGCTAAGCCCCGCTGTCGCAGCGCTGTGCAGAAGCACGCACAAAAAGCCCTTTCCAGCAGCCAATGGCTTTGTCCTCGACCTCCCAAGCTTCTGTGTGATCAGCACAGGCTTTGTGGCCATACAATGGGGGTTAAACATTTCCCCGTATTTATTTAAAAGCAGAGCTAAATCTGCTTAGCTGCATGAGCCTTTTAGTAAAATGATGCTCAGTGTAGCTGGGTATTTTTCTGTTTAAGAGTAAATGGCTTCTTCTATCTACAGAATATAAATATACATATGTATTCCTTTTCAGTGTCCACAGTGTTTAAACAATGCAGCCAGTAAAATCAAAGATTTGGATCCAGACCCTACCTTATCCAGAATTTCCCCCTAAATAACTACCACTGAGCTGCCTAGTTCCATTTTTCCTTTACGTTCTTTAGACCAGGTGACTTGCCAAGTGGGCAGCCCTCTGCTCTCTGTTGATAGCACCTGAGAGGCAGACCCTTGCAAAAGCTACTACTTATGTTGACAGGTGAAATTCCATGAGGAAGAAAATATAGGCATTCCAGGAAATAAATGAAAACATTTTACAAGAAGGCCACCGATTTTGGACATCACATCAGTCTCTGAACTGCCTTTGCTTTTCCAGAAACTACCTTGAAGCAACACTGGTACAAAACTGGCTTTTTCCAATTCCTAAAGAAGTAAACCGTATTAAAACCTTTCTTTTCTGCTCTGCAAAGCCTGACTTTTTGTTCATTTGTTTGTTTTTAAGTCCAGCTAAAATGTTTCTAATTTTAAGGGGGTTGCAGTTATTCCTACGTAGCAGCCGCGAATCCCGTCAGCATTTATTAGCACCGGCATTAGCTCCGAACAATAACTTCATCTGCTCCTTTGAAACCTATTCAGCTTTCAAGGCTTGCTTAGAACAATACTGTTCTTCACAAAAGCACGATACAGAAGCATCTCCATCAAAGCACGCTGCCAGTGAGGTTCAGTAATGACTGCAGCCACCTGACCTCCTCAGCTTAACGAAACAGAACCAGGGCATCTTCATTCAGCTCACACTTCCCACATGTGCCTTGCTTCTGGAGATGCAAAGACCTAAGCTAAGAAGGCAAATAGCTTAGAAAAACAGAAGTTATAGTTACAGGCAATTTGGTTTTGATTTGAAGGTTTATCATCAAATAATATAGTGTTTATTAGGCAACACTGTTCAAAGTTTGTTTAGGGGTAATTGGCTTCTCTGCTGCTTGAAGTTATTGCTTTTTAATTGCACATTTACAACTGTATATTCTAATGACAACAGCTGGCATGAAACTGTAAATAATCAGGTATTTACCACACCACAAACATGCTACAGTATTAATCTATTATTTGCATTTACTAACATTTAACTCTAATAAAAGCTTAATTCTCAAAAATCATTATTTCCATAGCTTTGATCATTCCTTCCAAAATGAAGTCCTCACATGAAAAAGACAACTTTTGCCACTGCAGTAGCTCAGCTACTTGTTCCCCTTTGCCTTTGACAGTATACTTCATCAAGAAACTAGCTAAAATATAACTGATTGAACAGACTTTTTCTGTTTAACTAGGTTTAAGCAGAAGTTATTTTCTGAATTTTAGAGCTGAATGATGAAGGGGCAGGTCCAATTTTGTTGTCTGATTGACCAAGCCTAATCAGAATTATTTCTGCACACTGCTTCACTACAGCTGTAGAGCCATTAAACACTAAATGCTCTGGAGGCCCATTCCCTTTCAGCCTCCTACTGCGACTCGCACTTTTCAGACAGTAGCTACTCAGTGGGCTACTCAAAACATTCAAAAAATGGGGATGCTATATTTAATGGAAGGCTTAAAACCCACAGCAAGATCTGTCACTTGACTTGTCAGTATGGCAGCTATCATAATAAAACAGTCTTTGTGATGGAGACTTAAAAAGAACCCTGTGAACTGGGTCTCTTACTTCACAATACATTTTTATTAGGAAAAGTTTTTCAGTCATAGCAGCTAGTTTTTCTTCAAGAGAAATAATCATATCTGTCTCTAAAAATGCTCACTAAGATATGCACGCTTTTTAGTACCTGTAATATTACCCATAGCATCTTGTTTTACACCTTATTATCACCTATTATCATTTACACGTTATTAGCCTACGAAAGCCTTTATACTGATATAGCCATTAGGACTGTCTTCCTGCACAATTTACAAAATAAAATAGAATATTAATATTAACAAATACTAACTAAAAATGTTAACAAAACCACTTTTTTTTTACCTACTGAACTGTTTAAGCTGAAAATACCTGTGATGTGCACATACAGTGCACAATTCCTTGCTTTGAAACCTGCTGGTAAGAAAAATAAAATTAATTTTCTGAAAAACATCTAGCAATTACCTGATGATACTGATTTTTCATCCATCTCCTTTTTCATGGATTTTTGGTTTTTTGTCCTGAATAGCCTCAACACTTCATAGACTTCTGAAAATACTCAGGAAAAACCACCAATCATTTAAACTTCCTAAGGCTACAGTCATACTTCACCAAAATTTAACTAGTGTTAATACTCAGCTGAGATCTCCAAGTAGCTCAGTAGTTAACTTTGCTTCAGAGTTTAAAAGGTGTGAGATCTAAAAGACAGTGTAACTCAAAAGTATCCAGGGATGGCATACGATCCCAAAATACTAAAAACACAGGCAGTTACACCCACCAAGGCCACTGTAAAATATTCGAAGAAGAAAAGAAGTGGTAGATTTGAATCATCTAACATGAAACAACAACCTAGCCTAAAGACAGTTGAAGCATGCTGACATAACATATCTACCCAGGCATTTTAAGACATAAAAAGACTATTAACTGTAGATCCTTCTTCCCAAAAGGCATTCCAAATATTTGGGATGGGAGATGAATATTGTGACAAATAAGCATTAAGTGCTATTATGAAGTGTAAATCGTGAAGATCAAGACCCTCCAATAAACACAGCAGAGCAAACTATGTTTTCACAATGTTCAACATAAGTGAACAACAAACTATAAGGCCGATTGTTTTGTGTCAGAACTGAGACATTATAAAAAAGTATTAGGAAATACGTAGGAAATACAGACACTAGAAATATACTGAAAAATATTAACGTTATTTTTCTCTTATTTAAATAACGTTATTAAATATGTTATGACAAACTTGTAAAGATTGCCTGATAGTTTATGAAGGGATATGAAAAGGAAGATGCCATCTTATGTAACAAAATTAATTTAAAATATCATAACTTCTACTAATTTCAGCTTTTACAACTAAGATCTCATGGACTTATTAAACACACTGCTGTCACTTCATAAATAATAATTTATTCCTTTTATTTTTTCCTTCAAACATACAAAAGGATGTTACGGCATACGTAGCCAGTCATTACTTACTGCAATCAGAAACAAGTGAGCAGAGCAGGTTAAGTAATTCTAAATTAGGCCCAAATAACCCATTACTTTCGTTCCAAAACCACCTTTGCATTTATGTCCTGTTTATCATTCCTGAATTCTTTCTCTCCTTTCTCCATTTACCTAATGCTTATTGTACAAGCCAAACTTGTCAGCTACAGAAAAATAACTTATCAAATGCTTTAGTGATGTAGACTCTTACTAGTTTGATTACTGGGCTGCATCAAAAGAAGCATGGCCAGCAAGTCACAGCAGGTGATTCTCCCCCTCTGCTCTGCTCTTGTGAGACCCCACCTGCAGTGCTGCATTCAGCTCTGGGGCCCCCAGCACAAGGAGGACATGGAAGTATTAGAACGAGTCCAGAGGAGGGCCATGAGGATGATCAGAGGCCTGGAGCACCTCTCTCCTAGGGGAACAGGCTGAGGGAGTTGGGGTTGTTCAGCCTGGAGAAGAGAAGGCTTCAGGGAGACCTTACAGCGGCCTGCCAGTACGTAAAGGAGGCCTACTGGAAAGCTGGGGATGGACTCTCTTGTCAGGGAGTGGAGTGATAGGTAATGCTTTTAAGCTAAAAGAGGGCACGTTTAGATTAGATATAAGGAGGAAATTCTTTACTCTGAGGGTGATGAGGCACTGTCACAGGTTGCCCAGAGAAGCTGTGGATGCCCCATCCCTGGGGGAGGTGTTCAAGGCCACGCTGGATGGGGCTTTGGTCTAGTGGGAGGTGTCCCTGCCTATGGTGGGGAGGGGTTGGAACTGGGTGGTCTCTAAGGTCCCTTCCAACCCCAACCATTTTATGGTTTTATGATTTCACTGAATCTCTAACAGAGAGAGACCTTGCTCCCAGACATAAAACATGAGCTGTTTAGCACAAAGAGTTGCTGTCAAGGAGATTTCCCAGAAGTGACTCCAGACTGAGAAGAGTCCTCTTCAAACAACTCAAGGTTCAACCACTTTATTATTTTAGCAGCTATAGCACATACCACTTAGTATTGTGAGAGATGCAAAATAAGTGTGTTTCTTTTTCTGCTTTCATACTACATTTGATGAAAAAGTTATATAACAAGATTCACAGCATCAACTTAAATTATTCTAAGGTTTTCTCCAGTAGCATTCTCTATCCTTTGTCATGAGGGGAAAAAAATGCTTTACCTTTCCTCTTTGTGCACAAGGATCATCCTTGACCAGTGGATGCCTGAGGTTGTTTAAATACATGGGACATGCAGTCACAGTACATGTGTAGACAAATATGCACCTCCTAACCACAGGATGAGGGGATTTATCAGCAGCCACGAAACCAACCACAGCTTCCACAACAGAACAGATTTGCTGATGCTGCAGAGTTACTTCTGTTGTAACAAACTAAAGCCCTCCTAAACACATCTAGTGCTTAAGTGAATTCACAGCAACAACACAAAAATTGATTGAATTGAATCAAGTCAGAGGGAGAATGCAAAGAGGATTAAAAAAAAGGGAGATTACAGCCACAGAAGGAGGTTAGAATCTTGATTCTTGGAAGGAAAAATTATATAAAAATTATATATATGTATAAAGAATCAAGATTTTGGAAATTCTGGAATACACAGTCTTCAGTCCATGCTGAAGGGGAAGGAAAAAAAAAGGAAATATAGCAAGTCTTCTTTGGTTGCAGAAAACCTTTTGGGATGCTTGAGCTGTCCAAGAGTTACCTGGAAACACCCAAATACAGTAGTGCCTTAAATTTGGCCTGAGGCTCTCTACCTGTCTCCCCTTGTATCAAAGGGTACACTTAATAAATATTCTGTAGGTTGTGAAATTACTTGGTGTAACCACTAACATCTCTGAACTTGTGTTGCATGAATATAAAGTACATATTGTAAAAAATGAAATATTTACTGAAAGAGTAACAAGCAGCAGCCACAAAAGTGGCTTCTTCACTTCAGCGATACCAAATGAGACAGGGACTATTAGTTTTTCCTTAAAGACTGTAAATCCACATGGCAACAGAGGTGAATTGAATAATAAAAAAAAATCACACGCCCCAAAAATTGTTTCAGCAAGAAAATGCAGTATGCAAATACTAGCAATGAAGAAAAAAGCAGTAGGATGTATAAGATACATAAAAGTACAGAAAAGGAGAGTTAAAAGTACAGAAGAGGGTTTGATTCATTAAGAGATAAAATTGTTAAAACATTTTAATATGAATTATTAAAATAATTAACAGATTCATCACAGCCAACTTCCCACACATCCAAACTCTCAGCAGGCTCAGTTTTTGATCTGCATGCACTACATCACATCATTTTGTGTTCTGTACAGTAACAGATGAAATATGGACACAAAAATGAGCTTTATCAGTGTTTAAAAACTCCAGAGAAGTTGTTCCCTTTATAATTTTTTCCTTACTTCACACATTTGTCAAATGACTTCTTACAGTCTAAAAAAAAAAGTCTAGAAGTCTCCATAGGAATCTGATCTTTGCAGAAATCTGTTCTGATGGCATCAAACAACCCAGCTGTTTATGTCACAAAAATAAAAGTGGAAATCTGCAACAAAACTCAGTAAAGCATTGTCTTATTAAATACATATGCAGAAGTAGAAAATTAACTACTTACAAGTTTTGCTTTGACATTTATTACACCATTAAAGTGATGTTCTTCACAGAACAGCAAGACAAAGGCAATCACCATTTTCCCATCTCAAAGGAGGGTAGGCTATCATAAGGATTTCTTATTTTGTATTTTAAAGCCTGCCCCAGGTGACAAGCAGCAGACGCACCGCTCTCCTTTCACAGCAGCTCAAGAAGGAAGGCGTTTGGCGTGATTCTTGCTCCTCGGAGGCTGGAGCTGTACGATTTGCCTCCTGTACAGCAAAGCTGATTTGGATCCGTCTCAGCGAGAAGGAGAAAGAGCTGGAGCAGCTGGAGAAGTAGCCCCACTGGCCACCACCAGGGACCACCAGCTTGCTGGACGAGCTCCTGAAGCCAGGCCGCCACCCCGCAGGAACGCGGCCTCCTCCTTCCGTCAGGGGCGCGTGACGTGGGCCCACAGCCACTGCTGGGGGGGTCCGTACGTTTACTTTGCCTTTTGTTTGGAGGAGGAGGAATCTCATTTACATATCATTTCTATATTTAAGTATAATCCATTTTAAGCACTTTCTGACTAGCAGATTGTACGCCATATATAGGATTGTAAATCAGCTACCTGCCTTACAAACTCAGCACAGTTCTCCATACACAGGATGGGCTTTGCTGCACAAGAGAGCCTGCAGCCCTGGCTTCCAGGCAGCTGCGGCCTGGAAATCAATGTATTTCCAGTAGGTTGACGAGATAACAAATGTAGTATGCTCCCCTTCAAAAGGGCAGACATGCATGTAACAAATGCAGCCTTAAGGCTCAACGTTTGATGAGGATACAAAATATAAAGTAATCAAATGATTTTACCAGTGGGGTTGGTTTTTTTTTTTTTCTTCCCTTTCTGGGACTTTTAAGGGCACGACTAAAATTGATGTGTAACTTTAGTCAATATACTAACATCAATGGCTATTTTGTCACACAAAGAAAATCATGGTACAGAAGGGATGTCTGAATAGCTCATTAAGCTTTATCATCCACTCATTGCATGGTCCCCTAATTTACTTTTCTACCTGCATTGAACAACCCTTCCCATTAATAAAGATCCAAGTTCCAATGAGTTATGCCAGCCCTTCCTTCGCAACAATCCTCACATATTTCTCTAATATTGACTGGAAAAGTCAGCCTTTGATCACAGTTATTTTAGTTATACTCCTGTGGTTTGTGTATATAAATGTATTTAATCCATCTTTCCTGAAGTTATACCCTGGTAGACAGGGATGTCACCCCATTATCAGACCTGGCCACTGCTAGGCTCGTGGCATGGGACCCATATTTTACCCTACTATTTGAATACACACAATTTAGCACTGCTTTTTAATCAGGGCTTTTTCTGCCTCCTGAAGTCAAGGAAAAATCTCATCCAAAATGGATGAAAAACTAAATTATGTTCTCGAAAATGGATTAATCCTCTTCAGTAATCAGGAAGATAATGACATTGTTAGTGAGTACATATTACCTTTCTTGCTGACAAAGGGTTTTGATTTACTCACCTTAATGCATTGTATCTAGTATATGTCAAGACAGACAATGCTATTTCATATCTTCACAGACCAGATTTTAAGGAGAAATTAAGAAGTAGGGAAAATGCATAGTGTATGGAGAAAAAGGGTGAAAATTCACAGTAGTGCTTAATGCTCATATAGACACTTTTTTTTAATTAAAAACACAGATATCTAATAATTACAACATACTTGAGTTGATTTATTCAGCTTGTTTTTAGGCAGCACCATCAGTGGTTTTCACCAGCTGAAGCAGTGGATCTGAAGAATAAAGGAATATATTGGTTCAGGAGCTGTGTTGGAAAAAAATGCTATGTTACTGCAACCCCCAAAAGCCTTACTGGAATTCTGCAAGAAGTATTAGGAAACTATCTTAGCAAGTATAGCCTATTCCAAATTATGTTTTCAGTTCTTTGAGACTAATTAATTTTGTACTGATTTTAAATAAGACACATGATTATTCAGGTAGGCTACCTCTTGACTTGGTGAATAAGCTTTTAGTAATTCTTTTAAATCCAGAAGTTCTACAAATACATTTTTTTACTTTGCTAAGTTCTTTTTTTTTTTTTTGGGGGGGGGGGGGTAGGGTGCTGAAAATATACTTAAACCTAAACCCAACTACTATAAGTATCAATTCTTTCTTTTTTCCTTTGAAAACAGTAAAAATTGTTGTGTAGAACATAAAAGCAACAAATACCTAAAGGATGATTAAGTAAAAGCAAAGATCAGGATCTTGAAGTCATGCTACAGTAATCTAGTAAATAATACCAAAAGTCTGCTTCATTCCAATGTTGCTATGGCACTGTTTTCCAAGTGGAAATCAAATTCTTTTTCCACTGTTGCCACGGTGTTGTGGTCTAGGATAATCCATCATCACAGACAGTGTTCGTATGCATACACAGTTCCCCCTTACCGGAAAAATAATAATACTGGGCAAGTACGACAAACAGCAAGTGATTTTAAAAATATACTTTTACTCTCAAAATGCTACGAACAGCAAGAGATGAAGTGTATTTTTTTGATAAAGCCAAAACCAATGCAGGAACTGGCATTCAAACAGTCTCAAGAAAGAAAAAAGGGGAAAAAACAGTGTCTGCAGGTTCCTTAAAGGACTTATACGCATATATCGATTAACACAGCGAGCTACCAACACACTTTGAAGTTCTGAGATAGCTTTTAAAACACACAGCAAGATAAAGCTGCTGTGTTATTAAATATTTAATGTTATTTTGACTTTAAACACTGACAAGGTGTCTATTTTATCAAAATAAAACATTAAAGAGCATTTGAACTTTTTTTTTCCGGTAGATTCAAGTTTTTGCGTTGAACGCTTTAACTTTCAACTTCCAGTTTCCTGAGGACATTTGAAGAGTTCTGCCTTCCTGACAGTTCAACACTACCAATTCCAGCAAGATATCTTTAGAAAAGAAGATATCACTCAAAACATAATTTGTAAAAACAAACCTGGGAAAATACTGACACCTTTTAGGTTACTTTTTTTTTCATAAATTCAGAAGGTAGTTTTGGTTTTATGTTTAAACTGATCCTCACACTGGGAGTTTTGTTATAAAAAAAAAACTATTTGTCTGTCATTACAAAGACCCTGACCTTCTCAATGCAACCAGATAAACGATGCTGATTAATTTAAGTGACAAATAGAATAACGGTGTCTGTCAGTTGGTGAAAAAAAGTAAATATTCCTTCATCCTGCCTGTGCTATTAGGACACTTAAAAATCAGATGCGCACAATAAGATATTAAATGTAAGTCCAACTAACTTAATTTATTCACAAAATTAAAATTAAAAATTCTCAATAATCTAGATTAAGTACAAGACTTTTACAACAAGCCTTTTTGCTGATAGCTTCAATACACCATTTAACATGGCAGTCAACTAGCAGCTCTTATTTTACACATCATATTAAGAGCTGAAATGACTTAGGGCTACGAAGCAGCAGCAGATGATATACTCCAGTATGACAATTATAAAAGCTACAAAAGACAAAAAGAAGTAGGTGACAACAGCATGGTAGCAGTCACTCTTTACACTGTTCTGCACAGTCCTACCAGGCTTATTTGCTTCTGGCCTCCCTACTGGTACTCAGCACCCTGCCCCAGTCTGATACCCCTGATCCTGAGCTCCCAATCCACTGTCCAGACCAGGTTAAGTATCACTATCAGCCAGAATCACAAGGTATAAAACCTGCTTTAGTGTTTGCTTTTTTTTTTTTTCTTAATGTATCTGTATCAGGAAGCACTTTCTGCTGAACATCTGACAGTCTAAATTAGTCTCCCATTCAAGAACAACCCCTTGCAGTCACTGAAGTCCCTGCAGAGTACATCCTTTCCCTTTTTACTCATTAGAGGCAAGCAACTAATGCATCTGGATCTGGAACTAATGCAGCTAATTCAGGAACCTGGCTATTGAAACACTGAAAAAAGGAGTGAGGCTGACTAGCTGATAACAAAACAGTCTGCAGCGCTTCCTGTGTAAAGTGGCAGTAAGATATCTGCATTTGCTTGTGCATTTATTTTCATATGAAGTGTATATATTGATAACACCTGTCAAAGCTACAGGGTATCAAATTAATTTTTACCACCTGTTGAGAAGGTGAGCAATCCACAGAAGCCACGTGGTTTCTCTAACAGGAAGCAGAGCACAAGATGATGAAAATAAACCCTGTGTTCCTCTGCTTGCGGTACCTGGGGATTGCTTTAGCCCCAGGAGGCAGAGAGAGGAACATGAACAAAACCAAGCTTTCACAAGAGCTGATTTCTGGCCACAAGGTTGGAAAACCCAACAAGTTTCTGCGAGCTGGCAGGTGACAGAAGCTGCCAAGTCCTATACCTTCCTGAAGGACAGGGGCTTTGTGCACATCAGACCCCACTGGCTGAAGGGAAGAGCCGACTGTGTACCCACAGCCCCTACCACGGGCTGGGGCCGGGGCTTCAGCAGGACTGCAGAACCCCACTCGGGCGGGCAGGAGTGAGAAAAACACCCAGAAGGCTCTCAGTGGATATCTGGATGCAGAAAAGTCAAGTCATTCATGCTAGAAGCAATACGGAATTCAGCCCTAGGATAGAGGGGAGCTGCTGCAAGACGTTTCTCCAGGAGATTTCGTTATTTAGCACTGTGGGTGTGCCTGTCAGCTCCTTGCATGCACGCTCCCCCCCCCCCCCCCCATCGCCAATTCCATGTATATTTCATAACAGCATATGGCAGAACAGAGTGTTATCTTAGAGCCATATAAATAATTAAAATCTAATTTTCCAGCAGCAATTTCATCCTTGCCCCTTATATAAACAGATGATTTATTACGTCAACTTCAGCATGCCTTATCATGTAATGATTACAGTGCCCATGCATTATAACACCAAAGTTATATCAGACTTGCAAATTTATTCTAATGTTTCAATTGAGTGCTTGATTTTGCAAGCTTTCTGATGGCCTCTCAACAACTTCATAGCATGTGTTCAAAGAAATTTTTGGAGAGAGAATTTCTATCATACGGCATCATTACAAGTGACTTAGTGTAATTACAAGTGTAATTACAAATGACAAATGATGCTACACAGCCTAAAAGCAGACCTGGAAACTTCAGGTCTGCTATGGTAAGCCTCTACACAAGTTATCTGAAAAGAAACCTCAAAACTGATTTCATTTTGTGAAAGAGCAACTATAGAGAAGACAAGTTATGCTTCTTCAGTAGATTACACAGCAGGAGGAGCAATGAGCCTGAAATTCTGCAGTCAGCATTTGAAGCTGTGTAAAACACACTGTCCAGAAGCATATTTCAGCCTAGAGATGGGAGACATACAAAGAGTTCTTCTTGTCCAGCCGTTCCTTAACGTACTGTCACGCTCTCCACAAATCAAGCTTTAGCTTTCTAGTTCCTCAGGGTTTCTCCTGGTATCCCCTCTCTTCCCAGCTTTACTCTCATCTGTTCCACTCTCCTTTTCCCTCCTCCAAATCCACATGCATAAATAGGCTTCCAGTCCTTTAGGCTAATCCATTTCTCCCCATCCCTCAGCTTTCCGGAGCTGATCTCTTTGCCAAATTGTTCTCATTGAACACTTGTCATGCTCACACCGGCATGAGCAGGGGCTTAATAAAGCACTGAGCTGCAAGACTGCCCATATGGCTTGGTAGCTCACTACGCAGCTCTCACAGGTCCCCTCAACCAGCTTTTTTAAAGTAATTCTTCACTCTGGGGCTGTTTGCATTGGACAGCATTAATAAGACTGCTTTAGTTCTGGCTCATTCGACAGAACAGCCCTCCAACACCATCCCAGGCACTCCCTGTACCCTCAAACACGCTCTCACGTGCCTCAGGACACACCACACGCAACCAAGAACATCCCAGTGAGCTGCACCACACACCTCCCGTTAGATCACACATATTTGAACCAAACCCTTCTTGTCTCTTCACAAAAAGACGTCAATTGATGTAAGGCACAGGATGACTGTGTAGGACCCAGAGGAGACCCAGAGCCAAATGCCACACAGCGTGGATGTGGCCAGGCCACCAGAAGATGCAGCCCTTAGTGGTACCAAGTCAGTCACCTGGTGCTGCCCTGCCCAGTGGCCAAGGACCCCCTTCTTGACTAAGTTTTGTCAGCTCCACAGCTCCTCGCAGTCCCTGGACTCTCTGTTTACCATCTTGCCTACTCTCCTCGCTCCTCCACATTACCCACTGTTCATCCCTCAAAATTTCTGTCAAGCAATATTATAACCCAAAGGGAAACACCCTTTCCCCCCCCTAAACCACCAGTTCTTTTGCCAAGCCCCACTCTTGGCCAGCCCCCAGCATGTTATTACTATAATTACAGCAAAGACTTCTCAGGCACCTGCAGGTACAAGCTGGAAAGCACTCAGCATAGATCTACTATTTGTTAGTTATGAGCTGCTGCTCAAAGTGGGCAAGCTGAAATTTATTGAAAGATCAGTCAAACAATAACAGGCAAATGCTCAGGAAGATGGCAAAATACTGTTATTTGAAAGAAAAGCAAAGGTTTATTAAAAAAGCTTCCCCTTCTTAAAAGAGCTTCTACTCTGTCATCATCTTCAGAAGAGACTGAATTGCTCTGGCTGAAGTTTTTCAAACAGACGTAGCTTGCAGCAAGCGCTAGTGTCAGCTTTAAAAAGCATACAGCACTAACATTCTCTCCTTTAATAATAAAGGGTGAGACGTGGCCGACCATTGCAAGTTATATTTATTTTGAGCAACTTGATATCTAATCACCGTGTCCCACATGAATTAAAATAACTCAAGACAGGAGTTGAAATAACAAAATAACACATGAAAACTCATCTCCAGTTTTGAAGAGAGCTCTAATTTTAGAACAGCTTTGTGTAACAGTTTCTTCAGGTATGATTTTCTTCAATGTGTTGAAGTATTACAGCGTGACAGTTGTCCTCACCCGCTGTTAGGAACCACCGGAGGAAAGCCTGCATACAGGCCTGGAGCAGCACAGAGCTTGCTCAGACGGCTCAGTACCATCTGTGCTGGTCAGAGCGAGCAATACTGAACTTCGGTCTCAATGCTTCTACATTCTTAGGAGCCCACCTTGAAGAGCATGTAACTCAGGAACGCAACGAGCATAAGCATCAGGTAACAGATGATCCTTTACCGCATACACACACACCATCCCCTAAAGCCACCGGGGCCCTCAGAGGCTGAAGCTCGCAGCCCCAGCCCCACGCGCGCTGCTCAGAGCCTTGCAGCAGCCCCGCAGCGAGGATCGGGCTGCCCCAGCTAAAGCAGGGCTCCTCTCCTGGCTGCAGCACAGCAGCGCCGGCAAGAGCAGCTTTGGATTCAAAAGCAGCACGCTAGAAGTAAAATTAGCTCCAAGTGCTAGATCGTGACTTGGCATCTAATCGTTACTCAACCTACACGATTCACTAAATAGAGAACTCCCAAGAGGCTGACCTTAACAAAAGCAAGCCTCCGCCAGATACCTACAGCACAATATTTTTAAGGAACTCTGCAATACACACTCTTCAGCAAAGCCACGCGAGCCAGGCAGTCGTGCACATACCACGTACGCTCATTTGTCATTAGATTTAATAGATCATAATTAGACACTGGAGTATATGATTCTTTCAATTACGTGATAAACTGATTCCTGCCTTTAAAAACAGGCACTTGAATATTTGGTGATTTAAGCATAGTGAGTATTTAACACATTTTAATATAATGATGGCTTTGAATATACGGAGATTTGTATTTTAAATAAGTGTTGCTGTAATGTTTTCCCCGCAATTGCTGATTTCAATTATATTTTGAGAAAAATAAAAATTTAGCTCAGTGGGAGCAGTTCGTAGAGTGAAAATTTCCTACTGCTTTTAGCTTATCTATGTGGGGCCAATGAACCCATTCTAGATAAAGATGCATCTCAACCCAATCAACCACCATTTTTTTATTTTAGAACATTAAACCCCTAAGTAAACACTCAGTGTCCAGGTGCTTTGAAACTGATACTTCAGCTTTCCTGTAGAGCATACAGAAGATTTTTTGCACAACAAAGCCAAAACCTAATGTAAAAAAAAAAAAGTTCTCAAGTTTAGAAGCCTGAGTTTTAAAAGCCACAAACCCAATTGCATACAGACCCTCCGCTTTTCTTGGTCAGTCTTCCTTGCTAAGCCTTCTGCCAGTTTGCCTGCTCTGCAGAGACCTTTCTGCAGCTGCCCACTGAGCACACTGCCACCAGGGGAAGGTCATCTCTTCCACGCATTTCTCAGATGGTTCTTCTACCAGTTACCTGCAGATCTACATTTGGACTACATGATAATGGTTGGAGTATTTCATACGAAGTGAATTACCTGTAAATTGCTGCCTGTGCAAGTATATCCACACAGCACACTCTCATAATTACTTGATTGTTAACTATGTAATAAGCAAACAAGATTAAAATATTCTAAATTATTTTAAAAGGCACATATATACACCATTTTCACCACTAAGTATTGAGTGGGTTTTTCAAGCTTTTTTTCTAGCTTTCAGATATAACTGCCAGGCTCTGAATTTGTAAACACATAAAAATAGCCTTACATGCTTAATTATGTTAAAGTAAGCATTTGATTTTATTTATTTCTGAAATAGTTGACAATAATTGTCTTGTTTCCACTCCACAAAAAGATACTAGTGAGACTTCTGGTGAATTGAAAATCATTAATGAACTCTGATTAGTTTACGCTGCTGAAAAATCACACTGTTAACAGCTCAAAAATAAATGAGGAGAACTTGAAGGTCTGTCACACCTCTCAAATTAATGTAATTACCAGGATAAAGCTATACAGGTCTTAAATCCAAACCAGTAGACAGATGTAATCTAAGGAAGTTTCTTAAAATATTTAAGTACTGAAATCAGTTCAGGTTTTGGGTGGTTATTATGGCCCATCTAAAAAAACTATTGGGTAAATACTTTCACCAAATTAGTTATGCTATCTGGTTTAACAAATTATCTGCTGATATAAATATATTTCCTTTAAGAATTTTAAATAATTAGAAAATGAGAAACTGCAAAATCAGTTATTTACAGACAATTAAACAACCAGACAGAAAAGTAATACTGAAACATGGAGAACTAACAATAATCTGCGTTCTTTTAGAATGCAAACTTTTACAAGTGTATTTCATATGATGTTCATTTGAGCTCTTTAGTCAAATATTAGCGATTTGAACAGAGGGATTCCCTTATGGTAAAAGTGGGTGTGTGCATATACACATATATGTACACATGCACTCCCCTACTGTATCAGTTCTTGCAATTTTTACTTTTTTATATTAGCATTTTTGAGCAACTTCTGAAGAATACTGGTACCATCCAGTGTAACCATCCATTCTATGAAAGACTGGGAAGAGAAGGGGGATTTTTATTTTTGTAGTGAAGACTCTACAAGTATTCTGTATAAAAAGGAAACCAAGTATGCTTCTCCTCGCACCTTGACTGAATTCTGCTTTTCATTGTGCTCAAAAATAATTTATAGGTCAGGTAGTAGAAGCCAAGGCAGGTTTAAAGCTCTTTGAGAGGTCATATGGGGGAGACGGGAAATTCATTTAAGTTAAACAACATCTGACAATTGACCAAATATCACTGATCACTAGAAAGTATAATGAACTAAATTACAATCCAGTTGCACATGGAAGGAATATGATTGAAGATACAGGCAGCTAATGAGGCCTTTCAAAGCATCACATGCTAGCAAGGCATAGACAGATCAAGTCAAATTTAATAGCTATTAAATCAATAGAAAATGTCAGGAAAACAGAATTTTTAATACAGAACAATGAATACATCTCAAATAATGATTAACTGGGAATCATTATCTGAAATGGAAGTTATTGTCCCCATGCTCCTTCACACTAAAAATGCTGCAACCAGCACTCAGATGTCAGTGCTTTTCTTCCCTGCACCAAAAAAAAAATTAAATTACAATATTTCACAATACATTACTTTTCAAAAACCTAAGAAAAGTACAGCAATAAAATACATATACACAAACCTGGGCTCAAACAGTGATGTGTTTTGAAATCCTGCCAGTTAAAAACATCAATCTTTGTG